>NC_083693.1:17419980-18020480 GCF_033118175.1 Dama dama | reverse complement strand
TTTTTGGCTGTTTCAGTAATAGCTCAGTTATCCAAAATATTTAGGAAATGGGGTGTTCTAGTAAATTGAAATCCTGCCTTAGCAAATGTATTTGGGGGTGTGTGTGTGCATACCCACACACATGCTCAGTCACTCAGCCATGCCCAACTACTTGTGATCCCAGGGATTATGGCCCACCATGCTTCTCTGTCCATGGGATTTCCCAGGTGAGAATACTGGAGTGGTTTCCATTTCCTTCTCCAGGAGATCTTCCTGACCCAGGGATCGAACTCGTGTCTCTTATGTCTCCTGCATTGGCAGGTGGATTCTCTACCTCTGTGCCATCTAGCAAGTGTGGTCTAATGGAAACAGCCAGGTCGTCATTCACCGTACAGCGAGTAGCTGCCCAGACTCCATCATCATTACTTACTTTATTTGCAACCTGCACATCCCTTATCAGAGTAGTTAACCTGCTTCCTTCTAATTGTTCTCCTCCTTGTTCAATTGTAACTCAGTCCCCTAGGACAGGGTCTTTCTTGCCACAGCTTATTCCCAGAATACGGCAAAAGTAAGTTCTCAGTACGTATATGTATGGATATCTGTGTACGTGCACATATTTGTACATGCATACATGTATATTATATATTACATAGTATATACACTACATTTTATAATAATATGGTAAAATTATATAGTAAATATATAATATGTATTGTATGTAATATACTGTGATACATAATTAGAATATAAATATATATAGGATATAATATGTAGATTATAATATAAAATATAATTTATTTAAGCTTCTTGTCATATATGGAATATATTACATAATACTATATAATTTATTGCATACTGTATTGTGTGGTTGTTGTTCAGTCACTCAACCATGTCCGACTCTTTGCACCCCCTTGGACTGCAGCATGGCAGATTTCCCTGTCCCTCACCATCTCCCACAGCTTGCTCAAACTCATGTCCACTGAAAAGGTAATGCCATCCAACCATCTCATTCTCCGTCATCCCCTTCTCCTCCTGCCTTCAATCTTTCCCAGCATCAGGGTCTTTTCTAATGTGTCAGCTCTTCACATCAGGTGGCCAAAGTATTGGAGTGACAGCTTCAGCATCAGTCCTTCCAGTGAATATTCAGGACTGACTATTGTCTTTAGGATTGTCTGGTTGGATCTCCTTGCAGTCCAAGGGACTCTCAAGAGTCTTCTCCAATACCGCAGTTCAAAAGCATCAATTCTTCGGCCCTCAACCTTATAACCTACCATAATTTTCATATATACTTCATTATATATTGCATACTATAGCTATATAACATACATACATACATATATATATATATAATATGATTCAGTGAATGAACAAAAAGCACAACAGAGTCTGAGATGAAGGTGGTGAAGAGCTTTGCTGTAAATGTGCACATCTCTGAGGATGCCCCAAATACAGCTGACACCCAGGGTATGAGTTCAGGCTCTGTCTCTAACCAGATATTTATGTGGCGGGAAATCTCTTCATCATCTGAGCCGAGGGAAAACGAGGACACCCCTGCGGGCACTTGCCAGTACTCTCCATGTATCAGGTCCAGGACCAAGCACATTACATCTCCAAACTCAATTAACCTCCCAATAGCCCTATTAGTCAGGTACTATTATCTGCCCCATTCATAGGTGAGGCAGTTAAGGCAGAGTGATGGTGAGTACTTTGCTGAAGGCCACACAGCATTCTGGACCCAGGACTAACGTGCTTAACTTCCTCAGCAGGGACTAAATGACACAGTGCACATAAACCATTTCACATAGCGCCCAGCGCTAAGAGCTCAGTAAATGCCAGCTAGCCTTCACCTCCCTCTTTGAATGATGACAATCTCTGGTTAACCATATGTGCTGTTAAAAGTTGACAGTATATTTATCTGCCTTATAAAGAATGGAAGGAGAAATCAGCTTGCATAGATTTTATTTTCAAACTATCTATAAATAATAAGTTAAGGAAAAGTTGCCTTTCTTATTTAAAGGTCTAATTTAAATTCTTTATCAAAATGATTTAAAGTGCCTTTCACTGGGAAACCATAATTCAAAGACTTTATTTATTAGACTTCTTGAAAGTGTGTTTTTAATGCACATTCTGACTTTTTGCCAAACCTCTTCTCTGAAACAGTAAAATTAGAGCAGCCCCCTCTTTAAAGAGTTATATTTATTAGATTTTTACATATTGATACAGTATGATTTATCAAAATAAATCTGAAAATTGGCACATCAATCTCTCTCTCCCAACATTCTTGATATCGAGAACCTCGACCTTAATTTCTTCTGATATGCTTTCAGAGAAGTCTCATGACAAGGAATTTCTTTTCTAAAGAGTCAGAACTCTATCTTCAATTGTAAGTTTTCTGTGACCATCCTCCCTCTCCTCATCACTGTAGTTCCACATGGCTGTGTGTTTTATCTGACACTGATAATTAAATGCAATTACCTTTTAAATCTAAAGAGTGGTGAACTCTGAAAAATATGCAGGACCTGTAAGCCAAGTCCTAAAACAATGTTTAAACCTCTTGGGAAAACACAGGAAGAAAGTCACTATTTTTCATTTATTTTGTGCTGTAGCCTTTCTTTTTGGTTTCAATTAAAGACAAAACTTCAAAAGAAGATGACTGTTTCCAAAACTGCAGTGATCAGATTCTGGGTGATTTCAGGTAGCACATGTGTTACATAAATCGTTGGAGTATTTTGAACATGAGTCTTTCTTTGCTAGAATTCTCAGGTATAAATAGTGATATGCAGTAGACACCAATATGGATATCCAGGAATGCTGGCAGGATCACATTTGATACCTGATTGACTGTATAGCAGTAAGAAATTCTAGTGAAAAATAAGAGCCCAAGATCCCTTTCCCACAGGATAAAAACATCTTAATCTTCAAATTACTAAGCATTATAAATGAAGATATTATATCCTCTCTTCCCAAGTCCATTCAACAGTGTGTTACTTGGAGCTCCAAATGCACTTAACAAATGATAACAGATTTTAAAATTGACGACTTTTATAGCCTAATCTGACCCTCTGTAATGAGGGGGGGATATGAAGAGTCTCGAGTCCATTCTTGTTCCACTGTTAGTAATGGACAAATATTTGTGTTTGCCCAATTTCTATCTTGAAGTCTTAGCCCCTGATGTGATGGTGCTTGGAGATGGGCACTTTGAGGAGTACTTATGTTTAGATGAGGTCATTAGGGATTCCGCTTAGTGGTACAAGTGCCCTTATAAGAAGAGGAAGAGAGAGATCTCTCTCTCCATATGCATGCACCCCACAAAAGGCCATGTGAGGATACAAGAAGATGCTATCCATAACTCACTAAGACAACTGTCACCAGAACCCAACCATACTGGTACCCTGAACTTGGGTTTCTCAGCCTCTACTTTGTTGTTCAGTTGCTAAGTCATGTCTGACTCTGAGACCCCATGAACTACAGCACACCAGACTCCTCTGTCCTCCACTATCTCCCCGAGTTTGCTCAAATTCATTCCCACTGAGATGGTGATGCTATCTAACCATCTCATCCTCTGCCATCCACTTCTCTTTTTTCCTTTGATCTTTCCCAGCATCAGGGTCTTTTCCAATGAGTGGACTCTTTGCAACATGTGGCCAAAGTATTAGAGGTTCAGATTCAGCATCAGTTCTTCCAATGAAATGAAAGTTCACTATTTAAGCCACCCAGTCTATGGCATATTATTACAGTAGCCTGAACTAAGACAACCAACAAAACTAGTGTTCTTTGAAAAATGAGAACATAGCTTCACCAGAATCCATGCCTGATGAATACCCACAGTCTCTCCCTCTCCTGTTTCAGTATCCCCTCCCATCTCCAACATCTGTGCTCCACAGACCGCTATGTGATAGAGTCCAAATATCCTAAGGCAGCACCCCAAATATTGTCTCCCCAGGCCCCACCGATCTCTCCAGCTGCTTACACCTGTACCTGATATGCCTCCCTCTGGCCAGCTCACCATCCATTTCTCTTTTCTAGCGAAAAAGTGGAGAAGGCAATGGCACCCCACTCCAGTACTCTTGCCTGGAAAATCCCATGGACGGAAGAGCCTAGTAGGCTGCAGTCCATGGGGTCGCTGGGAGTCGGACACGACTGAGCGACTTCACTTTCACTTTCCACTTTCATGCATTGGAGAAGAAAATGGCAACCCACTCCAGTGTTCTTGCCTGGAGAATCCCAGGGACAGGGGAGCCTGGTGGGCTGCCGTCTATGGGGTCGCACAGAGTCGGACACAACTGAAGCGACTTAGCAGCAGCAGCAACAGCAAAAAAGCATTCTGGTTTCCACTGTTTCCTACCCCATCCGTGCACCCTGACTTTGACCCTCCTCTTAATCCATATGTTTGGTTGATGCAGACTCTTCAGGTCCAGGGTGAAGTATGACCCTTAGGTTGCATACAAGAAACTACTCTAATCAACTGGGTAGATGCCTTTGGGAGGAAGAAATACAGGAGGGCTGGCAGGAGGGACAGAGGAGGGAAGAATAGGGGAAGGTGGGTTCATAGGGCTGGCTCCTGCCTCATACACATTTCATCTGCTGCCTCCACTCATGTGCCCCTTGGCACTTGGAGGGACCTCACCAAGGCCATCAAGAGCTAGAGCATAGCTGAAGGAATTTTGCCATAAAAGGAAGCAGGAAACTGATATTTCTTATGAACATACTATGTACTAGATGCATGCTAAGTACTTCAATATTCATTTTCCACTGTAACCCTAAAAGGCAGATTTTTTTTCAAAAAATAATCTGTAGAAGTAAGAAAAAAAGAGACCAGAAGTATTAACCCTCTTGGTCACAGAGTAGTTCAAATCAGGATTTGAATGTAGACTTTCTTTCAATCAACTCTTTTTTTTTTTGGTCTGTTTTTCTTTCATTTTAAATTTTACTTGGAGGGTAATTGTTTTACAGTGCTGTGGTGGTTTCTGCTGTCTAACAAGTGAATCAGCTATAAGTATACAAATGGCCCCTCCGCTTGGGTCTTCCTCCAAGCCCTACATCTCAACCCTCCAGGTCATCACAGGGAACCAGGCTGTGTGCTGTGCCTAGTCATGTTTTTGCGACCCCATGGACTGTAGCCCACCAGGTTCTTCTGTCCATGGGGTTCTCCAGGCAAGAACACTGGAGTGGGTTGCCACAGCCTCCTCCAGGGAATCTTCCAGACCCAGGGATCGAAGCCAGGTCTCCCACATTGCAGGCAGATTCTTTACCGTCTGAGCCACCAGGAAAGCCCCAGAGCACCAAACTACTCAACCAGGCACTGAGGTGCTGGGGATGACGAGACTCAGGGAGCGGCCTCCAGTCTGAGGGAAAGAAACACTCCTGCAAACACAATAAAGTCATGAAGAGTAAATCATATGCAGTGACAGGCACACGGAAAGATGCTCAGTGGCAATAATTATCGGGGAAACACAGATTAGAATTACAATGAGATATCGTATCACATTCCTTAGAATGGCCATCAGCAAAATGAACACAAATAGCAAGTGTTGGCGAGGATGTGGAGAAAAGGGCATCCTTGTCCACTGTTGGTAGGGATGTTAACTGGTGCTGCCACTCTGGGAAACAGTTTGGAGGTTTCTCAAAAAACCAAAAATAGAACTACCAAATGACCCAGCATTTCCACTTCTGGGTGTATATCCTACAAACAACAAAAACACAATTTTGAAAAGATACATGCACTCCCATGTTCACACCAGCATTATTTACAATCACCAAGGTATTGAGGGTCTTCCCTGGTGGCTTAGTGGTAAAGAATCTGCCTGTCAATGCAGGAGACCTGGGTTTGATCCCTGGGTTTGAGACGATACCCTGGAGAAGGAAATGGCAACCCACTCTAGTATTCTTGTCTGGGAAACCCTATGGACAGAGGAGCTGCAGGGATACAGTCCATGGGTCACAAAAGAGTCAGACATGACTTAGTAACTAAACAGCAACAAGATAAGGAAGCAGCCTAAGCGGCCATCAACAGTGACTGGATGAAGAAGAGGTGTTACATATACACAGAGAGGAATGCTGTGCTGTTCTTCAGTCGCCAAGTTGTGTCTGCCTCTTCGCGACCCCATCACGCCAGGTCCCTGTTCCTCACCATCTCCTGGAGTTTGCCCAAGTTCATGTCCACTGAATCTGTGATGCCATCCAACCAGCTCATCCTCTGTTACCCTCTTCCCCCTCTGCCTTCAATCTTTCCCAGCATCAGGGTCTTTTCCAATGAGTCAGCTGTTGGCAGCAGGTGGCCAAAGTATTGGAGCTTCAGCTTCAGCATCAGCCCTTCCAAAGAGTATTCAGGCTTGATTTCCTTTAAGATTGGCTGGTTTGATCTCCTTGCTTTCCAAGGGGCTATCAAGAGTCTGCTCCACACCACAATTTGGAAGCATGGAATACTACTCAACTATAAAAAAGAATGAAATTTTGCCACCTACAGCGACATGGACAAGCCTGGAGAGCATTATGCTAAGTGAAATGAATCAGGCGGGAAAGACAAAATACTGTAGTATATCACTTACATGTGAAATCTAAAAAATACAACAAACCAGTGAATATAACAAAAAACATCAAATTCACAGATACAAAAAACAAACTGGTGGTTACCAGTGGGCAGATGGGAAAGGGGAATTATAAGGGTAGGGGAAGTAAGAGATGCAAACCATTGTGTGTACTGCACAACGCTGGGAATATAACCAATATTTTGTAATAACTGTAAATGTAGTGTATTCTTTTTTGTTGTTGTTGTTTCAAAGTCGCATTTCAGCCTTTTTTTTTTTCATTCAGTTTTATTAGTTGGAGGCTAATCACTTTACAATATTGTAGTGGTTTTTGCCGTACATTGACATGAATCAGCCATGGATTTACGTGTGTTCCCCATCCCGATCTCCCCTCCCACCTCCCTCTCCATCCCATCCCTCTGGGTCTTCCCAGTGCACCAGCCCTGAGCACTTGTCTCATGCATCCAACTTGGGCTGGTGATCTGTTTCACCCTTGATAGTATACTTGTTTCAATGCTGTTCTCTCTGAACATCCCACCCTCGCCTTCTCCCACAGAGTCTAAAAGTCTGTTCTGTACATCTGTGTCTCTTTTTCTGTTTTGCATATAGGGTTATCGTTACCATCTTTTTAAATTCCATATATATGCATTCGTATACGGTATTGGTCTTCGTCTTTCTGGCTTACTTCACTCTGTATAATGGGCTCCAGTTTCATAAATCTCATTAGAACTGATTCAAATGAATTCTTTTTAATGGCTGAGCAATATTCCATAGTGTATACGTACCACAGCTTCCTTATCCATTCATCTGCTGATGGGCATCTAGGTAGCTTTCATGGCCTGGCTATTATAAACAGTGCTGCAATGCACATTGGGGTACACGTGTCTCTTTCAGATCTGGTTTCCTCAGTTGTATGCCCAGGAGTGGGATTGCTGGGTCATATGGCAGTTCTATTTCCAGTTTTTAAGGAATCTCCACGCTGTTCTCCATAGTGGCTGTACTAGTTTGCATTCCCACCAACAGTGTAAGAGGGTTCCCTTTTCTCCACACCCTCTCCAGCATTTATTGCTTGTAGACTTTTGGATAGCAGCCATCCTGACTGGCGTGTAATGGTACCTCACTGTGGTTTTGATTTGTTTTTCTCTGATAATGAGTGATGTTGAGCATCTTTTCGTGTGTTTGTTAGTCATCTGTATGTCTTCTTTGGAGAAATGTCTGTTTAGTTCTTTGGCCCATTTTTTGATTGGGTCATTTATTTTTCTGGAATTGAGCTGCAGGAGTTGCTTGTATATTTTTGAAATTAATCCTTTGTCTGTTGCTTCATTTGCTATTATTTTCTCCCATTCTGAAGGCTGTCTTTTCACCTTGCTTATAGTTTCCTTTGTTGTGCAAAAGCTTTTCAGTTTAATTAGGTCCCATTTGTTTATTTTTGCTTTTATTTCCAATATTCTGGGAGATGGGTCATAGAGGATCTTGCTGTGATTTATGTTGGAGAGTGTTTTGCCTATGTTCTCCTCTAGGAGTTTTATAGTTTCTGGTTTTACATTTAGATCTTTAATCTATTTTGAGTTTATTTTTGTGTATGGTGTTAGAAAGTGTTCTAATTTCATTATTTTACAAGTGGTTGACCAGTTTTCCCAGCACCACTTGTTAAAGAGGTTGTCTTTTTTTCCGTTGTATATTCTTGCCTCCTTTGTCGAAGATAAGGTGTCCATAGGTACATGGATTTATCTCTGGGCTTTCTATTTTGTTCCATTGATCTATATTTCTGTCTTTGTGCCAGTACCATACTGTGTGGTGTATTCTTTAATAAGTTTATAAAAAAGAATGAGCAAAAATTTAATGTAAAGAAAAAAAGTCTGTATCATTCACTTACCTACCATGCCTGAGGCACAAACATTTATTGGGCAGCTACTAAATGCCAAGTACTCTCTAGTGACTTTCCTGTGTTTATATTTTTAGACCCTATAGAACCAATACCACCAGTCTTATATACACTGTGTGTGTACAGGAGAGTTTAATTAACATGTCCCTGTTTCCTCAGCTGGTACAAAGAGGAAGGCTTAACCTCGTATATTATATGAATATAAGAACTCATACTGCAAATGAGCTATTTGCAGTAGCTCATTCAAAATCTAGCACAATGTAAGAATGTTTTATTCACAGATTCAGGGATACATAAATTCATTGAAAAAGCAGGGAGCTGGGACAAAACTTAAATCAACAAGACACATCCCGTGTCTCCAAGGAGCTTCAGAGTTATGGAGTCCTTGGCAGTCAAGAGTGGAAGGACTCAGTAAATCTAGCCCCCCTGAGCCCATGACCTTGGGGCAACAGCTGGGCTAAAAGTCACCACCAGCTGCTGCCTGAACAATCCTGGCGCTTGACGGTTTATTACATGGATCAGTCACACGGGCCAAGAGTCACTATGAGACACGTTTAGCATGTCTATGTAAAATCTCATTTAGCACAATGCTTTCTTTCTGAAAAAAGAGAAAGAGATTATAGTTTAGAGATCTGTATTTCGAAGTCCTGAGAAACAGACCTGAAGAACAGGAGCGCAAGCAGCACTCAGAGGCAAGGATGTTGACGGTGGAAGCCCTGGGAGAAACCAATAAAATAAGAGGGACAGAACCTAGTTCTCCCTCGCTCGGCATGGCCCCAGGGGAAGGCGTGCAGAGGGAGCGTAAATGGCTGGACTCTCGGGGAGAAAATTGCTCCTGGCTCATTACCTGGTTCTTGTAATACTGATAGCATCTCATCTTTTCTTGCTGTTTCAAAGGGTTCAAAACTGCAGAATCCTAGTGCATAGTTAGGTTCTCTCTCTGTCTCTCTCACCCCCTGACAGGCACCAGGATGGAGTCTGTGTTGAAAGGTTACCATTAGCCTGGCAGTAGACTATTCCTAATGTGTTACTGTTTTGTTTTGAAGAAGGAATTCACAGGGCCTGGGCTCCATCTCAGGCCTGTCCGTGCAGATGTGCTAGGCTGCCTCTCCAACAGACTCTGAACTCTGTGCTTAGCGCCTGCGGGAATGACAATGGAAGGATAAGACCCCCTCTGGGCAGAGGAATCTTGAAGATCACATCCAGGTTACTCATTGCCTAAGAGAAAACAGACACTAATCACCCCTGCCTCCGGACAGTATCTATCAGAATGTAACCACAGGCTTATCGGTTATTAACTGGCTGGAATATAACCGTGGGCTTATTAACTGTTTGAACACATAACACGTGAATGATGGGGTTATTGTGATTGTATTTACCCTTCCTTTGTAAGCCTCAAGGGATTTGGGCTGGTGGGTTTGGACAGTACATGGGATATAAAAGATTTTCACAAATGCTGGTTGGGGTCCTTGGCTAAGAGGAGACTCTGTCTTGGGCCCGCCGGTGTAATAAACTGCACTCCACTATCTGCATTGTCCTTCTGAGTGAGTTTGTTTCCTGGAAAGCATGGCTGTAACAGTTTCATACTTATTTTTTCTCTCTGTGTTTATTCTGTAAATCAAAAAGGAAAACCGTCAGTACTAGAGTTTCATTTCTAAGTTCTGTAGATGCCATTGGGCTTCCCAGGTGGTGCTGGTGGTAAAGAAACCACCTGCCAATGCAGGAGACATAAGGGCTGTGGATTTGATCCCTGGGTTGAGAAGATCCCCTGGAGGAGGGTATGGCAACCCACTCCAGTATCCTTGCCTGGAGAATCCCATGGACAGAAGAGCCTGGCAATCTACAGTCCATAGAGTCACAAAGAGTCGGACATGACTAAAGCAACTTAGTAGCAAGCACAGATGCCATTAAAGGAACTATTTTCCTGAGGTGGTGATTTCCATCAGGGCGGTCACTGTCTTCCTTGACTCTTGAGAACCATCCTATCATGCCTCAGGCCACATTTCCAAGTCAAAGTGCTGATTCTGGAGTCTACATGAAGTGACTTAATGCAGGACCTGCCTGAGTTTAAGAAGCTCTGATGTAGAAATTCTCATAAGACCTGGTTTATTAGAGGGGAAAGACTCACAGAAGTCTGTGGACAGTGCCCTCCACACACCATACAGCAGATACTGCGTCCTGACGAGGAATCAGGGCTTTGCTTCCTGTTTTGATATTTCCATAAAACAACATACCAAGGATATATCTCTCCAGCAAATTTTCTCTAATCCTAGAGCCATCCAGATCTACAGAAGGAAAATTTGGCCTCATCCTTAAAATACAGTTTTGAAGCTAAATTGGTACTTATCGTGGCCTATATGATGGCCTCCAGTCATCCCCCAACTCCTCATATACATACTCTTGTGTAAACCATTCTCTTGAGTGGGAGCTGGCCCTAGTGACTCACTTCTAAAGGGTAATGCATATCAGAGGTGATGGAGGTAATTTGTGAGATTATTGCCACTCCCATGGCTATTGGCAGACATCATCAATTTCTCTCTGTCAACTAGAGAGGGTAGGGGGTAACACTCCCAAGATAGAAGCCTAATGTCAACAACCTAACACTGGAAAGTCTTCTGCCACAGACTATTCACTGGAAATGAGACACCATGTAAAATCCACACTCAAGAGAAAGGAAACAAACTGTACTTTTTGAAGGGAGAAATGTCAAAAAATGTTGTGGACCGAAAAGCTAGACTAGTCCCCATCTAACTGGATTGCAAGGCAGTTCTGCCAATATTTGCACCACATTCCTTCTCCCAGGTTTACCCTAGAATCCACGGAACTAACTTGGATCCATGGAAAGATAAGGAAAGCCTCTAATCTCTAAAACTATGCTTAGGATGAACCAATATAATCATGGCTAAAGCCTGAAAGGTGCTGACTGATCTGCAATCTGACTGATCTCTGATGTGGACCTCAGAACAGTCCAGGCAGGCAAGCCCAGTGTCTAGTCAGATGCTAGCTTCATCCTTCTCTGAGCCCCATTTCCTTCCTAGAGGGCTACCACTGAGCCGTTCAAGCACCAGCTAAAGCAGAAAAAGTTGTGTGTTGGCCTTAACACACCTTCTCAGTAAGCTTCCTCAACCAAAACCCAAACCCAAATGTTCTTGTTGCTTTTTATTCTCTACTTCTTTAAGCCCTCTCCAAGAAAAGCCAAGTGCACAAAGTATCTATTTCAAAGGATTGAAACAGTATTTTAAAGGGCAATTTAGCCAATTATTATTTTAAAGTACTTCCTTTCTTAGAGTTTCCCAGGTGACTAGTGGTAAAGAACCCACCTGCCAATGCAAGAGGAAAAAGATGTGGGTTTGATCCCTGGGTTGGGAAGATCCCCTGGAGCAGGGCATGGCAACCCATTCCAATATTCCTGCCTGGAGAATCCCATGGACAGAGGAGATTGATGGGCTACAGTCCATGGAGTCTCAAAGAATCAGACATGGCTGAAACAACTTATCATGCATGCATGCACACACATTCTTTCTTGGAGAAATATCAATCTCACAGAGAATTTCCTCTGAGAAATGCAAACATGAAAAAGGATTATTTTTTCTTCAAACTTGAAGGTTTTGAATCATTTTAAAATAAAGAGTAGTTACGTGGTTTGTAATCAAGAGTTACTAGTCTTGGTTTGCCATGGCTCACCACATCAATTTGATGAACTTGAACTTCTCTACAGACAGCCAGTTCATACAAACAGGATCGTATCTGAGCCTCAAAGGTAGACTTCCACAGTTGACTCCTTGCAAACCATATAGTTTAAAACTCTCATTTGACTATCTGAGAAAGGTAATTCAGAAATAAAACGTTCAGGCTTTGAACAGAGGGAGGGTATTTTTTAAAGTATGGATCGTTGCATAAAAAGATCAGAAATGGACCTGAAAGCATGCATGATGGTATGCTAATTTCAACAGTAAATAAGGCAAGTCCGATTTGGTTGCTGTGCTAATGTATATCTCCTTTGCAGTCACTTCTCTTACACAAATGTGTATGCTGATACACGTCTTTATTCCTAATTTTTTTTTTAATTTGCAACTAATTTTAAACTGGCTGAAAGGAGCCCCTGAATTATATTCTGAAACAACTGGGAAAAAGTGTTCAGGCTACTGAAAGCACATGAGAATAAAATGTTACTAGATATTTTAAAGAATAACTGAAGCAAATGTACTAGAACTAGACTTACTGCTTTTTCATAATGGGATGGACTAAATTATCCATTATACAGGAATCACACATAAAAGCCTTTCTCCACATCAACTGATAGATCAAAGGAAGGGAGGATGAGTGGTCTCCAGGCACGAACCACACCTCCGGAATTCTGAGCCCAGGAGTGAGCGGTCTGCACTTTAACTACCTCTCCTTGACATGAAACAGGAGGAAAGTCAGGTAGGCTCAGCTACAAAGATTTCCCTTCCGTCTGCGCCCCTCCCCTTTCCATTCCATCGGCAGGATGACAGCTCCCTGATGGGGCTCAGGTGAATCTCATTTAGAATCTGGACTTGGTGAGTCCCTCCTATCCGAGCCTTTCAGGGAGGACGTCTGTCAGCATCACAGCGTGGGTCCCTGGCATATTTACGGTTCCAGCGACGGCATGCTCCTCCCCACCGCAGCTGCGCTGGCTTCCTTGCTCACCCCCATCTGCATGAAAACTACCCAACCAGATATTCTGACTCCCAATGACAGATGAAAGCATGCCGCATCCTCTTGTCATCTGCCGGCCCCCAGCTCTCTCTTCGGAGTATTCAAGGGCCATTTAAGTGTCATCCCAACAATCATCTTGCCGCTGTACTCCCAATTTATCAATATTCCAAAGAAACCATTCATTCACCCCCCTCGCTCTTTCAGCAGACATTACTCAGGGTCTCCTAGGGGCCGGTCACTCACCCAGTCATTGCAACTCAATCACAAGCACGCAGCCCGATCTGTGACCTCACGGAGTTCACATCTCTCACACTTTCCATATGAGTAGCTTCTTGATCTACTGGCAACCTCTGGGCCTATTAATTTCCTAGAAATCTACAGGAAATGGCAGCTAACCTCTGTCGAGGATTTCTCTTGCAGAGATTCCTAAGGGCTAAAAGAAAAAGAGGGCAACCCAGCAGGACTTTCCCAGGGTACACCCGCTACCCCTGAAACAGGGAGAGATAGAGGAACCAGCAAAACCTCTGATCTAGGTCAAGTCAAGACAGGCATTGGACACATCACTCATAGGGCACTGCTCCATCAGGGCCAGTTCTATGCAAGCACCACCCACCACTCTGGGCACAAGGAGATGAACCAGCTTCCAGGTTCCAGCTTCCAGGGGCCTGACCATCTGGGGAGGATTAGAGTAATGTGTATGGCAGGTGAGAGTAGATAAACAGTAAACAAATTCATAGAGGAAATATTTGCAGGTGACAATAAACTCAGCTAAAATCATGAAAGTAGAGAAGAAAGTCTGGAAGCTAACTAAGCCCAACCCTTCATCCTTCTGGCCTCAGTGTCCCCACCTATAAAATGGGTATGATCCTGAAAACTCTTCAAAGTCTCTTCCCCTGCACCTAGAACGCTTAGTTCAGTCAGTGCCAGCCACTTAAATCTACATGTCCACTCCCTTTCCGCACTTTCTCGAAACACTCCTGACCTGTCCAAGTGTTTGATCATTCATGACCCACCTATGACCCACCAGGAATGTACAAATGACTGCTCACATTTGGGAAGCTCTCACAAGTTACAAAGAGCTTACAGAGACACTGGCTCATTAATCACATCATCTTTACACACAACCAGGATCAGGGAAGATGCTGTTCTTTCCCTTTTATGGATAAAAACCTTCAAGGCTCAGGGAAGGGAAATAGGTTAACGAAGATCTGAGAAGAAGAAACAGCAATTAACTTGATTTTAAAAGCAGGCTTTCTAACACTAAATTCCATATCTGTATAGATTACTGATCAGGAGGTAAATGTGAAAGGGAAGCCCTGAGGAGAGAGAAGGAAGGAAGCAAGCGTCCTCACGGTTAAGGAAACGTCACCATGGCTGACAGTGAGTGTCATCCCGACAGAGCTGGCTTCTGACAGATGCAGCCGAGGTGAAGGACCCGAGAAGCTGCTGTCCGCTGGGGACCACAGCGTGCCAGGAAACGGACTCAGACAAGTCTACTTTTACCACCGACGTCTGGACTCTTGGTTGGCTCTGTGGCCTGTGGAGTCCTTCTCCAGCTCCTGTTTGTGAACCAGCAGAGCACCCCATGTGGTATGGGACGGATTAGAGAGACAAAGACATCATTTGCCAGTAAGTTTAAGAAACTTCTGAGGAGCACCACACAAACTGGAAGGGAAATCAAACGCAAAATCGAAGCCTCTGGCCATCAGTGTGACTTCTCACTCTGTTGACAACTTCTGTGCAAGGGACTCTGAGAAGCCATGTCCACATATGGAGAGGCAAGGAGACCCAGGTGACCTGGATTCTACCTAACCAAGGTTTCCTTTCCACCCAGGGTAAATTCAAAATAAAGTCCTCTGGAAATCATTAAGCTGGTTATTTTTTCTTACCCCTGAGCCAAATTTGAGATGCAAAATTATCACAAGTTTGTCTATGGTATTCACAAGCCAGCAGATGCTGTGTATTGAACATTTATTAATGAAAAAAAGAAAAGAAGAGAATGTGTATGAATGAAAAGAAATTGAGTTACATCTTAATAATGTAGCTATTAGATAACCAGCAAAAGGTACTTTTTTGTTTCATTTCACTTGAATTGACTTTACTTCAATACTTTTCATTAATATGTAAAAAGTAAAAGTGTTAGTCGCTCAGTTGTATCTGACTCTGCGATCCCAAGGACTATAGCCTGCAAGGCTCCACTGTTCATGGAATTCTCCAGGAAAGAATACCATTTCTTATGCATAGCCATTTCTTGCTCCAGAGGATCTTCCCAACCCAGGGATCGAATCCAGGTTCTCCTGCTTTGCAGGTGGATTTTTTACCATATGAACCACCAGAGAAGCCTTTTTATCAGTATAAGTTCAGTCAGTTCAGTCACCCAGGTGTGTCTAACTCTTTGTGATCCCATTGTCTGCTGCACACCAGGCTTCCCTGTCCATCACCAACTCCCAGAGCTTACTCAAATTCATGTCCATCGAGTCAGTGATGCCACCCGACCATCTCATCTTCCGTCGGCCCCTTCTCCTCCCACCTTCAATCTTTCCCAGCATCAGGATCTTTTTCAGTGAGTCAGTTCTTCACATCAGGTGGCCAAAATATTGAGGCTTCAGCTTCAGCATCAGTCCTTCCAATGAATATTCAGGACTGATCTCCTTTAGGATGGACTGGTTGGATCTCCTTGCAGTCCAAGGGACTCTCAAGAGTCTTCTCCAACAACACAGTTCAAAAGCATCAATTCTTCAGCACTCAGCTTTCTTTATAGTCCAATGCTCACTATCCATACATGGTTACTGGAAAAACCATAGCCTTGACTAGATGGACATTTTTTTTGGCAAAATAATGTCTCTGCTTTTTAATATGCTGTCTAAGTTAGTAACAACTTTTCTTCCAAGGAGCAAGCATCTTTTAATTTCATGGCTGCAGTCACCATCTGCAGTGATTTTGGAGCCCAAAAAAATAGTCTCTCACTATTTCAATTTTTTCCCCATCTATTTACCATGAAGTGATGGACTGTATGCCATGATCTTAGGTTTCTGAATGTTGAGTTTCAAGCCAGCTTTTTCCTCTCTTCTCCTTTCCTCAGCTCTCCTCTTTCACTTTCATCAAGAGGCTCTTTAGTTCTTCACTTTCTGCCATAAGGGTGCTGTCATCTGCATATCTGAGGTTATTGATATTTCTCAATATAAGCCATGGTAAATAAATGGGTCACAATATCACATCTTCCTCCTCATCATTGTCATTAGTGTTAACCTCAAGCTCATCTTAGGAGTTTAGCCTTATTTTCTACATTTTACAGAGGAGGCACGTTGTTACCCACCCTGGGTCTCAGAGCTGCCATAAACGCAGAACACCGTCTTCCTGCAAAAGCCCACACCCTTCAAAGCTGCAGGTCCTTGGCAATAATCTGGTCTGTGCAGGCCTCATACAGCGAAGGAGAAAATGGCCTTCACGTCGGGACTTGAAAAACACCAATAAACCACCCTTGCTTTCACTCCCTCAAAAATATTTTTCATACCGGGTTGTGAATTTGAATTAAAGCTTGAAGAGGCTGACTGAAAAAGAACTCTTTGTGGAGGGAAATGAACCACCCAACTATTATTGTGTTTTAGTTACCTTTTCATTCTAAGGGGCCAGGTCAGTCTACGCTGAGGAACCTGACTACTAAGCAGGGTCATGTGTGGGGTTGCAGGGAGAATGCCTCCAGAAAAAATGTAGTTCTGGGAGAAGGGAGGTCAGCTGGTGAGGTGCCTTGTGGCCAACCATTGCTCTAAAGAGCCCCGATTCTTGGCGGTACCCACGTGAAGACTCCTTGCTCACTGAATCTTGGCTGGACCCGTGATATACAACAACCAGCAGGATGGGGCAAAGGCCAGCCTGGGCCAGCTCTGGATCTAACAGACCTGACAGCTTCCACTTCCTCCCTCTGAGCCTTGCTTTTTGGCATCATGGAGAGTGAATGAGGCTTCCTTAAAAAATGATGGCCATGTTCTAAGCCCCAGAACCTCTGAACGCAAATTTCTTTGAAAAAACAAACAAACAGGGTTCTTGTAAATATAATTCAGTTACTAATTTGAGATGAGATTGTCTGGAATTATCCAGGTGGAGACCCCTAAATCCAACAACAAGATTATAAGAAGAAGGCAGAGGGAGATTCAAGACACAGAGGAGGAAAGTCCACCTGGAGAAAGAGGCAGAGGCGGGACTGACACTGCCTGCAGCAAATGAACATTTGAAACCACCAGATCCAGAAGGGGCTTCTCCGGCACTCTCTCCCACACCCTCTGGAGTACGTCTGGCCCTGCCTACACCTTGGGTCCAGCTGCTAGATGCTGAGTCACTGCAGTCGCATCCTACTCTCTGCGACCCTGTGGGCTATAGTCCACCGGGCTCCTCTGTCCATGGGATCCTCCAAGAAAGAATACTGGAGTGGGTTGCCATGCCCTCCTCCAGGGGATCTTCCTGACCCAGGAATCGAACTTGCATCTCTAAGGTCTCCTGCGTTGGCAGGCGGGTTCTTTACCACAAGCACCACCTAGGAAGCCTGGATTCCAACTTCTGGCCTCCAAAACTGTGAGAATAAATTTCTGGCATTTTAAGCCACACAGGTAGTACTGTCCTATGGCAGCCCCAGGAAATTAGGACAGGCAACATGAGAAACCACATAGAAAGTGCCCATTCCTACTGGGAAGGTCACGTGGAAAGGAAAGGCCCTGAGTATAAACAGTGGGAAAGAGGGCCCCAGCTTCCTTGTCAAGGCTCTGTGACCCTAGCTCCGGTAACTGTGAGACTATAACCTCCAAGAGGCCACTAGAACACCAGCCATTCACAGGCTCACTGAGGCATGGGAGATAATCAAGTGATTGTTATTTCAAGTGGCTAAGTGGAAGGTGGTGTTTGATGGAGCAGTAGATTACTGAGAAGGAAACTAAGGACCACTTCAAACAGAGAGAAGTCTGAGGGCCCTGAGGACTAAAATGCAGCTCCAGGGTGGAAGGGGAAATGTCATCAGAAAATGAAAGTGAGGAAAAATCACACTGACCATCCTGTCACAATCCTGACATGGCCTGTGAAATGGAAATCAGTCGGGCCTGTACTCACATTGAGTCCCCACCCAGAGACAGCCCAGAAGATGTGTCTGGCCAGGTTGGGAGTTGAAGAGGCGATAATAAGCCGATGTGCAGACAATGGAAACAGGCTGAATGACAGGTGGATGATGCATGGGACACTGCGGGTGTTACTATCACCACCTTAGTAGATTATCACCAACTGTGACACCAATGTGTTATGCTTTTGGAGGTCAGAAGTCCGAAATGAGTCTTACAGGATGAAAATTAAGGTGTCAGCAGGGTTGGTTTCTCTGGAGGCTCAGAGAATACCCATTTCCTTGCTCCTTCCAGCCCCTGGTTGCCACCTGCATCCTTCGGCTTGTGGCCTCCCCTTCCATCCTCAAAACTCATGGCTCCAACCTCTGGTTCTTTCCTTATGTCTTCTCTCCCTAACTCTGATCCTCCTTCCTCCCTCTTACAGGACTCATGAGGTCCTGAATTACATTCAGGGTCCTGGATTACAGATAATCCACAATGAGCTTTTCAGCTCAAGATCCTTAGCTTAATGACATCCAAAAGTCTCCTTTTGGCATAAAGTAACAGATTCACAGGTGCTTGTATTAGAGTGTGGGCAACTGCAGGGGCCATCATTCAGCCTTATATCTAATGAGCATCAACTACGTGTGAAGCATTGAGTTCTTTTCTTTCTTATTTAATCCTCCCAACATCCCTCTGAGAGAAGTACAATTGTTTTCCCCTTTTAAAAACCAAAACTCAAAATTGAGAATCCATCCATGTTTACACAGCATACAGAGGCTAAGGCAGGATTCCTGTTAGTGTGTCTAACCCGGGAGCCTGGGCTCTCACCCAAATGTGAGAGCTCTGGGGCCCTAGCCCACGTGCCCCACACCTATGGGCAGCACTCCCAAGGCACTAGCAGTAGATGCACCATGAGCCAGCCCAGTTCTAATGCTGCCATTGCACAGAAACCCAGAGAGGTAAAGTGACCTGGTGTGCCAGCAAGAAGCAAACGAGACCAGCTTCATTCATTCATTTGCCAAATATTTACTCAGTTCTACTAAGTGCCTGACACTGGAGACTCCACAATGAGTGAACCAGAGACCTTGCAGAGACACAACATGTGTAATTGTGCAGTAAAAATCTACAGCACGAGCCATGGATGAGCGCTATAAAAAAAGTAAATTAGACAAGAGGCAGGGGGTTTTAGGGGGAATGGTCAAGGCCTTTCTGATGAAGTACAATTTGAATAGAGATCAAATCCCACCTCCAATGAGCAGAGCCCACACTTCCTCCCTCTAAGAAACAAAATACAAAAGAAAAATCTCTCCCTGGAGGAATATTAAAACTGAATTATGTGCATTTGTTTTAAACAAAGACTCAGTGGTAACCACATACATTACAACTCAGGCATGAGTTCCTGGTTGGACCTTGTCATACCAGCCAGGGGATGGATGCTACATCATCACACTGGGGAACAGAATTCTGCTACCAGGCAGCAAAACATCATGTGTGGTTTTCTACTTGTGCACAATACAAATCATATAAAATGCTATTTCTTAATTAGTTCCCACCAGGTTCCCAGTTCTGCAAGAGACTTCAAGGGGAATTCATGGACCACATAAGAGCCCCAGCCCAAATAAGGAGCAATGTTTGTTGTGCCCAGAAGCTGCACGAGATCTGAACTGACTGGGTTGAGAGAGTCTTGAGAGAGAAGGTAGAATTTTAGTTGGTCTCTAAAGTAGCCAGGGCTTCCCAGGTGGCACGAGTGATAAAAGAATACTCTTGCCAATGCTGGAGATACAAAAGACCCAGGTTCAATCCCTGGGTCAGGAAGATCCTCAGAAGAGGGCACGGCAATCCCACATTAGTACACTTGCCTGGAGAATCCCATGGACAGAAGAACCTGGTGGGTTACAGTCCAGGGCATCACAAACAGTTGGACACAACTGAAACAGCTTGCACACTAAAGTCGCTAAATTATAGATAACAGAGTCAAAGGAAAGTGGGGAGTGAGGAGTGATTTCCCAGTGGGAGCACTGCAGAAAGAGCCCAGTGTGCCTCGGGAAGAGAAAGGAGACCCATCCAGCCATCCCAAGCACACTTACTAGTGTGCTCATCTTGGGCAGAACCTCCAGGGGTGTCAGATTAGGAATGGTGGTGTGATAAGAGCAACATTCTTTGAAGAGCAACCAGAAAGAGAACTGATGGAAATGGGAGGAAAATTAAAAACTGGAGAACCACTTAGAGGCCAATGCTCTGATGGAAACTGGAAAATGAGGCCCTGGAGACATATTTGAAAGGAAGGCCTGCTCCACAGTAGATCCACAAGGCCAGGAGGGTCTGTGTTATCCAGGTTCTTCTTCTGTGTATGCATCTGGTTTGGGTAGACCACCAAGGAGATTGGGGGCAGATTTGGAGGGTCAAGGGAAGCAGGAGATGTTGTGTGGCTGATCTGCTGGTTGTCCTCCTTTGTGTGACACAGCATCTGGGCCCCAAACTCTCCATCTTCCCCTGGGTCCTCCCTTGGCTTTTCTAACTCCTAGGCTAGGGTCTACAGGACACTCCCACCACCAAAGTCCAAGGAAGTGAGAACTGACACTTTATTTCATCTTCTTCGTAGATTCCAGTTTGCTCTTGTTGTCCTGCACTATACATCCTCCTACCTTCCTCACTGCATGCCCTGTGGGCTGGAAACTCTAGCATCGGGTCTAACATAACAGCCTTACACTCACAGAACCTGTTAACCAACTCCAATGATTACATAATACCAAATCCTTCTAGGGCTTCCCAGGTGGTGCTCATGGGAAAGAACCCACCTGCCAATGCGGGAGACAGAAGAGATGTGGGTTCGATCCCTGGGTCAGGAAGATCTCCTGGAGGAGCATATAGCAACTGACTCCAGAATTCTTGCCTGGAAAATTCCATGGACATAGGAGCCTGGCAGGCTCCTGGCAGGCTATAGTCCATAGGGGCACAGAAAGGAAGACACAACTGAAATAACTTAGAATGTACACATGCAAATCCTTCTAAGAAGTATATATACACATACATATACATATGCATTATATATATATATACACATGCATATATAATATGCATTATTTATATATTATATATAATATAATCACACAATGGTTCTACTTTTCTGGTTTAACCCTCACTGATACAAAAAGGAAATGAGATAGGATATTAAAGATTAGTAAGAATCATAGTCATTAATAATAGTAAAACAAATAATTAACATTTTTGAGCACTTCCTATTTTCCCAGTGCTATGCAAGATATTTGTATAATCTCACTGATACTTAAAATAGCTCTATAAATGACTCCTACTCTCCACTGTTATCAGCTAGAGATCATCTTAGCTGTTCACAAACCTACGAAGTTTCAGCACTTGATTCAAAGCTATAATTCATCTTACTCTGGGTGGTTGGCCACCACTAATACATTTTGTCTCTTCCATAGTAGAGAGAGAGAAACAAGGGCCCACTGAGTTTAGGGTCCAGTAACAGATGGACCTTGGTGCCATGGTCAGAGATGGGACACACCAACAAAAAGGGTTAATTAAGCATTGGGTGAAGGGGAGGGAAAGGACAAATGGAGGTGCAGGTTATCTGGGACATGTTGAGGTGGAGAAGATGAAAATTTTTAGGGCGTTTATACTAATATCCAGGTTAGAAATAGTGTCTTTATTGTGCATCATGAAGAAAATGTGAGTGGTTTTGGCTTAGAAGTAGATGACCTACTCTCACAGACAGGCAACCAGTGGATGGAAATCACATGGAAAGTTGCCTGGTGAGGTACCATTTTAAATCTGTTATTCAGTATGGGAAGCAATATTTCACTTCCCTAGTGGGAAAGAAAAGAAAATCTCCCTCAAGCTATCAAGCCCTCTAAATAGTTGGTAGAAGGAGACCTAGTGTTAGAGAAAGATTCTATGCCTGGTGGGGGTGGGGGTGCTGGTGAGGGGGGAGAGGGTAGACAGCAATTCCAGGGGCAGAAAAGGACTAGAGGCAGCCCGGCCAGTCGGTAAACTCTGGGTAACCTGTTGAAACCAGAAACCAGACAGGATCCAGGGGCTGGGAGTTGCTTGATGGCCAGGTGATATGGCTTATAAAGAGAGAGGCCAAGAGGCCAGACCATGGGAAATGAAATGGGCTCGTGACGGGTCAGGGAGCAGGCGGAGTAGTAAAAGTTGAGTGATTTCTTGTGTGATTAAGGGTTTATTTGGTGTTATCTGGAGTTAGAGGGAAATATGATAGGGAAACCCAGTGTCTAGGACTGTACATATGCCCACCCCAGTTTGACAGAGAAAAGGCAGCTCAAAACAAGTTGTTTGTAGAGATTATTATTTTAACCTCTCGATCTTCCCCCCCAAAAATAAAAGACCCCTACTTTCAGTCACTTTCTGTAACACACAGCAATGTGGAGAAGTGTTTCCTAAATCTTCTCAGAGAGATATATTGATAGATAAAGGATAGGTGTTACTGCCTTCATGCAAGCGAAAACAATCATTTACCCCTGAAATGTTCCCAGATAAAGTTCCATATTTTATAAAGACATCTGAGTTCTAAAGCTTAAACTTCTTTCATGCTCTAATTTTCCTTTTTTCTTAAACACATGTCTTAAACACATTAAATAAATGTCTTCATTTTCCAGTAATCACACACACACACACACACACACACACAAACTCCAGAATTAACACATTTTCCCCCTATAGAACATGTTTTGATTGGTAACTTCATTAATGTGAGATAGACTTAGTTTTAAAAATAAGTAAATATGGGAGAATGATTTCATACAGGATGGTAGAGTAATTTTAGCCACATTTTCATACTACAGTAATTTTACCTATAATCCCCTCCCACTGGAAATGGGTATAGTGATTATTTTTCAAAAGATTTTCAATTTTCCTATATTCTCAGGTTTTTAACAAATGTAATCAAATTAAAAAGCCTCAACTCTATTTAAAATCTTAATTACACTTTTTTATATCATTAACTAAAATTTTGACCAGTTCATGCTGGGATGTTAATGCAGTTAATGTTTATGCCAGAATTTCTAGATAGTCACAGATTTGTTTTTAGCATCACAGAAAATATTCAGAGTTAAGTTTAATACCACAAACTCTTTTACATATATAGCTAACTATAGGGATAGTTGGAATTTTTCCTCATTATCTTTCAAAATCAAGATTTGAAACCACAAGTTTCACAGATTTCCAAGATCTTATTAACCACAGATTTTTGTCTCCAAAATATGAACAAAACCTTGAGAGAAACCTAAGACAGAAATAAAATTCACAATGCAATTGAAGTTAGTATCCTTTACTTCCATGAAAGGATGGCCTCAGGCTGAGCAAAGAAAACAAAACTGATACTTAAAAAAAAAAAAAAAAAAAAAAAAAAACCTGAGTGCTTCTAATGCATTAGGGAGCAGGTGTTGAGGCAGCCAAACGGAACTTTGGGGTCACTGGGTAGGAATGTCAAAGCTGAGTTATTAAGTTTAAGCAGAAAATACGGCCTGAAAGTTTAGCTTCGAACAAATTAAGGATGTGCCGAGAAATGAGTGAAATATTTTCTCTGCGAGTCACGGGGTTTGCAGGTTGGGATCCAGCATCTGGGGCTGATTACGTATGCTTTAAGGTGACAGGTGGCTTTAGGAAATGGAGCCCTAGTGGAGCTTTTAAAATATTTTCCAGGGAAGGGTAAATAATTTGATGCCTTGCTGATTTGGTTTCCCCTCTGCAGGCTGTTTGAAATACAAAAATACATCTTAAGCCACATCAAAGTTGTTTCATGTGCAGACAAAGACAGACATCCTCAACTCTGACACTTGGCCACATCAGTTTCACTTCCGGCATTTTGAAATCTGTTCCATGCACAACTGTTAGAGATCAGTTACCAAACCTTATTATACTTATAAAACTAATATTTATCAGTCATCTTTTTAATACTTGATTTTCATGAGCCTGAAAAGTTTTATTGCCCAATTAGTTCCTGGGGCAGCCACAGATGTTGAGCCAGAGAAAATAAACTCAGTTCTGGCACCAACAATTACATGATGAGGAATCATCGCAACTTCTATACAAATAAAAGAAATGTTCTTTAGAGCATTTGCCAAGTCAGCGGTCATTTGCTGAGATCAAAGATGATGGATGATTTATTCATAAGAAATTCCCCTTGCCTTTCTTTCGTAGTTTTCAACTGTTTGGTGGCTGCTGTTTGTTTTAGTTTTTGCTTCTCCTTGCATTTGGTTCAAAACCATGTTTAGTTTGATGTTATGAATCACCTAGAGGTTCCACTTTGCTCTGTTGGGCACATCTCAATTAAAGAGAGTTAGGCCTGGTGTGCTGCGATTCATGGGGTTGCAAAGAGCTGGACATGACTGAGCGACTGAACTGAACTGAACTGAACCCATGACTCTAGTACTAAATACTGAATTCTAAATATTCATCTGGATCCAAAAGTGTAGCGTTATTAAGATATTAAATTTGCTATCAAAGTGCAAGTAAAAGCAATTTGCTTTAATTTTAACATATAGTGTTTATAAAGCACAATTCTTCACAGCCAAATGGATTTTTACATACATATGCACTCTGTAACCACTACCATTCTATTCAAGGTAGAGATTATTTCAAGATCCTAAAAATAAAGAGCCAAGAGCTTTTTAAATGGAATTTTTAACTGACATTTTCTTTTTAATAGAAAGTGAATGAAAGAAACATTTTCAAAAGTTTTTCCACATGGTTGGTCAACCATTTTTTTCTCAATCATCTCATTCCTCCAAGCTAGAATTTTTTTTTTCTTGGTAACACAAAGTCCTTCTTCTTCTTTTCCAAATATATATACATATATATATATATATATATATATATATATACACACACATAAATATGATAGAAAATAAATATGATATTTATATACATAAATTTCAGAAATATATATATACACACACACATATATATAGCAAGAGATAGATATAGAAAACATATATAAATATATATAAAATTTATATATCACTTAATGAGTCCAGTTCCCCACTCTTCTGGCAAGGACTGGGATGGAATAAAGTCCCCACATATCTACTCAAGAAGAAAAGGAAGAGAAAGTCTCCCTCGGTGCAACCTCCCGACAGTTCCCATGGAGTTGTCTGTTCTGCAGCCTGGATCCCTGAACTCCCATATTCTTAGAGGCTTGCTACCAAACGCATAATTACCATTGGCCTCAAAACACATGTGCTCCAGTGAATGTTTCCCCATTTAACCAGACACAAACCCAGCTTTAAACAAAGACTGAAATGAATGACAAGCATAGAAACAGTTTCAATCTCACAGGGCACTAGAATAAAAGGGAAATCATGTAAGTGAATACGCGAATAAGGCAAGATAAGTTGCCTTTCTTCTGTGGCTCTGCAAGAAGATCATCATTCGGCGTCTTAGTGTCGCACTAGACAAGTTAATCGCCCTTGGCACTTTACCCCCGGGTTTGTTTGTTTGTTTCTGTCTTCTTTGAATATATCCAGCACTTTATAAATTTAAAAGTTTTTAACTGAGTTTTTGACAAAATAACATGAATTTAATTGTTTTTAAGATATTGCTCCCTTGAAGTTATTTTCCTATTTTGGTGGAACTGCATAGTTTTTAATTATACCTGTATAAAGCGCTTCATGACGGAGTGGATTCACGTGCAATTTGTATAATGTGTGTACCTTTTTAACACTGAAGCTCTTGAGGGCAGGTTGTCTTCATTTTAGTGTTCTACCACTTGCATGCCACTTGACAGGGTACTTTAAAAATATTAATGAAAGTCAAATATGCTCAAAATTGTCTGAACCCTTGCAGATCACCTAAAGCAGAGATTTTCAGACTCAAGTCCTTGAATTTGTTTCATCAAAATCAAGAGTTTTGAGGACAATGAGAGAGTTATGGGACACAGATTCCTGAACCTCTCCATCAGAGAGCATAAATTAGAAGGCATTAATTGGGGTTCAGAGATTTCAATGTTTTAATTATCCAGATCATTTTCATTTGTAGCCATGTTTAAGAGTTATTGATTTAGGTTCATCTCTCCCTGATGTAGGGCTTTCCTAGTAGTTCAGTTGGTAAAGAATACACCCGCAATGTAAATTGAACCCCAGTTCAATTCCTGGGTCGGGAAGATCCCCTGGAGAAGGGATAGGCTACCCACTCCAGAAATATCAATAACGTCAAATACGCAGACACCACCACTCTCATGGCAGAAAGCAAAGAAGAACTAAATAGACTCTTGATGAAAGTGAAAGTGGAGGGTGAAAAAGTTGACTCAAAACTTAACATTCAGAAAACTAAGATCATGGCATCTGGTCCCATCACTTCATGGCAAATAGATGGAGAAAGAATGGAAACAGTGAGAGATTTTATTTTGGGGGGCTCCAAAATCACTGCAGATGGTGACTGCAGCCATAAAATTAAAAGATGCTTGCTCCTTGGAAGAAAAGCTATGACCAACTTAGATAGCATATTAAAAAGCACAGACATTACTTTACCAGCAAAGTCTGCCTAGTCAAAGCTATGGTTTTTCCAGTAGTCATGTGTGGATGTGAGAGTTGCACTATAAAGAAAGCTGAGTGCCAAAGAATTGATGCTTTTGAACTGTGGTGTTGAAGAAGACTCTTGAGAGTCCCTTGGACTGCAAGGAGATCCAACCAGTCCATCCTAAAGGAGATCAGTCCTAGGTGTTCATTGGAAGGACTGATGCTGAAGATGAAACTCCAATACTTTGGTCACCTGATGCGAAGAACTGACTCATTGGAAAAGACCCTGATGCTGGGAAAGACTGAGGGCGGGAAGAGAAGGGGACAACAGAAGATGAGATTGTTGGATGCCATCACTGTCACTATGTTTGAGCAAGCTCCGGGAGTTGGTGATGGACAGGGAAGCCTGGCGTGCTGCAGTCCATGGTGTCGCAGAGTCGGACACAACTGAGTGACTGAACTGAACTGAACTGACCTGACCCACTCCAGTATTCCTGGGTTTCCCTGGTGGCTCATTCAGTAAAGAATGCTCTTGCAATGTGGGAGACCTGGGTTTGATCCCTGGGTTGGGAAGATCCCCTGGAGAAGGAACAGGCAACCCACCCCAGTATTCTTGCCTGGAGAATCCCCATGGACAGAGGAACCTGGCGGGCTACAGTCCATGGGGTCGCAAAGAGTCAGACACGACTGAGTGACTAAGCACATCCTTCTTAATGTAAAAATGGACTTGATTTGATTTTCAGGAGAAAAAAAAAATCTTCAAAGTATCCACAAATTAGATTCCTTACATCTGAGAAGTGGGTTGCCCTTAGAAAATATTATGTTAATTCCCCTTATTTTGTACTCAAAGAAAAAGCATCTTAATTCTCAAAGTTATGGAGCTGATTAGCAGCAAAGTGAAGAATAGCACTTAGTTCTCCTGAATGGAAAGTCCAGAATCTCCACCATCATTTCTCCAGTGGGTCTCATTCCAAGCCCGTCCAGGCTCTCTAGCATTCTTCTAATATCTCAAGGACCTCAGTCAGAGAGGATGTCTGTTGCCTGTGGCTTCTCTCAAATAACATCGTTATTTTCTAAATAATACACACTGTGATTTCAGAGAACATATTTAGTCAAGAACTTTATTATCACTGGAAATACATAAACATGAAACATTAACTCCTGGTATTGATAAGGGGTTTAATCAAATTCAGAAGCACCAGATAACAAAATATACCACAACGGAAGACATTTAAATAAATGTTAAATAATACTCTTTTACAGTTGCTTGATCACAAAAGGAACATGTATACTCATACAAATTAAGAAAGAATGAATGACATAGATGAAGAAATGTTTACTGGAAATTAGAAAGTTCAGAGAATTTCATAACAATGTCAGAGAGAGGTTGCTTCTTTATGAAATTTTTCTGTCTTTCCCACTTGCCTTTTTTCTCCTTACCTCTTGCCTCAATTTCTGTTCTCTGTTAACAAATTGCATGTCTTCTCTTGTAAATCCAGGTAGACTTCATTGGCATAAGTCTATGCCAATCTTCCTATTGGACTGTTTGAAAGAAAAATAAATTCTGTGGCTAAAGAGTAGGTAGATTTTCTGTCTTCCTTCAAGTCAGGCCCCCAGCATGGCACCCTGGCCTCACAGTCATGCTCTCTGCTCCAGAATGGGTCCAGTCCTGAATTTTCAGGACTAAATTTGACCAAGGGTTTGGTGCATATCCTTTTTCTTAATAGGGAATTATTTTCTGATTCTAGACCTAAATTTAAATGTACGATTTCTAAATACTTTGAAATTTAAAGGAAAAGGAAAAATATTCTGGTTAAAATAATGGAGTGAATGATTAAAATAATATGTATTTTGAAATACTAGCATCAAATTGCAATTGTGAGGTTCTAGTTCCAGGTAAGAAGGAATGAGTTATCAGCAAACCCTAGAAAGTAAATACTAGCAGGAAGATTGGGGAGACCAAAAGGCTCTTTCTGTTTCCTCGTTCTTATTTTATATTAGAGTGTGGTTAACTGCCTGCAATGCAGGAGACCTGGGTTCAGTCCCTGGGTCAGGAAAGTCCCCTGGAGAAGGAAATGGCAACCCACTCCAGTAGTCTTGCCTGGAGAATTCCAAGGACAAGGAGCCTGGTGGGCTACATTCCATGGGGTTGCAAAGAGTTGGACATGACTGAGCAACTAACCACACACACACACACACACACACACACACACACGGTTAACTTACAATGCTGTTAGTTTCAGATGTACGGCAAAGTGATTCATTTATCCTTACACATATATCCATTCTTTTTCAGATTCTTTTCCCATGTAGGTATTACAAAACAGTGAGTAGAGTCCCCTGTGCTATACAGCAGGTCCTTGTTAATTATGTTTTTTTTTTTTTTTTTTTTAATATATAGTAGTACACATATTTGTTAATCCCAAACTCCTAAATTATCCATCTCCACCCCAGGTTTCCACTTTGGTAACCATGAGTTCGTTTTCAAAGCCTGTGTCTGCTTTGTAAATAAGTTCACTTGTATCATTTTTTAGATTCCACATATAAGTGATATCGTGTGATATTTGTCTCAACCATCCAGCAGACCCAGCCAGCAGACCATCCCGTACCTATTAGGCTAGTGGTGACAGAAAGAACAGCAGAGACCCGCAGGGTGTGGAAGCTGTGAGGGAGAGGGACTTCTGCATCACAGGAACCATGGTCCAAGAGGGGGCCCAGACCACCGCCCCTGTCCTCATCTGCATCCATGACAGCCGGGTCCTCTCAGCTGGCTGTCCACCCACCAGGCACCGGCCAGCCAGCACACCTCGGGCAAGCTGGCAGCTAGCTTCTAGTTCATTTCCCTCTCGGACATCATTCATGGAGCCTCCAAGGCTGCAGCAACTCGGACATGGGGAGAGTTTGGTCAGTTCTCTGGTGTTAGTTTCTATTTTAAATTGTATTTTGTAAAAGTGACACCCAAATGGAAAAGTTACGGTAAATGTAATAAAAGGATGGTTTTCCACATAAACCTAAACACCATCTTTATTGAGAAACACAAAGTAAGACAGGGACACGGGAATGACCAATTTATTTCTCCATCGCATCGGAAACTATCAAGCTGCCAGAAAATGTCTGTTCTAGCTGTCACAGAATTTCATCTCGGCCTTGCTTTCTCCTTTGACCCACAGCTCAGAAGGGGGTGGGGGGCGGGTAGTCATGATCAAGTTATTCTGCTCCAGCCTGAGCTTGTGTTTCTCAGAAGGAGAACTAGAGGGACAGCTAATAGAGATGACAGTTTAATGGTATAGAAAAAACTGTAGCAAAAAGTGAAAAGGCAAAAAAGCTCACAATGAATCACTTTTTTTATAGAGAAAATAAAAGCTCAAAAAATATTTAAGTTGATCAAGCTAGATATCATTCTATCTGGCGTTTAGACTGGGATTTCCCTGGAGAGGTCTTGAAGCCTTAGGATCACAGTCCCACCAGGTTAGGGGTAGGGTGAGGGTGAGGGTCAGGGTTAGGGCTAGTGTTAGGTTTAGGCTTTTGGAGAACTTTGCCATCTTGCTGGGCACCTTTCTGTCACCACAAGGCCAGATTTCACCTTGGGTAACTTCAGACCCTATGTAGGCGACCGTCCAATATCCGTGCCTTCACCAGTCCCTGACCTTCTTGCCTCCAATGACCATGACCCAGACTCCACATAGTCACGCCCTAGAATGTGCTGTCACTCCAAAGAGGTTACATTCCACTTTTCGAGCATAATTTCTGGCCTTTGCGGCACATTCACTTACTTGCTGGGTAAATCATAGCCTCATCCTTCGGTTCCTTCACCATCACCCTATTTAACTGTCCTTGACTCTCTGGCATCTTTCTTGACCCTATTAGAAGCACAGGGCTGATGGTCAGAACCTGCCTGGGAACAGCCGTCTCCAGGCCTGGAGCCCATCCTCCTATGCCTCTCTCCACCAGAGCTGGAAGTATTCTCTTCTCTGGTTCTGTTCTGGTGACTAAGCATTGCATAATGAGAGTCACACCAACCGTATGGGTTAACGCAAGACCCACTCAAGATCTCTCAGCTAAACTGGGCCATCAGCATCAGAAGCTCATAACTTCTACTCAAACACATCATCCTCACTCTTGGCAGGCAAACAGGTTTCCTACTTCACTGAAGCTCTAGATTACTGCCCTTTCAGCTGAATTAAATGTTCCTCCCTTCAAAAGATGCTCCCTTGTTTATGCCAAACTCCTCCACGCTTCATTCTCCTGCAGTCAATGTTTATCTACCTCTAACCAGTCTATTTACATCCCCACCTCCGTTCTATCACTTGACCCCAGGTCCTGTCAAACTACCATCCCCAAGTTTTTTTCTTCCTGTTTCAAACTTCCTCGAAGAAACTGACATTCTACGTGCTTTCTTCACTACAAATTCACTTTCCAACCATGCAAGTCATAGGCACTGGCTTCCTAATACCAAAGGGGTAAGTTGTCAGTTTTCATTTAACCAGAGCTTTGCTACATTTGACACTTTGCCTCACTCTGTCATTTGTTTTATTTAATGCCACAGCACTTATGTTTAATTTTTGCTATTTAATTTATAGTTAAGTAAATTCCAAAAAATTCAAATATATATAAAAATCGAGAGACTAATATAATGGATGGACAAGTCCATCCCCCAGCTTTAAAAACTCTCAAGTCGTCAATATTGTTTCATCTATTGCTTCTCCTACCACCTCACCCTGGGTTGTTTTGAAGCAAAGCACATACATGGTGTCATTTCATCAAAAAATATCTCTCTGTATACCTCAAAAGATACAGAATGCCTTTGAAAATAATTTTAAATACTATTGTCAAGTCAAAATATTAATAAGTCCTTAATAGCTTCAAATATCCAAATAGTGTTCAAATTCTCATAATCACAGAGATATTTTTTAATAACTGTGTGAGTCAGATCCAAATAAGGTCCATACATTGCAAGTAATTAAATACATCTCCCTTTTTTTCTTGTAATTTATTGAACAAAGAAATAATTAAAGAACGAACAAACAAAGGGGGGTGGGATTTGTCCTGCAGTTTCCCACAATCTGAATTTTGATGACTGTAAAATTTAGTGTCACTTATTTCTCTCCTTCTTTTATTTCTTTAACTTTGTAGTCAGATCTAGAGAGTTGATCACACACACACACACCATAATCTATAATGTGCTCACCACCAGGAGGTACTTAAATGCCAGATTGTCTCTCATTTTCGATGTTAGCAAATATTGTTGAACATTGCCTTGATCCATTATTTCACCTGAGATTTCAAAATGATAATATTCTAGTTCAACCATTACTTCTCACCCAAAACACTTTTTCTTGCTCCCTTGAAACTAAACTTTCTCAGCTACAACTGGAGACTATTCTAGACACGAGGGATACACCAGTGAACTCCTTAGACAAAAGGCCCTGCTTCCGTGGGCCATATATTTGAGCGACACATAGTTTCTGCACATAGTAAATGCTCAGCCAAGATCAGCTATTGGATTTATCCATGGTTTTGTTCAGAGTGGCCTCTTGAACGTTAATATCCCCATAGTTTTATCCAGAGCACATGGTTCTTCTTATGATACTTTTCTTAGATGGTCTTATCCACTCTGTTTCAAAGATGATTACTAATAATAGTAAATATTTAGTGAGGATTTTATCAGGTAACACTCCAGGCATCGTATGTATACATGTATAATTTAATTCTCAGAACAATCAAATGAGGCAGGTACTGTTGGTACCAGTTAGAATTTTTTATGGCCACAAGAATTCTTCTCTCTAATCTATGCTACTGACTAACAGCCCAACTTCTGGGCCCTGAAATCTATCACAACCCTTGTCTCAGAGGTGCACTTTTGAATGTTGGTGGGATACCAGGGTAAGTCTGATACTCGGAGACCTGAGACTCCTGATAGACACATTCGACTTGAAGACTCCCCCCAAAACCCTGCTGAACTTTCACTAGAAATGCTCACATCTGCCCAAATTTCCCTCTTTCTTCTCTTTCTCTTTCCCTAGGGACCAGACAGTCACCATGGCCTGATGGCTCTCCACAGACCTCCTAGTTTATTTATACTTTCTCTTTCAGGTATATCCTCTAATAAGCATCTTGACATTTAATCCCTTTTTGGTGTCTGCTTCTCAGATGACCCAGACTGATGCATTATTTTTGTATAAAAAATTATCTCAAGTTTATTGGGATAATTATTTGATGATTTCTGTGAATCCTGAACTCAGTAAAAATGGCTTTTTTTCTGCTCCACGATGTCTAGGGCCTCAACTGGGAAGATGGACAGCAAGGGGTAACTCAACAGCAGGGGGCTGGACTCACCTGGAAGCATCTTCACAAACATGCAGCAGTCACTGCGACTGTGGTCTGGGGCATCAGTTAGGGCTATTAATCAGAGAACCTACACGTATCCCATATGCTCTGGGCTTCCTTGCATCATGGAAGCCTCAGGGTCGCCTGGTTTCTCCCATGGACTTTCAGAGCTTCAAATGTGAGTCTCCCTGCAGATAAAGTAGATGCCACACTGCCTTTTATGACGCAGCCTCTGAAATCCCATCCTGTCACTTGGGCCATACTCTATTGGTCAAAGCAGTCATAAACTTGCCCAGGGTCAAGGATAGGAGAAATATACCCAACCTCTCAATGGAAAGAGTGCCAAAGAACTATTTGGCCAATTTAAAAGCCACCATCCTCTCTGGATATCGATGTTCCAAATGAAGAAACTGAAGCACAGAGAGAGGTTATTCACCAGGGATCAAATACCTGACACTTCTCACTTCCAAACTCGGTCGCCTCCAGGTTTGCTTGAACCACTGTGCACCTCACATTAATGCTCTCAAACCAAACTTTCACCAAACTGAGTTTTCAAAAGAAAACGCACATTTTCTTTTGCATTATTCTCGAATGGCATATAATTTCACCTAACCATTGACTCAAGCTAAAAACATGAAAGTAATCTTTGACTCACCCCCATTCATGAATCTAATCAATCACCCAGGCATGAACTGTTCACAGCATTTGAAACACTTGCACAATTGCATATCTTCTGTGTCTATCGATATTAGCATCAGCATAAACTTCCATTTGCTTTATGGGTAGAAAATCCACTATCGCTACTCTTTCACTGCCCACCTTCTGGATCTTCTAGAACACTACAAGGGGAGGTCTGCTCAAGCAATGAGCAATGGCCAGTTCCATTCTGGGACAGGTCCTGGCGGTGGCCAGCCTACTGACCTGGTCACTGCCTTCACTCCTCATCACCAAATGATGGAACCATGAGTACGGATCCCCCTCTGTCCGAGCGGTTCTTGCCTTGACAAAATCTCCCTTACTGAGACCCTAGAATAAAGCCAACACTGTCCCTGGTCTCAAGTGCTGACTTCTTTCAGTTACCCACAGGAAGGGCTCTCTGGGGCCTCTCTGCCAACAGGGTCTTCAGAGTCATGGCCCCTCATTCCAGCTTAGGGAAGTAGCTTTCTTTATCCACCTTCTAATCACAAAGCATTTGTTCCCCTCCCTTTCACACCTGAGAGAGTCTGAGCTCTTCTAAGAAGAGTTCAGAATTCAGGAACACTATAAAGTTTCTTTTCCGTCTCTGGAAGGAAAGTACCGTGTCTTCCTCGTGGTAGCACACAATAAATCTCCAACCCAGGGTCAAGCCTTTGAACTCTTGTTTCTCAATTGCTGAAATAATAGAATCAAACACAGGAAAATTCTTCATAAGTCTCCCTGCTGCACCTATCAACTTCTCCTTCTTAACATTTTTTGGATCATTCCCTCTCCCCAGTCCTGCTCTCATCACTCCAATCCAGGTCTTTATCACCTCCCCACACCCAGACAGCTCCAGGTCCCCAGACAGTGTCCCAGGATCTCAGGGACAGTTGAGATGGACAAGATCACTTGGGCAGCTCACCACCAATAACTCTGCCTCAAACTCAAAAGCTCTACTTCTATCTGCTTCATTGGGTATATCTCCTGCTAAAATTGTCCCTGGAAAACAAAACAGACAAGCTCTGCAGGCAAAAAAGAAGAGTTACAGGAAACTCCAATGGGAAACAAAAATTTGATCATGACAGGCTACTGCTTAATGCCTTATAATGGTCTTCATAGGCTCAAAATGAAGTCCAGCGTCTTTATGTGATGCAAAGCCCTGCATTACTCACCCTCTCCAAAGCCCCAGCATCTTCCTCTTGTACATCATCTCCCAGCCGCACTCACAGTTCCCAGCAGACATTGTGTGGTGTCACGGCCCCGGGTTTTTCCTCATCCTCCCCTCTCTGCCAGGTCCTCTGCACCCCACACAGCTCCCATTCAGGATTTTACCGTCACGTGGAGCACTATCCCCACCAGCATCTGCCAGTTTAGGTGCTCATTCTGAGTGCTTCAAAAGCACTCAGTGAATCACGATCAGTATTTTACAACTATCAGGGCATAAGCCTGTTTCATCTCCAGCCTGAAGGTCTCCTAGAGGCATGACCTGAGTTTCATCCATCTTTGTAGTCTGGTGCCTAGCAGAGCCCCTCATAAGTCTACATTCTCAGAAAACGTATGCCGGATGCATGCATAAAAGATGGAGAAACGTGAGTGAACAAGAACTTCTATAAGCTGCAGTTTGCCCCACCAGACATGGCTGTGACACTCACACCGCTGCACTCTTTCAGGACCCTGGAGACTTCCTTACACCTAACCCTCCAAAATAGAATGTAATCCTGCATGATTCACGAGGCACCCGAGTTGCTTCCCACTCATTATTATGAACATCAATTATCCCAACAGCAACACAGAACAGATGCAAAAGTTAATAGAGTTTTCTGGATGACAGAATGCTTTATAAACACCTTTTTGCTGCATTATATGCAGAAAGATGCCAAAATATGGAGACAAGAAAAAAGTTGTGTCCAAGCTGCAAGTGCTGCAGTTGGAGGAGACCAGAGACGTCCCCCACAATTTCTACTCTGATTGCAAAAAGAAGAAGAAGAAAAAAAAAAAGCAGAAGAATTTGCCACTGAGTGACTGCAAGTAAATCCAAATAAACACCCCGCTAGATGAAGATCCAAACACTCCAGAACAAACCCTGGGAGTTCCACAGAGCTTAGCATGACATGTGATGACAAGAAGGTGAATTTTATCCCCTCCAGCCTCTTTCCCTTGACGTGGAATAGCCTTCAGGAGGCCCTGGGAAACACCCCACCTCCCCATGTACCATCATCTATTTCCAGACAAGAGTCACCCTGCATTTCTCTGAGTTCTTTAAAAATCTCTCTTTCCAGAGCTCTTCTCCTTGCCCCTTTGACATATAATTTTTCATTACAAGAGATTTACTCATTTATATTTTTCTTTAAAAAATAGATTTCAGGGACAAGCCTGAGCATGGACGCAGCGGGTTCATCTTATGGATTCTGACACATCTGTAGTCTTCGGTAACTATGCAAATACTGTGATTGAAATGCAGAGACCAGTAATATATCTTTACCATGAGCTTAGGGAGCTTTGTCCCAGCTTCTGCTCTGACAAAGAAAATTCACCTGCAAATTTCTTGCTTATAGTAGGTATTTGGATATAGATGATGGGTATTCAGGCAGTGGATTTTGCAAAGCTTCATAGTTCAATAAAAGTAAAACAATAAATCTAGCCACTAAAGTAAACAAAGGGAGCCTTTTGGGGATAATGAAATTAAATTTAAAATGGGGAGGAAAACTGTACACACAGTGCACGCACGTGTGTGCATGCACCTGTATTTCTTCATGAGTTTCCAAACATCAGTGAAGCCAGGTTCATGCGCAGTCCGAGTAGCCGGTAGGAACAAAGTCCTTTGCGTGGGTTTAATTTGCTTTGTAAACACAAGTATAATTGGTATTTAAGGGGCCGTTATAAATTGCTGTCACCCCCTCCGTATGAGCATGAGTAATCTAATTTTTCTGCAGAGCGTGTTGCAGTTTGACAGACAGGTCTCGAAGGACTGTCTCGCATGTCAGCATCCGTGAAAATGAGTTCTGAAGTATAGTCACACCCCCACGCACGTGTGGAATCCCAATCACCCACGACTCATAGATCCATTTGCCCTGTGTCTTGCTGCTGATGGATAATATATTCATTTGCTTCTGGCTAAAAAAAAAAAAAATTGTAAGAAAGCGCTGGTGCATATTGATAGCAACCTAAAGGAGCTGTAATTGGGAGGAGTGATAGGCAGCTGCTATACACACCACTGTCTTCCTTCCCTCTGCAGCCAACTGGAAAAAAAATGAACCCCCAAACTGTCAGGTGATCGAACCATTCTCTCTTGTTAGAACTGGAAAATTAAAATCTATCTCCCTGACCAAAAGGGAATGTGCTTGCAAATGCCTCTGAGTGTTTTAGATGCACACTAAATATTACCTGATTAAAAGTACTCCCTGAAGGAAAGGCATTAGCTTTAGTGTCTAATCCTGTTGTGTTTAAATAATACACAATACATATATGTTCTTCCATATTTAAATATTTAACATTGTAGTTGAAAAAGCAAAATCACATGATGAAACCTCAGTGTGTAAAGGGTAGGATTAAGTCTGCTCAATGGAGAAGTTAGTCATAAGCAAATCTGAACTCCAGCTTATAGAAAAGCATAAGGCAATGTACCCCAGGTTCCAGTCATTGTACCCTATCTTCCCTACTTGTGAGGTAATTTAAGGGGGCAGCCAGTCCTGTAGGAATTCAGGCAGCTACCTGCATTCACTGCTGATAAGCTTTTTCCTGCTAATCCATAATTGGGTGTTTGGTATTGTGGCATCTATGCAAAAAAGCCAAGGGTTTTATTATGACAATGTGAATTATGCTGGATAAAATGTTTTCACTAGGATACATTGATTTTGTTTTCTATGGGTAAGAACAGTTCATATATTTGGGTAACTGTGTTATATACAACAGCTATTTTTGTTGAATAATTTCAGCTTTTGGAAATCTCTAGGAAAGGACTGCTTTGTGTGATGAAGTGCACCTGCTCCATGTATAATGAAATTTTTACCCATTTTTTAAAAAAAATCTCCTCAACCTATCTAGTATATAATTGGTGCCCAATAAACTAGCAGTCAAAATGGTGAATGAATCAAATTAGATAGGGGAAATGAGATGCCTCACTACATGGATTACTTTAAGATGTCTCAGAATATACTTGAAGCAACATGATTAAGTTATTATTTACTCGACACTGACACTGAATTCGTTAAAGAGAACTCACATTCTGTGCTATGTCATCAAATACCAAAGGACAGACTTTCCAGCAGCCAAATGTTATCCAAAAGGGGTGAGTCACCACACGTCTTAGCTGCTTTCCCTAGGGGTCCAATTTGCCTGCTCTCATGAAGCCGGTCAGTCACCATCCTCCCCTGGGCGCATGAACCATCCTCCCCACTTACTCAGCCACCTGCTCCAGACCAGAGCCTAGAACCTGGAGTCATCAGTAGCATCTAACAGCATAGAAACATGTCTGCGACCCTTTAGGGATGGAGCTGGTGAGTACGCTCGCTCCAGGAGAGGCTACTCACAAGTCATTCCACACATGCCCCTTAGTTTCCCGTCTAATACATCCCCAATTCCCATCACCATCCCCACCCCACATAACCACACATTATAGACATGCAGGTATAAATATGCATAAGTGCACATACACTTGGACATATCTTAAATTGCTCCTTTTTGCAATTCCAGATTGCATAAGATGAACAAAATTGTGTAAAAATGCCACATCGTTTTATTAAAAGTGCCCAAGTACAATGACATGGCAGACTAACGATTTAGCATAGAGATGATAGAAGAATGAAAGAAAATTAAGTTTACATATTTTTATGGATGTGAAATTCATGTAACAAAATTAACCATTGTAGAGTGTACAATTCAGTGGCATACAATACGTTGACAATGTTGCAAAAATCTATCTGGTTCCAAAACATTTGCATTATTCTAAAGTCAACCCTGAGCCCATTAGACAGTTACTCCTCACTTTCCTTTCCCCCTCTCCCTTGGCAATCACTAACCTGCTTTCTGTCTGTGGATTTGCCTATTCTGGGCACTTCATGGAAATGGATAAAATGGTATATGGCCTGTTGTGTCTGGCTTCTTTCACTTAGCATAAGGTTTTCAAGGTCCATCATGTTGTAGCATAAAGCAGTACCTTGTTCTTTTTTTCTGGTTTAATAATACTTCATTTATGGATGTACCACTGTTTGCTTATTTATTCATCCGTAAATACCACGTGTTCTCATGGACCCACAACTTGACAGTGGTTAAGGGAAAGGGCTTTGATATCATATCTGTGATCTGAACTTCAGTTCTACTGACCACCAGCCTCAAAATCACTGGGCCCCTAAGGACAACAGTGTTACAAGGATGCCCCAAGGACTAAATGTTCAAAACCTTAGTACTTCCTTGAGGCACCATGAGCTACAGTTACTATTTAAAATTGCCTAAAGCACAAAAATGGTATTAAAAATAATATTTGGGGGAAAAATATCCATTATTACTTCAACATTTACTTCCCTCATATTAATTTTTAAAAGCAGATTTAGTATTTAAATTGGTATAGCCACTATGGAAAACACAAGGGAGGTTCCTAAAATATTAAAAATAGAACTACCATTATTCTTCAGCAATTCCACTTCTGGTATTTATCCAGAGGAAATTAAAATGTTAACTTTAAGAGATAAAGGCACCCCCACTTCATTGCAGCATTATTTACAATAATCAAGACATAGACATACACACAACAGAGCTTCCCATCAGTGAATGGGTAGGTAAAGAAAATGTGGCCTATCTACCTATCTATCTATGCATATGTTAAATGGAGTATTATTCAGTCAGCAAAAGGATGAAATCTTGCCATTTGTGGCAACATAGATGGACCTCAAAGGCATTATGTTAAGTGAAATGTCATATTAAGACAAATACCACATGATCTCACTCCTGTGTAGAATCTAAAACAAACAAAAAACTGAAATGATAGAAACAGAGGCAGAGGTGAAGAATGGGCAAAACAGGTACAGGTGATCCAAAGGTACAAATTTTCAGTTACGAAATGAATTAAGTCCTGGGAATAATATGTACAATATGGTGACCACAGTTAATTAGTATTGTACTGTGTATTTGAAATGTGCTGAAAGAATAAATCTTGAAAGTTCTTATCACAAGAAAAAAAGTGTGACTTTGTGGTGATGAGTGCTAATCAAGATAGGTGATCATTTTCCAATGTATATGCATATGAAACCATTATGTTTTACACCTGAAACTGATATGTTGTATGTCAGTTATACCTAAATGTTTAAAATAAATAGAAACAGAATGAGATACTACTTCACCTCCATTAGAATGATCATAATCCAAAATAAAGATAATAACAAACATTGGTGAGGACATGGAGAAATTGAACCCCTCATACCTGTGGGAATGAAAAATGGTGAAGCCACTTTGGAAAACAGTTTTGTGGCTTCTTATGAAGTTAAACATGTATTTACAATACAGTTTTAAACATAAGAAAAACACAAACTTAGTCCATAGAAAGACATACATTCAGACTCATAGAAGAATTATTCATAATAGCCCCAAGCTGGAAACAACCCATGTCCATCAACTGGTGAAAGAATAAACAAACAGTGGTATGTCCATGCAAAGGAATACTATTCAGCAACAAAAAAGAGCAAACTACCAGTATACACTACAAAAAAAAAGTACCACAATTTTCTTCTTTTGCTTGGATAGGCTGTCTGGAATGACCTAGAATGACCAGATCAAGACTTGTGACTCATTTTCCAAGATCTTGGGAAATCGAATAGGCTTAAATGTACTTCAGTTATTTTTAATAGCACCATGTTTAGGCCTCACAAGAGGTGCCCCTACACTGGACCACATGCTTTAGACCCACAAATCATAAACACGAAGACATACATTTATTAGGGAACACACAGGTGCCTCTGTTGCTTGGGATTGGAAGTAGCATGACCTCTCATCTAAATATCCAGGCTGGTGACAAACATCTCGGAGGCCATATCTTTTGTACTCTGTCCCTGTATAAAGGTGACTGGTCTCAAGAGGTGTAGGCAAACAGGTTGTGAAGTCCATTTGGAGGAAAGGGTTTGAACAGCAAAAAGTATTTGCGAAAGTGAATAAACAAATTTAACTTGTCAGGATTTTCTGATAAAATAAATGTGACAGGTTTTTTTTTTTTAATTTATTTACTTTTAATAGACGGATAATTGCTTTATCATATGGTGTTGGTTTCTACCAAACATTTTGCCTATCATCTCCCCACAGCGCCCAGAGCCATTTCTAAATTCTCACCCTATTCCAATTTGTGTTTCTAGAGTGAAACTGTGCAACTTAACGAACTATTCACAACAGTTGCCCTTGCTGCTGAGGTCCATTTTGCAGCATTAAAAAATATATATTTATGTTAAGCTATAAAGTCTCAATAGCTATGGATACAGGTTAACTATAAGTAAAGTATGAGGCTCTTTTTCACATTGGCAGAAAGGAAAATTGATAAAAGTTTTATTTTTATAAAACTAATTATTGAGATTTAATGAACTTTTCAAGAGGTAATAAAACATTCCAGTTTTACTTATATATTTTAGTTTTGATATTATAATTTATATTTTTTAATTTCTAATAGAAAAATAGATATCTTAAAAGGACTTTTTGATTTTTAAATTTTTGCATTAATTTTTAATTATGTTTTGATGAAAATATAATAAAATTTTGCTCACTTCGAATATGATTACATTTTATTTTTCAGTTTTGTGGCTCATTATTTCAAGAGAACAAAAATTATTCTACTTCTATTATAGAATTATATTACATAAATAGAGATTTTGCAGAAATTGTGGCAAGAAAAATTATTTCTGGAATAATACTTGTTAACTTGTGAATTATGTAAACCTTTGTTTTGTTACTTACATCCAAATATCACCACGTATCATATTGAATATCTAGACATATGTGATAACAGCTAGTTCCTAAAGGTGACTGAAAGTCACTCAGTCGTGTCCGACTCTTTGTGACCTCAGGGACTATACAGTTCATGGAATTCTCCAGGCCAGAATACTGCAGTGGGTAGCCGTTCCCTTCTCCAGGGCAACTTTCCAACCCAGGGATTGAACCCAGGTCTCCCGCGTTGTGGGCGGATTCTTTACCAGCTGAGCTACCACGGAAGCCCACTGGGCCCCTGAGCCTGCCCTGTCTCCACATCACCTGCAGGACCACACAGCTTGTGCCGGGGCCATAAAGAGGCACCGCTGTGGCTGTTTTCTTCCTCTCATCTTTGGCTCTCATGCCAGTGCTTTCTATTGAAGAACATGATTAGAACCACTGTCAAGAGTCTAAGAAATGCAGTTTGTAGGTTTTTAATCCCCCTAAGCACAGAAAAGCAGGACTGAATTTAAGGGCAAACAAATGCCCAATGCACCAAATGACCTATTTTTTTTTTACCTCTGGAAACTTTTAGGATCTCATATCTGGCATTCTAAAATGCCATAATGATGTGCCTTAGCATAGCACTTATTGCAATAGCTATTTGGTGAAAATGAAAGTCACTCAGTCGTGTCTGACTCTTTATGACCCCATGGACTATACAGTCCATGGAATTCTCCCAACCAGAATACTGGAGTGGGTAGCCTTTTCCTTCTCCAGGGGACCTTCCCAACCCAGGGATCGAACCCAGGTCTCCCACATTGCAAGTGGATTCTTTCCCAGCTGAGCTGATGGGCCATTATGATGTAGAAACTCAAGTCCTTTTATTAAAAAGAAAAATTAAATAAGTGGAACTACTTGGGTCAGCATAAGTAAATATTATAAACATAATGGGAAAAAAGCCTCAGAGCATTATATATAATATAATATTATTTATATAAAGTTTGAATACATGCAAATTAATACTATACATTGTGTATTGATACATTATTGCATAATAAAGTTTTAAAGTAATGAAACATTAAAACCCCAGTTAAGATTGCCTTTGCAAAGGAAAATTGGAAATGAGATTAGAAATTTCAGCTCGTACTCTGGGTTATAATTTTTTTTAGCTAAGTAGTAAAAACATGGATATTTCCATCTATTATCTATACCATTTAGTATATCTGGTATATTTAATAGAAGAGAAAAAAAATGAAAAAAATCAAGCCAGTTTCAAGAAAAATTAGGAATCCAGAATGGCAACAGATTTTTTAAAAAGAGCACTGGAAGCTAAAATATCATGGAAAAATGCCTTCTAATATCATGAGAAACTGAATTCCAACCTAAAATTTTGTACCCACATAAGCCATTAAACAGGTGGAAGAGGAAAATACAGACATTTAAATTCAACCAATGTTTGAAAATATTATCAGAAATCTACTGAAAGATTAAGTTTGACTAAGACAGGAGAAGAAACCAGAAATAAGAAGAAATAAACTTCAGAAATGGATAATCCAATATAGGAGGGAAATGAATGGCCTTCCCCGATTGATGGTAGAAAAGGTCCATGATAATAGCTAAAATTGGGCCCAGGGCTGAAGTCTACACACTCTGGTAGCAGGATGGCGCTCTGTATAAATAAAGCTTTATTGGTATAGAGCTATGCTCTTTAATTCATTTATGGTCTAGAGCTGTTTTGTTTTTTTGTTTTTTTTCCCTTGCTCTAGCAATAGTATTGAGCTGTTACAACAAAAATATAAAATATTTATCATCTGGTCCATAGCAGAAAATGTCTGCAGATCCCGGACTTAAAGTATAAACTTCCCAGTTAGAAGCAGGAAGATGGAGGGAAGCTCTTCAAGAGGGAAAAAAAAACAACTGGAATTGATATATTACTGGAATGTGTTTAATCTTATTAAGAGGAACTTTACAGCCTTGAGGAGAATTTAAGAGCAAATAAATGATGGGTGCATAGAAATTTAAGCAAATAAAAATAACTCACAAGAAAACCTAAAATTTCACAAAAGAGTATTTATTTTAATTCTGGAACTCCAGGTAGTTTGTGAAAAATATTTTATAGACATAATAATGTAAACACCAAATTCTGATTTAGCAATATTAGGAACAGTACTAGGAAATGAATGCAATTGAGGGAGAGAGGGAAAGTGAAAGAGAATTAAATACTAATCTTTCATAGTGGGATATTAATAGATGATATATAAAAATGTTTAAATCAATACATAAAATGTAATGTTTTTAGAAATATGGAGGAAAATATCAGAATAAATAGCCATTTTCATTTTAAGACTTGTAGAACTATTTGCCTTTGCTAACTCTATAAGTTTTATTAATATAAAACATATAATTTACAACAAGATGACAACTATAACTCAATTAATTTGTTAAGTCATTTTAAATGAATAGGCAAAAAACAATGAATCAATACCTAGATTTTCCATGTACTATTCTCTGGTATCTACCTGCCTCCATTTTTAAACAATGCACAAATGAAAACCAAGTTATAAAAGGGAGGGAAAAAAGAGGGTGTGGGACAGAGGGTGCAGAAGAGTGGAGGAAAGAAAGAAGCTTTATTTAGACAAATTATTTTTTTAAATGTTTTCTTACAGGTGTGATTCTGTAAATTTTCTGTCCCCTCCCTCTATTCCTAGCTGTTTTTTTTTTTTTTAATGGCTAATATTCACCTATTATATGCCAATCACTGTTCTTTGATCTACAATACAGAATTTTAAAAGACAGATTAAGTTTGGGCTCCCAAGAAAATTACTTTCTGTTGAGAACAGGGGCAAAGCATTTCTGAGCAGAGGGATACTTTGTGCAGATATTCTAGAGAGTCAATAAGCCTTGTGGGTTCAAGGAGTAGAAAAGAAAGTGTGCTAACAGCAGAGCTAATGAGCAGGAAAAGCAGGGTAGCTGGTTGACCAACAATGTCCAGATGTTGGCTAAGCATACAAGTATCACCTGAAGACCTGTAACTGGAGAAGCCCAAGATAGCGCACCCATGGCCAAGAAAGACACTAAAGAGATGGGCTACCTGCTTACAAAAAAGCCTGGTGTTTTCTGCGGCTATCTGCATCAACAATGCCTTCCTCACAGCCCCAGAATAATGGCCACCAGGACTTTGGGCAATAGGATCCTGATAGCAAACTGATTCCACTTGGCACTTATGGATAAAGCATCATAGACAGAACTGGTCCCTGCAGGCTGACTAAGTCCCTAAATTCTTAAACAAAGACTGGTCCCTGAAGAAGCTCCAGACCCTGTTTATCTGAACTTGGAGGCTCAGTAGGGGCTAATTTGAAAACTTTAAATCAAACTGACCTGTTATACTTTAAGCAGTTGAAGTAGGTCACGACATCACAGAAGTGAAAAGAAAATGTAAGAACTATTACCCTCTTCTGTACATTAATTGCTTAGATATTGTGTTATCAGAAAGAATCCATTCATTCTGAATAGCTAAGAGTTATTTTACACAGTATAGAAGCCTCTTATAGCATAAGTAAACTTAGGAAGGAGACAAATGCTCAGTAAGTATTTTGCAGGACTGATTTTATAAGGAGTTTGTTCAAGATTATGTTAATCAAGTTCCATGACTTTGTCTGTTTTCCTGGGAAAATAATAAATCAAAGTAGTACGGTCCTGTGAAAGGTGAAAGAATCCACCTTCCAAGCAGGAGACGCAGGTTCAATCCCTGGGTTAGGAAGGTCCCCTGGAGTAGGAAATGGCAACCTACTCCAGTATTCTTGCTTGGGAAATCCCATGGACAGAGAAGCCTAGCAGGCTATAGTCCATAGGGTCACAAAAGAGTCCCAATATGGCTTGGCTATGAACAACAAGGTTTTCGGAACGATTTATGACTCCTGTTTCTGAAGAGAAGCGTGCAAGTGATTGATGAAGGAAGTGGAGAGTAATCAGGTATGAAGAGACTCTTTGAGAACAAGTTGGGAGGCTAAGGAAAGAGATATGAGAAAAGAGGGAGAAGATAGATAGATAGATAGATAGATAGATATATTCATACACATATACATATATGTGTATGTGTGATGATAATATACATTTAGATGGAGATAGAGACCTCGACAACATATGGCCCCCAAAACACCAAGAAAGTGAGAATTTCTTCATTGGGTATTGCATGAGATGTTTAATAGTTTCATTGGGTGTTGCATGAGAAGTTTAATGTTAGTTTCGTTAAGTCAAAATTTGGTTCTTGTTTATGATTACCAGACCCTGCTTTCATCTTGGTTGATTTCCAATGAGGGCTCAGTTTGGGTGAGATTTCAGGAAGAGGATGGCCTTTTTCTGATCACCTATAGGGTCTAGCTCTTTGAGGATCACTGGATGAAGAGGACAAAGGGCCAGTGGATGACCTCCAAGTCTGAGACTTTAAAGTCTTTTTCTGTCCCTATTTGCCCCCCACACCTCCACCATGGTGTGAGGAGCACCCCCTGTGGCACAGAAACGGTCAGTCAGGCTGCAGGTCCAGGGACACAAGCTAAATTCCACTTAATCACAGAGCAAGTCCATCAGAAGTGACTAACACTGGAATACTGTCTTTGATCACTTCCTACAACCCAGCCTGTTTATAAATATACAAACTTCATAGTGCATTTAAATTGTTTAAGTCTACTTAAATAGCAAATAACTTTTTCAAGAACGCACATTTAACTTAAGGTAGGGTTTCATAGTATTTTTTTTCAGTGATTTGATATTTCTGAATCTAAGAGTCTGCCTGCAGTGCAGGAGACCTGGGTTCGATCCTGGGTCAGGAAGATGCCCTGGAGAAGAAAATGGTGACCCACTACAGCGTTCTTGTCTGGAAAATCTTATGGACAGAAGAGCCTGGCAGGCTATAGTCCATGGGGTCGCAAGAGTTGGACATGACTTAGTGACTAAGCCACCACATTCCTGGATCTAACATTGAGTGATTAATTACCTCCAGTCATCTTCATATGGGTATTGTTGGTGCAAATCAATATGTAGAAGCAATTTTGAGTTCTTTTAAGGAGAGAAATGTCAATGACCTAAAAGAATTCAGGCCAGAAGTATGAATAATCACTACCATTTATTTTTCTGTTCCATCTTGATTTGATTTTCATGAGCATCCTGTTTCAAGGGAATTCTGAGTGTACTAGTTGTAGATCAATGCAAGAAAGAGAGGAATGGGAAGCCACAAGGGGAGGGGGGGTGGTATGGTAGCAATTTGAGCAGGAAAAGGTCTTTCTGCTTATGTTCGTTGTCTTTGCTTTTATTTGCCATTTTTCTATCTTTATGAAAGATGAAAATTTCATTGTCTCAGAGGAAAAAAAAACAGGAATTATATAACACAACATAATTGCTTTCACATACCTTTAGCAATACGATGGCAATTTTAGCAATTACAACTATTTGTCCCTTTCTGGAGTGTGGGAATTTTGCATGGGTGTGATGGTGGAGCACACGCTTACTGCCCCTCCCTAATGAATGTTCAAGGTTTGCCAGTGAGGAAAGAAGTAAGAATTCATTAATTTCACACAAAACAGTGGAAATTTTATCAATGGAATAGAATTTGACTGAGCTAATGCTTTTTAATAGCCTATATTTTCCCTGAAGAGCTAAAACATTTGCATGAATCACCTCATTGGATTCCACACGGTTTCTCTGGAATTTTAGCCACATATATATTTCTCTGTGGAATGTTCCCACCGAAAAGTGAGACAGTCAAACAAATAGGGAAGCAGATTTACAAAAGTGTAAATGTCATACATTAAGCTTATAATTTAGGTAAAAACTTAGAACACTATTTATTATTAGGATCCTGCTCATATTAGGATGCTAATTATATTTAGGATGCTATTCATTTTAGGTTATTTTGGATGATGAACTGGCACAAAGTGAGAAAAAGAAGAAGTTTGTAGAGAAACTGTCCTGTAAGTCTCTGGGTAGCTACACACTCAACTAAGGAAACAAGTACTTAAAGGAAAGTTCCAAGCATTATGTCAACATGTATATTTGTTTAATTTCCAAAAGCCAGACTGAATTGCATTTATTTCACACAGTTAATTCTATTCTCATTTTTCACATATGAAAAAGTACTGTTTTCACAAAAGAATAAGTACTTTCAGCCAGATCAGAGTAAATGAAGTCATGACTTTTAAATACATTGTCTGACAGATGCTGAAGGCCTATTTCAGAGGAAGGATATAGCAGGCAAGCCTGCACACTTGTGCTCTGCCCGCTTCAGGAGATGTCACTAAAATACCCATAAGGAATGAATAGGGTCTTCTAAGGGGGCAGGAGGAGAAGGGGGCGACAGAGGGTGAGATGGCTAGATGGCATCACAATCCAATGGATGTGCATTTGAGCAAACCCCAGGAGACAGTGAATGACAGGGAAGCCCTGCATGCTGACGTCCTTAGAGTTGCACAGAACTAGGCAGGATTTAGTGAGTGAACAATAGCAAGGCGGCATTCGTAGTAAGGAATCTGCCGCCAAGGCAGGAGACGCAGAGACATGGGTTTGACCCCTGGGTCAGGAAGATCCCCCGAGTAAGAAATGGCAACCCACTCCACGATTCTTCCCAGGAACATTTCATGGACAAAGGCGCCTGGTGAGCTACAGTCTATGGAGTCACAAAGGGTCAGACACAACTGAGTACACACACACACACACACACACACACACACACACACACACTTGATTTGAATATGCATAGAATAAATGATTCATGTATATTCAAATAAAACTTTTTCCTGCATTAGAAAATTATATGTTGCCAGTTGGAAGTTTTCTTTGGGAGCTTGTTTTGTTGCCAATTGATACAAGAAACCATTTCCTTCACCCCCAACCCCACCCCACCTCTAAATACTGCAGTGAAGAATGTCTGCGTTGTTTCCTGCCATCCAAGAGACACTTCCTGGATCCATCTGAAAGTATCAACAGCTTGACTTTTCACATAAATAGACATTACAAGAAGAAATGCCATTTGTGGGAAAAGACCTGTGAATGCCGCAGGTCCTGTTACTTCCCACCATCCTAGCCCACACCCAGTGGCCTCAAACAATTCTCATCAAACAACTCAGAGAGACTTGCAAAGAACATACCTGATGAAAGACTTATATCCAGAATTTACAAAGAATATCTACAACTTAATAGTAAGAAGACAAGCAAAAAATGAGAAAAAACTTGAAGAGACATTTATCCAAAGATATACAAATGTCTAATAAGCACACAAAATGAAGCTCAACGTTATTAGTCATTAAAGAAATTCAAATTAAAATCACAGTTAAATACCACTTCGTGCAAACTAGCATGGTAATAATAAATAAGACAGGTAATAACATATGTTGGAGAAGATGTGAAGAAATGAGAACTCGGCACATTGCGGATGACATTGCAAAATAGCGCAGCTAGGTTGTAAAACAATTTGGCAACATTTCAGAAAGTTAAAACTTTCACATGACCTAGCAATTCTACTTCTATGTATACATCCAAGAGAAATGAAAACATGTGCACAACAAATACTTGTGCACAAATGTTTACAGCAGCATAATTCCCAAAACCCAAACTGGAAACAATCCAAATGTCCATCAACTGACAAATGAACGGGTATAATGTAGTATGGCCATGGAAAGGAGCAGTATTCAGTAATAAAAGTAAACAAATCACTGACATCTGCTATGTCATAGACAAACATCATCATCACCTAAGGGGTAAGAAATTAGACACAAGAGATCACATATTGTATAATTACATCTCAAATGCCCCCAAAAGGAAAATCTGTAGCGACAGAAACTAGATTATCAGTTGCCTGGAATGGGGGCAAGAATTGGGTAGGTGCGGGGAAGGGGTTAACTATAAATAGGTCAGAGCAATCATATTAGAGGAATGAAAATATTCTAAAACTTATTTATAATGATGATTGCACCCTTAGGTAAAGATAGCTAAAATTCTCTGAATTGAACACTTTAAATGGATGAATACTATGGCATAAAAATTATACTTCAATAAAACTGTTAGAAGAAGGTAGAGAGGGAGAAGGAAAGAAGGAAGAAGAGGAAGAGGTGGGGGGAGTGTACAACTCTTTTCACAAATTACATATGCAACCATCACCCCCAGCTATTTACAAAATTTGCTCATCATCCCAGATAGAAACTCTGTACACATCAAGCAATAAATTACCATCCTCTTTTCATTCAGCTCCTGGTAAATTCTAATCTACTTTATGTTTCTATGAATTTGCATATTTTAGATATTTCTTGTAAGTGAAATCAGACAATATTTGTACTTTTGTAACTGGCTTATTTCACCTAGTAGAGTATATTAAAAATTCATCCTTGATGCGACATGAATCAGCATTTTGTTCATTTTTCTGCTGAATAATGCTCCATTGCATATATATGGCACATTTTATTTATCTATTTATCTGTCTATTCTTATGCTTGTACCACATTGTTTTAATTACTATAGTTTTGTGGTAAGTTTTGAATTCAGAATGTGTATGTCCTCAAACTTTGTTCTTCGTTTTAAAGAACTCCTTACAATTTCATGTGCAATGGAAGACTGGCTTTTCCATTCATTAAAAACAAAAATAGTATCATAGTTTTTAGATCACAGTGCTCTGTAGATCACTTTGGGCAATGTTGACACTTAGTTTTACCATTTGATCTGTGATATGGGGATGTCTTTCCATTTATTTGGGCCTATTCTTTCTAATACCTCTTATAGTTTTCAGTGTATAAGTCTTTTTATTCCTTTGTTAAATTTATTCCCAATTATTTCCTTCTTTCAGTTGCTATTGAAAATGGAATGGTTTTCTTAATTTCCATTCACATTGTTCATTGCTGAAATATAGAAAACTAAGTTATTTTTGGTGTCTTGCTCTTACACCCTGCAGTTCTGCTGAGTTTTTTAATTAGGTCTAGGAGCCATTTTGTGGATTTTTCTGGATTTGCTATGGATTAGATCATGTCATCTGTGAGAAGAAATGATTTTACTTCCTCCTTTCCAATAATACGTCTTTTATTTCCTTTTCTTGTTTAATTCCTTTGGCTACAATTCCCAGAACAATTTTGTATAGTAGAAGTGGAAATTAGTATCTTTGTCTTGATCTTAGGGTGAAAGGAAACCATCCACCTTTCATCATGATGTTAGCTGTGGGCTCTTTGCCTAGTTTGTTGAGTGTGCTTATAATGAAAGGGCATTGACTTGTGTCAATTGTTTCCTCTGAATCAATTGAGCTAGATCATAATGTGAATTTTTTCTTTTGTTCTATTAATGTGATGTATTACATATATATGTGTGTGTGTGTGTGTGTGTGTGTATTATACATATATATATATATATTCTTATATTAAACCACCTTTGAATTCCTGGGATAAGCCCCATTTAGTCATAATGGATAACTTTTCAATATATTGTTGGTTTGATTTGCTAGTATTTTCTTGAGGATTTTTGCATCTATATTCATAAGGCATTTTGGTATGCAATATTCTTATTTATTTTTATTTTGCTTTATAATCAGAATAGTACTGGATCATGAGTTAGGAAGTGTTCCATTCTCTTGTTTTTTGTGGGGGGAGGGGAAGATTGAGAAGGATTAGTGTTCACTATTCTTTAAATGTTTGGTTTAATTCACCAGCAAAGCCTCTGTCTTGCACTTCCCTTTGTTGGGAGGTTTTTGATTACTTATTGAACCTCTTGTTACAGTTCTCCTGAAATTTTCTATTTATTCTTGAGTCAGTTTAGGTAATTTTTGTCTTTCTAGAAATGTTTCCATTTCATAAAGTTCATCTGATTTATTGACACACATAATAAAAATACCAGAAGAATAAAAAAAAAAAAATACCAGAAGAAAGAAACAGAAGAAATATTTGAAATAATGTCTGAGATTTTTTACAAAATTAATTCTAGGCACCAAACCACAGATAAGGAAGCTCAAAGAACAGTAAGCAGAATAAATGGCAAAAATTTCAAACCTCAGTGTATCATATTCAAACTGGAAAAATAGAAAATGCAAAGAAAATCTAGAAAGAAGTCAGAGGAAAAATTATCTTACTTGCAGAATGACAACAATAAGAATTACATAAGAGTTCTCTGCAGAAACTATGAACACACAAAAAGAATGGAGGGAAATAAATTGTTGATTTTTTTTTAAGTCAAAATCAGAATTATGTATCCAAGGAAAGTAAAAGTGAAGTCGTGTCCAGCTCTTTGCGACCCCATGGGCTATATAGCCTACCAGGCTCCTCTGTCCTTGGGATTCTCCAGGCAAGAGTACTGGAGTGGATTGTCATTTCCTTCACCAGAGGATCTTCCCAATCCAGGGATCAAACCCAGGTCTCCCGCATTGCAGGCAGATGCTTTACCCTCTGAGCCACCAGGGAAGCCCCGTATCCAGGGAAATTATCCTTCAAACATGAAGAAGAAAGATTTTTTCATAAAAGCAAAAATTAAGGGAACAGGTTGTCAGTAGACATTGCTTGCAAGAATGTTAAAAGAAGTTTATCATAGAAAAGTAAAGTGATATATCATAAACTCAGATCTACACAAAGAAAGTAAGAGTGCTGGAGAAGGAATCTATAAAAGCAAAATATATATAAAGGCAAAATCTTAGTTTTCTTATTCTAAATTAATATATCTAACATTAAAAGTCAATACATATTAAACTCTTAAAATTCAACAATGAGAAAAGAAACAATGCAAATAAAAATGGGTAAATGATATGAACAGGCCCCTCACTAAAGAAGATATGCAGCTAGTATTAGGGAATTTCACATAAAAACAACAATGACATGGTACCACACACCTGCTAGAAGGACTAAAATCCTAAACTCTGATAATGCCAAATGCTTGTGAAAATGTGAAGCGACTCCTATTGGAGTGGGAATGGGGATGCAAAATGGTGCAGCAGCATTAGAAGATAGCTTGGAAGTTTCCTACAAAAATAAACGGAGACTTTCCAGGTGATCCAGCTATTTCACCCCCAAATATGTACCCAAATGAGTTGAAAACACATCTACACACATACACACCCCCCACACACATCTCTGCACATGGATGTTCATCATAGCTTTCTCAACCAAGGAGTCCTTCAATGAGTGAATCAAAAAACAAACTGGTTTATCTACTCCACTGAGCATTATTCAGCAATAAAAGAAAATTATCAAACCACAAAAAATATATGGAGGAACCTTAAATACATATTTCTAAGTAAAAGAAACCAGCCTGAAAACGTTACATGCTGTATGGCTCCAACTACATGGCATTCTGGAGAAGACAGGGTTATAGACATAGTAAAAAGGTCAGTGGTTGCCAGGGCTTTTGGGGAGGGATATAGGCGGAGCACAGGTGTATTTTAGGGCAATGAAACTATTCTGTATGAAGCTGTAATGATAGATACACATCACTAACATTCTTCAAAACCCATAGAATATACAACATAAAGAACCCAATGTAAACTAAGAATTTAGTTAATAATAGTGTATCAATATTTGAGTCATCAATTGTAACAAATGTATAGTTTATCGCAAGCTGTCACTAATAGGAGAAATCATCTGAGTGTGGTAGCAGGATTCATGGGAACTCTGTACTTTCTGTACAATTTTTCTGTAAAGCTAAAAATGTTCTAAAATAAAGTTTATCTAAAATGATAGTCTTTTTATTCAAAAGAAATCTTATATAAACACTAACATTTACACCAGGGAAAGTGAACCTATTTACCCAAAGACTTGGCCATTTAACTAATTTTGTCCCAAACTTCATCAGTCTGTCCCCTGCCCTGTCCTACCCCTGGAGGTAATGATGAGAATTCTGGGGCTTGAGGTGCATAGCTTGAAGACTCCTGAATAGTAACCTTTTAGGGTCTTACCTGTATCTATCTCATGACTCTAGTTTTTGTTTTTTCCTTGCCTCATGATGAAAGAGGAGCCAAAAGAGAAACATCAGTTTTAATAAATCTGAACTCAATAATAGCTACATTTATAACCTAGGCACGAGCCAGTCTAGTCTGCCTTCTTCACCATGGGGATATTTCAGTGGTTCTATTGTTAATAGAGCTTTTTAAACATGCAAAATGCTCATTTCAAAGCAACTTGATGAAATTGCAAATCCTTAGCTTAGACAGCATCTTTCTTCCTCATCATCCGTTCTCCTGAAATGCAGATGGCAGGGGTCCTCAGCTGTATTTGCTGCACCGACATCCTTTGGTGGGAGGGGGGTCCTCACCAAATGACTTCAGTCCTGAAATAGACACGGAATCTACTGATGCAGCACTCAGGGAACCGTCACAGGAAATCCTGATCAAAGGGAGATGTGAGCTCCAGAGTTTCTGAGTGTGTTCATTACAACCACTCAACTTTGTCAAACTCTAAGGCTGAAAGTGAATGGTGTGTCTAGAAGTATTCACATTAACCAGACGGTGGGGGCTTCGGAGGCAGAGCCAAGTCACCTCAAAGATGTTTAAACAAAGGTAAAGTTGTCTCTAACTAGTCACTGGGTCTGCACAAATTTGAAAATGGATTTTTAAGTTGCATTTGGGTTTCTTTAATGTATGATTTGGGCTTCCCTGGTGGCTCAGATGGTAAAAAAAAATCTGCCTGCAGTACAGGAGACCTGGGTTTGATCTCTGAGTTGGGAAGACACCCTGGAGATGGAAATGGCAACCCACTCCAGTATTCTTGCCTGGAAAATTCCATAGACAGAGGTGCCGGGCCGGCTACAGTCCATGGGGCCGCTAAAAATCCGACACAACTGAATGACCAACACAATAATGTATGGTGTACTTTCTGACATACTTGCCTGATGAGGTGAGAAACAGTCAGGGTAGACTGAATTAAAACCTAAAACTATATCTGCTTTTGAAGTAATGTAGGCATAGATGTTGGGGGTACGAACTTTAGGAACTGACTAGTAATAAGGAAACATTCAGCCAGAAAAGTGTCGGTTAGTCACTCATTCGTGTCCGACTCTATGTGACCCCACGGACCGTAGCCAGCCAAGCTCCTCTGCCCATGGGATTCTCCAGGCAAGAGCACTGGAGTAGATAGCCATTCCCTTCTCCAGGGAATCTTCCTGACCCAGGGATTGAACCTGGGTCCTCTGCATTGCAGGCAGATCCTTTACTGTCTGAGCCACCAAGCCAGATACAAAACCCAAAACTAAAACTTACAGAAGCAAGTCGCATTCCAGGGAAACAATTATTACAGGATTTAAAGTCCAGAAGTAGCTCATGTGGGAGAACTTGGGATGGCAGGCAGCATAGAGCAAGAAGAAGGAAGTCCAACAGCAGCCATCTGGGTACTGCCCTCGGAGGACATCCCAGGATGCATGCACCCACGTGTGTGCACATGTGTGTGTGCACGTCTGTGTATGTGTGTGCACATGTGTGTGTGTGTGCATGTGCATGTTAGGTGGTAGAGAAAGAAGGGGGCTCAGTTTGAAAGAACAAGAGCTGACATTCTTGGCAAAGGACACAAGCAGAAGATATAAGACTAGTGTCCAGAAACTCATGGAGGAGCTGAGTTTTAAGACCAGGGTTCTGACCATGAAGAGCGTGGTTCCTCACACCCAACCAGAGCAGAATCCCACCAAGAATAACCTGCAGTGAAATTACCCTGAGGTATGAGACTGACAGTTGGATCTGGGTCAGAACTAGTCTCAATGGTCAAATGAAACTCTCTTTACTTGGTCAAAAGAAGGCTATAGGAGAAGAAAAGACAAATAGATCACTCATTCATTCTTATTCTAAGCATCAGAGTACACAAGGAAGAAAAAAACTGAGTTTACAGAGGAGAAATACACACTTCTCCACCCTCAGGCAGTTTGCATCAGCATGTCATTGGCCTTTATGATAAAACAGTGAACTTCTTTTCTCTATGACATTTGTCTCACCCACCCAAGAGCCAAACTCACTTCTCCAGAACTAAGCATCATGAAGAAGCATCTTTAAGAAATCACTTTTGGTGAGATGTGTGTCTTAATTCACAAAACACTGAAATATAACAGCTTAATAACATGACCACTCTAAGCAGCAGCTGTTAGGATGTCCAGAATAGAGAGTCGGCGTTCAACTCTTCTGTTGTTGCTATTCAGTCACTCAGTCCGACTATTTGCAACCGCATGGACTGCAGCATGCCAGGCTTTCCTGTCCTTCACCATTTCCTAGCATTTGCTCAAACTCATGTCCATCGAGTCAGTGAAGCCGTCCAACCATCTCATCCTCTGTCATCCCCTTCTTCTCCTGCCTTCAACTTTGCCCAGCATCAGGGTCTTTTCTAATATATTGGCTCTTCATCAGGTGGCCAAAGTATTGGAGCTTCAGTTTCAGCATCAGTCCTTCCAGTGAATATTGAGGATTGATGTCCTTTAGGATGGACTAGTTGGATCTCCTTGCAGTCCAAGGGACTCTCAAGAGTCTTCTCCAACCCCACAGTTCAAAAGCATCAATTCTTCAGCATTCAGCCTTCTTTATGGTCCAACTCTCACATCCATACATGACTACTGGAAAAACCAGAGCTTTGACTAGATGGATATTTGTTGGTAAAGTAATGTCTCTGCTTTTTAATATGCTGTCGAGGATTGTGATAGCTGCTTTCAAGGAGCAAGTATATTTTAATTTCATGGCTGCAGTCACCATCTACAGTGATTTTGGAGCCCCCAAAAAATAAAGTCTCTCACTGCTTCCATTGTTTCCCCATCACTTTGCCATGAAGCGACGGGACAGGATGCTATGATCTTTGTTTTTTGAATGTTGAGTTTTAAGCCAAATTTTCACTCCCCTCTTTCACCTTTATCGAGAGGATCTTTAATTTCTCTCACTTTCTGCCATAAGAGTGGTATCATCTGCACATCTGAGGTTATTGATATTTCTCCCGGCAATCTTGATTCCAGTTGTGTTTCATCCAGTCTGGGATTCCGCATGATGTACACTGCATAAAAGTTAAATAAGCAGAGTGACAACACACAGCCCTGATGTACTCTTTCCCAATTTAGAACTAGTCCGTTGTTCCATGTCCGGTTCTAACTGTTGCTTCTTGACCTACGTACAAGTTTCGCAGGAGACAGGTAAGGTGGTTTGGTATTCCCATCTCTTTAAGAATTTTGTGTGATCCACACACTCAGAGAGTTTAGTATAGTCAATGAAGGAGAAGTAGATGTTTTTCAGAAATTCTCTTGCTTTTTCTATGATCCAACAAATGTTGGCAATTTGCTCTCTGGTTCCTCTGCCTTTTCTAAATCCAGCTAGAACATCTGAAAGTTCTCAGTTCACATTACTGTTGAAGCCTGGACTGGAGAATTTTGAGCATCACTTTTCTATCATGTGAAAGGAATGCGATTGTGCAGTAGTTTTGAACCACCTTTGACATTGCCTTTCTTAGGGATTAAAATGAAAACTGATCTTTTCCAGTCCGATGGCCACTGCTGAGTTTTCTAAACTTGCTGTCATATTGAATGCAGCACTTTCACAGCATCGTCTTTTAGGATTTGAATTAACTCAACTGGAATTCCATCATCTACACTAGCTCTGTTCATAGTGATGTTTCCTAAGGCCCACTTGACTTTGCACTCCAAGATGTCTGGCTCTAGGGGAGTGATCACTCCTTTGTGGTTACCCGGGTCATTAAGATCTTTTTTGTACAGTTCTTCTGTGTATTCTTGCACCTCTTCTTAATATCTTCTGCTTCTGTTAGGTCCATACAATTTATGTCCTTTATTGCGGCGCCACCTTTGCATGAAATGTTCCCTTGGTATCTCTAATTTTCTTGAAGAGATCTATAGTCTTTCCCATTCTATTGTTTTCCTCTATTTCTTTGCATTGTTCACTTAGGAAGACTTCCCTATCTCTCCTTGCTATTCTCTGGAACTCTGCATTCACATGGGTATACCTTTACTTTTCTCTTTTGCCTTTTACTTCTCATCTTTCCTCAGCTATTTGTAAGGCCTCCTTGGACAGCAAATTTGCCTTTTTGCATTTCTTTTTCTTGGGGATGGTCTTGATCATCACCTCCTGTATAATGTCATGAACCTCTGTCCATAGTTCTTCAGGCACTCTATCTATCAGATCTAATCCCTTTAATCTATTTGTCACTGCCAGAGTATAATTGCAAGGGATTTGATTTGGGCCATACCTTAATTGGCCTAGTGTTTTTCCATACTTTATTCAATTCAAGTCTGAATTTTGCAATAAGGAGCTCATGATCTGAGCCACAGTCAGCTCCTGGTCCTGTTTTTGCTGACTGTATAGAGCTTCTTTGTCTTCAATTGTAAAGAATATAGTCAATCTGATTTCAGTATTGACCATTTGGTGATGTCTGTGTGTAACATTGTCTCTTGTGTTGTTGGAAGAGGGTGTTTGCTATGACCAGCGAGATCTCTTGGCAATACTCTGTTAGCCTTTGCCCTGCTTCATTTTGTACTCCAAGCCCAAACTTGTCTGTTACTCCAGATATCTCTTGACTGCCTACTTTTGCATTCCAGTCCCCTATGATGAAAAGGAGATCCTTCTCTGGTGCTAATTCTAGAAAGTCTTGTAGGTCTTCATAGAACCATTTAACTTCAGCTTCCTCTGCATTAGTGGTTGGGGCATAGACTTGGATTTCTGTGATATTGAGAGGTTTGTCTTGGAAACGAACAGAGATCATTCTGTCATTTTTGAGATTGCACCCAAGTACTGCATTTTGGATTCTTTTGTTGACTATGAGGGCTACTCCATTTCTTCTAAGGGATTCTTGCCCACAGCTGTAGATATAATGGTCATGTGAATTAAATTTACCCATTTTGGCCCATTTTAGTTCACTGACTCCTAAAACTCAACTCTTTAGTGTTGATCCAGTCATTATTTATTGAAAAGCCTATTACATGACAGGCACCGTTATAGCTTCTTGGTCTGCATTAGTGAACAAAACAGACATCTTGGAGCTGACATGGCATAGAAGTGACACCATGGACCTGATAAACAACTACATCACTATAGGATACTATGAGACGGTAAGATCTATGGAGAAAACAGATCAGAGTGAGAGGGGTCAGGACATAAATGGACCACATTCTGCAATCCCACTCCCATGCATTTATCCAGAGAAAACTGTAACTTGGAAGGATACACACACCTTAATGCTCACTGCGGCACTGTTTACAATAGCCAAGACGAGGAGGCAACCTTAATGTCCACAGGTAGGAGAATGGATAAATATGTGATATATACAATGGAATGTTAGTCATAAAAAAGGAGAATGAAATAATGCCATTTGCAGCAACGTGGATGGACCTAGAGATTATCATATTAAGTAAGTCAAACAAATATCATAGTCTATTGCTTATATGTGGAGTCTAAATATATATATACTCAAATGAACTTACTTACAGGACAGAAATAGACTCACAGACATAAAAAGCAAACTTATGCTTACCAATGGGGAAAGGAGAGGGGAGAGAGAAATTAGGAAGTTGGGATTAATATGTACACAGTACTATACATAAAATAGATAACCAACAAAGACCTATTGTATAGCACAGGTAACTATACTTAATATTTTGTAGTGACTTATAAGGTAGAAGAATATATCTGTATGTACATCTATCACCTTCCCAGGTGGCACTAGTGGTAAAGAACTTGCCTGCCAAAGCAGGAGACATAAGAGATGCAGGTTTGATCCCTGGGTAGGGAAGATCTCCTGGAGAAGGAAACGGCAACCCACTCCAGTATTCTTGCCTGGAGAATCCCATGGACAGAGGAGCCTGGTGGGCTACAGCCCATGGGATCGCACAGAGTCAGGCATGACTGGAGTGACTTAGCACACACATGGATGGTTACTACGGCTACCCTAGTGCAGACCAACCTTGGCTTCCTGCATTCTCTCTTTTGTGTACTACCTCCTGACCATAAAAGCATTTTATCTAAAGTTAAAAAGTCAATACTATCATGTCAACTCCTTGTTGAACATCCTTTCAGTCTACCATCTCATAGGATCAAGTTCCAGATTCGAAGCACACATCCTTTACTTCAGTAAAGCCACTACCCCTTCCCTCCTGCTTCTGCATCAACTTCCTGCCCTCCACATCTCTTTTCCACTCCATGCTTCTGCAGGTATCTGAACCACCCCTCTTCCCACCCTGCCTCCCCTTTGCTACTCAGGTCCCCTTAACTAATGCTTCCTAAACCCTAGGACACAATGGGAGGTTGCCATCTTTATCAAGACCCCTACCCCATTGTATGATTAGCCTGCTTAATGTCTGTCTCTCCCTTAGATGCTGGTGTCCCTGGGGTTAGGAACTGACTCTTTACCTTTATGGCTCTGGTTCCTAAATTAATATTTGGTACATTGTAGTAAATTAATAGCACCACTAACAGTGGGAGATTAATGTTGACAACAAGCCTACATAGTAGGGACTCAGTACTCTCATTTCAAAGAAGAGGCAACTGAATCCTTGAGATATTTTGCTAAAGCTCAAGCTAGTGAGTTGGGCAACAGCAGAATCCTGAAAATAGGCTTTTTTCCCTAAAAAGTGATTATATTAGGATCTGCCTAAAGGCTGGAGTCTGGTGGTGCACAGGCACTGCGCTGGGCTGTGCCCCCATGGAAGCTTCTCCCCAGACTCCCTATATGCCCTCCCTGAACCCCTGATGGTGAGTTACAGCTTATCACAGCAAGGAAATGCAGAGACTCGGGGCCTTTCTGCATCACCCACTTGAAAGTCTACAACCTGCTGTTGGAATTAGTTCACAGTCCCCTAGTGAACCTTTTGCTTCTCCCCTTCTGCTGTGCTGGATTTAGGTGCCTAACTTGAGCAGGTTGTTGGTGATATCCTTGGCACACAGATGTCCACCAACCTTGGATCAGTTCTTTTTCTACACTTTGTCTTATTCTTTCATTTGGATTACATTCCTCCATCTCCTCATTTGAACATATTTTGGCATTGCTTTTCTTTGGGATTGGAATGAAAACTGACCTTTTCCAGTCCTGTGGCCACTGCTGAGTTTTTCAGATGGCAGAGGAACCAGAGATCAAATTGCCAACATCCTCTGGATCATCAAAACAGCAAGAGAGTTCCAGAAAAACATCTACTTTTGCTTTATTGACCATACTAAAGCCATTGACTGTGTGGACCACAACAAACTGTGGAAAATTCTTAAAGAGATGGGAATATCAGACCACCTGACCTGCCTCCTGAGAAATCTGTATGCAGGTCAAGAAGCAACAGTTAGAACTGGACATGGAACAAGAGACTGGTTCCAAATCAGGAAAGGATACATCAAGGCTGTATATTGTCACCTGTTTTTTTAACTTCTATGCAGAGTACATCATGCGAAATGCCGGGCTGGGTGAAACACAAGCTGGAATCAAGATTGCCAGGAGAAATATCAATAACCTTAGATACACAGATGACACCACCCTTATGGCAGAAAGCGAAGAAGAACTAAAGAGCCTCTTGATGAAAATCAAAGAGGAGAGTGAAAAAGTTGGCTTAAAGCTCAACATTCAGAAAACTAAGATCATGGCATCTGGTCCCATCACTTCATGGAAAATAGATAGGGAAACAGTGGAAACAGTGACAAACTTTATTTTTGGGGGCTCCAAAATCACTGCAGATGGTGACTGCAGCCATGAAATTAAAAGATGCTTGCTCCTTGGAAGAAAAGCTATGACCAACCTAGACAGTGTATTAAAAAGCAGAGATATTACTTTACCCACAAAGGTCCATCTAGTCAAAGCTATGGTTTTTCCAGTAGTCATGTATGGATGTGAGAGTTGGACCATAAAGAAAGCTGAGTACTGAAGAATTGATGCTTTTGAACTGGGGTGCTGGAGAAGACTCTTGAGAGCCCCCTGGACAGCAAGGAGATCTAGGCAGTCCATCCTAAAGGAAATCAGTCCTGAATATTCATTGGAAGGACTAATGCTGAAGCTGAAACTCCAATACTTTGGCCACCTGATGTGAAGAGCCGACCAACTGGAAAAGGCCGTGACGCTAGGAAAGATTAAAGGAGGGAAGAGAAGGGGATGACAGAAGATGAGATGGCTTGATGGCATCACTGACACGATGGACTTGAGTTTGAGTAAACTCTGGGAGTTGGTGATGGACAGGAAAGCCTGGCGTGCTGCAGTCCATGGGGTTGCAAAGAGTCGGACACGACTGAGCGACTGAACTGAACTGAACTGATCTCTTCCTTTGGCCTAATTCTGTGTTTATTTCTTTTACTAGGCAGGTCGGTTGTGCCTCTTGATCTTGGAGAAGTAGTCCCATGTAGATGTCCTGCGAGGCACTGAGTGCTTCCCTCTGGCCAGCAGAGCCTCTGGGCCCAGGAGCGCTCCCTAGGGGCTGCGTGTGTCTGTCTGTTTCGTGGGCTGACTGCTGTATCCTGCTGGTGTTGGAGGCCGACCCTTGGCATCGCTGGCTCAAGACCCCGCCTCATGTAATTGCTGTGGATGTGTTGGCAGGTAAGGCACGTCCCAGCAAGTTAGCGGAGAAGCCTAGTTGCCCATGACTGATGAGGGCAAACTGCTGGGCAGGGCAGGGCCCCAGCATGGCTGGCTTTGAGACCCAGCAGTGCAAGTCTGCTGTGAGGCCACTGGTGGGTGGGGTAGGCCTCCAGCATTTAATTTCTTTATAATCTCAATTTCCATTTCTTTATTGCTAATATGAGAAAAGTGAAAGTGTTGTCTCTCAGTTGTGTCCAACTCTTTGCGACCCCATGAACTGTAGCCACCAGACTCCTCTGTCCATGGGATTCTCCAGGCAAGAATACTAGAGTGGGTTGCCGTTTCCTTCTCCAGGGGATCTTCCTGACCCAGGGATTGAACCCAGGTCTTCTGCACTGCAGGCAGATTCTTTACTGTCTGAGCCACTGGATTACAATTATATTCTACATAATGATTTATGTCCTGTAACTTTGCTAAACTAACTTGACTTCTCATAGCTGTTTTAAAGACTCCATTGGATTTTTTACAGACACAATCGCATCTGTGAATAAAGAAAATTATATTTCTTCTCTTCTAATATGGATGCTTTCACTCCTCGATTGCTGTGTGACAAGAAATTGTAGTATAATATTGATTAAAATTTGTGAGATTAAATATCCTTTTCTTGTTCCTGATCTTAGAGGGGAAACGCTTAGTCTTTAAATATAAAAACAATGTTCCCTTGAGGTTTAGGAAGGTTTAGGAAGCTCCCCTCCATTCCTAATTTGCTAAGTTTTTATCAAGAATGGATGTTGAAATTTTTTCAAAATGTTTTATTTAATTTATTGAGATTATCATAAGGTTTTTTATTTATGTTGATAACACAATGCATGATATTGGTTGATATTTTATACTATTAAATCTGCATTCATAGGATAAACCCTACTTTATTCTCTTCATAAAATGTTGTTCTTGATCAAACTTTTTTAGAATTCTTCCATATAGTTTCATGAAATATATTGGTTTATGGGTTTCTTTTTTTTTTTTTTTTGTAGTATCTTGGCCTGATTTTCATATCAATGCAGTACTAGCCTCGGAGAATTAGCTGAAAAATATTCACTCTTCTTCAATTTTCTTTTAGAGTTTGTAAAGAATTGTTTCTTGGATTTCTTTTTCCATAAGTGTTTGGTAAAATTTACTAGTGAAATCACTTGGCCTGTAATTTTCCTTTGAGATGGTCTTAAACTGTAAATTACTTTTCTTCAGTAGATACAGAGCTATTTTTGAGTGATCACTGTTAGTTTATGACTTTAAAGGAAATTGTCCACTTTATCTAAATTATCTGATTTATTATGAAACTTCTGATAATGTTGTATTTATATCCTTTTATCTGCAGAATCTGTTGTGATGTCACCAGCATAATTCTTGACATTGGCAATCTGTGTTTTGTTTGTTCCGACCAGTTTAGCTAGAGATGTATTAATTTTTTTTATTTGTCCATAGAATCAGATTTTATTTCAGTGACTAACTCAAAATATTTAATCTTTTCTATTTCATTGGTTTGTACTTTGATATTTACTATACCTTTATTCTCATTGATGTGCTGTACTGTGCTTAGTCGCTCAGTCGCGTCCAATTCTTTATGGCCCCATGGACTGTAGCCTGCCAGGCTCTTCTGTCCATGGGACTCTCCAGGCAAGAACACTGGAGTGGCTTGCCATGCCCTCCTCCAGGGGATCTTCCCGACCCAGGGACTGAACCCGGGTCTCCTGCATGGCAGGCGGATTCTTTACCATTTAAGCCTCTTGGGAAGCCCAAGAATACTGCAGTGGGTAGCCTATCCCCTCTCCAGGGAATCTTACCAACCCAGGGATTGAACCATCGTCTCCTGCATTGCAGGTGGATTCTGTACCAGCTGGGCCACCAGGGAAGCCCTTACCCTCATTACTTGGATTTAATTTGCACATGTTTTCTATGTTCTTAAGATAGAACCTGAAGACATCAGTTTGTCAAACATTATTACCTTTGCCACAAACCCTACAGTAAATTATCATTTTCATTTAAATTTTCAATGGACTTTTAAAGTGATTTATATAATAAGAAAATGTCTTGCACATTTACCCATTTAGTATTATTTTGATGTTCTTCGTATTTTGTGTAGACCCATATTCCCATGTGCTAAACTTTCCTTCTGCCTAAAGAATTTCTTTCACCTCTTCTTGTAGGGCAGATCTGCTGGTGATTACTTCAGTTTCCTATAGTACATCAAGAAAAAAAGGAAAAAAAAACACTTTATTTTGCCTTTATTCCTTGAAAGGTATGTTCAACATACACAGAACTTCAGGTTAATAGTCTTTCGTTCGTTCCGCGCTTTCAGCTTACTGCGTCACCGCCCTCTCACGCACACGGTTTCCCACAATGCACCTGGAGCAGCCTCATCCTTGCTCTTCCGTACGTTTGGTATCACTTTTCTCTGGCAGCCTTTAAGGTTTCTGTTTATCATGGGCTTTGAGAAACTTGATTATGGCATGCCTTGTTGCACTTTTCTTCTTACATCTTGTGGATTTATTGAGCTTCTGTATAGCTTTTCATCAAATCTAGAACATATTTGTCAATTACTTATTTGAATATTTTGCAACCCCTGCTCCTTCTTCAGAGAGTACAACGACACATATGTTAGGCTGATTAAAGTAGTCCCACAGCTTATCAAGGCTCTGTTAATTTTTTTTTTCTGTTAATATTTTTTAAAAATAATTTCTATTTTTATTTTAGATAGTTTCCATTATCGCTCCCAAATTCACTGATCTTTTCTTCTGCAGTATATCATCTGTCATTAACCCTGCCCAATATGCTTCTTCTCAAAGTTTTCATCTCTAGAATTTTGACTGGGGCCTTCTTTACATTTTTTTCTGTACCTACTTAACATTTTGAACACATGAAGCAAGCGCATAGTAACTATTTCAATGTTTTTCTCTGCTAATTCTGTGCCAGTTCTAGGTCAGCTCTGATTGATTACTTTTCTCATTCCAAATTCTGTGTTTCTGCTTCTTTGCATGCCTGGTAAACTTGTTTGGATGATGGACTTTTGACTTTGTTGAATGTTGGCTATTTTTTTACTTCCCATAAATATTCTGAACTTTGATCTGAAATATAGTTAAATTACCTTGAAACAGTTTCGTCCTTTCTGTTCTAGCCTTTATGTTATATTATGCAGGTTTTTCACATTGCTCAGTCTATGGCAAATTACTACCCATTACTAATGCAGGAACTTCCTGAGTTTTCTACCCAATGTTCTGTGATTTATGGGCTTTTCCAACCAAATAATGGGTATCAACAGTATCCCCAGCCATGTGTGAATTCCAGGCACTATTTTCTAGCCTTTTCAGATATTTTGTTTGTTTGTTTCTCCCTGGAACCAGGTAGTTTCCCCCCACACATGTGCTGAAGAGTGTTCTGCTGAATGTGCCAAGGAAGCTTGAATCTGCAGATATTCTAGATTCTCTGGTGCAGTCTCCTCTCTGGTGCTCTGTCCTGCAAACCCATGTCACTTTCATTCCCCAGGACACTCAGCTACTTCTCCCCAGATCAGCGTCAGCAAACTTTGCCTTAATTTCTCCCTCCTTGTCCCATGGCCTAGCAACTCTCCTAATGGAATCAACGGGAGAAAATTATGAAGCTGTCTATATTGGTTTCTGGTCTCTCAGTGGTAACTGTCTTTCACTGCCTGATTTTCAGTATCTTCAAAATTATTTTACATATATTTGTCTGTTTATTTTTCATTGTTCCAGGTAGGAGGGAAAAAAATCTGTTCCCTCTTACTCTATCTTAGGAGAATCTGAAGTCTGATTTCCCCCTTTTTATCCAGCTAACTCATAAAATCTTAAGTTTGATTTTTCCACTACATAGAAAAAATTTCTGCCATTCAAATTCTTAGACCTTCTCAATTCTATCAAAAGACCATTGTGGGGTCTGCAAACTCTAGTGTAAAAAAACCCTACTCAAGAAAACTCAAGCATCCTGTAGTAAAAGTTCATCTTAGTTTTCATTAACCTTTAATTGAAACTTAGCGTTTCATTAACTTCCATTATAAATGTATGCCACAAACCACAGTAGTATTAACAGGGTAATAGGTAACTTTGTCACCCTGGGGGAGGGCCCAGCAACCCACTCCAGTGTTTTTGCCTAGAGAATCCTTTGGACAGAGGAACCTGGCTGGCTACAGTCCACAGGGTCGCAAAGAGTCAGACAAGACTGAAGTGACTTAGCACACATAACCTAACTTTGTCACAATTTAAAAAATCACAGACATTTCATATTTTATATTTTTACCCTACCTTGGAAAGTGGAGACAGCCTGGAGATCATAACTATGCACCCCTCTCTCTCTCTTTCCCCTGTGCAGTCCCCCTCCCTCACATAACAACCTTGGAATAGCCTAGAAATTGCTTTCTGCCTTGTTCATTACCCAAATATTTGCTGTATTTAGTCTAGTTCTATTCATGGGTTGGTCCACTGAAGGAAGTGGCATCAACACTCTCGTTTCCCATGTGGGAAATGACTCAGTGAGCGTAATCAAGGTCTCAGGGCTGATAGCATCCAGAACACTTCCACTTCTGTTGTCCAACCCCATGGTTCCTCTACTTTACATTATGTCTGCTGTTTCTGTCTCAGGGCTTAGCTTAAAGTTGTCACAGAATGACAAACTCAGCAACGAACTTCTGAGCGTTAAAATGCTTTCCTACCACCAAGAGGTATCTGGAGTTAAAATTCTTTTGCTGTCTGTTTGCATAAAAACCTAAAATTGTGACTTAGGAGACAATACAATATCATTTATTGGGCTTATATTAAACTAAATGTATAATAAATATGGGCTTCCCTGGTGACTCAGTGGTAAAGAATCCATTTGCTATTGCAGGAGATGCAGGTTTGATCCCTGGGTTGGGAAGATCCCCTGGAGAAAGGTATGGCAACCCTGCCCAGTATTCTTGCCTGGAGAATCCTATAGACAGAGGAGCCTGGCAGGCTACAGTCCATGGGGTCGCAAAAAGTCAGACATGACTTAGCGGCTAAACAGTAGCAATATAATAAATACTGAATCATGCTCACATGAGCAATGTGTGCTAGCTTCTCAATGTCTGAGAAGACTGGGAGAAAGCCATAGGGTGGAAGATGAAAGGGCCCATCAATTTAATATTACATAACACTCATTGCTCTGACAGATTTGTCATTTTTTGGAAAAATAACTGGAAAAATCACATGTGCTCATAGAAACAAGTAGAATAAGCATTTTCTATTTCTGTCAAAAAGTACAGTATTTCTTATTGCAGTTCTGATATTTTTAATGATGAGAGGTGAGCCTATGCTCCTATCGCCCAAATTAGCTTCTTAGAGTCAACCTCAACACAAGCATGGGCCCATAACTTGAAAATTTGAAAATAGAAAGGCTTTGAAAGTTGCCTTCAGAGCTACAACATTTAAGCAACTTGTTAAATGTTGATATATCAGCCTTATTGATCTACATGAGATTCTACGTTGTTTGTTGTGTTCAGTCACTAAATTCTGTCCAACTCTTTGCAATCCCATGGACTGTAGCACACCAGGCTCCTCTGTCCTTCACTATCTCCCTGAGTTTGCTCAAAATCATGTCCACTGAGTTGGTCTTACTATCTAACCATCTTATCCTTTGCTGTTCCCTTCTCCTTTTGCCTTCACTCTTTTCCAGTATCAGGGTCTTTTCCAAGCAGTCAGCTCTTTGCATCAAGTGGCCAAAATATTGGAGCTTCATCTTCAGCATCATTCCTTCCAATAAACATTCAGGACTAATTCCCTTTAGGATTGACTGGTTTGACCTCCTTGCAGTCCAAGGGACTCTCTTTTTTTTTTTTTTTTTTTTTTTTATGGTCACCTTGTTTATTTAACTTATACGCAGAGCATGTCATGTGCAATACTGGGCTGGATGAGTTACAAGCTGGAATCAAGACAGCCAGGAGAAATATCAACGACCTCAGATATGTGGATAGATGGGGAGTTGTTTCCTCCAGCTAGAACAATCTACCAGCATCCAACTTTAAGAAATACTTCCCTCGCAACATCCCACCCTCACCTTCTCCCACAGAGTTCAAAAGTCTGTTCTGTACTTCTGTGTCTCTTTTTCTGTTTTGCATATAGGGTTGTCGTTACCATCTTTCTAAATTCCATATATATGGGTTAGTATGCTGTAATGTTCTTTATCTCTCTGGCTTACTTCACTCTGTATAATGGGCGAAAGAACAGCATGTATACCAAGGGACTCTCAAGAGTCTTCTCCAACACCACAGTTCAAAAGCATCAATTTTTTGGCCTTCAGCTTTCTTTATGGTCCAACACTCACATCCATACATGACTACTGGAAAAACCATAGCTTTAACTATGTGACCTTTGTTGGCAAAGTGAAGTCTTTGCTTTTTAACATGCTGTCTAGTTTTATCATGGTTTTCCTTCCAAAGGGCAAGTGTCTTTTCATTTCATGGCTGCAGTCACTGTCTGCAGTGATTTTGGAGCCCAGGAAAATGAAATGTGTCATTAGTTCCACTTAGAAGAAGGAGAAAAAAGTATTCTCTTTGGGGAAAAAAAAAAAAAAATGGCTCTAGAGTGAATACCTGTTAGGGAAACCCTATTTTTCTCTAGACTTCTATCACCAACCCAATGATGCATTTCTCAGAAGGAAACCCTCAAGGGCATATATCAGAAACATTGGCGGAGATGAATACAAGGAGGTGGCCAGACTCAGAGCCCCTGCAGGATCACAGACTGATGACTGCCTTTCAGGTCTTAATCATCTGGTCTCAACAGGACTTTGTCAGTCTGGGTTTTCTAGGCTTCCCATTAGGCTTCCTGCTGTTCCATCACCCCTTCTAAAGCTGTAGTAGCAGCTGCCAAGTCTGGTGACCCGGGAGGCCAGCCTGCCGGGTATGAGTACTTAGCTTGCCTCCAGTTCACTGTCTGAATTTATGACCCACTACTGCTTAATAAGTTTATCCCATTCTGGAAGTTCTAAAGAAAGGGGCTACTGGCTAAAGCAAAAGAAGGAAATGGCAGAAAGTATTACTGAGCACCTACAGCAGAGCTGCAAGTGGCTACAAATATTAATGTTTACTACCTCTTGCATACTCACAGCACTGGGGTAAATATTCCAATGTTCTAGATAAGGAGCCAACGTATCATTTGCCAAAGGCCCCAGGGATGGTATGACAAACTGGATCAAGGTCTGTCCTCCCTAAAGACCATGTTCTTCCTGCGCAGTGATAGTTCCCTGTGTGTATGCATCCTCAGTCATTCAGTTCTCTCTGACTCTTTGCCACCCCATGGACTGCGGCCCGCCAGGCTCTTCTGTCCATGAGATTCTCCCAGCAAGAATACTGGAGTGGGTTGCCATTTCCTGCTTCAGGGGATCTTTCAGACCCAAAGATCGAACCCATATCTCCTGGGTCTCCTGCATTGACAGGCAGATTCTTTACCACTGAGCTCCGTGGAAAGCCCTAGTTATATACATCAGTTCAGTCCAGTCGCTCAGTCGTGTCCGATTCTTTGAGACCCCATGAATCGCAGCACGCCAGGCCTCCCTGTCCATCACCAACTCCTACATAGCAGCATCCAAATTACCCAGCAACTCCCAGAGAAATCAAGATCCTCATCTCCAGTGAGGATCATCAGCAAGTAGTGTCTCCCATCTTAAAGTTAAATCTTTGCGCTAGTCCTGTGAAAAATGCCATCGGTAATTTGACAGAAATTGCATTGAATCCAAGTGATGCCATATGTTACAACATAGATGAACCTAGAGATTATCATACTAGGTGCAGAAGATCAGACAGAGAAGGACAAATATTATGTGATATAACTCATCTGTGGAATCTAATTTTTTAAGATGATATAAATGAACTTATTTAAAAATAAATATACACTCAGATTTTGAAGACACATTTATGGTTACCAGAGGGGAAATGTGGGGAGGAGAGTTAAATTAGGAGTTTGAGATTAACATGTACACAAATATATATAAAATAGATAACCAACAAGTATCTATTATGTAGCAGAGGAAATCCTACTCAATACTCTACAATAATCTAAATGGGGAAATAATCTGAAAAGAATGGATATATGTGTATGTATAACTGAATCACTTTGATATGTACCAGAAACTAACAGAAAATTGTAGATCAACTACACTCCAATAAAATTTTTAAAATGTTCACATTTGCTGAGTGATTTTCTTTTTTGGTCATGCTGCCCAACTTGTGGGATCCTAGCTCCTGACCAGGGGTTGAACCTGGGGCTATGGCAGTGAGTGAAAGTACAGAGTCTTAACCACTGGACTGCCAGGGAATTTTCTACTCCAATAAAATTACAAAGAAAAGAGAAATCTGATCAATGAGATGGAATGACAGAAAATATGAAAGGGTGAAAAAACTTGCTGGCTGAATCTTTCCAAACTTCAAGAATTCTTAGAGAAGATTTTTTTAAAAACACTGTATAAATAAGAACCTTTAAACCTATTCTCACTAGGGAACACAGAGATCATGATTCCAAAATGTGATTTGATTCAATTTCAAAGGATTCAGTTAAAGGTAGAATTAATTCATAAGTTTAAACTACATGGTGCTTCACTTGACAATAGAAGATTAGGACTAAAGGTAATCAACCGAATTTCTGCCATATTTTAATGCAGTTTTGCCACTTGCCCTAACTCGTTCTGCTGTTGCTAGTACTGGATATACTGACCTTGATACCAGAGTGACCACTGTCTACAGGCTGAGTCCATGAGCCTATCCAAGTTAACAGGAAATTCATTTTAATGTATCCATTCTATTTGACTGACAAAGGATGCTCTCTATGTACGTAAGTTCTGAAAAGAAAAATCCATCTCAAACAATAAAATGGAGTGACTTATGATGGAAAAAATAAGGCAAATAATTATAAGAATTACAGTAATAATAATAATTTTATTATGATCCCATATAAAATTGAAAAAAGGCAAAAAGCCAATCTACAAAATTGCTCTCATTCCAAGAATATCTGGCTTCCGGTCATTTCGAAAGGCACCAGATCCTGTTACAGCCACGTCAAGCTCAGGTCAACCCATCCCCACCTCATCCAATGCATTAGGAATTCTGCAAATGAGTGTTCTTGGTTCACAGGGGGTTTGATCACAGAAAGCTAGTTGTTGATCTTTGGATGCCTGCAGGCCTGCAATCTGTGCTACAAGTTTATCCCTCCTAGGAAAAAAAAAAAAAGCGGGGGGGAGGAAGGATGAGACCAGAGGATGGAACCAATACAAGCAGCTGTACGAGGCTAATTGGACCCTTGCGGGCCACCAGTGGGCACAAAAGTAAACAAACAGGGCCTCTCACTGTGCCCTTTCAGGGCTGAACCTACCCTGGGTCTGTCAGCTTTTCCCCTGCCTCCTCCCCTCATCCCCATTTTTAAAGGACCTAATTACGGGCCTTCCTGAAGGATCACAAGCCAGTTTTTATCTAAAAAGAATAAGGTATTTTGCCTCCAAACTGGAGACACTGTTAGAAGTTGGTAATTAGTATGACCTGTTAATGGAGTTTGGCTGTGATTAAGTGGTGATTGAGTGCTAGTTTGGGGCCTGTCAGTGGCTAAGCTGGGAGGGTGAGAGATGTTTAATGAGACACCTGTTGTTGGGGGCCCACTGGGGTTTGTTGCAGTTGATTGGCACTTGGATGCGGTGCGCTCGGTGCGGGGGGCTGGGCTGAGCCTGGCAGACAGTTGGCATCACAGCAGAGCCTGCTGCTCCCAGCAAGTCAGGGCTGGTCGCGTTTCCCGAGCTGAGCAGTCTGGCCAGGCCTGCAGTCACGTGTTCCCACGTGATCTGGGCTGGCTGACCGTGCTCTGCCTCCCAGGGGGCGCTGCACCCACCCCGCAGGAGGAAGATCCCTAGGTCCCCAGGAACCCCGGCTCCCCACCAAACACCAGGCTGGGCGTTGGGCGTCCCTCCCCTCATCCAATCCTTCCTGTCCCCATGTACAGATGAGGAAACTGAGGCCACAACAGGTTAAAGAGTTTTCCCAAGTTGACATAGACATCTCCAGGACCAGAAACACTACCCTCAGACACAAGCCCCTTTTAAGTTTTAAAAGGATCTGCAAGGAGCACATTAGAAATGCAGATTATGATTGAGTAGGTCTGGAGGAATCACTTTTCCTAAGAGTTTCTAAACAGGGCCCATACTTTGTGTTTTTCTGTTTGTTTGTTTGTTTTATATTGTAGTGGTTTTTGTCATACATTGACATGAATCAGCCATGGATTTACATGTATTCCCCATCCCGATACCCCCTCCCACCTCCCTCTCTACCCAATCCCTCTGGGTCTTCCCAGTGCTGTTTATAATAGCGAGGGCCCATACTTTGAATGCAAGCCTATAGGATACTTCCTTTTCTTTGAGTCAAACAGAACCCACAAAAGAGAAATGCATTATTGTTATTTTTCAGTTTTATGATTAAGACTTTGCTGTGCTATGCTCAGTCATGTCAGACTCTTTGTGAACCTATGGACGGTAGCCTGCCAGACTCCTGTGTCCATGGGATTCTCTAGGCAAGAATACTGGAGCCAGTTGTCATTTCCTCCTCCAGGGGATCTTCCTGATCCAGGGATCAAACCAGTGTCTTGCATCTCCTGCTTTGGCAGGCGGGTTCTTTCCCACTAAGTCACCTGGGAAGCCCCATGATTAAGACTACATCGTGCTTTTTAAGGAAGAGAGAGAAGAGATGTGCATAGCACCACTTTAACTCCTCTTAACCCCCCAGATAGAGCCTGACATGAAAGATGCTCGGAAGCTCCTTACCTAAATATGACGTGGGCACAGTCCAGAAGTGTGAGGCAGACCTGAAAATCACGGGAGGCTCAAGCCCCACATTAAGGTGTTGGCAGAACATTTCTGGGGGGGAACAAGAGTCTCACCTTGGGGGCTCTGCTCGTTGAGGTGTTGGGGATCCAGTTGCCACCACCCTGATGCCTGGCCCTGCCCCCACACCCCCGCAGGTGCCCCCTCCAAATCCACTTGATAAACGTCACTTTTTCCAGGTCAGCGACCAGGAACCTCAGAGAAAACAGCCCTTTGTTCTCTCCCGACAGCTGTCTGGGGCCGAAGGTGGAGTCAAAACACATGTGGGAGGTCACGAAGGCCCCGCACCCACCTGGGCCCCGTTCAGCTTCAGTTCAGGAGGGGGATCACCGGCCTCCAACTGACCTTCCCAGTGACTCAGATTACAATTTGTGCCACATTTTTTCAGAATTCAGAAGAACCTTTTCTGAGCTTGAAAAAAGACCCACAGCCTCCAGCCAAAGTTTGGGCTCCCTTGGATCACATTTGTTGAGCTAGAAAATACCTGAAGAGCAATCTTGGATGCCTCAGGTTCCGACACCAATATTAAAGTCAGATAAAACTGCAGGGTAATTCACAAAACAAAAGCCAAATACTTTGTCTTAAATTCTGTACATGATTGAGGGCAAAAGTGATTTTGTTCTGATCATCCTAATAACTGTCTCATTGCTGGGTTTCCCTGTACTGAGGGAGACCAGGCCTGAGGGGAATACAACGTTGCATCAAATGTATTTATCCTGTGTTGAAATGATCAGGGTGTTAATTTATTTCTTCTAGAGGAATAAAACATTTAGCTGATGTGGGTGGATTTTATTCAAATTTGATAGAAAAAAACATGTGTCATATTATCCACAATTTGATCTAATAAAAGGCAAGACCAAAATAAGTTATTTAAAAATTTGTGTAGGTATTTTCTTTTTTGCATTTATATACACAGCATTAGAATGTGAGGTGTTTACCATGACATTTGCAACAGAAAAGTATGCTTTGGGGGTGGGTAGGAGGAATATGAACTGGGCGATTGGGACCGATATATATACACTATAGATTCTATGCACAAAATAGATAACTAATCTGATAGCACGGGAAACTCTTCTCAGTGTTTCCTGGTGACCTAGATGGGGAGGAAATCCAAAAAAGAGAGGATATATGGGAACACAGAGCTGATTCACTTAGCTATACAGCAGAAACTAACAGCACCGCAAAGGAACTAGACTCCAACAAGAGCTTCCATGGCAGCTCAGCTGGTAAAGAATCTGCCAGCAATGCAGCAGACCTGGGTTCGATCCCTGGGTCAGGAAGATCCCCTGGAGAAGGGAATGGCAATCCACTCCAGTATTCTTGCCTGGAGAATTCCCACGGACAGAGGAGCCTGGTGAGCTATAGTCCATGGGGTCGCAAAGAGTTGGACACAACTAAAGTGACTAAAACTTACTTACTTACACTCCAATAAAATTAATTTTAAGAAAAAGTATGATTTAGACTTCTAGAAGGATATCAGTCTCTCAATAGGGATTCAGAAGTTTTTCTGGTGAACATGGGGATAAGGGACAATCATATGCCAGAAACTTACAGGTGATGTAGATACGGCTGATGGGAATCCTTTTTATAACTGTTAAAGTTTTCAAGTACCAAAAGGTGCTACATCTCAAGGATCCCATATGAAAAAGGAATATGCAAAATGCTTTAGGATGGAGTGCATAAACAGCAGATCTGAAGGCAGATGGGTTTGGGAGAGAGACCTGGTTCTGCCAAGTATGAGCTGTGTAGCTTTGGGCCAGGGGCTTAACTTCTTTGGTCCCCAGTTTCTCTATTAATAGTTTGGAGGCAGTCACATTATCTTGAAATATTGCTCTGAGACTTGGACATAAGATATAGAAAGCTCCTGGTATATGGCGGACACTGGATGAACCCTGAAGAGGGTTTATATTGATCATTGTCCCATGTGGTACAACCCTACACTGGTGAACATCTCCCAGGACCGGCAGCTTGGAGGGAATCCAGTTAACCATTTCACACCACAGAGACAGGCTCAGAAACACCCATCCAGGTATCCCCTCTCACCTGGACTGTTGCAACAGCTTATAAATAACAGGTCTGCTTGACTGATTCTGACACATTCTCTCCAATATCTGTTGTTTACATCAAAGTCAAAGTGATCATTTTCAAGCAGCACTGACATATACGCACTACCACGTGAAAAATAGATAGCTGGGGGAAGCCGCCGTGTATCACAGGAGCTCAGCCTGCTGCTCTGCGATGACCTGGAGGAGTGGGATGGGGGGAGGGTGGAATGGGGGAGGCGGGGAGGGAGGCTCACGAGGGAGGGGACATATGTATACTTGGAGCTGATTCATGTTGTACAGCAGAAACCAACATAAAGCAATTATCATCCAATTAAAAATAAATAAAAAATGTAATAATGTGTACACATAGTACTTAATAAAACTTGGTGTGAAAAAAAGGAAGGGATCCTTTTCAAACATGAAACCTGACTCAAATCTAACAGAATGACAGCCGAAGTTCTTCTACTGCCCAAAGCTCTGCCTGGTCCGGCCACTCTTACCCGCAACTTCCCCCAACTCACACCCACTGGCTCCCTCTGGCCAGCCTCCCCGAGCTCCACACTGGTTCCAACATGCCGGGTTCAGCTCTCACAATCCCCTACTTAGAAGGTGCTCTCTCCCGCTCTCCACCTGGTTCATCCCACCTGTTTTCTCCTAAACCAAAAGGCCCTTCACAGACTAGGTTATCCTACGGAAATTTGCATTTCAACCCTTCCTCCTAAGCATCTCTTACCTCCTTGTGTGCATGCAAAGTCACTTCAGTTGTGTCCACCTCTTTGCAACCCCGTGGACTGTAACCCACCAGGCTCCTCTGTCCATGGAATTTCCCAGTCTAGGTTACCAGAGTGGGCAGCCATTCTCTTCTCCAGGGGATCTTCCCGACCCAGGCCTCAAACGTGGGTCACCTGCACTGCAGGCAGATAGATTCTTTACCTCTGAGCCACCGGGTAAGCCCCCTTACCTCCTTAGCTTGCTTTTTTTTTTTTTTTCTTTTCCTTGTTCCCTTGCTTTATTTTTTAACTTTTATTTTATATTGGAATATAGCTGAGCCCAGGTGGTGCTAGTGGTAAAGAACTCATTTGCCAATGCAAGACATAAGAGATGCGAGTTTGATCCCTGGGTCAGGAAGATCCCGTGGAGAGGAAAGCATGGGAACCCACTCCAGAATTCTTGCCTGAAAAATCCCATGGGCAGAGGAGACTGGCAGGCTATGGTCCAAGGGCTGCAAAGAGTTGGACACAACTGAAGCAATTTAGCATGCATAGTTGATTAACAATATTGTGTTAATTTCAGGTATACCACAAACTCAGTTATCTACATATACACATCAACTCTTTTTCAAATTCTTTTTCCATTTAGGTTAGTATAAAATATTGATCAGAGTTCTCTGCTCTATACAGCAGGCTCTTGTTGGTTATCCATTTTAAATATGTATTGCTTTAATTTCTCCATCATTCTGATCAACTCTAACACATCACATTTTGTTGTTCCTGAATGGTAATATCTTGCTCTTTCCCATGGAGGCAGAGGCCTTGCTTGGTTCCCTGACAAACTCAGGTGTTTAGAACCATTTCCTGGAACCCCATAAAATGATGGTGTACAAATGGACAAATGAGTGAATAAATGAATGAGTGAGTCTGTGACTAATAGTAGGCCCTGGATGACTGTATGTTGAATGACTGAATGGAACTGGCTCTTTTAGTAAGGCCTGTCTCTTAATAGGAATCAGCCTCCTGTAGGGCAGGGCCATCTCTTTTGGCCCATGCAGAACACCTCAGCATGTTCTAGGGGAAAAGAATCAGTAAAGATTCAGCCAGTGTGAAAAACTGAAGCCCAGAAATGGAAAACTAATCAGGGCAAGAGGAACTTGAACCCAGGGTCAGGTCTTCCAACCTCAGTTTGCTGTGACTTTGTCCCTGCTGCCCCTTTGCTGGGCCCACTGCCCCCTAAAATGCCTAAGCAGAGACCTAGGGTTCCAGTAGCATTGGTCGGTCATGTGACTGTCTGATGCTGGCCCCTGTTACTATGAATGTTGCAGATCCCCTTACGCAGCTGACCGAGAGAAGCAAGGCTTCTTTATTCCTCAGAGCAGGAGAGTAAACGGTGATAACCCTGGAGTAATTCCTAGTAAAACCCCTGGAGGGAAAAGGCATCATGTGCTCAGCCCTGCTATTCTTTGGGCACAGCAGTTAATAGGAGCTTCTTTCTGACACCGGGATGCAGTGGTTCAAGAGAACTGCTTGAGTCCATCCAGCTAGGAGGATGATGTTCTGCACATTCCAGATGTTTCTGCTGAGCAGAAAGAGCCACAGGTCTTCAGGGAGCAAAACCCAGAGTCCCAATGTGAGAAGGCAAAGTGGCATGGAGCCCAGCCCCAAAGCAGGGAAGACTCCCTGCATCCACCGTTTTAACTAGGCTTGGCCCCTGGCAGAGTGTGTGAAAGAGGCAGATCTGCTTGGGAATTTTTGTTTATTGTTGTTCATTTGCTAAATCCTGCCAACTCTTTGTGACTCCATGAACAGGCACACCGGGCCCCTCTGCCCTTCACCATCTCCCAGAGTTCGCCCAAGTTCATGTCCAGTGAGTCAATGATGCTCTCTAACCATCTCATCCTCTGCTGACCTCATCTTCTTTTGCCTTCAATCTTTCCCAACATCAGGATCTTTTCTAATGAGCTGGCTCTTCGCATCAGGTGTCCAAAGTATTGGAGCTTCAGCTTCAGCATCAGTCCTCCCAGTGAATATTCAGGTTTGATATCTCTCAGGATTGACCAGTTTGATCCTCTTGATGTCCAAGGGACTCTCAAGAGTCTTCTCCAGCACCACAGTTCAAAAGCATCAGTTCTTTAGTGCTCAGCCTCCTTTGTGGTCCAACACTCAGATCCACACATGACTACTGGAAAAACCTTTGCCATCACCATCAGCAAGGTGACATCTCTGCTTTTTAAAATGCTGTCTAGGGGGTCATAGCTTTTCTTCCAAGGAGCAAGTGTCTTTTAATTTCATGGCTGCAGTCACTGTCTGCAGGTATTTCAGAGCCCAAGAAAATAAAATCTATCACTGCTTTCACTTTTTTCCCATCTATTTGGCATTAAGTGGTGGGACTGGATGCCAAGCTTTGTCACAGAATGAACTTGGAATCATGGCCAGTGAGGCCTGAAAACATCCACAGAGGCAGTACACAAGACGGGAAGGACACCCCACATGCAGATAGGTTAAGAACTGCAGAAGGACCCCAAAACAGAGTCTGCAGAATGTGCCCAGTGCTACGGGATGAGTCATACAGATGAGCTGACAGTGCCAGAGACAGTGCTGTCTGTCCCCGTGTAACCTTGACCTGAAAAGCCCGCCCATCAGAATGCCACTGCGCATCACTGAATGTCCAGGGGTGTGGGATTCTGTGTCTGCGTGTGTGTGTCTGACTCTTTGTGTGTGTGTCTGACACATGTGTGTGTCTCAGTCGTGTCTGACTCTTTGTGACCCTATGGACTATAGCCTGCCAGGCTTCTCAGTCCGTGGAATTCTCCAAGCAAGAATACAGAAGTGGGTAGCATTTCCTTCTCCAGAGGATCTTCCCTACCCAGGGATCGAACCTAGGTCTCCTGCATTGCAGAAAGATTCTTCACTGTATGAGCCACCTGCAATTCTGGGATTCTCTTTAGGTTAACTGTATTATAACAAACCGGGTCTCTAGTTCACACTCCAGAGTGTAGGTTTCATCATTCTCAACTGATCATTTTGTTTTCATCCTAAAGTTCCCAACTGGGAAAACCTTCAGGCTAATATTTTCAAGGGCTATATGGGATTGATGAGTATTTACTGATTTTATAATCAAGATCCCAGTGCATCATCCAGAATTGGTAAAAACAAGAACGTTTAGGACGTGGCCTTAGTAGGCTTATGTCAAGGTGTGTACACATCATACTGATGTACAGAACAAGGTACAGGCACATCTCATTTTCTTATGCTTTGCTTTACTGTGCTTTGCAGATATTGTCTTTTTGTTTTGTTTTGTTTTGTTTTTTTACAAATTGAGGATTTGTGGCAACCCTCCATTGAGCAAGTCTGTCGGTGCCATTTTTCCATAGCATTTGCTTGCTTCATGTGTTTGTGTCACATTTTGATAATTCTTACAGTATGTAAACTTTTTCATTCTTTTTTGTTTGTTATAGTGGTCTGTGATCTGTAATCGTTGATGTTCTTTGACTTGCTGAAGGCTCAGGTGATGGTTAGCATTTTTTCAGCAAAACTGCATCTATTAATTAAGATATATACACATTGCTTTTTGGGCTTCCCTCACAACTCAATTAGTAAAGAATCTGCCTACAATGAAGGAGACCTGGGTTCGATCCCTGGGTCAGGAAGAGCCCCTGGAGAAAGAAATGGCAACCCACTCCAATATTCTTGCCTGGAGAATCCCATGGACAGAGGAGCCTGGCAGGCAACAGTCCATGGTGTCACAAGAATTGGACATGACTTAGCAACTAAACCACCATTGTCTTTTAGATATAACACTATTGCATATTTAACAGACTACAATTTGGTGTTGACGCCAATTGTATATGCACTGGGAAATCAAAAAATTGTTGTGATTTGTTTTATTACCAAATATGCCTTATTGCTTGTATCCCAGGCATACCTAGGATACAAGCAGTAAAGGATACTAAGCCTCATGTATATTATCTAATTTAAGCCCAAGTGGTAGGCATGATTCTCTCGATTTTTATAGATGAGGAAAGTTGGAGAAAATCAATGGCCGTACTCCTCTGTTTTGGGGCTGATTTAGTCTCTAAGTCATGTCCAACTCTGGTGACCCCACAGACTGTAACCCACCAGGCTCCTCTGTCCATGGGATTTCCCAAGCAAGAATATTGGAGTGGGTTGCCACTTCTTTCTCCAGGGGATCTTCCCAACCCAGGGATCTAACCCAGGTCTCCGACATCGCAGGCAGATTCTTTATCAACTGAGCCACCGGGGAACAAATGATAGTTCCAGGGTGGGGCACTTAAACAGCAGAAATTGAGTTCCTCAGTGTTTTGGTAGCTGAAAGTCCGAGATCAAGACGTCGGCAGTGTAGGTTTCTTCTGAGGCCTCTCTCCTTGGCTTGCAGACAGCCGCCTTCCTTCTGTGTCCTCACACGGCCCTTCCTCTGTGCACACCTATCTCTGGTGTCTCTGTGTGTGTCCAGAGCCTCTCTTCTTATAAACATGCCAGTCAGATTGGGTTACAACGCACTCTGTAGGCCTCATTGTAATTTCACCACCTCTCTAAAAGCCCCGTCTGCAAGTACTGTCACATTCTGAGGCACTGAGGCTTAGGCCTTCTACAGATTCTTTTTTTGGGAGGAGCAGAATTCAGACCAAAACAGTATCCCTATAATCTGGTTTGCCTGGGACACTCAGGGTAAGTTCATTGTCCCTGGGTAACTTGTACATAGCATCCTTTCACTCTCAAAATCATCCATTTGAATGATCAACTCACTCTACTATGACAGCAGGCCTCATAAAACATCTCAAGAGGAGAACAGAAAAGAGTTCCGGCTCTGCTCTGCTCCCCAAACCCCCCTACCCCTTCCTGCCTCTTAGATCCTCCCTTCACACCACTGTGTGGCTGCCCCCAAGGAACTGTGCTTACAGACGCTTTGCAGGGTCTGGGAGAGGCACTGTGATTCGGTAGGCCACAGTCAGTGTACAAGGCTGGCCACCACGTGGCTTGGCTTCTCCCTGACTTCACAGTGAAACACGGATTGTTTGGATGAACGAGGGCAGATGGGTCCTGTCTCCTTCCCCTCATTCCTTGCTTGGGTTTTGGCCAACCACATTTCACTACTGTGCCTCTGTTCCAAAATTAAGAACGTTCTTTGATTCTAAAATTAAGAATGAAAGCAAGTGCCTTTGTCCAGGAGGATGCTGTGTAACACCTGAGGGATGTTGGTGGATGTTCCAGCCGAAGACTTGAGCCAGCCTTCGGCTGTCGGTCACTCCCCTCCCCACACAGGCCCAGCCGCACACAGCGCTTCCCCCACCTTCTGAGCGTCTTCCGTGTTACATGCATCCAGACTCTTCTTTCCCGGGGTGTGTGTGCTGGACCCCCGCTGAGATGGCAGCTCTATCATCTGACAGACTCTGGACCACAAGTTGCTGGGCTCTGCCTCTGCGGGGTGCTAGCTCAGTCCTTTAACAGTCCATTCAGGAAGGATGGCGCTGTGACTATGTACTTGATGGATTTTTTTGAAGAGGGAAGTGGAGGCGGCTCTGGGGAAGTCAACAAAGCCCAGGAGTGAGCCAATTTTGATGATTTGGCCCATGGTGTCCCAATTTATTACCACAAAGGGAAGATAATGACAAGTTTCCATAGAGGGAGTACCTACCACATGCTAGGTTTTGTGCCGAGATCTTTAAAGCCAAATTTTACTCGAACCATGCAAACCTGGGAGGCTTATCAGAGGTTGAGCAGCAAACTGGAACTCAGGTCTGTGTCTCCCTCTCTAGCTCTTGTGCGGCCCTTGGTACCTCTTTTAATATTTTTTGCAATCATTGTTAAGGCAAGACTACTCAAATACATTCCTAATCTCACTTTTGCCTTAAACAGAAGTCACACCTAAGTCATGTCTGTAGTAAACGATTACAAAATGCTCTCCAAAGAATCCTTCTTCTACAGAATATTAACAAATCCTCTGCCTTTCCACCTTGATCCCCACCCCTCCTCAAAGAGAGGGGAGTCTGTGACCTTTTGTGTTGGAAACAATGGGTTGTTCAGTTTCATTATTGTAGGACTTCTCCAAGCCTGGAGTGTGTTGCTGCTAATTGTGAATTCCCACAAAGAGGTGGCATCATGCAATGTTTCACAAACTGAGTACCCTCATGGGTCCATTCACCTGGTCAACATCGGTCTGGAAACACTGGCCTCTTAATGCCTCAAGTTTCCGTCTGAACTTCTAGGTCCTGTGTGATCATGTTTCCCCATTATTATTTAGCATGAAAATTCTTTCTTCTGATAGTGGGCAGTGGGTAATTTTCTACCTGCACTAGTGTGTGTGCTTGGTCGTCTAGTAATGTCCAACTCTTTGCAACCCCATGGACTGTAACCAACCAGGCTCTTCTGTCCCTGGATTCTCCAGGTAAGAATACTGCAGTGGGTTGCCATTTCCTTCTCCAGAGGATCTTCCCGACCCAAGGATTGAACCTGGGTCTCCTGCATTGCAGGCGGATTCTTAACAATCTGAACCACCAGGGAGATTCCCTCAAACCCCAGCCCAAACTCAAGTTCTCTCTTCTTATCATGCCACCCTCTATCTTTCCCCTACTTCAAGGCCACGGATAAACTCTATAGATCCTCTTAACTATTCAACACCCCTTCTGCTGTAATTCATTCTAGCTACTCAATTAGCACCTGGCCCAGGCTCTAATTGTGTGCAAAGCACAAATTAACACTAACTTGCTCTACCTCAAGTGCTCCTTTTTAATGCTAAAATAGTTATGTGCCTATTAGTCTTACTTTATCTGCTAGATTGCCAGCTTCATTTGGGGCTTTCCCCCCTCCCCTCTATTTAAACCAACAGCATCTGCCTCTGAAGTGGTACCATGACTCCCTAGTGTGGCCATAACCTGCCTTTTCACTCTAGCTTTTTCAAGGGTGAACAACATGTGCCAGTTTCTCTGGGACTTGGTTTTAGCACTAAAATCTCACAACCCTGGAGCCCATCCAGTGCCAGGATAGCTGGTCACCTACCTACTTGCCCGAGCACAGATTAAGGTTTGCATTCTGAATCTTTATCCTGAGAATAGCATTGAAACATGTATATTATCAAGGGTGAAACAGATCACCAGCCCAGGTTGGATGCATGAGACAAGTGCTCAGGGCTGGTGCACTGGGATGACCCAGAGGGAAGGGATGGGGAGGGAGGCGGGAGGAGGGATCAGGATGGGGAACACATGTAAATCCATGGCTGATTCATGTCAATGTATGGCAAAAACCACTACAATATTGTAGAGTAATTAGCCTCCAACTAATAAAAATAAATGAAAAAAATAAATAAATCTTTATCCTCTGCCTAAAACGCTCTCATCCCATGGTTGGCCTTTCAACACCAGGTTCAAACGCGTTTCTCTTATCAGACATTCCCTTCTCACATACTCCACTATGCCTTCAGCTCAGTTCCGTTGTGTCCGACTCTTTGCAAGCCCATGGACTGCAGCACGCCAGGCTTCCCTGTCCATCACCAACTCCCTTGGCCTTGCATCTTAGCTATTCACCCACTGACCCTTGGTCTATGGTCTAGTTCTCAGACAGCTGTCTCCCCTCCAGGTGATTCTTTCAGGCAAGGCCCTGTGATTCGAACCCACGCTTCCCTCCTATACCCAGCATAGTTCTTCATACCAGGGTGTCATCAAATGGGCAGATTTGCTGATGGATCTGATGATTCTGATCCCAGGGCAGGCCCAATCCCAGGGCAGGCTAAAGGCCAGGAAGGAGAACAATGGAGAATCTGGAGCTAACTGCACTCGTTCTCCTCCAGCTAAAAAACTCAGTAAATGACACTGAAATCTTCCACGGCAGAGCACCCAATTTTTCAGCACAATGTAGAGGGCTGTCTATAACCCATTAGATGTATGTTTGTTTCTTGCTGCTTAAATCTGCCAGGCTTTGCAGATTTATGCAGGTAGAAATTTGCAGCAGTACAGAAAGCCTCCCAGGGATGGGAAAGTCACCGCACAGCTCTGCTAGGTCATTCAGAATGAGGATCATTGCAGATCTTGCTCAGGAAATTGCAGAGACCACATTTCTTAAATGAATATAAAGTTGAAAGGGAATTTTGTCAAGTCGGATTCACCAAAGCCAAAGTAGGCCACCCTGACTCAAGCTGTCAATAAGGTGTTAGAGAAGACACTGGGAGATTAACACCCTTTCACAGTGACCCAGCTGTTCTCTTGAAGGTGATAACATGCAGTCAGGCTCAGGATGACTAACAATAGTGAGGGGGTGGAGGAGGTGCCATGCGGAGCTTTCAAACCTAAGGATCTGCCGAGTTTCTACTTATTTCTCAAAAAAAAAAGAAAGAAAAAAAAGGTTATTTTTTTTAATAAAAAATCTAACTAGCATTGTTTCCAACCATAAATACAAGAAAGGAAGGCTTTTATTAAGTATTTTCCTCTTCTTATATTACATTATGCTTATTTTTCAGAAAGTTGTTATACACAAAAAATAGCTCTCTGTACAGAGAAAAATAGTTTCTGTCTTTGTCTCTCTCTCTCTCTAAATATATATATATACATATATATGTGTGTATATATATATATATACACACACACACACATATGTGTATGTATAAAATACACACTTATTTTATGGGCTTCCCTAGTGCCTCAGATGGTAAAGAATCTGCCTGCAATGCAGGAGACCTGAGCTTGATCCCTGGGTTGAGACGATCCCCTGGGGAAGGGAATTGCTACCCACCCCAGTATTCTTGCCTGGAGAATTCCATTGACAGAGGAGCCTGGCAGACTACAGTTCACGGGATCACAAAGAGTTGGAAATGACTGAATGACTAACGTTATATATATCTATTTGTGTGTAAAATACATACTTATTCTAATTTCTTTTTATTATTGATATGTTATTTCTATTATGTATTATATATTTATTATTTAACTATATATACATATATAGAGAGAGAAAAGAGGTGGAGACCAGTGCCCATCCAATTATAACTTGTCGCCTTACCAGGAAAAGTGAATGCATCAGACAGTGCCTGAACCCACCCTGCTCATCTAAAGTCAGTATTCCTCTGAAGCCATAGGTGAATTGAACTAAAGTCAACATGGTCAGTGGCCTGCCTTTTCATAAGCCAGCTAAACTACCCATTAAGAGGAGGCACTTATATTTCCAGGATGCTGCTAGTCAAATGGAGGTACAGTAAATACGGTAAACTCAATGTCACTCTTACAGTTTGCATAAAAATAGAGCCAGTTTAGACAGCAGTTTTCCAAATATTTAGTAAGTGTGCGTAATCCAGAATTCAGTATTAGTGTTTCTCCAATTTTTAAAATCTCTATTGCTCAGTTACCCCGTCGTGTCCAACTTTTTGCAACTCCATAGACTGCAGTATGCCAGGCCTCCCTGTCCCTCATCATCTCCTGAAGTTTGCCCAAGTTCAAGTCCATTGCATTAGTCAAGACAACCAGCCATCGCATCCTCTAACACCCTCTTCTCTTTCTGCCCTCAGTCTTTCCCAGCATCAGGGATTTTTCCAATGAGTTGGCTGTTTGCATCAGGTGACCAAAATCCTTTCTTTAAACAGTTTGATGCCTTCATGTATCTAGTGATGTCAGTGGTGAACTTACAGTTTCCCTATTCACATGTCTGTCCTCCCAGAAAATAGTGATTTTAGCCCAACCCATTCCCATTAAATTGTAGAGAGCTTATTCAGGCATATTGAAGACTTGAAGACAGTTCTCTGTGGTCTAAAATGCCCTAAATGGACAATATAAACATTAAAAAAAATTAATGTCAGATAAGAAAGAATATGGAAATATTGGAAAGTTAAAAAGAAAATTAGGCAAAGAAAAGAATAAGCAACACCAGCAGTAAATGTCCAGGGGTCTGTCTTCTGATTCTCCCTTCATGGTCTTCTTACAGCTCTTAGCACCCAGTGTTTTAAATGAGCACGTATTAAATCCGATGGAACAGGCATCTTCCCTTGTGTATGGATGTGAGCTCAGTCCCTCCAGTTGTGTCTGACCCTTTGTGACCCTGTAGCCCACCAGGCTCCTCTGCCTGCGGGGTTTTCCTGGCAAGAATATAGGAGTGGGTTGTCACGCCCTTCTCCAAGGGATCTCCCAGACCCAGGGATCGAACCCACATCTCCTGCATCTCCTCGTTGGCAGGCAGGTTCTTTACCAATGACCCACCAGGGAAGCCCCACATCCTCCCTTGAGCAAAGTGAAAAGCTCTGTTCTGGACCTCTAAACATATTGATACAGTGCTTTAGCAATTAGTCATGAGCTGGTATAAATAATTCTAAAATATAAAATGAAGTAAATAAAACCAAACTAGCATTTTTAATAACAGAAAGAAGAGTATAGAGAAGTTTTTTAAAAAAAAACAGATAGTCAAGAATGTTCTTGGAGTCTAGCCTTCAGCTTTGCCCTAGGTTAGCTCTGTGAACACAAGCAATCCACGATGTCTCCTGAAGACTTGATTTCCACACAATTCTACACATTGCATTTCCACAAAGACCAGGTGAACTTTTTTTAAGGTCCCTTATAGCCCTAATAGTTCATCAGTCTATAAGGAAAAAAAGAAATAGGAATCAATTAATTAGAATTAACCAGGGTATTATTTTCTCTTATAGATACCCAGTCTTAGACCTATAGAACTGTCTTTAATTACACAAGTAGTCAATGTTCACTGTAGAAAACAATGGCAACACCATTTCCTCCACAAAAAAAAAAGAAAAAAAATCCCTAAAAACCTAGTACACTGAAAAGTCCATTTTAAATATTGTGATGTTTATCTTTCAGAACATTTCCTATGCAAAATATACACATACATACACATGTACATGAGATACTATATCTCGGTTTTGTGGCCTGTCACAAAGCTGGTTCAAGCTTTCTAGGGACCAGCTCATCATTATATCCCAGTCTTAGAAAAATCTGTATCCTCTGATTAAGCCATTGTACTGCTAACAGTGATGAGAGAAGTGTGCAAAATGTATGTAGAAGGATGTTCACTATAGCATTGTTTAGCATCAGTTTTAAAAGATGAAAAACAAAATTTAGGATTCTGCTAGGTAAATTTTATGGTACATTTTGCACAGTGGAATATGATGCAGCCTTTATTAATGATGGATGCATATTTAGGACTACAGAAAACTTCATGGGATCGGGATGCGAGGTATTTCCTCTGACAACCACAGGTAAGGGAGTTTACTGCAGGCCTTCTTTAAAAAGCCACAATGAAGCTGCCGGGATGGCACAGCCTGGATCTGGGCTGCTGACAGGGATTCTGGGCTCTCCATATGCTCCACAGCTTCTAGAAATGGCAGGCTAACATTTCCCTCCTGTTGGCACTGCTGGGCCTGTGGCAACTGCTGTTCCTGTCCTCATTCTCCACTCTGTCTCCAAAGCCTTTGCCCACTCTCACCAAGACCAGAGAGGGACACATTCTGGAAGCTGAGGAAAATCAAAGCCCTCGTGAGTGGCCCCCTTACACTTGGCTGCAGCAGCAGCCTTCTTGGTCCCGGGACAGGAGGAGTGGGGGGTGAATGGGGCGGGAGAGGCAGAAGGCAGGGGAGGGGAGGTGTGGGGGCTGCAGAGAGCAGGGGACTCACAGAAGGGCCGGAAACTGCAAGAGGCAGCACTGGGCCTCCAGCAGGAAATGGGGAGCAATGCTTTCTGAATCATCACAAATAGCCTGAGACCAAGGTGCTGTTGAGCTTTCTTCCCATGGATATTGCAGCCAATGAATTAAGGAAGGACTCACGGTAGAGCCAATCAGGTTCTGAGCTGTTTGCTGACACCTGGGAAAGGAAAGCTTTCTTGCTACACCTACTCTCCTCTTCCTTCTCCTTTACCCCCTTTACATCCTCACGATCCGTTACACCCTCCCCTATCTGTTCTCACAGTTCAGCTACCGGTCGCAGTGGCTGGGGTTAGTCATCGCAACGTGGGGATGACAGAAAGGATACGGGCACACCTGTGCAGGGCAGGCCAGAGACAATGAGTCACCTGCTCTGGGGTTCCCTGGAGGCTCAGCTGGTGAAGAATCCGCCTGCAATGCAGGAGACCTGGGTTCGATCCCTGGGTTGGGAAGATCCCCTGGAGAAGGGAAAGGCTACCCACTCCGGTATTTTGGCTTGCAGAATTCCATGGATGTCCATGGGGTCACAAAGAGTTGGATAGGACTGAGCCATACATGTTTAACTCTAGCCATTGACTTACGCATCTCCAACTGGGTGAGTGCAGACTAAGTCTGAAGGCGCTGTGCGGTGACTTCCTCATCCTCTCTTGGCCATGCCAGCTGCTGCGGTTTTGCTTCCCCTCTCTTCTATTGGGCATAATCTGGCTTTCCTTCACACCCTCATTTCTCTGGTGGTGGTGGAGGTGTTTAGTCGTTAGGTCATGCCTGACTCTTGGCAACCCCAGATTATAGCCCTGCCGAGTTCCTCTGTCCATGGGCTTTCCCAGGCCAGAATACTGGAATGGGTTGCCATTTCCTTCTCCAGGGGATCTTCCTGGTCCAGGGACCAAACCCACGGCTCCTGCGTTGCAGGCGGATTCTTTACCACTGAGCCACCTGGGAAGCCTGTAACTTCTCTGGCAGCCCTTCAGTAATGCCAACCACCATCTTTCTGTCTGTGATGGGAATAGTGCTCAACAGGCAGTTAAACAAATCCAACTCCTCCTCTAAGGTGCTGCGTACTTTTCCTCAACACGTCTACGTTTTCTATCTAACACTTCCTTGTTAATGTGCAACAATGAACAATTAATATACCTTCTGCTTAACAGAGTGCATCTAGGGTACAATCAAAAAAATTAAAAGTCTGCCCCAGCAGCCTCCTATGCCCCTTAGCAGTGTCAACTAACCCACCCTCATGGGGTACTTTTCTGTACCCCAACCATCATGAGGCCAGGGGCAGGTGCAGCTTTTGCTGGCCATGCTTGCTGTTGTCTCCTGACTGCCAAGAATCCTGATTTCTTAACTAAAAGTGACTCAATGTAGAAGGAAAGGAAAGAGGGGACGAGGGCAGCGGAGGATGAGATGGTTGGATGGTATCACTGGCCCAGTGAACTGAGTTTGAGCAAACTCTGGGAGATGGTGAAGGACAGGGAGGCCTGGCATGCTGCAGCCTATGGGGTTGCAAAGAGTCAGACACGACTGAGCGACTGAACAATAGCAACAAGAGTAGAAGGGAAGTCCTGGTGTTGCATAGAGCCAAGGGAGGACAAGGATCGCCACACCTTCTCATGGAGAAGGAGGCCAGTGAGCCAACAGCACTGCTTCCAGGGGGAGGAAGAGAATTAAATCACCCAAAAACCTACTACATGCCAAATATCATGCTACATGCTTCATGCTCAGCAGGAACCACTATCTCCCACATGAAGAAGACACAGTTCCCATCCTCAAACCTGACATGTATAGAGAAATTACCTACATGATAACTGGTTTATAGGTACATCTAAGTATAAAAAGATGCTTACTTCTTGGAAGAAAAGTTATGACCAACCAAGACAGCATATTAAAAAGCAGAGACATTACTTTGCCAACAAAGGTCCGTCTCGTCAAGGCTATGGTTTTTCCAGTAGTCCTGTACGGATGTGAGAGTTGGACTATAAAGAAAGCTGAGCACTGAAGAATTGATGCTTTTGAACAGTGGTATTGGAGAAGACTCTTGAGAGTCCCTTGGACTGCAAGGAGATCCAACCAGTCCATCCTAAAGGAGATCAGTCCTGGGTGTTCATTGGAAGAACTGATACTGAAGCCGAAACTCCAATACTTGGCCACCTCATGCGAAGAACTGACTCATGTGAAAACACCCTGATGCTGGGAAAGATTGAAGGCAGGAGGAGAAGGGGATGACAGAGGATGAGATGGTTGAATGGCATCACCAACTCAATGAACATGAGTTTGAGTAAACTCCGGGAGTTGGTGATGAACAGAAGGCCTGGTGTGCTGCAGTCCATGGCGTCACAAAGAGTCAGACATGACTGAGCAATTGAACTGAACCAAACTGAAAGGTGCATCATCTGCAAAGGTAAGTCAAAAGGGAACCAAATTAGATGAATTGATGATAAAAGTAATCTGTATTTATTAAGTGCTTACCCAATGTCCAGGCTTTGTATAAGTCTCTTTAAAATTCAAGATCTCAAACATCAGAATTGTCTTCATAGATGACAAGATCTGGATTTAGAATAATGATGCATGCTTCCTGCATCATCAAAGAGATGTTGAATGATTAAGATTTTAAATTAGAAGACTTCTAAAACTGGTGATCTATATAGAGTCTACCTATTGACATGAGTGAGTGTTAATTCTCACTATCTACACATTCTGGATGAAGCTGTGTTTAATAAAACCAAGCACGATATAGTCCTATTGGGTTCAGTTCAGCTCAGTTGCTCAGTTGTGTCCAACTCTTTGCAACCCCATGGATGGTAGCACACCAGGCTTCCCCGTCCATCACCATCAGGTTTCTCAAACTCACGTCCATTGAGTCAGTGATGCCATCCAACCATCTCGTCCTCTGTCATGCCTTTCTCCTCCTGATTTCAGTCTATTGGTTTAAACGTTCCTAATTCTGGAACATGATTAACACTAAGTAATATTTCAATGTGACTGATATTCAAAACATAGCGTGAATTATTACTAGTTAGACTTTGTAATGACCATTTTTGAGCACTGTCCTAAGTGCCTTCTGGAGATCATCTCATTTATTACTCCCTGTAACCTATATGCGAGGTGGTGGTATGGGGCTCATTTTACAGCTGAGAAAACTGAGGCACAGAAAGGGAAGGTAATCTGTACCTGGCTGCAGATCTGAGTGGCAGTGGTGGGATTAGAACCCAGTTCTACCTGTTTCCAAGCCCAGTGTCTTAACCCATGACCACACCAACTAGATTCAGTTATTATTTTTAACAACAAAGAAGCCACAATTAAAAAAAAAAAAAAAAAAAAAGCACTATGGTATGTTTCACTATACTACAGTAGTTAAAATCTAATTGAAAATGAACTGCCTCGGTTTCTTTTTTAATATTTTTAATAACCAATAAACAAGTTAACTCTTCCATTTCCAGAGGATTTCTCTATAGGAAGGTTCATCCCTATTAAAATTCTTCCTTGAGAACTACCTAGCATGGCTTTAAACCTCTCAAGCTGACTTTTTAAAAGCGGTGTTAGATCTTTTATAAACAGTCCATTGCATGAAGTTCTGACACCTGTGAAAGACAAAATTGTTTTTGCTTTTGTTTTGCAGCTTGTTGCTGGTGGGAGGCCTGCCCTAGGACCCTCCATGAGGGCCTTGCTCAGAACAGACTGCGGGGGCCCTTGCATGGAGTCAGCTTCGCGGAGCTTCCTGAAGAAGTGATGGAGGCTGAGCCTGACAGGCTCCTGGGGAGCCACTTGACTGCCTGATAAAGACATCAGAGACCAAAGGGCGCATTTAGACAAGCCTGACTGCTGTGTCCCTCTTAGAATGTGCGTCTGACCTGCCTCCTGGTTTTACCTCGCCCCCTGGGAAACCTGGGACCTGGGACCTGACTTCACAGCCAGTCGCCAATGACTTCGTTGGTTGCTACCTCTTATTTCTAATAATGAGAGATGCTTCAAATGATCACAAGGTTTTAAAGTTCCCTAAATGTTTCCTCGGAAAATTGCCATTTGTTCTGCCCTAATGTCAGTCCTTTCTGTGATTGATGCCCTTCCCCGGTACCCTGTGGGTTTTCCCTGTGTAGTGATGGGTGCTCTGAACCTGCTGAGTGTTACAAGTGGGGCTCAGCTAAGCCTGTATTATGTGTTAGGTGAAGTAACTTCAACGACATGAAGATACATGGAGGAAAGGGGGATTCTAAGATTTTACTGAAGGAATTTTTGCCAAACACCAACCATACTCAGAATAAGAAGAATCTCAATTTTTTCCCACTAATTTCTCGCCTGAAAGATAAAGATGTTGGAGCACATGGCTTATAACCTTCATCTCTACATGAATATTTTTCTGCTTGGATGCATTTTAAAAACTCACAAGCCTGCATACTATTGTAAGATTCTGAAAGGGGTTTTGCTTCAACTAAGGATGCTGAATTTGAAGAGAAGCTTCCCTAATAAAACAGTATTGGGATTGTAATTGAAAAAAGATAAAAAATGAAACACTCATTCTTAACCGCTGCTATGCTAAAGACAAATATGTGCTTTATCAAAATAGTCTAGATTCAAAAAAGGTTATGTAGCTGAGCCCACACATATATAAAACTGAAAACTAAAATGAATTAGCCTTGAGCCAAAATAAAAATGTTTGTTTGTATCAAACATTGAGAAAAGATCTTTGAAACAAACGTTCTTCCACTCTGATTCTCTAGTGAACTCTACCAATCCTCCCTTCACAAGTAGAGATATTTTCTAAAAGTTCAAAACCAATTATGCTCTCTGGACCTCATTGAATAAACAAGTCACCTTCGGCATGCCCATGTTTCAACTCATTCATATTAACAGATGCCAGGAACTCTATTTGGAAATTTTCAATGCCTTCCTCTGAGACTCCCATCTCCAAGTAATTATTACTTTGCACAGGCTGGGTTAGGAAGTCAAGGTGTTTTTATCCTCTCATGGAAGTTTTCCTGCATTTCCTAAAGAGCACTCATGATTTTCTATTTGAAATCGCTATTTTTGGATATTTCTTGATACTTAAACTACAGGCTTCATGAAAGCAGGAAACACTGCTTTACTGTCAAAGACTGAATTCTATTACTTTGTAGCCTCTCAAGCACTTTACACAAAATAGTTACTCAATAAATATAAATGGAAGGACCCAGAAATTCCCCTTCTAGGAACACACCCTACACATGTGTTGGTTCAAATACAAAAAGATACTCATTGGAGCACCGTTTTCAACAATGAAAACTGGAGATGACATAAAATGCTCACCAACTGAGGAATGGTGAAAAAACACCCATACCATACAAGCTATGGATTAGCTTGCCTCATGTACAAAATATAATAAAATATAAACACTTGGTACCTCATAACAGGAGCAAACTGGATAAATAAAATATGAGAAAGTGTCCATAATATTATTATGTGAAAAGAGTTAAAAAAGAAATTTGTGGAAAGTATATATTTCATGCTCCCATTTTTAACAAGTGACTATATATATATTTATATATAAATATATATATTATGTATTGTAACATATTTTTTACATTTACAATATTAGAAAGGATATACTCTATGCTTGCATAAGCAAATACCTCTGGGAAGAAGGATGTAGTGGACGAAAAGGGAATTTTACCTTTTTACATATTTCTTTAGTGTTGATATTCTTTACACTGAATATGTATGTCTTTGCAATAAAAGGTTGAGGAGTATAAATATGATCTAAATGATTGAATGGCTATTAAATGAATGAAGTCTGTATAATCAAATGACTAATTCTGTATGCCTATTCAGTTTATAAGGAACAGCTGATAAAATCACTCCTTTCCTAGGAATGGAAGCATTACTGAATAAGGCAGGCATTTACTGAAAGGCAACATAGCATTGTACAAATTATCCTATTCGAGCCATACCTAAATTCCTGGATCACCTACTACCTACTGAGCTGTGTGACCACATAGCTTTTGTATGTCTTACTTTTCTGATTTATAAAGTGAGGTTGCATGGACGAAAGGATTCCAAAATTCCTTTGAGTTCTAAATTTCTTACCCACTTTTTGAGAGGAAGAGAAAGAAAGAGAAATGAGGAGGGTCATCAAATGGCCAAAGCATTAAAGAAAGATTTTTAGTTGCACTGCTATTAGAAGACAGGCAGTTAACAGAGTCTAACAAAGAAAAAAAAAGGAGTACTTAGGAGGTTAATGTTCATTTTATACTTTGCTTCATGATATAAAGTTAGACTTTCATCTGCATTCAACCCTACATAACATCCTATAAGACAAGAGAACACTGTTTACAACATGGCATTTCAAATATCCAGATGACGGTCCATTTGGAATAGATTACAACTCTGCTTTCTGTCATCAAACATTCACATACTCATATTGCATCCATATGTAGCCAGGGACCATTTGCTGGTCCGGTTTTCTTTCACTGGGAGGGAAAGAAAAAAATGGGGCAACAGTTTAGCCCAGAAATCTTTCCCCAAATTCCCCTTTTTATTAACTTTTTCTAGATTAAAAAATCATACAAGGGTTGATCAGCAAGCAACATCTATTAATAATGCTACAGAGGAAATGAACCTGAATCTCATCAACATGAAATGCAGCCTCCTGTCTCGAAAACCATTATAGATCCATGAATTTTACTCCAACTGTGTTACAGATATATGACCAGTTGGGTCACCCAGATAGAGTCTAATGAGATGAGATTCTTTTTTTTATTTTCCAGCCTCGATTTTTTTTTAAAAAAGACAATGTCTTTGAGTCATGATATCCTATTAAATGCAAAAGGGACCAACAGCTTTCACTGTCCCCAGTGATACTGTATGCAGTTCTTTTTATGGTTTCTGACAGAAGATCTTAATTAGACCTCAGAAAAGGCAAGTTCATTTTTTAGCCAACTTTGAAAGACCATCCCCCCACCTAATTCTACTTGAAAATCAATACTTGTACATAGAGTTTTGCATTTAGTAGCTCCCAGAATGATATCTATAACGTGCCATCTCCCACTCACCTGCATCTAGTTTTCATTACCGCAATATTTCTTTGTTCCTCTTTCAGTTCAGTAGCTCAGTCATGTCCAACTCTTTGAGACCCCATGGACTGAAGCACGACAGGCCTCCCTGTCCATCACCAACTCCTGGAGTTTGTCCAAACCCATGTCCATCAAGTCAGTGATGCCATCCAACCACCTCACCCTCTGTCGTCCCCTTCTCCTCACGCCGTCAATCTTTCCCAGCATCAGGGTCTTTTCCAAGGGGTCAGTTCTTCCCATCAGGTGGCCAAAGTATTGAATCTTTAGCTTCAACATCAGTCTTTCCAATGAATATTCAGAACTGACTTCCTTTAGGATTGACTGGTTTGATCTCCTTGCAGTCTAAGGGACTCTTAAGAGTCTTCTCCAACACCACAGTTCAAAACATGAAAAAACTACAATAAAAGATCTAGGCAGACTGCACTGAGAACACTGGGAAAGAAGGAGTTTCATTAGAATGGGAAGAATGATGCAAGCAATTGCCCTCTTCCAACTGGGAAGCCCATGAATGTCAAAGGAGGAGACGGAATCATGACTGGCAGAAGGATGAGCAGCCACGTTCTCTGCCTCCCATGAATTCTCCCCTCTTCTGCTGTGGCTGTTGCCTCCAGGTACTTTCCTAAGCCCCATCTTCCCCACTGCAGAAGCTCAAACTGGGTCAGTCATCCTCACCTTCACCATGTCCGGCAATGGAATCTTCTCTCCCAACTCCTATCCAAGTCTACCTAGCCTGTGTAGACCTTACTCATCTGCAGACACTGAAAGAGCTGAACTACGAAAGTTAGAGCTGAAGTATAAGCATTACAGTCAGGCTTCTGAGAGGAAATCCAGGAAATCAAGAAAACTCTTCTCAATTCCCATCCAGCCTGCACTTGTTCCCGCTAAATCCAGGGATAATCATACAAATCTAAACACTGGATTCCAAACAACCACTTTCCAATGTTAGCCTGAAAGAGGGAAACGGTTTTCCATCATCGCCTCACTCCCAAAGCAAAAACCGCTATCGCTAAGATAAGCATGCATAGCTGTCAAAGAAGGTGGGTAAGGTGAGTGCTTTATCATAGGTAATGTTCAGTTCAGTTGCTCACTCATGCCCGACTCTTTGTGGCCCCATGGACTGCAGCAGGCCAGGCCTCGCTGTCCATCACCAACTCCGGGAGTTTACTCAAACTTATGTCCATTAAGTCAGTAATGCCATCCAACCCTCTCATCCTCTGTCGTCCCCTTCTCCTCCTGCCTTCAATCTTTCCCAGCATCAGGGTCTTTTCAAATGAGTCAGTTCTTCGCATCAGATGGCCAAAGTATTGGAGTTTCAGTTTCAACATCAGTTCTTTCCAATGAACACTCAGGACTGATCTCCTTTAGGATGGACTGGTTAGATCTCCTTGAAGTCCAAGGGACTCTCAAGAGTCTTCTCCAACACCACAGTTCAAAAGCATCAATTCTTCGGCGCTCAGCTTTCTTTATAGTCCAACTCTCACATCCAAAATAAAACTCTGAGGACACCACACCCTCTGCCCATGGAGCTGGCTCTTCTTCTAACATACCCTTCTGATTCAAGACTGTGAGGACAGAATGGTCCGTGTACCACATGCTCTGCGGGGACATTGCCAGCTTCTTCATCCTTGACTGTTTAATGATTTAAGGCTTAACTGCTCCTTTAAGATATTCAACTCTGCCATATATTTAAATGAAGTGTAAAAAAACAAAATAAATTGCCACTGTTCTTGAATACCATATGCATACACATTTGACTGTTTTCACCTAATTCTGAACTCATAAGCATTTATTCAAGTGTATGGCAAAAGCATGCAGTGTTCAATTATAATGAGAAAACCGCCCACCTAAGAGTTCTATTCAGCAAATTTTATTTATCAGTTAGAATTTTGAAAACTTTTCTGACCTCATTTAATCCCACTTGATCTTCAGATAACCGTGCTGAATTCACACATGTGTACACACATACTACCGGACCTATCATATACAAAGTAGCTATGTGAATCAATGACTTATGTGGGATATAAATCATCTGATTTTTGATAAACAATTGTTCAGCCTCAATATAGAAGCATTTCTATTTAATAGCTCGGATTTGTGACCACACCCCCACCTACACACGCCCATTAATACAGGAATCAGATTATTCCTTTTTTAATTCATATCAGGGTATTTCACCACAGATGTCTTCTGAAAACCTGTTCGATAATCAGAAACCCTCATTCATATTCACAGTGTATCTTAGTTCTTCCTGCATGATTTCAACACATTTTCCCTAATTGTTTGGCACTCTTCTTCTCCAAAGTTTCTAAAGTTAGCCCCAGCCTTCTCTCTGATGAAAACTGCCTAAAATACTAAGTTATTAACAATGCAATTTGATCTATCCAATCAACCATTGCATGATCTTTCACACAGCAAAAGACACTAGTTTGACTACTCACAAGGCAGCTGGCAGAGCTCTGTTCAAGAGCAAAACTTTTGCAGGTTGTCTTGTTTTCAGCTTGTTTGCCTGTTAATCAAGCTTTTGTTAATTTTTCTATAAACTGAATTGAATTCCAGAGGGACAAGGTAGTGAAACTTAGCAAATAGTTTGGGAACATTAACATCCCATGAATCTGTTAATAAAAGCTGTGATTTCTCTATTCCTGATGCTTCTTCTCCTGACTGGGAAATCTTACCACAATAATAATTTCAAATCAGTCAAATCTTAACATAGTGATCATTTCAAGATCAGTTTATTTCACCCTTAATTTGGACCCTAATCTCTCCAAATCACTTTGGGTCATTTGGATTTAGCAACTGGTTTGAGATTAAAATTTTCTCAGTAACGAAGAAGTAGCTATTTCATACTAGTGATAACACAATGCTACATACAGAGCATGTGTGGGTGTGTTCGTCACTGAGTCAGGCCTGACTCTTCATGACCCCATGGACTGTAGCACACTCCCCTGTCTATGAGACTTCATAGTCAATAAAACGAGTCAGTAGCCTTTCCCTTCCCTAGGGGATGTTCCTGACCCAGAGTTTGAACCTGGGTTTCCTGCCTTGCGGGAAAATTCTTTACCATCTGAGCCACCAAGGAAGCCCCACATACACAGTATATAGTTTCCCAAAAGACTGAATTTTATGTGGAAATAAAGATGACCCAAATGAGAACAAGTAAAAGCTGTCTACTCTGAGCTCGCTGTAGCAAGGAAGTTAGCCACCATCCCATGCATTTGACAGAGACTCAAAGGCCGACAGAGGTGGGGAAAGCTTTGCAATGAGAAAAATTTTTTAAAGTGGTGCTTCCTAAAAACTATAACTTAAAAAGATACATGTACCCTTAGGTTCATTGCAGCATTATTCACTATAGCCAAGATATGAAAGCAACCTAATTGTCCATCACCAGATGAATGGATAAAGAACATATATACAATGGTACATATATACAATGAAATATGACTCTGCCATAAAAAAGAACAAAATAATGGCATTTGTAGCAACATGGATGGAACTAGAGATTATCATACTAAGCGAAGTAAGTCAGAAAGGAAAGACAAATCCCACATATCACTTCTATGTGGAATGTAAAGAATGACTCAAATGAATTTATATATGAAAAGAAACAGACTCATAGACACAGAGAACAGACCTATGATTGTCAAGGGTGAGGGGATTTGGAGAAGGGATAGATTGGGATTTGGAGTTATCAGATGCAAACTATAACATATAGAATGGATATATAACAAGGTCCTACTATATAGCACAAGGAGCTATATTCAATATCCTGTGACAAAACATAATGGAAAAGAATATTTTACTTTGAAATGTTTATGTAATATATGTAGGGCTTCTCAGGTGGCACAGTGGTAAAGAACCCACCTGCCAATGAAGGAGACACAAGAGTCATGGGTTCAATTCCTCAGTCAGGAAGATCCCCTGGAGTAGGAAATTGCAACCCACTCCAGTATTCTTGTCTGGAAAATTCCATAGAGGAGCCTGGTGGGCTACAATCCATGGAATTGCAAAGAGCTGGGCACAGCTGAGCAACTGAGCACACACACAATTTATGTATAAGTGAATCACCTTGCCGTACGGAGAAACTAACACAACATTGAGTCAGACAAAGACAAATATCTTATGATACACTTATATGAAGGACCTAAAAAATGACACAAACGAACTTACTTAAAAGGAAAATAATACAAAATTGTACATCAACTATAGTTCAAAAAGAAAGGATTGGAGGGAGCTGATGGGGAAGATGGATCCGCTAGAAGGAGGGCATCCTATATGACTGGTTATGTGAACACATTTGGCTTTTTCTCCTAGGTTGTAAGTTGAAAGCACAGGCATAAATTAAGGAAGGTGTCTGATTGATAAAATTCTTGGCCATTTCGGGCATCCTGGACTAGTTGCTACAAGTTGCAATCAGAAGTCTGTTTTTATGCATTATCAGTTTGTATATTCAACAGACACACACTGAAAAGTCTTCCTTAAATCTGGAGACATTAAAACGGCTGTGCTATACTAACAAATGCTAAATAACAAATACTAAATGTTACTTCCCATCCAGTTTGCTAGTTCAGCATTTCTTTGCTGTAAATGCAAAGTCAAATCTATCAATGTATGTTATTTTGAAGAAAAAAAAAGCACAAAGGAAATAATCATGAAATACCCCACCATGTTTATAAGATAGGCCCCTTAACATTGTGGAGTGTTCGTTTCCACTATTTTTTCCTACACACAGCATTTACAAAATTAGGGTTGATCTAGGTATAATAAATTGCAACATCTTTGCTAAACCAGCTAAAAGCCACTAATCATAAACATCATTTGCCTTATCATTTAGCAATTTTTCCTGTCATCATTTCAATGACTGTATTTTAATTTAGTGACAGCATATATTAAGCAGCACCCCTGGAATACAGGCAGTTCTCTGCTAATTTGGGATCTTCATGGTCTTTCTTGCCTTTCAGTCTGACTTTTAAAAAATGTATTGCACTGAACAGTCTTGCAGGTAACTCCTGCCACACAGTTCTGAGCCAATGGATCCTGAAGGATAAATTTTAAAAAGCGTTTGCGTGGAAAAGTAAACAAGAGGCAGCAGAACAGAGTGAGAAGACCTGCAGAGGTCAGTAGGAGCATTTGGGTCGTGCATGTTCCACCATCACCTCCTCTGTTCCTAAGCCCTCCCTTTTCTTTCTGGACCTCAGGACCTCTGTGCAAGGAGAGAAGCCCAACAAGGATGCAGCAGCCTTCTGCAACCCTGCCACCCCTGCCCCCGGCCTTTCATGAAAGAGGCTCCTGCAGGAGCCTCTCCTGAACAGAGCCTGGCAGAGCCCTTCAGTGTGGAAACCTGGGCATATTGGTGGGGTGGGAAGCTGCTGCTCCCTGACAGGCAAGGGCAGATGTGACAAACCTCCCAGAAGCTCTGTTTCTGGGTCTATTTAAACTTCAAAGGGGATGGGGCTCAGCCTGCCTGTGAGCTTGGGGCAATCTGGGTTGCCCTTCAGCAAGTGAACTGAGTGTGGGAATTGAAGTTCCTGCTAGACACGGCTTCCCTGGTGGTTCAGCGGTAAAGAATCTGCCTGCAGCGCAGGAGACCCGGGTTCAATCCCTGGGTGGGGAAGATGCCCTGGAGAAGGAAAAGGCTGCCCACTCCAGTATTCTTGCCTGGAGAACCCCATGGGCAGAGGAGTCTGGCGGGCTACAGTTCAGGGGGTCACAAAGAGTTGGAAATGACTGAGTGGTTAATACATACAGACAAATCTTTGTCTCTGGGTAAGTCATATCACTGTGTTTCTCATCAAGTTCCAACATTTTAGACATTTCATAAAGTTTGTGTGAAACACGAAGCTGCCCAGGAAGACCCCAGTCCTGCTGGGGGAAGGAGCACATTCAAAAGCTGGGACACAGTGAGCAGGAGTGGAGGTTCTGAGGCGTATTCAGTTTGGGCCTTAAGAAGAGACCTTAAAGTTATTAGTATAAAATCAGCCACAGGGCTTCCGGCTTCCCAGGTGGCACTAGTGGCAAAGGACCCGCCTGCCAATGCAGGAGATATAAGAGACGTGGGTCCGATCCCTGGGGTCGGGAAGACCCCCTGGAGGAGGAAAAGGCAGCCCACTTCAGTATTCTCGCCCGGAGAATCCCATGGACAGAGGAGTGTGATGGGCTGCAGTCCACAGGGTCGCAAAGAGTCAGATACGACTGAAGTGACTTAGCCCAGCACGGCCACAAGGCTTTACAGGGACCGTTCCTGAGAAGACGCTGATGCTGGGATTTGCTTCTGTGTTTCCCTGGGGGGCTCCAAACGCCGGACCCCTCTCAGAGCTTTGGACTCAAGTAGGTCTGGGGTGGGGCTGAGGAAGTTCATTTCTGATGAGTTCCCTTTGTGATGCCAATGTTCCTGCTCTCCACTTGGAGAGGATTCTCACTTGACAACTACTGGTTTCTATAATTGGGGGGTGTGGCTCTTTGAGAAAAAGAATGCAGGATTCTTTTCCACATTTTGCAAAATCTATTTGCTTTCCCATATTTTCCAGAGACACACCACAAGGATCCCCACCCCCACCCCAGCTCTTGGAAGGCGGGCAGCAAGTGAGGGACACTGAGGCGCCAGTTGCCCTGGGGTCAGGCCACCACAGGGGGTGCCTGCTCTACTGATCCACAGAGAGGAGATCGGGTCAGTTCTCTTCAAAACACAATGCTTTCCTTCGCCTAGAATACCAGAAATGGTTGTTCTCTATTGTTACCACAGGGAGACGGCACAGTGTGTACAAGCTGTCACTGGGGCACTGGGCTGAGCCGTCGCTGGGGCGCTGGGCTGAGCCGTCGCTGGGGCAGTGAGCTGAGCAGTCACTGGGGCAGTGCGCTGAGCCGCCGCTGGGGCGCTGCGCTGAGCCGCCACTGGGGCAGTGAGCTGAGCCGCAGCTGGGGCAGTGAGCTGAGCCGCAGCTGGGGCGCTGCGCTGAGCCGTCGCTGGGGCAGTGAGCTGAGCCGCAGCTGGGGCGCTGCGCTGAGCCGCCGCTAGGGCGCTGCGCTGAGCCGTCGCTGGGGCAGTGAGCTGAGCAGTCACTGGGGCAGTGCGCTGAGCCTCCGCTGGGGCGCTGCGCTGAGCCGTCGCTGGGGCGGTGAGCTGAGCCGCAGCTGGGGCGCTGCGCTGAGCCGCAGCTGGGGCAGTGAGCTGAGCCGCAGCTGGGGCGCTGCGCTGAGCCGCAGCTGGGGCAGTGAGCTGAGCCGCAGCTGGGGCGCTGCGCTGAGCCGCAGCTGGGGCAGTGAGCTGAGCCGCAGCTGGGGCGCTGCGCTGAGCCGCAGCTGGGGCAGTGAGCTGAGCCGCAGCTGGGGCGCTGCGCTGAGCCGCAGCTGGGGCAGTGAGCTGAGCCGCAGCTGGGGCGCTGCGCTGAGCCGCCGCTAGGGCGCTGCGCTGAGCCGTCGCTGGGGTTAGTGAGCTGAGCCGCAGCTGGGGCGCTGGGCTGAGCAGTCGCTGGGGCAGTGCGCTGAGCCGTCGCTGGGGCAGTGAGCTGAGCCGCCGCTGGGGCGCTGCGCTGAGCCGCCACTGGGGCAGTGCGCTGAGCCGCCGCTGGGGCGCTGCACTGAGCCGCCGCTGGGGCAGTGAGCTGAGCCGTCGCTGGGGCGCTGCGCTGAGCCGTCGCTGGGGCAGTGAGCTGAGCCGTCGCTGGGGCGCTGCGCTGAGCCGTCGCTGGGGCAGTGAGCTGAGCCGCAGCTGGGGCGCTGCGCTGAGCAGTCGCTGGGGCAGTGCGCTGAGCCGTCGCTGGGGCAGTGCGCTGAGCTGCCGCTGGGGCGCTGCGCTGAGCCGTCGCTGGGGCAGTGAGCTGAGCCGTCGCTGGGGCGCTGCGCTGAGCCGCCGCTGGGGCGCTGCGCTGAGCCGCAGCTGGGGCAGTGGGCTGAGCCGCAGCTGGGGCAGTGGGCTGAGCCGCCGCTGGGGCGCTGGGCTGAGCCGCCGCTGGGGCGCTGCACTGAGCCGTCGCTGGGGCAGTGAGCTGAGCCATCGCTGGGGCACTGGGCTGAGCCGTCGCTGGGGCAGTGAGCTGAGCCGTCGCTGGGGCGGTGAGCTGAGCCGTCGCTGGGGCGGTGAGCTGAGCCGTCACTGGGGCGGTGAGCTGAGCTGTCACTGGGGCGCTGGGCTGAGCCGTCGCTGGGGCAGTGGGCTGAGCCGTCGCTGGGGTGCTGAGCTAAGAAGCTCAGATCTTCTCCTCACCATGGACTCTGAATTTGGTCAGTCACGAACCTCTCTGGGCGTCCTTCTCCTCCGTCTCTACAATGGAGGTGACAATGGTACCTCCTTCCCAGCACGGTTTTGAGGAGTTAGCACCCAGTAAGGGCTGGCCGCTATTAATATTAGCAGAAGAAGCGGCAGTGTGATAGGCTTACAGAACTGACTCTAGAGACTGAGCGCTTGAGTTCAGATCCTGGCTCTCCAGCTTGACGGCTGTGCAAGTGTAGATAAATGAAGCAACCTCTCTGGGCCTTGTCTCCTCATCTATAAAGCAGGAATAGCATCTCCCTCAGAGTTCTTTGAGGGTGATATGAATAAGGTACACAAACATGCACAGTGCCCAGTGCATAGTAAGGCTCCAGAAATGCTGGCTGCTGCTGTCGTGGTTTCTATGATTTTCTCATTTAAGGACCTTATATTAATCCTCACTGGTTCAGGAAGCCGGAAGCACAGAGGAAGCCCCCTGACTCCTCCCACTGTCCATTGCTGAGCACATGGGAAGGAGTCCATAAAGTTCTTTCAAATCAAAAACAACACTGAGTTGAATCCCTTTGTCCCATCCACATCAATGATCAGAATTTGTGATTCATTTTGACATGATTTAATAAAAGTAATTATATGAAAATAAAAGTCCAACTGGCCTGTTCGTGCCTTCTACTTCTTTTCACTCAAATTGCATCCACACATTAAGTTGGGGGAGGGGATGTCAGCCAAATTTGCCCTTTAGGTTGAGCAATGAATCGATGACTATTGACTTGATGATTTTATGAATTTTTTTATGTGGCTGATCTTCAATACATAGATCATTAAAACTAGCAAGGAGAGGGGGAGACAACAGTTTTAAGAGGTGGTTGTCATTTCATCAGCCACCAGCCAAATGGCTGCAGATATGTTGAGGCCACCTAACAACTGGCTAACAGTGGCCAGTGAGCCTATTAGGGGCCATCTGTAAAAGGAATTCAACTACTAAATGTAGAACATCGAAAGATAGCACAGAACCCTGGCCAAAAAGGCTCATCAGGGCACCCCTTTGATAAGAGGCTCCTTCTGCCCCATGCCCCAACTTTCTTTCTCTACTTAATTTCCTGTAAGGGCAACTATTCAGAGGTCACCAGTGAATCTTCAGTCAACCAAGAGCTTCAGTCTATTAGATGCTGGAAAACATCATTTATGCAGAAAAGAAGCAAAAACATGATGAATCTCTCTAAAGGATTTCAAAATTCAAGTCCATTCATTCAAAAGCATGTATAACAGCTCTAATGGGCCATACATGATTCCAATACCAGGATGTAAAGTATTTCATTCAACCCATTTGTGATCATGTGCATTGCAAACTGCTTTAAGACCTGTGTTCCCCATTGTGGAAGGCACACAGCATGTGTCCAATTAAATCTGGCCAGATTTAAATATGCTGGTACCACTTCTGGTACTGCAGACTAGAATTATATGGTCACTAACACCATTCTCACCAAGGAAGATGATACCTGGCACGTGTCTCTTTTACATAAACATGTCCTGTCTTCACAAGGAGACTGGGAATTCCTCCCAGAAAGGGACTACCTAGGAGCTAGCACCTAGGTGTCCAGCTGGCACCATCACATCAACAGCCCTACAGGGTGGACATAGTTCATCATGCTCCACTCGTTCTCCCTCTAATCCATACCCATCCTAAAAGAGCAAAGTATCGTGCCAGCACCGCATGGAGCCTGCTTTCTGCTGAGAGTTGTCAGGAAGGTATTCTAAAGAGCAGATCTTAAAACTAGTCCTTTAAGCATGAATAGGATTGAGGTGGTGGTAAAATAGAAGGAAGGATATTCCAAGCAGAGTGAACACCATGAACAAAAATTATTTTGAATATCAGGCACAAAAATGCAAATCAGGGTATATTTGTTGCTATTCAGTCACTCATTCAGGTCCAACCCCATGGACTGTAGCACGCCAGCCTTCCCTGTCCATCACTGCCTCCAAGAGTTTGCTCAAACTCATGTCCATTGAGTCGGTGATGCCATCCAACCATCTCATCCTCTGTCGTCCCCTTCTCCTTCTGCCTTCAATCTTCCCCAGCACCAGTGTCTTTTCCAATGAGTTGGCTCTTCACATCAGGTGACCAAGTATTGGAGCTTCAGCTCCAGCATCAGCCTTCCCAATGAATATTCAGGGTAGATTTTCTTTAGGATTGACTGGTTTAATCTCCATGCGGTCCAAGGGACTTTCAAGAGTCTTCTCAAAAACCATAGTTCAAAAACATCAATTCTTTAGCACTCAACCTTCTTTATGGTCCTACTCTCACATCCATACAGGATATATACCCCAAAGAAGTAAAAACAGGGATGCAAAAAGATTATTTTTCTTCCATGTTCATGGCAATCACAATCACTATGTTAATCACAATCACCAAAAGGTGGAAATTGACAGATGAATGGATAAAAAAAATGCAGTCTATACATACAACACAATACTATTCAACCTTAAAAAGGAAGGCTGTTCTGACACATATTATTACAAGGATGAATCTTGTGAACATTATGCTATCTGAAACAAGCTATCACGAAAGGATGGATATTGTATAGCTCCGCTCATACAGTCATGACAGTATTAGACACATGACCATACCTACAGTAATCAGATTCAGAAACAGAAAGCAGAATGGGGCTTGCCAGGGCAGGGGAGCAGGGAAACGGAGAATTATCATTTAATACTTACTGAGTTTCAGTTTTGTAAGAGGTGAAGGGTTCTGGAGGCAAATATTGCCGATGGTTGCACAACAACATGGATTAATTAATGCCACTGAATTATACACTTAAAAATGATGAAGATGGTAAATTTTATGTTCTATGTACTTGACCACAATAAAAATAATTTAAAGTGCAAAGCAAAAACCATCACAACTAAGCTCTGAATTCAAACATTAACTTTTAACTACTTAGACATTTATACTCTCAAAAATACTGGACATTATATTTGCATTGTGCAAATTTGAAATATTAATATGACATTTCTTGACCTATGAAATTTTGGAAATATGAATCTCCCCTAAAGTTTGGTACATAGTCAAGAACTATATAATTTTAGGGTTCAAGGGCTAAATGAACTGCAAACTGTTAAAGACATGTGGCAGCATTAACAAACAAAAATTCCATCATCTTTGGCAGTAACTTCTCAACTGAACAGCACATGCCTTTAGCGAACATTGAGTTGTTACTTTTAAATACACCGTCATAAATTTAAAATTTTTCTTAGGCTATTTCCTTGAAATTCAAGCTCTTACAAGGTGCTGGTTTAGTTGCTAAGTCGTGTCCAACTCTTGCGACCCCATGGACAGAGGAGCCTGACAGGCTACAGTCCATGGGATTCTCCAGGCAAGAATACTGGAGTGGTTGCCATTTCCTTCTCCACTTACATGGTGGTACCACCACTAATTCAAAAAAAAAAAAAAGAAAGTAAATAAATTTGGAAAAGAAGTTAGAAGCGGCACCATCTTAAGAATCAAGTGAATCATTCATCAATGATTTCTCTATCTTTCTAGGCTAAAAGATTTGTTGTTTTTTTTTTTTTTTTTTTTTTTTGTAAATTGTAAGCCCTATCTCCAATTTGTGTATTCTGAGAACACATCCCCATGACTCTAAATTATTTTGGAAATAAGTGTCTATACAAAATGCATATTCACAAGAAATGTAACTACCTTGTGTTCTGAGACTCCAGTTTCCCTTTAGAAGTGCTCTCACTGGACGCTCAGAAAATGTCTTGAGTCTGCTGGTCTACAGTCCTCCTTTGCTATTCCAGTGACCACAACAGTCTCATCACCACGCTAAGTGTCTGCAGAGCCTCCCCATCCCAGGCACGGAGCCCATTTGCTCAGAGATGAACATGTCTCTGAGAAGCAGGTCCAGGGTGGGCCCCTGCTGCCTCCCAAGCACCCAGCCTGGAGAGCCTTCCGCGGGACGGGGATGTGTGGGTGGCTGGAGGCTGCCCCCAGAGGCTGAGAAACCACTTCCATTCGCACACAGATTTTACCTCCTGAAACCAGTCCTGAAAAATGGTCACAGTATTGAGCCTTGGGTCACTGAAAGCTTCCAGAGGTTTCAGAATCATTCAATCATTGGCCCATTGGAGAATGGAATAATTTCACCCTGTAAGTATACATTGTCCCAGAAGAAGATATGAATATGAGAAGAAATGGGTACAAAGGATGGACTATTCCAAGACACACATGTCTATCAAATAAAGGAAGAAAACTGAGGGCTGGAAAAATATTATTAAACATGCCGGAGCCACGTAAAACATGACGCCTCTTATCAAATACACATTTTTGCTCTTCGAACCTTTCCAGCAGGGACACAGTCTGTCTCGATGCCTGCGCCAGGGTCGGTCTGTGAAAACAGGGTTGTGAATAACAGAGGGAAGTTTCCTGCCACTCTCCCAATCCTGAAAAGAGGCCAAGAGCCATGTAGGAAGGGCGCATGCACTGAGGCTATCAGGAGTTCTGTGGCCTCAGAGGTCAGCTCCATGGCCCATTGTCACAGTATTACTTGACCCCATTTCCCAGAATGAACACAAAATTTGAGCTTGGAAGGTGACTTCCCATTTCAGCCAGCATCTTCTGGGGGTGATAGAAGCACGGGCAGCTGCAGAGGACCTCTGAAGAGGTGGGACTCCTAGCATCCTTGTGGAAAGACTTCCTCAAGTCAGTGCTGAAAGGCTTACCCCCAAAACACCACACACACACACACACACACACACACACACACACACACAATCTTCCAAGAAAGAATAGGATGGCAAGAAGTAGATGGAATAAAATTATAATAAAATTATAATGCTAGAAGAAGCATCCCTGCCATAACAAAGATGCATCTGGAAGTCAGGCCAAAGAATCTGCTCCGATTACCGCCTCCTGCAGAAGTTTTGGTGGGAGACGACAACCTCTGGCTTTCCATTTGTCTCCAGACTGTAATGGATGTAAAGAGGAAAAAGAAGTGTGCTGTGTTTCTGATTCAGTTCTTCTCGGGTTTTATGTTTAATGCCAGTACTCCTTTTCTATCTTCCAGCCACACAAAATGGTACTTAGTAATGAGCTCTCAAGTTACATAAAGAGAGATCTAAAGGGTAGAAATGAAACCGTCCAAGGCAAGCCTGTGGCGTTGTGGCTCTGAGTACAGAATGGCATCTGTCTGCAAGCGAAGAGGACCTGCCTGCTGCAGCCATGGAAACCACAGCCAGGGGAGTGGGAGAAGATGCCAGAGTAAGCAGGTAAGGTGATGCGGAAAAGGAAAAACCCTCAGAAAGAAGACACTCAGCATCCCTGAACACACACACACATAGCCTTCCCTGGTACCCTAAGCCATGCAACTCTCAGCTCCCAGTAATAATGCTGAGTTATAAAATCATAGTTTCCCACATTAACAAATATGTTTCTGTTTCTACATGTATATGTCAATGTGTGTGTATATATATACACATATATATGTGTGTGTATATATATATATATATGTATATATATATATATATATCAGCTTAATAAATAAAAACAAATAATTTTGCAAGATGTAGAAGTCCTGGGCCTTCAATGCATTATGCTGATCCTCCAAGCATCCTCCTCCTTTCCAGATGGTACCAATTAAGAGCAAGACCCTCATCCTAACAGATGTTAAGCAAATAAACCCAATCTGAGGCTTTAATGAACAAAACCAGACACATTTACTATACCCAAGAGAAGCAAAAATAAATATAATGTATACAGTGGGCCACTTGGGTTAACTTGCAGCTGACTGGGGCTTTGACCTGTGGCTGTGATTAGTTTCAACTTTTCCCACGTATTTGTAATTAGCACACGAAAGGCTGAGACACCGTGGAACACGATCCTAACCTTGGAATCCTTCCACTCCCTTTATTTTTCCTTCATGTTGTTTGGAGAGGCAATTTCCATCTCTAAAACACTTGGCTTTGCTTCCACTGAAATGGGGAGCATGGCTTTTTAAGATTCTAATCAATAATGATCCGCAACTAACTGTGCAGCTTGTTCTTTGTCAAGAAAATATGTCACTTTCCGGGCCCCTCTGCTGGCTCTTGATGAGTAGATGAGTACAACTTACAGGCAAGTTGTGTCTCAAAGGGTTACATTTAGGATGACTGTGCACAATGGGGACACACCTCAGGCCTTTGAACCATCTCCCGGGGCCCCCTCTGAGCCCTTACATTTTCCTGAACAACAGGTGGCAGTAAAGATACACATTCTGCAGGAGCTAATTAAGGAGGTTTTCTATTTCAGACGGGGTTGTACAAATGTTGCTTAAAAGAAAGGATTGGGTAGTTTAAAAAAAACCACAACCTGATTCAAGTTTCTCTGCACACACTGTTCTGTTTCTGCATATGTTGCACCTAGATATTCTATCCCCACCTTCTCCTTGTCTTATTTAAAGAACTCATCTTGTGATAAAAATAGTTTCCTGATCCTGGAGACCTCAGCATTGGCAAACAACAGACCTCTAACCACTGACTCCCCCGACACACACACGCATGCACACAGATGCACACACGCACACACATTAATGCCTAACACATCTAAGAGAGCTTGAGCTTGTCAAAAGCACAGATTCCAAAGCAGCAAAGCCAAGGGTGGCTTTGTGAGAAAGCTGCCATATTACGGGAACATTTGGTTTCTGAACTGCCTTAAAATGGTGACCTTTTTTCTATTGCCAAATAAACATTCTGCAAGCTGCACTGGTGTAGAACAAAAGTATTATCCAATAGTTGATCATGTGGATCAAAGAGTTGCCTCTTAGATCCTTTCCTCATTTCTGACCAGAAAAAGGCATTTATTTGAATTCTGAGCAGAAACCAGCCCACTTCACTTTTAATGCACATTTCACTTTTTAAAAAATATATTTTCAAGAGTACATAGCACACAGCTCTCCTATGAAAAGAGAGAGAGACAGACTTAATAAAACACCAAGTCCCAGGGAATCTACATGACTAATTTTGTATTAAAAAATACTGAAGACGTCTGTTCCAGTGGGAACTGTCCCCAACTACTAGTAATTGCAAACATTAGTCATGAAGACATGGAAAATACAATCTGTAGCTCATCTAGTACATTTTGCCCAAAAATAAAATCTATGGAACTCAGTATCACCCACTTTGCTGCAGTGTGCCACCCAGTAATGCAGTCCAACTTTGTAGACAAATATGCCCTGTTTTACTGATTCACCAAGTTCTCTGGGCAGCTCTTTGTGAGCAGTGCCTTCTACACTGAGCAGGGCCACATGGCCAGCCTTCTTTTCCCCCTGTCTATTCTGTGTAGCCTGAAACCACATAGACATGCTCTACTTTTATTACTATGGATTCAAATGAAAGAAATCCCCCCTCTGGTGCCTCAGACAGTAAAGAATCTGCTTGCAATGCAGGAGACCCGGGTTCAATCCCTGAGTCAGGAAAATCCCCTGGAGAAGGGAATGGTAACCCACTGCAGTATTCTTGCCTGGAGGATCCCATGGACAGAGGAGCCTGGTGGACTACAGTCCATGGGGTCACAAAGAGTCAGACATGACTGAGCAACTAACCCAAATGAAAGAAAAGAAAACCTTTAAGAATGATAGGGGATGTGTAAATAAATAATCAGCAATGAAGTTTGTTATTTTGCACTTTTGGGTCTCAATTGCCAGAAAGTAGAGGGGACCTTTCCTCTTGGGTTAATGTGAAATCTCCCAAGCTCACAGATAATTAACATGTTAAAATTTTCCCAGCATTCATCTGATTTGATCTTGCCAAGTGGAAAGTAATTGTCCTTAGAGCCAATTTCTCCAGCTGTGTTCACATTCCACGCATGCGCCAAGCCAGAAATGAAGCCCTTAAAGTCTTCCCTCCACACCCCCCCGAGTATGTCTACCCAGAAAATGACCCATGATTCCTGCCCTGACTTTCCAAATATAGTACTTGACGAAGTAACTCCTATTCATCCTTCTAGATTTACTAAGGCATCAGTTCCTCCCCCAAATTGGCTCTCCCTTCCTGCACCTAAATCAAATCCTGCTTCTGAGGATTTCCATAATCCACAGTGCTCATCTCTATCACAGCAAAGTCACAATTTATGATAATGGTCTAGTTACGTGCCTGTCTTCTCTAAGAAATCGTGCTCCTTGAAGAACATAACTGTATCATTTTTCTTTCTCTCCTCCATGTGCCCAAACCAGGTGTTTGGCAGATGGATGGAGGGATGGCTGTGTGGGTAGAGATACCATTAGGAGCATCCCAGCGAGAGGGCTCTGGGTTCCCCTGTCCTGCAGACTTGCCAAGGACATCCATCCCCATCACAGCTGTCATAAGGACGTTCTTTCCAGCCACACTGCTTGGACGATTCTTAAGAACCAATTATTTTTTTAAGCAAATTTAATTTACATTCAAAGATAGTCTCTGAACACTAACCCTTGAAGGAAGTCTCTAGGAAACAGCTCTAAATCATGAAAGACTTGTCTCTGAAGCTGGACCACATTTAAATTCCAAATCAAACAGCCTGCTCTTCTGCCCCCATTTCTTTATGTCACCAACAAATGTAGCTCTGCTGTCGTCTCAAAAGCCTGGTTTGAATTCTTACAGGTGAAACATAACTGCCTAAGCAATTAGAGGCACTTGATCTACTGAGATTAATGGCCTCTTTTGGGACCTGGAATAATTCAAATCCCAAAAGAAGGAGGCCAAAACATCCACCAGCAGAAACCCTTCAGACCTCATCATACACTTAAAATGCCAGAAGTCAGTTCTGGTGGGTGCCTTACACATGACCCAAATAGAGCTGGCAGGTAAAATACAGAATATTCAGATACATTAGTCTCAGATAAATAATAAATAGTTTTTGTAAGTATGACCCATTCAACATTTGGGATGTATTCACACTAAAAAAAAAAAAAAATTATTCATTGCTTATCTAAAACTCAAATGTCACTGGATGTCCTGCATTTTTGTGCACTAAATCTGCGATCCTAGTTCAAAGCTGCAGGGTCAGGTGTCTCATCTGAAATTTCTATATCACCGAGAGTTAAAAGAAAAGTTCTGGCATCTGACTTGGTCTTGCCATGTGAAAAGTAATCGTCCTTAGTGCTCTGTCCACGCCGACCATCCCTGAGGGAGGCTGCAACCCTCTCTACCCTCCTAGCATCGTTCCAAAGCCAGCTTGAGCTCATGAAATTGGAATGCATTTGCTGATGTAAGTCACCCTAAATTCTCCCCAAACCGTCATCTGAGATTCACTAAAAATGAAAATCCCAACATCAATCCCGTGCATAGTCATGCAAATAGAAAAACTTCAGGGAAATATGCAGAAGCTTTTTTTATAATCATTTTGGGTTTTGTGACCACAGTTCCAGCAACCACATGGCAGTTTCTAGACACTCTTCACGCCTATTATCTTCTCTGGCTCCCAATTCAAACGTGCAGGGTCTGGACTAGGAGAAGGTGAAGAAGGCATGTAGGGCGCATGGGTTAAGGAGGGCACGGAGTCCCAGGGCAGGTGCGGGGCCAGCACTCGAGAGAGAAGTCTCTGATTTTATGCCCTGGGAGCCTCCCTTTCCTCTCCTTAATCCTGACCCTGAGAATACAGGTTATTGCTCTTCGACCTGAATGATTTGGGAGACAAAAAAAAAAAAAAAGACCATTTCTACTACCAGCATCAGGATTATCTCTAGGTGGGAATAATTCCAATATGTGAGGAAGGGGGTTGCAATCTTTAGCAAACACGTTAAATAGCTCTTCAAGGACAGAGAAATGTAGGAACCAACATGAAGTCCTCCACACGAAGTCCCTGTCTTCACCTCCTGGAACGCAGTAACGTATGGGTTCATTGCCTGGGGTTGTGGTAACAAGCAGTGCAGATAAGCAATAGGACCACATCACACAACTTCTGACGCCGGAAGTCTGAGAGCAAGGTGTCCGCAGGCTTGGCTTCTCCTGACGGCTGTGAGGGGCAATGTGTGGCCAGCCTCTCCCGGCTTCTGGTGGCTCGCTGACCACCTTCAGCACCGTGCCTTGTTGAAACATCACCCAACCTCTGCCTCAGTCATCACGTGACCCTCTCCCTGTGTGCATGTCTATCTGCAACCTCCCTATTTCCATGACACCAGTCGTATTGGTCTAAGATCCACCCTCAGGACCTCATTTTAACCTGTACGTGTAGACTTGGTCTTTCAGTCGTGTCCGACCCTTCGGGACCCTGTGGCCTGGAACCCGCCAGGCTCCTCTGTCCATGGGATTTCCCAGTCAAGAATATTGCAGGAGACTTTGGTACTTGAATTCCATTTTCAAGTACCAAGATTGCCATTTCCTCCTTCAGGGGATCTCCCCGACCCAGGGATCAAACCTGTGTCTCCAGCGTCTCTTGCACTGGCAGGCAGATTCTTTGCCACTAGCGCCACCTCTGAGTTTCCTCTTTAAGGACCCTACCCCAAATAAGGTCACATTCTGAGGTCCTGGGGGTTGGAACACCAACACATGAATTTGTGTGGACATCAATGAACCCATAATAAGGTGTCTCTACACAGATTGGTCAAGGACATTGGTTGATATACTCAGGGTCCTTCAGACAGGTGACTGTTTCCCTCAGATTTCTTTTGTGTGTGTGTGTATCTTGCTATCCTCCCTCCAACCCCAAACTAACATCTTCCTCCAAAGATCCCCTGGAGAAGGGAAGGGCAACCCACTCCAGTATTCTTGCCTGGAGAATCCCACAGACAGAGGAGTCTGGCGGGGTACAGTCCATGGGGTCGCAAAGAGTCAGACACAACTGAAGCGGCTTGGCATGCAGCAATCATAGTATGTATTGTACACCCTCTATGGACACCTGTGTGCCCCTCTCTGCAGGAAGATGGGCCCGGGGCAGCAGAGAAGACATGAGCCCACCCTGGCTCTGTGAGCGACCTCACTCAACAAGCAGATGTCCCAACACTACTGCATCACCACAACTTAGTGAACTTCAAGAAACGTTCCTTCTCTAAGCTTTTTTTTTTTTTTTCCTTTTCCCTATTTGTTTCATCCCAATCATCACTTCCTGGGAAAATGGAATTCAAGTACCAAAGTCTCAAATCTCAGAACGTTTTATCACTATTATTATTTTTTCACAAGCAATGAGATTGGTGGAAGTCAGCGCATGCCTGCGTTTGGGCCAGGTCTCTCGAGGGTACTTAGGACAGGGGGCTAGGGGGCCAGACCAACGTCTCAAGGGTCAGCTAGAGTTCGTTTCAACCACGTGATATGTAGAATCTGAAACAGGAGGGCTGCAGTTTATGAGCATCCCGGGAGAGTGGGAAGAGAGGTGAAAGGGGGAGGGGAAAAGACATAAAGGAGGCGGAGCACTGAGCTGAAAAGTGCCGCTCTACTGGCCAAAGCCAGCGATGAGTTTGAGATAAGATTCTTTCCCAGCACTGCTGTGTGGCCTCGGAAAATGTACTTCACCTCTCTCTGCTGTGCTTAGCCCGCCAGGCTCCTCTGTCCATGGGGATTCTCCAGGCAAGAACACTGGAGTGGGATGCCATGCCCTCCTCCAGCCCCTGCTGCTGCTGATAAGTCACTTCAGTCGTGTCCGACTCTGTGCGACCCCATAGACGGCAGCCCGCCAGGCTCCGCCGTCCCTGGGACTCCCCAGGCAAGAACACTGGAGTGGGTTGCCATTTCCTTCTCCAATGCATGAAAGTGAAAAGTGAAAGTGAAGTCGCTCAGTCGTGTCGGACTCTTAGCGACCCCATGGACTGCAGCCTACCAGGCTCCTCCATCCATGGGGTTTTCCAGGCAAGAGTACCGGAGTGGGTCGCCAGTGCCTTCTCCGCCCTCCTCCAGGGGATCTGCCAAACCCAGGGACGGGACCCAGGTCTCCCACATTGCAGGTGGATTCTTTACCATCTGAGCCACCACGGAAGCCCAAGAATACTGGAGTGGGTAGCCTTTTCCTTCTCCAGTGGATCTTCCCAACCTAGGGATTGAACCCGGGTCTCCCGCATTGCAGGCGGATTCTTTACCAGCTGAGCCACCACGGAAGCCCACTTAACCTCTCTGCATCCTACGTTCTCTGTTTATAAAGTGAGACAAAGATAGCCGCCCCGCAGGTTTGCTGGAACATCATTATAAAACGCCTCACAGCTTGGCAGGCCTAATCCAAGAGATTCCCAGGGTCCACTCCCTTTCTGACTTCTCTGAAGGACTTTTCAGAGGAGACGCCATCCTAACAGAGGCTTCGGGAGGACGGGGGAGGCGGAGAAGCGCGGAGCTTCGCGGGCAGGTGGTGCTGTCCATGGTCCTCGCTCCACGGCGGAGAGAGGGGCTGAATGAAGGCGCAGCGGGGACTGGGGGCCAAGGGCGCAGCGGACTTTCCAGAACCGTGCGCAATGAGAGCCAAGGGTGCTGAGCAAAGCTCTCCCGTCTGTGGCTAAAGACGTCCCCGGAACGTGGGCTGTTTTCACAACCCGGGGAAAGCAGGCTCGGGGCGAGCCCGGCCCGGCGCCCGGCCGACGCCAGGTGGCGCCGCGCAGCCAGGCAGCCCGAGGCGACCGCCGGGAGGGGCGCGGATTCTGCCCCATCCACAGGGCGTCTCTGACTTCCTGTTAGCAATTGCTGAGCAAATCAACATCTTTTATTTTTTTAACACTCAACCCCCAACAGAGATGTACAAGCAAAACGTGATGTACGCAAGACTGAGGCTTTTGTCTGTTTATCCTTAGTTAAAAAGGGATTTGAACTGCTTAAGAGGAAATCAAAACGATATGAAATTATTCTAAATTGTTACTTTGGCCTGTGGGTAAAGTCTGAGTTGAACAATTAACATTTATAAGGTGGAATGTAAAAAACAAAACAAACAAAAAAAAGAACTAGCTAAAAAAAAAAAAAAAAAAATCCTATGACAATGAAATGAATCATAACCCACACTGTGACCCAGGAATTCCTCTCTTGGTGGGGGAAGTGTTGGTGTCCAAAAAACGTGTATGCAGCAAGAGTGCTCAAAGAAGATTCATTCATAATAGCCCAAAGCTGGAAACAACCCAAGCGTCTGTCAACAGAATGGATCGACAAATTGTGGTATATTCATACCACAGAGGCGCTCTCAGAAATCAAAAGGGATGATCTGTTGACACGGAACAGCATGGCTTCATGGAAAGTGAAAGGAGCCGGGTACCAAACGCTAACACGGAATGTTCCGTGGTCCCGTTTTGATGAAGTTCTGGAAGAGGCGATCACATCTACAGTGATAGAAAGCGGTCCAGCCGGGCCTCTGTGGGTGCCGACTGCCTGGAAAGGGGCACGGCAGAACTTTCTGGAATAACGGAAACGTTTCCGTTCTTGACTTCAGTGTTGGCTACGCAGGTCTGCATAAGTGTGTGCATATTCATGGTATGCACTTCGGTAAAAAGTGTGTGTTTCACTACAGGAAATTATGCCTCAATTTAAAAAAAGAGACAGAAGGAGGAGAGAAAAGGAAGATTATTTCCACTCCTGCCTTTCCTGTGTGTTCCTATATCCATTTTACAATTTCAGTATATGTTTTCCACTAATGTGAAGAATATGGCCTATTTCTGGCTTCTGTTCCTCCTGTTCAATTTTTTAAAATAATTTAGCTAAAGACTCCATTCGTTTTAAGTGTTCATGCTCCCAGCTAATGAATTGTCCAAATCCTCATCACATGATCTGCATTTCACTCATTAGAACCTGAGCTGTCAAGCCCTTGAAATGATTCTTACTGTTTCTTCTAATTGCTGTTAGGAAGAGCGCAGGGATTATATGTGGTCTATTAGACACACAACAATAACGAGGGACAAATGAAGTCGTTTTCCCTGAAGTTGTTCCTCAGATTCAGGAAGGGGCATGGTTAGCAATGCTGCCCTGGGCATTTCTGAAAGGAACAGAAGCAGGCTTCTCCGGGTACCTCGGCTTGCCATTTTTGTCTTCAGTCCCTCTTTCCCACTCCCCTCGGGCACTCGGGGCCTTTACTTCTTGCCACCATCCTAACACCCTCTCGGGAGAATCTGGTGTTGGTCATTACTCCCCCGATGAGATGCCAATAGGGTCCCCACTTGCTAGTCCTCCCCAGGGACAGGGATCCAAGCGCTGGAGAGACAGGGTCACTGTGTTCAGGGACCAGGCACCAAGAACCTGGGGTTTGTAGCCAAGAACTTTAAGAGCAGTGGCGTAATGTGGGTACAAGATACCTAACAAGGGGCACATGGGGGCCAAGCCCAGACTAAAGACCCGAGAGCAAGGGCTAAGGTGGGACCCTTTCCCCCACCCAGAGGGACGGAGTTTTCCCCCATACCATCCAGCTATACCCCAAGAAACTATTTGTAATCTGCACAAGTCCCTGCTCAGGCTAGCAATGCCCCAGAAGTGGCTTCTGGAAGATTGCCTTGCACTTCCCGTCAGCACACCCACTTTGAGCATCCAGCTGTGACGAATGAGAGGATGTGGATGGCCCAGTCATCCCCACACACAACCTACATCCTAACCAAGGAGGGTACGGTGATGCCCAGAAGCTAAGCCATCTCTATCAGATCCCCTTCAGGAAGCCCCCTTTCTGTTTGGTCGTTCCTCCAAAAGGCTGTTTTTGATTCTCGTCCTTTGAGTTGGGAGACCCCTCCCTCCAATGCCCTCCAAAACACAGTCCTTGGATCAAGTTTCATCATAATTATCACACTTGATGCCAGAGTGTACATGCATACATATGTATACTGAGGACTTCAGAAAAAATCATCACAATAACTCAGTAAGCTTGTAGCCTCAGTTTCCTCATCTATAAGATAGGCATAACAAAGGTGTACACCTCAGGGGTTGCCGTGAAGACGAAATAAAGAATACTCATTTGTTTAATGCCCCTGAGATATTCTATTTTGCTAAGAATTGAGGGTACAACTTCCAACTGTGCATGTTGATTACAGACGTGGAGACAGAGAAGAAGCATTCAGTTGGTACCCAGATCTCAGGATGGTCACCAGCCTCCCACCAGGCCCCTGGAAGCTTGTTTAGGCTCCTCTCACAGACATCTACACAGGACTTACATGCCTCTGCCTCTGGATCATCTCCCAGTCACCTCTCCACACATCTCTTATGGGAGACACTAGTTATGTAAAAAGAGAGTCTAAATATACAGAATTTTAGGGGAGGGAGTCTCACAAGGGAGAAGATATATACATATAATTATGACTGGTTCACATGGTTGTATGGCAGAAATCAATGCAACACTGTAAAACAATTTTCCTCCAATTAAAAATAAAAATAAATATACAGAACTTTCAGAACAGTTCAGTTGCTCAGTCATGTCTGACTCTTTGCAACCCCATGGACTGCAGCACGCCAGGCCTCCCTGTCCGTCACCAACTCCTGGAGCTTACCCAAACTCATGTCCACCAAGTTAGTGATACCATCCAACCATCTTATCCTCCATTGTCCCCTTCTCCTCCTGCCTTCAATCTTTCCCAGCATCAGGGTCTTTTCCAATGAGTCAGCTCTTTGCATCAGGTGGCCAAAGTACTGGAGTTTCAGCTTCAGCATCAGTCCTTACAGTGAATATTCAGGACTGATCTCCTTTAGGATGGACGGCTTTGATCTCCTTGCAGTCCAAACAACTCTCAAGAGTTTTCTCCAACACCACAGTTCAAAAGCAACAATTCTTTGGTGCTCAGCTTTCTTTATAGTCCAACTCTCACATCCATACATGATCACTGGAAAACCCATACCTTTGACTATATGGACTTTTGTTGGTAATGTCTCTGCTTTTTAATATTCTGTCTAGGTTTGTCATAGAAGTTTATGGTGAATAAAAGTGTCAAGAATGAACATCCTTGTCTTATTTCTGATTTCAGAGGTAATACTTTCAGCTTTTCCTTATTGAGTAAATGTTTGCTGTGGGATTGTCATATATGGTCTATACTATGCTGAGGTATCCCACTTTCTGGAGAGTTTTTATCTTAAATTGGTGTTGAGTTTTGCCAAAAACTTTTTCTGCATCTATTGAGATGATCATACGGTTTTATTCTTCAATTTGTTGATATGGTGCATCATATTGCTTTGCATATATTGAAAAATCCTTGCATCCTTGGGATAAATCCCACTCGATCATGGTGTATGAGCCTTTTAATATGCTGTTGGATTATTGCTAGTATTTTGTTGAGGATTTTTGCATGTATGTTCATCAGCGATGTTGGCATGTAATTTTATGGGATTCTCTGGTGGTCCAGTGGTTAGGACTCAGCATTTTCACTGCCATGGCCAGGGTTCAGTCCCTGGTTGGGGGAAATGAGATTTCCCAAGCCACGTGACATGGTCTATTGTTATGTGTCTACAATTTTAAAGAGGGAAAAAATATTTCAAGACCTCAAAATGCTTGAAATGATTGCCTTTCAAAAATGAAATCATGAGGAACTCGTTTTTTTCTGCTTTTTCTTTTACTCCAGCTTCATTTTTAATTAAGTACGTAATGTTTTTGTAATAAAAAAATGTAGCATAGTCTAAAAATTCAAGCCAGTTTTTTTGACAGTAGTGAAATAAACATCACTACTTCTGCCCTTCCTGCCTTGGCCAAGAAATGCTGTCAGAATATAGGAGTCTAAGGCTGAGGTTGGGTTCTAGTGCATCTGATCTTCTTGCAAAAATTAAATGGCAGTGGGTGAAAGCTATACCTTCCACACAAAGTCTCATCATGGTTTTTATTGCTTATTGGCAAACCTGGCTTTATATATCTTATTTGCTTTATCCACTTTTTTAAAGTTTCCATTTATTTGAAGTGGACAATTTTGTCCCATAAAACTAAAAAAACGACCTGGCCATCAGTGATGACCTGGATACCACTTAATCCAAGTGAAGACATGAAGAAGGTCAAGGGCACAGTGCCAAAGCACAGAATAAAAGCTTCCATAGGGGCCACCTGTAGGCTTCCCATGTGGCGCTACTGGTAAAGAACCTGCCTGCCAATGCAGGAGACAGACATAAGAGAGGCAGTTTCCATCCCTGGGTCTGGAAGACCCCCTGGAGGAAGGCATGGCAACCCACTGGAGTGTTCTTTCCTGGAGAATCCCATGGACAGAGGAGCCTGGCGGGCTACTGTCCATGGGGTCTCAAAGAGTTGGACACGACTGCTGTGACTTAGCATGCACACACAGCGGGGGCACCTGCAGACCTGTGAGGACTGTGTGAACACGCTCTACAAGGGTGAGAATGAGCTTGAGGAGTGAGTTTGATAGCGTGCAGCTCTCCAAGTAGGATTAGAACCCACGGACTGCTGGGCTGAGACCTCACTCTGCTCAGCCCACACCCACCAGGTCCACCAGGGGGAGCTGGACCGGGAACTTCCAATATCAGAACACAAGACCTCACACCAGAACTACTGATCAGATCCACGAGTTAGCAGATCCTGGTGATGCACAGGCATGTAAGCATATGAGAAGCACCGCCATAAGCAGCTGGCCCATGAGGGCACTCACCCATTGAGGACCAGGCCCGCATATCCAGGTATCGTCATATTGGCTTCTCACACCCTCCCCCAACCCTACAGCAGAGGAATAGGATTGATGCTACAAGCCCTATTTTACAAAGGAAGAGAATGATTCAGGAGGATAAGTGACCAGAGCAAAGCCCTCTAGCTTGTTGGTTAGGGAGCAGCCCTGGGACACCAATCTTTGACTCCACATTCAGGCATCTCTCCACTACATGTGCCTGCTTCTTCGTGCTGGACTCCAGCTCAGGGAATCCGGCCATGTCAGTTACAGGTGGCCCATGCTTGTCCTTGTAAGAGAGATGGTTTCCATTGACGGCAGCACGACTTTTCCCATCCTAACCATCTTTATCTCATTCACACTCTATGTCCAAGGCTGTCCATGCCTTTGGGTGGAGTGAGGCAAGTTCACTCTCTCACAAACATTTACTGAGAACCCAAATAGGTGGACTCTGATACACTTTAATGAGAATAACAGAGGCTGTAGCTTGTTCCAAAATACCCATTCCATCTTCTTCCTCAGTAACAAAACCTCAGCTTTAATTGAGGTAGTATTGTACCTGGGTAAAGACTACCTGCTCCAAACCTACCTTGTAGCTAGATATAACCATGTAATCAAGTATAATGAGAGAGAAGCAGACATTACTAGTGAGGATTACAATACAGTTCTTTAAGTGTTTAGTATTATTCACTCAGTCATGTCCCACTCTTTGTGACCCCATGGACTGTAGCCCACCAGGCTCCTCTGTCTATGGAATTCTCCAGGCAACCATACTGAAGTGGGTTACCATTTTCTTCTCCAAAAGTTCTTTAGTTCAGTTCAGTTCAGTTGCTCAGTCATGTCCAACTCTTTGCAACCCCATGAACCACAGCACACCAGGCCTCTCTGTCCATCACCAACTCCTGGAGTCCACCCAAACCCAGGTCCATTGAGTTGGTGATGCCACCCAACCAGCTCATCCTCTGTCATCCTCTTCTCCTCCTGCCTTCAATCTTTCCCAGCACCAGGGTCTTTTCTAATGAGTCAGCTCTTCACATCAGGTGGCCAAAGTATTGGAGTTTCAGCTTCAGCATCAGTCCTTCCAATGAACACCCAGGACTGCTCTCCTTTAGGATGGACTGGTTGGATCTTCTTGCAGTCCAAGGGACACTCAAGAGTCTTCTCCAACACCACAGTTCAAAAGCATCAACTCTGGCGCTCAGCTTTCTTTATAGTCCAACTTTCACATCCATACACAACCACTGGAAAAACCATAGCCTTGACTAGACGGACGTTTGTTGACAAAGTAATGTCTCTGCTTTTTAATATGTTATCTAGGTTGGTCATAACTTTCCTTCCAAGGAGTAAGTGTCTTTTAATTTCATGGCTGCAGTCACCATCTGCAGTGATTTTGGAGCCCAGAAAAATAAAACCAGCTACTGTTTCCACTGTTTCCCCATCTATTTGCCATGAAGTGATGGGATTGGGTGCCATGATCTTAGTTTTCTGAATGTTGAGCTTTAAGCCAACTTTTTCACTCTCCTCTTTCACTTTCATCAAGAGGCTCTTTAGTTCTTCTTCACTTTCTGCCATAAGGATGGTGTCATCTGCATATCTGAAGTTATTGATATTTCTCCTGGCAATCTTGATTCCAGATTGTGCTTCATCCAGTCCAGCATTTCTCATGATGTACACTGCATAGAAGTCAAATAAGCAGGGTGACAGTATATAGCCTTGACATACTCCTTTTCCTATTTGGAACCAGTCTGTTGTTCCATGTCCAGTTCTAACTGTTGTTTCCTGACCTGCATACAGGTTTCTCAAGAGGCAGATCAGGTGGTCTGGTATTCCCATCTCTTTCAGAACTCTCCACAGTTTATTGGGATCCACATAGTCAAAGACTTTGGCATAGTCAATAAAGCAGAAATAGATGTTTTTCTGGAACTCTCTTGCTTTTTTGATGATTCAGAGGATGTTGGCAATTTGATCTCTAGTTCCTCTGCCTTTTCTAAAACCAGCTTGAACATCTGGAAGTTCATGGTACACATACTGTTGAAGCCTGGCTTTGAGAATTTTGAGCATTACTTTGCTAGCATGTGAGATGAGTGCAAATGTGCGGTAGTTTGAACGTTCTTTGGCATTGCCTTTCTTAGGGATTGGAATGAAAACTGACCTTTTCCAGTCCTGTGCCCACTGCTGAGTTTTCCAAATTTGCTGGCATATTGAGTGTTGGACTTTCACAGCATCATCTTTTAGGATTTGAAATAGCTCAGCTGGAATTCCATCACCTCCACTAGCTTTGTTCATAGTGATGCTTCTTAAGGCCCACTTGACTTCACATTCCAGGATGTCTGGCTCTAGGTGAGTGATCACACCATCATGATTATCTGGGTCGTGAAGATCTTTTTTGTACAGTTCTTCTGTGTATTCTTGCTACCTCTTCTTAATATCTTCTGCTTCTGTTAGGTCCCTACCATTTCTGTCCTTTATTGAGCCCATCTTTGCATGAAATGTTCCCTTGGTATCTCTAATTTTCTTGAGGAAATCTATAGTCTTTCCCATTCTATTGCTTTCCTCTATTTCTTTACATTGATCTAAGGAGAGACAAATGGCTGTGCAAAATATTTTTGCCTTTCTATACTGCTTCCTGTTCCCATCTGGATTGTGGGTGTAATGGCTGGAGCTTTAGCAGCTATTTGATCACAGAGCAACCTCATGGATCAGAGCCAAGGACTGGGGATGAAAGCAGTTCTTGCTGCTGGTTCTCCAGTGGGTGCCTGGAACCCCCTTACCAGCTCTGGTTATTGCTTCTTACCTTATTCTTCTGAGTCTCTGCTGTAGCAGTCAAATACAATTTCTAACTGATACAGCAAACAATACCAACATACCCTGAGTTTATAAAGGTTAGAGGCTCAACAGCTGGAACTAACGCAGCATAACAAACATGAGATAGGAGATTATAGAAGCCATAAATCCAGGGAACCAGCAAGATAAGATACAGGAATATTTCTCCAGAGAAGCGAAATCTAAGGGTAAAACTAACAATGGACTGGACATAGCCACACAGAGAGGGAATTGGAGGATGTTCCAGGAGAAAAAGAGCATGTGTAAGGACGCACTGTTGTGAAATTTATCACAACATTGACAGAGGTTGTTGAAGGCCTTTAAGTAAGATTGTTCATGTTAGAAAAATCCCTTGCTATGCTGAGAAACTAAAAAGGCAAGTGTGAAAACAGGAGGCCGGTTGGGAGGCCAGAGCAGCAGCTTGGGTGAGACTCTCGGGCAGCCGGGACCAGGCGGGAGGCTGGCAGTAAGAGGGCAGAAAGGAATATATCTGAGTGACGCTCGGCAGATAGACTCGGCAGGATGCGGACAGGAAGGGGAAGAGTCAAGAGGGGCTCAGTGTCCTGGTTTTGTTAACTGAGCAAGAACTTACGAGGGCGTCTCAGAAGAGACCCCCATCCATGTCCTCTGCCTGCCTTTGGTCTGTAGCAAAACTTTAGCTTTCTAGGCCTTCCCCAAGTTCCAAAGAGTAAATTTAATCAGAGAAATGAGAAAATGCAGAAAGAAAAGAAAACAGCCAAGCAAGACAAAACAATGATACTTTAGCCATTAAAGTCAAGGAACTTAGTTCTTCCTCAAGGACTACAGATAATATTCTGAGCCATGTCTGTTAAGCTGTTTTGCAGATTCTGAAACTCCCACCAGGTGGAAGAAGCTAACTGTGTGCTGCCCACAAGCACGTAGACACGACAGGTTGGAACCAGAAGGATGACGATGTTGACTCTAGATGACCTCAGCACCAACCAGTCAGAGGAATGTCCACGTGCTGATCACAACCCTCTCCCAGAACAGTATGGCACTCCTTATCACCCTCTCAAGAGCGGGACACAGTCTTAAGGGCATTAGCTTGCTGTGGCCCCCTTTGCCTGGCAAAGCTGTTTCTTCCTACTTCACCCCAAAGTCTGTCTCCAAGATTTAGTCTAATACTGATGAACAGAGGCCAGATTTTGGCCACAGCTTGAACAAATCTGGGGATGTGAGAATCAGCTCATGGACTATACTGTGCCCATCACCGCTACAGAAAAATTTTATTTCTTAGCAACAGACTGTTCTCTTCTTCATGGCTGTGTCAATGGGTCATCTCCAGGCCAGTTACCCATGACTACTGAAAAGAAGTAAGAAAATCCTTTTCTCAGGCACTGAGGCAGCATGTGATTTATGAGGCTAACACCTGCTGGGGAATAAAGAGAAATGCTTTCAAGGTTTTGTGTGAAAGAAAAAAAGTGGAGAGTAGATATTTACACAGATAAGTCTACGGCAGCTATCTGTTAGGAAAATGATCCCAACTATTCTTAGAGTCCAAATTCAATGGTTTTCTTCAAGTAGTGTTGTCAGTCTCAATTCTTAGGGACGATTTAGGCAAAGGTTCCGAGATGCAGTACGTGAAATATGCTAAACATTGAAAGAAGGTCCTGGAAATAAAGAGAAACCCACTTCACTACAAGGAGCACGGTCTCTCCCTAGGTACCTGGCGCGGCTCCGGCGGCCAGTGTTAATCGGACAGAAAGAAGCCAGGACCACGGACGTGCAGTGCAGTTACCGCAGCTGCCAGAGGAGGGCAGTCTAACATGATTCCCGTAAGAGTCAGGATGCTCAAGACTAAGGTGTGAATCAACGTGCAAATCCGGCTTCAAAAAGACCAACACTCACAGTCCCACTCACTGGGCGCCCTTGTTGGGAAAATAATGCAAAATATGGAGCTTGGGATACATCCTCAAAACCAGTAACTGCAGTAAAACTTGCAAGAGAGGAAAACGGGAAACAATCTGAATGTGCAATGATGAAGATATGGCCAAGGAAATTATGATATATGTAGAATACTATGCTTGCTTTCATTGGAAATGATAACAAAACTATCACGTTTAGTTTTCAAATGCTGGATAAAAATCCTATGTATGAACATTAAATTCACTTCAATATGCAATTAAAACCAAATTACTATAGGAATGGAGAAGGAAATGGCAACCTCCTCCGGTATTATTGCCTGGAGAATCCTCATGGGCAGAGGAGACTGGCAGGCTGCAGTCCATGGGGTCGCAAAGAGTCGGACACGACTGAGGTGGCTTAGCATACTATGGGAAACATGGGTAGAACAGATAAACATCATACACCTTGATAATATAAAAATATGAAGATATAACAATCATGAAACAGGAAATGCAAGGCAGGAACAAGAAGAGTCATGCATGTACAAGGCAAGAAGTTTAAATGTAAATTAGAAGAGAACTAGCCAACCATCTAGAAAGTTTTAAACTATCTTTTAAATCATTCATAGATTTTTTAAGCAGAATATCTGAGGGGAAATGTGTTTTTCTAGATCTAGGGTATCAAAACCCTGCATAACTAAATAAGAAAAATGAATTACCTAAACACCCAAATTGGAGAGCTTAATAAAAACAATAAGATACCCAGAAGATGATGATGAAGGTAAGAATGCAAATGAAACAAATACAAAACAGAAGAGAAGGAAATGGGGCATTTTCTAGGAAAAAGCAGGTACAAAATTGACCTCAAAAGAGGGAGAAGACGTGAGGAAAACAATACAAATGAAAAACAGCAAAGAAAGAAACAGAAAATGACTAAAGGATTCGTGAAAAGCTGCATCCCTTTCATTGAAAACTGCAATATATTAAAAGAATAAAGCTGTTTTGGATGAGCTGATGTGAAAGTAACTTTTTAAAAGGGAAAAGCAAGGAGCCAAATAGCAGATATGATGTAATGTGACCTTGGTGTAAAATTTACAGACTCATATAGGCTTCCCTGGTAGCTCAGACGCTAAAGAATCTGCCTGCAATGCAGGAGACCCCGGTTCGATTCCTGGGTCGGGAAGATCCGCTGGAGAAGGGAAAGGCTACCCACTCCAGGATTCTTGGGCTTCCTGGGTAGCTGAGTTGGTAAAGAATATGCCTGTAATGTGGGAGACCTGGGTTCCACCCCTAGGTTGGGAAGATCCCCTGGAGGAGGGAAAGGCTACACTCCAGTATTCTGGCCTGGAGAATCCCCACAGACAGAGGAGCTTGGTGGGCTACAATCCATGGGGTGGCAGAGTTGGACACAACTGAACGACATTCACTTTGACACTTTGACTTTCAATGGATACATAGTGATATACGTGTGTGGTTTTTAAGGGTCTGAAGCCATCACTGTATAGTACCGGGGCAGTGTGTGTACTCTCGATAGTTACTACTGAGATTCTGGGGTCAGATTTCCTGCATCTGGGTGCCTGTTTCACCACTTCCTATTATGTGATTGTCAGTAGCTTCCTTAACTTCTCTGTGCCTCTATTTCTTCATCAGTAAAATGATAACAACAATAGAGCCTAACTCATAGGACTACGGAAATTAAATGGGCCAATCCTTCCAATTTCCCAGTCGTCATGTATGGATGTGAGAGTTGGACTATAAAGAAAGCTGAGTGCCAAAGAATAGATGCTTTTGAACTGTGGTGTTGGAGAAGACTCTTGAGAGTCCCTTGGACTGCAAGGAGGTCCAACCAGTCCATCCTAAAGGAGATCAGGCCTGGGTGTTCATTGGAAGGACTGATGCTGAAGCTGAAACTCCAATACTTTGGCCACCTGGTGCGAAGAGTTGACTCATTGGAAAAGACCCTGATGCTGGGAGGGGCAGGAGGAGAAGGGGACAACAGAGGATGAGATGGTTGGATGGCATCATCGACTTGATGGACATGGGTTTGGGTGGACTCCAGGAGTTGGTGATGGACAGGGAGGCCTGGCGTGCTGCGGTTCATGGGGTTGCAAAGAGTCGGACAGGACTGAGTGACTGAACTGAATCCATCCAAAGACCCTTGGAACATGGTCTAATAGTCACATGATAAACACTTACTAAATGTTGGCAATGTTGTAATTATCTTATACATGTTGGTGTTTCCTTTTTAATTTTTTTCCTGAAAGCAAACATTATCAGCAATTGTCCTTTGAAATTGGGAGGAAAGACAGCAGTGGGTGGAGTGTGCTTTTAGGCAACAGGAGGATGGCTTTCGTTTTCTGAGCTGTTTGCATGCTCTAAACTTCTACCTTATTCCATAGCACTGTGTGCACAGTGGAATTAAAGAACACTTTGGTTTTCTTTTTCACCCTTTTCAGTATTTAACCAATATTACATTTTCAAATGTTATGCTCCCTGTTAGCACCACTATGTAAGATATATACGAATGAAAACAGATTAAAAAGAAAATCACAACAGTTCTGATAGTACTTCTGTTAGAGAAAGAAGCATTAGGAATCTCTTTCCTCCTTCATTTTAAATAACTCTTTTATATTTCTTTTCAAATCCAAAATGATTTAGTTTAAAATGAATACATTCTTATAATCCTTCTCCCTCTCTCCAGGGGCAGTGGGTATCTTCCGAGCCTTCCCTGTTCATTGGCATAGATACACCAATATGTACAGAAATGTATAATTGTTTGGTATTTTTAACAACAGAAGTGTTATCTCACTTCTTGCATTGTTCTGCAAGTGCCTTTTTGCAATTAAGAATAGGTCCTAGAAAGGTTGCTTATCATTATCTACATCAGACACCAATATCTACCTGATTTGTTAAGAGCTAATTAATATAATAATTTTAACATATTAATATGTTCAACTTAAGATCTTAATACCTAAGTAATCAATATGTTCCCTAATAGCAACATTTATGGAAAAGTGAAAGTGTTAGTCACTCAGTTCTGTTTGACTCTGTGAACCCCTGTCCATGGGATTCTCCAGGCAAGAATACTGGAGTGAGCTGCCACTTCCTTCTCCAGGGGATCTTCCCAACCCAGGGATTGAACCCAGGCCTCCTGCATTGCAAGATGTTTCCTTGTTGACGGACATGTAGTTTCTCCTCCCATGCTCACTTTTGCCATCAGCACTGCAATACACAGCCTTCTGAACACTTGTTCATGCTCCCAAAGAGTTCTTCATGATTTTTTCCTATTGTGTGTACTCTTGAGGGTGTTGTAACTGCTTTAAATAATATGAAATAATTTTTTAAATAACAAGAGTAAGATAAGGGGAACCGGAACTTGCTTTCCAAACTCAAAAATTCTGTATAAGTTCTGTATAAGTTTAAGTTCTGTATGAGTTCTATATAAAATTCTGTATACAGAATTTTCAAATCTTATGCTCCCTCTTAGTACAACCATGTAAAATACATAGTGGTTCATCCCTTAAAGCCCAACATGCAAGCAAATATCAGAACCCCTCAAATGAGTAATACAGCCAAAACACACACACACAAAGCAATAATCATTCTCCTTGGGAGGTATTCCTCCAGAAAGTACAAGCATAAATCTGTAGCTTGGCCAAACACGTGGATGACCTGGCATTAATTGTCCACTGGGATGATTAGGGACAAACTGCATTTAATGGAAACACCCTGAACAATCACGTTTCCTGGGAAAGGTGCCAATGGCAGGTGACTGGACTAGAAGAAGCCAGAGGCGGCCAAATGTGAGCAGTAATGCCCTTCCTACCACTGTTACCACAGATGACTAACCTTCACAAAGATCCCCTGCTATTTACTATCTTGTCTGTTTTCTACGCCCTTCTCCAAGGGATCTTCCCAACCCTGGGATCAAATCCAGGTCTCCTGCATTGTAGGCAGATTTTTTACCATCTGAGTCACCAGGGAAGCCCATCTCTTTTCTAAAACTTATGATTTCATGAGTAAAGTTTCCACAAATCAATTAAGTACAAGTTTATTAATTTGGATATGAAAAAGAAAATACTCTCTACTTCCATCTTTCTTTTTGAGTTTTCATAAAGGCCACAACAAGTCTCATGTCATTCATCACACCCAAGACCAGAAGAAGCAGCAGAAATCTCTGTTGGAGAGGAAAAACCATGGGTCTCCAGAGCTTCCAATGGAGGAAAACATTCTCTCATGATCTCTCATGTCAGTGAAGTCAAGTAACAGGAGACTGAGGTTCTCCTTCAATATGAGAGTGGAACATGTTACGTTGTTTAACGGAAAGGCACAATGATCCTCTTCTGAAAAAGAGTTTGATTCAGGATTATAAAAAAGAAAAGATGAGGGTCTCTTTAGAACCCTACTCCCACCTCTGACCTCTGGAATGCACAAGTAAAGGCTGGCTACACAGCAGCCATTCTGCAACCAAGAAGTGAAAGCCAATACCGTACACATTGTCACACTCACAGAAGAAGAAAATAAAATAAATGCATTCTACTTAATCCTGCAGTGGTGGGATAAAATACCTCAATGTGCATATTTGGGAAAGAAAAATATATAAGCACACAGCCTAAGACACAAGTGTGTAGGCTTCATATCAATATGATTATTTGGGACACAGTGGAGAAGGAGAGGTTAGGACCAATTGAGAGGACAGCATTGACATATACACACACTCAGTTCAGTTCAGTCGCTCAGTCATGTCTGACACTTTGCAACCCCATGAATCGCAGCACCCCAGGCCTCCCTGTCCATCACCAACTCCCGGAGTTTACCCAAACTCATGTCCACTGAGTTGGTGATGCCATGCAACCATCTCATCCTCTGTCATCCCTTCTCCTCCTGCCCGCAATCCCTCCCAGCATCAGGGTCTTTTCCAGTGAGTCAACTCTTCGCATGAGGTGGCCAAAATATTGGAGTTTCAGCTTCACCATCAGTCCTTCCAATGAACACCCAGGACTGATCTCCTTTAGGATGGACTGGTTGGATCTCCTTGCAGTCCAAGGGATTCTCAAGAGTCTACTCCAACACCACAGTTCAAAAGCATCAATTCTTTGGCACTCAGCTTTCTTTATAGTCCAACTCTCACATCCATACACGACCACTGGAAAAACCATAGCCTTGACGAGACGGACCTTTGTTGGCAAAGTAATGTCTCTGGTTTTTAATATGCTGTCATAGGTTGGTCATAACTTTCCTTCCAAGGAGTAAGCATCTTTTAATTTCATGGCTGTAGTCACCATCTGCGGTGATTTTGGAGCCCAAAAAATAAAGTCACACTACCGTGTGTGAAATACAGAGCTAGTGGGAAGCTGCCTAAACACAGGCATTTCAGCTCGGTGCTAATGACCTAGGTGGGCGGGAGCAAGGCTCAGAAGGAGGGGTATATATGTATGTGCGCATTGTTGTATGGCAGAAACTAACTCAGCACTGCAATTATCTTCCAATTAAATATTAACAAATAAAATAGGAAATAAAAAAGCCCATTTGGGGAAGTGTTGAAGTCGGAAAGCAAAGAGTAGATTAAATGTCTAATAGTTATGAGGTGTGGTGTCTTTTTGTGAGTTTGCAGGTGGTCTAAGAAAGTAAAAATAGTGTAACTTTGCTCTGGCAGATTAATTTTAAAATCACATTTCAACATTTGACCTGTTTATCGAAACCCCACCGTGACATCACTGCTCACATCGTCAGTTTCGACTTTTTTCCTGCTTCAAAGTCCCCCTGGCTCACTAGTGCCTTTTTATCGGCCCCACACTTTTCTCCTCTGACCCCTATGCCTTCTACAGAAGGCAGATTCCTTTTATCTCATACAAATTCCTTTTATCTCATCCCTTCCCTGCGCTATGAAGGATCACAGTAAACAATGATAAGGATGCATGAATGTTTAATAAACTCTTATTTGAAAGCAATGGCCAAATTAAGGTCTAATTTATGGCTTCATGTCACACTTGAGGAAGCTTCTTTGATAAAGTGTTTGTGTTTGTTCTTCCTATATCAAAGGCCACGGGATGAAGAATTCTGGTCTGAGTGGAGTCCTCCTTACATTCCTTCCAACCCTTGGCATGTTGTTTATCAATGGAGGATGAGTAATCAAAATCTATTCCAACTTTCTTTTCTTCGCACTTTTCTATTACAGACTGTAAAACTATACACTATATAGGTACTTTATACTATAAAATGCCATCCTTCCACCTCTGCTATAGTGAGGAATTGCTATGTGACTCACTTCTGACCTACAAGACATAAGGGAAGTCTGCTGGTCTCTTCAGAACCCTACTCCCACCTCTGGAATGCACAAATAAAGGCTGGCTACACAGCAGCCATTTTGCAACCAAGAAGGGAATAACAAGAGAACTTTGGAGAGTTAACTTAGTTGTTGTTGAGCTGTTGAGCCAATGACTTTAGTTGCCTACTCATAATATAAGGCAGGAAATTTCCCACTTCAAGTTATTTGAAGCCAGATTTCTATTACAGGCAAATGCAATTCCTAGACTAGATGACAGGCCACAATGATGGCAGCTTAGCAGCAAAGAGTATACCACATCTAAGAGAGGCAGGTATCTAACCAATTAACTAAACTATTGAGCAGAATATGAACAGTACTAAATTGAAATAAGCAAAAGTCCAAACATAGAAGCAGAAAGATAAATTTTGTGTTACCAGTAGGACCCAGGAAATTCTCACAGAAAACATGGGAAAGACATTGGAGCCACACAGGCACTTCATTTTGCAAAGAAGTCAAGGAATGTTGGACTGCCCATACCAAGGAGCTAGCACAAAGAAAGGAATAGTGGTCTGGTACAGCACAGTTAGCTTCAAAATAGTCCTGGGTGGCTGGAGAACTGAACTGTGTTTAGTGACAACAGTCCTGGTTGATCTTCCTACATTACCAAATGGATCTCGCAGGCCTAGTTCTCCTAAACCATTTCCCACTTTCTATTTCCTTTTATGTCCAGTAGCAATTTCCATCAAAAATTCATCTACTGTGAGAAGCTAGGTACAACTCATTGGCTACTACCCTGCAAAGAAAAAGAAAACTTAATAATATTCAACAACTGTTGATATGAACATTTAGTCTTTCATATGAGCGACTCTCACTCAAAAGCGATTTTTTTCCCTTGGAGGACATTAGGCAATTCCTGGAGACATGTGTGGTTGTCACAATTAGGAGAGTTGGCTTCTGCCAGCATCTAACGGGCAGAAGCCAGGGATGCTGCTAACCCTACGTTGCACAGGGCGGGCCCCCACAGCAAAAAATTATCTGGTCTAAAGTGTCAATAATGCTGACATTTCTGTATTATTTGATGGTGGCTGGGGGAGCTGCCACATGTGGCTTCTTGTCACCAAATGAGATCATCACAGGGCAGTGAGTAGATGGTAGCATCATCCCAAGAAAAGACCAGTGGTCACTGTGAGATGCACCACTATGTTTTCTAATTAATACTGAACCAAACTGTGTTGATTGAAGCAACCTAATAGTGCCATACTACTTTGGAATCCTTTATACACCGAAACCCCTCTGACAGAATTTTCAGTCATAAATATTTCTTAACCAACAAATAAAGAAACAGAAATTCCATCACGTAGGGTTCAAAGTACATTTTATATAATGAAGTTTGCTGGAGATGGGGTGACAGGAGAAGGACGGGGTGATTTTCAGAATTTTAAGCCCTTGTGTGCAACGACAAATACTTACAACAATTGTTAAGGCCATATTGGGCTTCTCCAATGGCTCAGAAGGTAAAGAAGGTAAAGGAGACACAGGAGATGCGGGTTTGATCCCTGGGTTGGGAAGATCCCCTGAAGGAGAAAAGCAAAACCCACTCCAGTATTCTTGCCTGAAAAATCCCATGGACAGAGGAGCCTGTGGGGCTGCAGTCCAAGGTCATATTTACTATTTCATTCAAAAGAAACTCCATGTCAAGAATAACAATGTTTTACAAAAGTAGTCTTCTTAGAAAAACTTTTTAAAAAATCATACTGAACTACAATGGATTCAGCCTTTGTGAAGAACGGCAGTTAGACCACAGATGGAATATTGAAAACTGTGCTAAATCACAGATGGTATATTTTTTCCTATATTTCACAAAACAGGCAATTTCTACCATGTTTTTCTTTTACATTTTGCTCTTGGTAATCCTGTAGATTGAAAAAAAAAAAAACTAAACTAAAAAGAAACGTGAAAACATTTACTTTTAGTGCTGTTTATAATCTTGGTCTTTAGTGGATAGAAACATCACTGAATATTCTGTGGTGTCATTTACTTAAAAAAAAAAAAAACTTGGAGTGTAATTCATTTTAGGTGTGCAATTTGTTTTATGAGCCATGCATGCTTATTTGGGGTTGTGCTGTTTTTTTATTGAGTGCAATAAAGACACTTCTTATCAATTGATTTGTTGTATCAGCAGTGGGCTTCTCTCCAGACTGAAGCGTGGCAGCTTTTCTGAGGACATTATCCCGCATCTAATTTCACCACAGACATGAATCCAGGTTCATTAGGGCCCACTTGCACTGCCTGTTATGACCTAATTTCTAGGATTCCTGCTTGATGGTGGCATTATCTTCCCCTGCACACAGTGTATCACACGGCTGTCAAATGGCTTCTCTCCCTTTGATGGTTCATCACATACACAACTTTGAATTGTGCCAACTTGTATACCAACTGATCAAATCAAAAGTTCAAAAGTTCACTTCCAGTCCATGTGACATTGAAACTTCAAATACTGTAGAGCTTACACCTTTGATAAGTAAGGAATTGCAAAGCAGGGTAGAAACTGGAAGTGTTAAGGGACTATTTCGATGGTATTAAAAACACAAATCCACCCAAGGTGGATGAGTACAGTTCAGTTGTATATTATGCAAGCAACCTGCCTTCTCTCTAGCCCTGGGCGTGATGAATACTGTCCTTCTGGGCTTGGCTGACTTAACCATGACTTCTGGAGCAGGGGATCCTTGCAAGGTCTGATGTCAACGTGTATCACACATACTTGTGCATTTCCAGGGTGAGAAAATCATGCCTTGAGAACAAGATCACAGTGGGTGCAGATCTCACAGAAGTGCATATCCCAACGTCCTGGGGAGCATTCGTCTGTACTTCAGTCATGCCGTGTGTGAGACAGCACACAAGTGATACACACCCACGGAGAGTGGTGCGGTGCAATGAAACAGCTGTGAAAACGGGCTTAAGAACATAAAATGAGGAAGCTATGTCTTTAGAAACATATTTCTTTCAAATCCCCAAATATCACATCTGGTTGCATCAAGTTGTCATTATGACATAGTATTTAAGATGATTTAATGGGTTATTGCAGAATAAGAATCTTAGAGTTTATTTAACTACTGTGCATTAAGAGAATGTAGCTGTCTAAACTGTGTTCTGACAAAGCTGATACAAAGCTGTTCTTGATGTTGGATGACTTTATTATATGCTTTTTTTCCCCTTACTGTAGTCAGTATAAATATAGCTTTCAAACATAAACAGAATATATGCAAAGACAAGAGTGAAAGTTGAGCTTTGGAATAGAAATGTAATTGAGAGGTACGTACCAAAATGCAGAAAGCTATTCACTTTGAAAATTTATGAGGTGCAGTGACTGTGAGTATGAAGATGGGGATGCTATGGTCACAAGGAACTGCTTACCTCCTGGCCCTTGTCAGCAGATCCCCCGACTGGGCCTCTGCCAGCCAGCAGGTCAGCCCCCAACCCACGGGCCGGTTACCTCGGACTCGGCACGACCTTGCTCGCTCCTCACCCCCTCACACCCCTTCACCTCCCCCATCATCAGGAGCTTCTTACTACGTCCCCTCAGAAGTACACATCATTTTCAACAGAACACTGAGGTTCTGTGTAGTTAGAACAGTTTAAGATAGCTGATCTAAGGCCAAACTCCAAATTCATCACCCCCATTTCCCAATCCATAGCTCTGTCTACCAAATCATCTCATTCCTGCTGCCACTTAGGTCAACTATCTTCATGGATGTCAATATTACATGTTTTTTCAATATGGAAAAGTTTCTCAACGGAACGGCTTTTGTATGCTTTTCTATCCCTGCTGTGTTTTTACCTTAACACCCTTTTAATGTGCTAAGAACTTTTATGAAGGGGTTAAATAAACAAACACTACAACAAACGGCAGACTTGGAGCACATCGCAGTGACTATTTAACAAGGTCTTGAACAAAACAGAAGTTTAGTCTGGGACTGGCACAGAGGCCCTGCTTGGTAATGTTCTCAAGGATACAAGCTCTTCCAGATCACTGCTTTGTCATCCCTCCTCACGGTCCAGGCAGCAGGATTCAGGAAGACATCAAGAGAAAGACAGGTGAAAAGCTGGCATCAACTGCTTCCAAAGAGTGTCTCCCAGAAACTTCCACACAATGCTGAGCCTTGCAGCCCATTGACCAAACTTATCATTCATAGCCACACCCAGCTGCAAAGAACGGACCAGAACATTTCGTTTTTTTCTGAAGAACCATGTGCCCAGGCAAAATCCTACCATTATGAAAGAAGACAATGGAATAGCACAGTTGCTGTGAATGGTGAAATGTGCATTTGCCTGTGAACTTTTAATCATTAACAAGAGTCTTCCTTATTCAATGTTTCTTTCATCAGTTACAGACTCTAGCGTTAAATATAGTGCACAAGTTTTATCTTCAGGCAACCCTGATTAAAGTTTAACCTGATTGATGACTGCTTGATTAATCATTAACCTTGATTAATGACTACTGAGAGTCTGAAAGAAAGTGTGGCCTTAGCAACAAAGAGTTCTGCTCTCCATTGGTGATACCTGAAATGGGTACCCACAGGAAGAGAGAATGGGGTTGAAGATGCCTTCTCTTATATTTCTGTTCTAACACTCTCATTTGGCATTCACTTTCAAATCAAGGTAATGGTTCTACAAGTCAGTCTAGCAGCATGATAATAACTAACAAAACCGACAGTTCTATGGCACACTACCCCAAACAACATATACCTACACCTACTATTTCCATCCTAACAGGCCTCTTGCAAGATAAGTATTTTTATGATCCCTAATTTAGAGATGAAGAGGTTAAGTTTTAAGCAGAACAATGGGCTTCCACCAAAATCACCTAATAATAAATGGCAGATACAGAATTTGAATTTCATTTTTCAGCATTCAAAGAAAATTTCTCTTGATAGACTTTCTTGAATCTTTAAACTATTATGGTGCCATATGCTAAAACAAAGACAAAATAGGAAGACGACAGAGTGATTGTATATTATCTACTAATGATTCTCTCTTCAAGTTTTTTAGTCTTTCCTAATAAACTTCCCATGATACTCTAGCCCAAATGAAACACTCATTCAACAAACCTAAAATTCAACCAAAAAGTTGACTGAAAGGAACCCTACCAGGAAATAGGTTACATGGATGAAAAAAAAATTAGTTTCCAACTATAGAAAAATTATAAACATGTAAACATAAAAACTCCATTGTGTTTACAGAGGCCAGTACAAGGAACTATGGTGGTCCAAAGGGACCAACAGCCACCATACTAAGGGTGAGTGAGCACGGAGGGTGTCAGAGTGACTTTACAAAAGAGGAGATGGCTGGATCCCAACCCAACCATGATGGTTGGTGGGCCATCACCAAGCACGCTCAAGGGGTAGCTAGCCAAGCAGGGAGCAGCGAATGCCAGAACCAGGGTGGGGGTTCCAGAATAGTATGGTGAGTTCAGAAAGAGCCAGGCAGCATGTATGTGTAATAGGGGTAACTGAGGCAGGGCATGGCATGACTGGAGCATACAGTGAGTTGGAGGACCGCAGGCGAGGTAGACAAGATGGTCACAAGAAGCTTGCAGCACCTGAGTGAGGCTAGGTTTTACGGATTTTAGCCTGTAAGCTGTGGGAGCCACTGGAAGCTTTTATAGCAGGTACCCAGAATAACCGCATTGGCCTTTGAGAAAGACCACTGTGGAAGTGGGACTATGGTTTCCCAAGTCAGAGGCCATGCAATCAGGTAAAAACTGAGCAGAGTCTAAGCTGAGAGTTCTTCCTCTGGGATCAACACACTTTGAAGGATTTATGAATGCCCTCAAGCCATATGTTCCTAACGTGGGAATGAGGGGGTCTCTGAGGAAAGGCTCAGTACTTTTCCCCTGGTTCTCAGGAAAGTCCAAAACATTTGAGAGCTGAAGTAATAACATTCTACAGCTGAAAAGAATCTGGCCTAAGCTCAATTCACAAAGTGGAAAGTTTTTAAAAATAGAGATAAATGTAAGAGTTGTACAGGAGTCATATATAAAACAAATAGGATTTTAAATATGGTATTTACATTTATTTAAAAAAATAAGCAAAGGCCTTGACAATAGGGCAAGTGTATGTGGTTCATATTTTATACTTAAAGCAGAGAAATTCATGTGTGTAGGAACCTTGCCACAGATTTTCCAAGACAGGCCAGTCTTCAATATCTCATCTTCTTGAACTTACAAGTGCTCTCTTACTTGACAGACCAAATACCCCAAAGGTTAGTTTGAAAAGTAAATTCCACATAAATTCAAGTTTTTGAGAAGGTGGCCAAAGAGGGTTTTTAATAGATAGTTTGGGGAGAGGAGGGTATTGAGAAGCATCAAATCTCAAATCTCTAGCTATAGAAATATAAATAGGAAATGGAGCAGTTATCAGGTAAATATGGAAAGAAAAATCTATAGCAGTTGTTCTTAACCTTTATAGGGGTCACAGACCCATTGTCTTCATAATTTTGAAAAACTGATGAATGCTATAAACTTCCTCCTAAGGAATCCATGAAGATACTTCCTTACAGAATTGTGCAGAATATAAGAGATTCACAAAAATCCAAGGATACTGATCTGACCCTAGATGCCAATTTAAGAGCCCACAGTCTCGACAGCTTTCCTTTCTCTCAACGTAAATTCTGTTACCGCAGTTCATCATCTAAATTAGTCCCGTTAATGTTTACATTATCTGGTTTTCATTGATCTCATTCACTCTGCAATTAATTTCACATTTCCTGCATATATGCAACCTACATCAGTTCTAAAATCACAAAGTCAAAAAGGAGACTGATTCCAGTTTCCACTAAGTTGAACTGTTGCCCAAATGTCATACAAGCTCCCAAATGGATTCATAAACCTAAAATAGAAAACACCGTGCTATGCTTAAGCTTCATAAAAATGCCTTATCCTCTCAGCATTGCTGTGTGTTCTTACAATCAGGTATTTAAATCCTGGTCTGTTGTATGGATATATGTCTACATTCTTTAACATTCTCTCCACTACAAAGCAAATTTATAAACTCTTGAAAAAAAAAAAAAAAAAAGCCCAAATCCAGCAATGGTCTTGATCTCTTAATGGATTAGGGAAAAGAATAATTTGAAGGAAAGAAATTACAGCAATTTCTATACCACTTCTTTTTTCTCCCACATTGCAGTTACTGAAAACCTTTGATTAGACCTCTGAAAAGGACCACACATTCAATAATTTGAAGCAAAAGGTTAATGGTGTTGTTACAACTGTTATCCCTTTTAAAATCATTATCCTCTTGTTTTTTATGGCTGTATTACCTTCACCTTTCAATGAACCCACTTTACCAGCTGTTTCCCTCTGTCATAAAGTTTGCTGAACATCATCATAGGAATAGGATAAATGCCATGTTTTATCAATCAAGCCTAAGGGGATTTGAGTCTTCTTATATCCACAACTGTAAAGGGAGTTTATTGCAAGTTTCTGTTTTGATTTGTAAATTGTCCTTAAGTAAAACACATACCTGATGCCAAGGAATAGAATGTAAAAATGCAAGACGTTATACTACAAAAATCTGCATCGTAAAGTTTGATAGGTTGACAAATGAGAAAGTTTAAGATTACTGAGGAACACTACAGGCTTGCTTCCTTGGTAAGCTGACATCTACCTGCCGGCATTCCTCAACCTACCCATATGTGAATTCCCTGGTCCTTAATGCTGCGCTACCCCAGCAAGCCAAGGAGTGTATGAAACATAACACAGATGTTTTTATCCTACACAGGGCTACATGGTCTCAACAAGAATCTGATACAATGAAAATATTATTTAATCATATGCAATAAATATTTAATTTATAGTAAAATTCCCAAAATACCACCACACACTGGAGACTAAAACATGCATTCCTAAATTAAATGACATTATAAAATATCTATAATTTGCTGATAGGAAATGTCAAAATTTTAGGTTACAGCTAAATGAGTACTTAGGAAATTCTGAAGCCTTAATAAGCACTTTTAAAAATTGAGAATAAATGACCAAAATATTCAACTAAAGTAGACATAAAAAAGGCCAAGAAAACAAATTCAAATAAAGTTGTAGAAAGAAAATAAGCATAAAAATAAAAATTCATACTTCATATATTTATTCAAACTTCATATGTACATAATGTGTGTATATATACAAAGAGAAAGAAACAGAGATGAATAACAAAACTGAAATTGAGTCTCTTAAAAAGGTGAGTACTATTTATAAATCTCTAGCAAGACTAATCAAGGAAAAACAGAGAGGTCATGAATTAGCAAAATTAGGAATGCAAAAGAAACATTATAGATAACTTATACATAATTATAGATGTTATAAGTTAAAATTGTTATTGAATAGGGGGTCCCAATGCTAGTCACTTACAAAATCAATACAAATGGTAGAAAGGAAAAGTGCGTTTAATCAGAATGCCAGCAATCTGGGGAGATGGTGGACTCAGCGTCCCTCAGAAACCACCTCCAAAGTTTCTGCCTGGCCTTGACATTTTTAAAGGGAAACCAGGAAGGAACCTCAGTTAATCGCTGAGATGGGGATCAGGGTTGTTGTCATCCCCATCGTGTGCAGGCTTGTCCACTCCTGGTGATCTTCTAGATCCTATCTTCTTCACATACTTTGTTCAGGAGATTACGTGGGGAAGCTAGGGAAGAGACCTGGTCATCTCTTAGCAACTTACTCATCACTTCTGCTTCTTTGATCTACGGAAAGAACTGACAAGCTAGGCAAACTATTATGTGATTTAAAGACTTGAAAGCTGTACTTGAGCCAGAGATGAGTGGAACATGGGGGTGCCTGGTTTAAGGTTAAGACCAAAGTGGCCTCCTGCAGAGAGCTCTTCCCTGCCAAAAGCTGCTTATAATTCAAATGTGTGTGTGTGTGTGTGTGTGTGTGTGTGTGTGTGTGTGTATGGGTGTGTGCATGCACCAGTAGCTTTGAAAACACAGATGAAACGTAAAATTTCCTAAAAAAATACTTTAATCACCAAAATGACTCAAAAACAAATTTTTAATAAGCCAGCAAACATTAAATAATTTGAACTAACAATCTAAAAACCATCTCTCCCCAACCAATTTCATGGGATAATTTTGTTAACCTGACCCCAAAAATCTCTCTTTCCCCCTCTCTCTCTGCTTTACAAAATTTTCCAAAAACACTGAAATAGTGAAACTTCTTCAACTTATTCTTTGATGTTATTAAATCCCTAGGCTGAGCTCAATCAAGGGCAGTGCAAAAGAAAATTAAGTCCAAATCACTTACAAGTATAAATGCAAAAATAACAAAATAGTATCAAGTTAAATTATAGTGTATAAAAATAATACATCATGAATGAGCTGGATCTATTTTAGAAAGGCAAAAATATTTCAAAACTATAAAATCAGTCAACACTAAGAGTAAAGGACAAACTAATACAATTATTTCAACAGATGTAGAAAATTTTCAAATAAAAATATTTATCTAGAATAAAATCTTTTGACAAGGTAGGGATAGAGAGAAACTCTCTTAAGTTAAAGATGACATCATTCTTAACCTCAAATTTTGTAATGAATCTCAACAAATTCAAGAAAAGGGCAAGAATTACTGGTATTGGTGTCACTGAACAATACTATAATATAGAAATCCTAGACCATGAAACATGATAACAAAAAGAAGCAAGGGGCTTAAGATATGTCTTTAGGAACAAAAATGCCCTAAATGACTATATGCATTGCTTTTTCAGGCATGTCCAACTCTTTGTGGCCCCATGGACTGTAGCCTGCCCATGGAATTTTTGGGCTCCTCTGCCCACGGAATCTTTCCAGTCAAGAATATTGGAGTGGGATGCCATTTCCTACTCCAGGGGATCTTCCTGACCCAGGGATTGAACCTGCATCTCTTGTATCTCCTGCATTGGCAGGTGGATTCTTTACCACTAGCACCACCTGAATAAGAGGCTTAGGGTATACCGTTAAGAACAAAAATGCCCTAAATGACTACATACATTAGAGGTCTTCAAAATAAGCTCCACGGGCCAAATCAAACCTATCATGATCCAAATTCAGTAACTTCCATGGTCCAAATCTATTTCTTTTTACATTGTGTGTGGCTGTTCTTATCCTGCAACTACAGAGTTAAGTAGTTTTGACAAAAAAATATTCACCATTTGGCCTTTCCCAGAAAAAGTTTAAACACCTCTTATCTACAAACAAACCAGTAGAATAAAAAAAAAAAAAACTTAATATAGTTTCTGGGCTCAAGAAGTGTACAGAAAATCAATAGCATCTTTACAAACCAGCATGATCTAATTGAGAGCTATCTCACAAAAAGAACAACTATTTAAAATAACAATAATGAAAAAAATAAAATAACAATAATGATAAATAAATAAGCAAACTATAAGGCATATAGAAAAATGTCACAACTTTACAAAAAACGTCTTTAAAGGATGTGCAATAATGACTGAATAAAAACTGAGTAAGTGCCTGGTTTTTTGGCAAACTGTTCAATCACAATATATCCAATGACTGTCAAGTCTGCATGGAATTCTCTAGGCCAGAATACTGGAGTGGGTAACCTTTCCCTTCCCCAGGGGATCTTCCCAACCCAGGGATCGAACCCAGGTCTCCCTCATTGCAGATGGATTCTTTACCAGCTGGGCCACAAGGGAAGCCCAAGGATACTGGAGTGGGTAGCCTATCCTTTCTCCAGGGAATCTTCCCTACCCAGGAATCGAACCAGGGTCTCCTGCACTGCAGGCGGATTCTTTACCAGCTGAGCCATCAGGGAAGCCCTTTTCCACTGTGCACCTGCTTCACAACTGTGTTGACTGTTTCTAGATTTCCCTCCAATGTATGATGTAGATAAACAATAGATTAGCGGAATGTGAATGTATTCCATACCACAGTAAAATAAAAGGTGTGACGACAAGAGGAGTAAGAGAGAAAGAAAAGCCAATAACCATATTTTTAATGTATTGTGATAGTCAAAATATTTAAATGCATTACATATTTATAACATGCTTAACTCTGAAATAAAATATACCTGTTTGTTTCACTACAATCCTATGAGGAAGATATCTCTAGTATTTTCAATTTATGTGTGAAGAAACAGCCTCGGAGAGAGTAATGGCTTTGACAGGTTAGATAGGCAGGCATTCAATGAGGATTCAAACTCAAGCAATTTAATTCCAGACCCTGTTCTCTTAATCTTCACTCCATGAAGTAGGTATTACTCCCTTCATTATTATATGTCATATTACTCATCTCATGATTATATACATGGAGAAAAAGAAGCTTGAAGCTATTAAGTGACTTGACCAAATTCACCAGCCTAGAAACTGGTGATACTGAAATTCAAATGAGAACGTTACTAAAGTGCATGTTATTTCTACTGTACCAACTATGGTCCAAAACTCAAATGATACCAGAGAAGGAACAAGGAGAAGAATATAAAGCCTTGGACATTTAATTATTCAACAGATACTGTGATTTGGGGTAGAGCAGAGCTTCAAAGAAATGTCAATAGACTATACATTATTAATCAATTTATCAAAGTCAAGAATCTAAATATTTAAACATTTCTACAACTGAAACATAGGTAACAGAGCAGTCACTAAAATTGTTTATAACACATTAAATCTCTGCCTTCTTGCTAAAGAAATATACTTCAAATCATTCAATCCTAATAATTTTCTGTAGAAAAATACGCTGGGAGTATCAGGAGAGGAGCAGTGGAAGGTGGGAAAGCACCTCCAACTTACTGATTCGCAATCTGCAAAGCTGCTTCTTTCAATGGTTATATCATCTTTTAGTATCCCTGCATTCCATTCTTAGGTAGAAATGTAATTATTATCAACAGTAGTTCAAAATAAGTTTGGGGCTTAATTTCTTTAAAATGTAGTATATACTTACTATAGATTTAAGGGAAGAAAGAGAATCTTTTACAATATTAATACCTATATATAACAATTTTTAACCATCGACTACATTTTTTAAATTGAAGCAATCCCCTTAGAATTGCCATAAAATTTCCTTAGTCAAGAGATTTGCTTGGATCTCAGCTATATATAGGCTGTCAAAGTGTATGGAATTTTGTTGGGAAAGGCTGTTTGTGATGTAGAAATAGAGTTTGACCTCCAAAGAAAGTGGTTAGCAATCTAAAGTATTGTGTATAAAGCTTGTATTCAACTAGGTGACCATCTCTGAAGCTTCTGGGTCAATGACAAACGGATGGAACTTTCTCCTCAAGCAGCTCTCTGGATTCGGACATGATCCCAGGCAGCAGCTATAAGTACTGGGATAGCTTTGATGTCTCTAGAGAAAGACACCTTTGATAGGTCAGTCATGGGTTTAGGGTCCCATTCAAACCGGCTGAATGTCAAAGCCTGCGTCATAGGCAAGGATGAACCATGCATGAACCTAGCTAAATGATTGTTATCACTGAGAGATGACTAAGGAACCTGGATTTCAGAGAATCACTCAAAAAGTTGGCAAGAGATAATTTTTGGATATGTCTAGTGGTTGGTCTGGTTCAGATCCCTCATCCAGCCAACCTTGGTTCTCTAGACTCAGTAATTAGGTAGGACAGACTACAGCTTGGATACCCTCAATATCCAGAGTTGAATGATACTAAAATACTAGTAAAGATCCTGCTGGCATTGGTAAGCATTGGGAATGGGTCAGTTTTGCTGTATTTCCAAATTCTCAAAGGGTGTTTTTATTAGTCAGGCACTGATGCTTCATCAGACAGACTAACCGTACTAGATTAAGGTCACCTCAGGTAGCAGGAATTCATTGAAACTGACCAAAGAGCATCGTATTCAGTACCCTAAACACCACACTTTAAAAATTACCAATCTATCTTCCAAAAAAATTCCACTGCATGACAAACACAAAGTTAAAAAATAGTAATTATTTGATAGAAGAATAAAGGGCCAAGAACTTTTCCACTAGAAGACAAGAAACATTGGAAATTATCTACAGGATACAAAATAGTGGGACAGAACTGAGGTTGCGATCAAAGTGAGTTGTAACCTAATCAAGGCAAACAAGGATGTGACTGAATAATAATTTTTTTTAAGAAGGCCCCCAAATCTTCAAATACAGAGTCAGCAGGACGAGGGAGCAGAAGTAAGCTGTGGGCTGCTGGAGTACTCTTGGAGTGGGTTCAGTGCAGTTCAGTTCAGTCACTCAGTTGTGTCTGACTCTTTGCAACCTCATGGACTGCAGCACGCCAGGCTTCCCTGTCCATCACCAACTCCCAGAGCTTACTTAAACTCATGTCGATCAAGTTGGTGAAGCCATCCAACCATCTCTTCCTCTGTCGTCCCATTCTCCTCCCGCCTTCAATCTTTCCCAGTATCATCCCAATGAGTCAGTTCTTCGCATCAGGTGGCCAAAGAATTGGAGCTTTAGCTTCAGCATCAGTCCTTCCAATGAATATTAAGGACTGATTTCCTTTAGGATGGACTGGTTGGATCTCCTTGCAGTCCAAGGGACTCTCAAGAGTCTTCTCCAACACCACAGTTCAAAAGCATCAACTCTTCAGCGCTCAGCTTTCTTTATAATCCAACTCTCACATGCATACATGACTACTGGAAAAACTATAGCTTTGACTAGACTGACCTTTGTTGGCAAAGTAATGTCTCTGCTTTTTAATATGCTGTCTAGGTTGGTCCATAGCTTTACTTCCAAGGAGCAAGCATCTCTTAATCTCATGGCTGCAGTCACCATCTGCAGTGACTTTGGAGCCCAAGAAAATAAAGTCTCTCACTGTTTTCATTGTTTTGCCATCTATTTATCATGATGCGATGGGACCGGATGCCATGATCTTCATTTTTTGAATGTTGAGTTTTAAGCCAGCTTTTTCACTCTCCTCTTTCACTTTCATCAAGAGGCTCTCTAGTTGGAGTGGGCATCAGAGCCAAAAAGAGAAATGCAGCAGTTATAGGCAACTTCAGGCCATCACAGTGTGAGCCCATATAGCCTAAAAGAAACTGGCCCACATCTCCTAACCCCATAAAACTATAGATAACATTCCTGTGTATGACTGGAGGAAGAAGAACCTAAGATTGTTATATAGGAATTTCTTCATTATGCTTTAGTATTTAGTATTTTCAGGTAAATTCAGCATATGTTAAGGTAGAGCTCTACATCAGCTACTAACATTGACTATTCTAGACAAGCAAGAATCAACAGGAATTAAAAAAAAATAATGGCATGAAAGTGAGGTATTATGCTGTAAAAGCAAAACAAATGTTTTCTTAAGAAAACAGCATTAATGTAGAGAAGAGAAGGAAATGCTGCCAAAACTTGAAATATTCTTTGTGATAGTGAAAGTAATGTTGCATCCACATATTAAAAGAAGGCTGATAAAGAAGTACAATTAGAAAGTTTAAAAAAGGTTTTAAACAAATAAAAATATGATTAGCATAAAATGAAACACAGAGGGAGACAGAATAACAAAATGCACATACACTCAAATCCAAAGTGGTTTATTTAAAGTCCAATTTAAGAATGTAAAGTAAAAGACAAGTGATATGTATAGATTATATGGGAAAGACTTGAGTTTTCATAATTAAAGTGTCATCTAAACACTAAAAAGAAATACTGAAAGTAGATACACATTCCCAAACAGATCTTGCTATTGTTCCTGAATTCAGAGGTTCAGAGCAGTGAAAAAATACTGTAAGAAAACAATTTTAGTACAAAGGAAAGAGAAATAAACATATACTGAATGTATCATAAAATGCTAAGTACTAAAACACAGTGAAGAAATGTCTATATTTCTCAGAAGAAAACACTGGTGATCCTTGAATCCTTTAACAGTGCATTTTATCTTTTGCACATGAAGACAAGCTAAACACTTCTAGGACTCAAAAATATACCAGCAAATTTGTTTTTTCTGAAAAGGAAAATTACCCAATTATATATTCAAGCCAAATAAAGAATTACATGTATATATCCAAAAAAGAGAAAATCCTTGGATATAAAACACATTGGAGAGAAAAGCAATCAGTAAATCCTAGAGTAACATCAAAACAATGGTGATAATACACTTCTAAAGCTTAATGTTCAGAACAGATACTTATAAAAACAAGAGGTATAACAAAAAATTTAAAACAATTTAAAAACTCTGGAGCTAAAATAGTCTTTTTTTTTAAATTACAAATAATATGAAAAAAATGAGTCTTGAAGCAGGCAACAAGCTTATAGAAATGCTAAATGTTTTATTTGCTTCAGAGATTATAGACACTGATGTAACAGAAAAACATAAACTGAAAAAAGGTTGCCAAAAATTAGGGGTAACTTTTGGGGGAAAAAATGACTGAAAAAGAACAAGGAATCTGGAGTGCTGATTACACAGTGTTCTCACATTTAAAAAATTCATCATGCTCTATACTTTTGATTTGAGCAATTATATATACATTATAATTAATAATAATCATATAATTATAATTATATTATTACACTTTTGATTTGACTGATTATATATACTATTATCATAATTAATAACATATAATTATTATAGTACTATAATTTTATATAATTACTACACTTTAAATAAAACTTGAAGGATAGATACACAGTTAACATATAAAAATCAATTGTTTCTCTATATACCAGCAAGTGGAATTTGAAATTAAAAATACAATAATGTTTTATTAGCATCTAAAAAGTGAAATACTTAGGTATAAATCTAGCAAAATATGTACTGCTGCTGCTGCTGCTAAGTCACTTCAGTCGTGTCCGACTCTGTGCGACCCCATAGACGGCAGCCCACCAGGTTCCGCCGTCCCTGGGATTCTCCAGGCAGGAACACTGGAGTGGGTTGCCATTTCCTTCTCCAATGCATGAAAGTAAAAAGTAAAGTGAAGTCACTCAGTCGTGTTTGACTCTTCGCAACCCCATGGACTGCAACCTACCAGGCTCCTCCGTCCATGGGATTTTCCAGGCAAGAGTACTGGAGTGGGTTGCCATTGCCTTCTCCGAGAAGTTAGAGTATACTAAAATCTAAAATTTCTATTCTGTCAAAGGTGGTGCCAAGTGAATGATAAGACTAGCCACATGATGGAAAAGATATTTGTAAAAGACCTATCTGGTAAAGATGGCTTTCCAAAATAGACAAAAAAAAAACACTTAAACTCAACAGTAAGAAAATAAACAACCTGGTGAAAAAAATGAGCCAAACATCTTAACAGACGCTATACCAAAGAAGATATAGAGCTATCAAATAAGCATATGAAAAGATATTCTACATCATATGTAATCAGGAAAATGCAAATCAAAACACAACAGAGGACTTCCCCGGTGGCTCAGCGGTTAAGAGTCTGCCTCCCAGTGCAGGGGGCACTGGTTTGACGCCTGGTCTGGGAAGATTCCACATGGCATGGGGCAGCTAAGCCCGTGGGCCACAGCTACTGAAGCCCACATACCCTGTAGCCCATGCTCTGCAACAAGAGCAGCCACCACATGGAGAAGCTCACCCACTGCAGCCAGAGAAGGCCCGCATGCGGCAATGAAGACCAGCACAACCAAAATTATATAAACAAATAATTTCTAAAAACACGTCTACACACCTAGCAGAGCGGCTAACATCCAGAACACTGACACCACCAAAAGCTGGCAAGGATGTGGGAGCGACAGGAACTTTCGCTCGTTTCTGGTGTGATGCAAAATGGCATAGCCACTTTGGAAGATGGTTGGGTGGCTTCTCACAAAACTAAACAATATACCAGTCAGCAATGTGCCCACTGGTGTTTACCCAAAGGATTTGAAAACTTTGTCCAAAAAGCCTGCACTTAGATGTTTTTAACTTTACTCATAGTTGCCCAAACTTGCAAGCAACCAAGATATTCTTCAGTAGATGAATAAATAAACTATGGTGATTTCAGAAAATGAAATATTATTCAGCACTGAAAAGATATGAGCTACTGATTTCAAACACACAATATTCTGAAAAAGGCAAAACTATGAAGACAGTAAGAAGATCAGCAGCGTAAGGAAAGAGATGAAAATTTTTAGGGTAGTGAAAATATCCTACATGATACTATAATGCTAAGTATCCTTACACATGTCCTTATGCATTTGTCCAAGCCCACAGAATGCGTAACACCAAGAGTGACCCTTAATGTGAACTGTGGACTTTGGACACCTGTGATGTGTCAATGTTGGTTCATCTTTTATAACAAATCTACTATTGGCAGATGCTGTAAATGGGGGAAATATATGCACATATAGGGGCATGAGAATATGGGAAATCTGTACCTTCCTCTCAATATTGCTGTGAATATAGAGCTGCTCTAAAAAATAAAGTCTGGAAAAAAATCTCAATGCCTAAATACAATATTAGAAAACTCAAACTGTTAAAGGGAACAAAAAAATTTGATTAAACAGTCAAAAGTCATGAAAGGGACTGAAAGAACAACAGAAGGAGTAATAAGAAGATTATAAAATAGGATAACAAAAAAGTGACCACAATAAATGCAAAAGAGTTAACTTTACCTTTTAACGGTAAAAATCCTTTTAGAATAAGCTAAAATGTAAAACCCAGTTCTGTGTGTTTAAAAGAAAAGCACTAAAGGAAGACAGACATAACACAGAAGCAGATGAAGATAAGTCAGGCAAATACTAAAAACAAGAGAAAACAGCAACGTTCAAGTCAGACAAGTTGGAAGCCTTGAAAGGGTGTTTTGCTCGTGTCTAATTAGGAAAATAGAAACCACTGCAAATATTTTCAGTGTAGAGAGTTTAATGGAGAGAACGGTTCATAGGCGTGGAGTTGCTGAGATATCAAAAGGGGAAGAGGGTGTGGTGACCCCAGACTGAGGGACAGAGGAAGGAGGCAGTGTTTGCAGCGCCCTGTCACTAAGACCGCTGTGGGTTGGCGGGCAGAAGCTGGAGTCACCGGGAGAAGCAGCCTAGACAGCAGGCGAGGAGGAAGGGGGATAAACACCTTAACTCTTCTTTTCCTGCACGCTCTTATCCCTCTCCCACCGACAAACCCCCATGAAAACCTGGGAACCTGGGAAACACGGACTCATACACCAGCTACCGTAATACAGAGCAGAGGTGGGCAAGGAATGGGTATGCGGACACAAATGTCTAGGATGAACAAAGAACGTTGAAAGGAATGTTTTAAAATAGATAAAAGGTACAACCCACCAAAATCATATAATGATTATGAATCTCTATGCCCTGAACAATACAGCTTTTACACATACTTATAAAGTGAAAACCTTCATTTACAAAACAAATTAGAGGAAACTTTCGGGAGTAGAAATCTTTAGTATAAACTACTGGAAACCTTTCTTTCATCCCCATGTGGAATCATGAGCAAAGTCTGTTGCCCACTGGTGCTTTTGTATGACTTCACTCTCTCTCTAAGGGGAACTCAGGGAGATTTTGGACTTTGCATTGGGTTAACATGGTCCAGAGTCAAGCAGTAAAGCCATGGGACACAGAGGAGAAAGATACATGAGAGAGACGGTCCAAGAAGTTAAAAAGAATTCGGGAGAGGTTTGGGCTTCCCTAAACATTATATGATAAAATATTCAAGGCTCTTACACATTGTGTGTATCTGTATGTGCGTGTGTGTGTGTGTACATGTAATTCTAAAAGCAGGGTGAAATGTACAGAAGGATTCACAGCAACTTTTGATGGATATTACCTTGTAGATGAGAGTAGGAATGGATGAGAGATATCAGTCAGGGACCAGTTAGAAGACAGAATTGTAAGTTACTTTAAAGAATGCAATATGAAAAAATGTTAACTAGGTATAAAGTTAATTGAAAAGGCAGAAAGAGAACTCTGAGGTATCACAGGGGAGCAATCGCAGGAAACCGCTCAGAAGCGGGTTCTTGTGGACCTGGGACCCATGTCTCAGGACTAGATGCTAGCCAGCTGATGAATCTGAGGGGTGGCATGGCATTTGTTCTTCATATCTGAGAAAAAGCGCAAACTTCGTCAACTGCTTCTACAAGGGCAGGAGAAGGAACTGGATGCAAAACCCACAGGAGCAAAGGTGAAAGAATCTGCTAAGTCTCCCTCCACCAGGCCTGCAGGCTCTCTTCAGGACCCCAGGTGACAAAAACCTGACGTGAAGGCAGCTGACAGAAAAGGAATGTGTTCTGTAGAATCCGGGCACACCCCAGGGTCACAGAGCAGGAGTATATGCAGGTGGTAACACACGATTAAACTGAAGAAGAGTTTTCTATTTGAATGTAATCACACGAACTTTAGTACTAGTTATCTGTAAAGAAATTTATTTTATTTCCGGCCCCTGCTTTTCACAGATGAAAGCTGTCTAATCTACAATTTACTCTTATCTGAATTAGCCAAATTAGCACAATCTTTCTGGGCTTCCCTGGTGACTCAGACGGTAAAGAATCCACCTGCAATGTAATAGACCCGGGTTTAACCCCTGGGCTGGGAAGATCCCCTGGAGAAGGGAATGGCTATGTACTCCAGTGTTCTTGCCTGGAGAATCCCACGGACAGAGGAGCCTGGAGTGTTACAGTGCATGGGGTTACGAAGAGTTGGACGGGACTCAGAGACTCACACTCTCACTTTCATTCACTTTTCATTACAGTCTTTCCAGTGAAAGCCACCTCTCATATAGTTTCTGAAAATTGTTTATGCCGCCACTAAACCTTTAAAAGCATTCTTTGCATTTTTTTGAACAACAAAAACCCAAGCCCACCTTGAAAACTCCCTACTCCAAAACATGGATTCAACTTTCTCCAAGCAACCCAGATAAGGTATACTAAGAGCATTAGAGCCCAAACCTAGGGTTAGGGGTGTAAATCACATCATTTATTGTGAGCACAGGTGATGTTTTCCCATATCATGACAGAGATAGAAAATGTAGAGCTTAAACTGGTATTTTAAATTTACTGTTAACCCTTTTGTATTATGTGCTTAATTGAATTTTTAATTCTCTATCTAAACTATTCTAAATTGATAAGCCATGTAATATGGCTTTAAATAAAATATTAATTAAAATAAATATAAACATTTATTTATTTCTCCAACAATAAAGTATCTCTAAAACTTATCAGTGTAGAACTGTGATATATAAGACTTGCCACTCAACTCTTTTGTGACAATTTTTACATATATCTCTTAATACTTTATGATGAAATTAGCATTTTGCATTGTTTCTAACAATTTGGATTCCAATGAACTTGTAAAAGATACAGGTCTATTGTATACTTTAACCCGGTTACTTAAATTTATTTTAACCTAAACTGTTATCTTCTAAAGATGGATAGTTCTTATTTTATAATGACATTCATTCATCTTGTGTTCATTTGACAAATATTTAATATATTTATTAATATATCGGTGATATAGTGACAGATGGTTGGATAGATAAATGGATAGGAAAGAAAATACAAAAATCCCTATCCTTGAGAAGTTAAATTAAATTCTCTTTTGGAGACAGACAGTAAAAATCAGTAAAGTAAATAGCATGTTAGAAAACGACAACTGCACCAGGACCTACCGTACAGCGCAGGGAGCTCGGCTCAATGTTATGTGACAACTAAATAGGAAAAGAATCTGAAAAAAATAAACACATGTAGAACTGAATCACTTCACTGTACACTTAAGACTAACACAACATTGTTAATCAACTATACTCCAATATACAATTAAAAGTTTTTCTTAAAAAGAATACAGTAAATGAAATGGAGGAAAAATGAAAAGAAATAAGAAGATACGAACTATTAAGGATGGGATAAACAACCTAGAGAGCATATTAAAAAGCAGAGACATTACTTTGCCAACAAAGGTCCGTCTAGTCAAGGCTATGGTTTTTCCAGTGGTCCTGTATGGATGTGAGAGTTGGACTATAAAGAAAGCTGAGTGCCAAAGAATTGATGCTTTTGAACTGTGGTGTTGGAGAAGACTCTTGAGAGTCCCTTGGACTGCAAGGAGATCCAACCACTCCACCCTAAAGTAATGCTGAAGGTGAGACTCCAATACTTTGGCCACCTGATGCGAAGAGCTGACTCATTTGAAAAGACCCTGATGCTGGGAAGGATTGGGGGCAGGAGGAGAAGGGGACAACAGAGGATGAGATGGTTGGATGGCATCACTGACTCAATGGACATGAGTTTGGGTAAACTCCAGGAGCTGGTGATGGACAGGGAGGCCTGGTGTACTGCGGTCCATGGGGTCGCAAAGAGTCGGACACGACTGAGCGACTGAACTGAAGTTATTATTTTAGGTAAAATGACAAGGAAAAATCTCTCTGAAAAGGTGAGTGGAGATCTAAATATAGTGAAGATGGTATCTATGAGGATACCTAAGGAAAGAGAACATTCCAGGCAAAGGTAACAACATCTGAAAAGGCCCTGGGGTCAGCATGCCTGACGTGAGAGAAGATTGACTTCTTCCTCTCAACTCTAAACCATGACTTCCTGGACTCACAATGATAGCTTTTTCCCTTAAGTTGTTAACTTCTGGAGAATGTTACGTGTGAAATACACACTGAACACACATTCACACCAAATTTGTTTCATTTTGTGTCTTATTATTATATGAGTACATTTTTTGGTATTTTTGTAATTTCTAACAATAAAGAGGTTTTTTTTTTTTTTAATGTAATGTTACAATTAAAAACAAAAGTAATGATTAAAACAGTTTGAAATGTAATTGTATTTTAATATTATTGTTAGGAATTCATCTTTAAATGAATAAAAATTATAACTTTTCATTTTCAAAAGACATGTTAATTATTTCAAACAGGAATTTTTAAATAAGTTGATTGTGTTTACACTTTATGTCAATGTAAGGTTAATATTTCCAATTAAATGTTTTAATTGGTCACTCATAAGTTATCTTTCAACAGACACAATTATTTTCAAGAACTTGAGACCTTCAAATACTATCTTAAAATTCAATTAGTTTATAATGTATTTGAATAAATTAAAGTTTTAAAGGACAGCTCTTTTGAGAGTCTAAACAAGATTAAGTTAAACAATTAAAATTCTGCTCCCTATAGCTAGTATGAATAAAAAATTATTTCACTAATTTTTATTATTGTAAAATACTTTATGTATCCTAAAAATAAATAATATAAAGGTATAAGGTGTAAAAATAATTGTAAAATACTCAAATCTTCCACAAAGGTTAATAGAGCATTAGCAATACTTTTGAACTTTCCTTTCTGTACCAACTGTCCTCTCTCTTTTTCATCACCTCCTAGGAGCAACTAATCTTCTAAAATTTATATACATTATTTCTTGTTTACTGTCATAACACGTGAATCCCTTGATAATACGTTATTTATACTTCCTGTGCCTTTGAGCTTCGTATAAAAAGTATTATGCTATTTGGTTCTTATTGTAACTTGCTTTTTTCCTTTAACACCATCATGACACTTGTTGCGATTGAGATATATAGAGCTGTATTCAACTCAGTTTCATTACTGAAGAGGATTCTGTTACATGAATATACCACAACCCAGTCATCTTCCTATCAGTGGACTTTTCTTGTTGTTAAAACTTTGCTATTACAAATATTACTGCTATGAACACTTCTGAACACATCTCAATGCATTGGGTATATCCCTAGGAATGGACTGTAGACTAGCATATGCATTTTCAATTTTTTAAAAAATGACAGATTATTTTACAAAATGCTTGCATGAATTTACATTCTAACCAGTAAGGTATATTATGGTTACTTGATTTTTTTTTAAAAGAAACATTTTATCAGAATCACTGACTTTGCCCTTATTTGTACTAATAAACTTTGTCTCAATGATTTTAGAAGGCTTTTCTAAAACATATTTTTGATACTGACCCTTTGAAAGTTATGTTCTTTGCAATTAGCTTCTTCTAGTATACATCTTATAGTGTAATGAATAGACTTTTACAAAATTTAATACACTTTAATTACTCTCTTTAATCCCCTTATTTCCTTGGTTTCATTTAAGAGATCCTTTTCTATACATATAGATTTTACTATATGGACCTTTGTCAGCAAAGTGATGTCTTTGCTTTTAAATACGCTGTCTAGTTTTGTCATAGCTTTTGCTACAAAGAGCAAGAGTCTTTTAATTTCATGGCTGCAGTCACTGTCCACAGTGACTTTGGAGCCCAAGAAAATAAAATCTGTCACTGTTTCCACTTTTCCCCTTCTATTTTCCATGAAGTGTTAGGACCAGATGTCAAGATCTTAGTTGCTTGAATGTTGAGGTTTTTTGTTTTATAGGAGAAATGCTTTTTTTTTTTTTCATTTATTTTTATTAGTTGGAGGCTAATTACTTTACAATATTGTAGTGGTTTTGGTCATACATTGACATTTGAATCAGTTCTAATGAGATGGATGAAACTGGAGCCCATTATACAGAGTGAAGTAAGCCAGAAAGAATGTTGAGTTTTAAACCAGCTTTTTCACTCTCCTCATTCACCCTCATGAAGAGGCTCTTTAGTTCCTCTCTGCTTTCTGCCATTATCTCCATATCTGCATACTGTGTCATCTGCATATCTGGGGTTGTTGATATTTCTCCTGGCAATCTTGATCCCAGCTTGTGCTTCCTCCAGCCCTGCATTTTGCCTGACGTACTCTGTACAGAAGTTAAATAAGCAGGATGATAGTATACAGCCTTGACATAACTCCTTTGCCAATTTTGAACAGTCAGTTTTTCCATGTAAGGTTCTAACTGTTGCTTCTTGACCCACATATGGGTTTCTCAGGAGGCAGGTCAGGTGGTCTGGTATTCCCATCTCTTTAAGAATTTTCCACAGTTTGCTGTGATCCCCACAGTCAAAGGCTTTTGCCTAGTCCATGAAGCAAAAGTAGATGCTTTTCTGGAATGCCCTTACACTTTTGATACTCACTGCCTGAAGAGAGTTTCTAATTCAACAAGCAGGGACAAGGAACCCACAAGAAAGCATGCAAACTTCCTAATTCAACGAGACACAATCAACCGTCTGGGGGGAACCAGGTGGCCAGAGTCCATAACAGAGGGACAGAGAGAAGGCGAAAGGCGGGGCAGGGCTGTGGTGTGAAGAGGCTCTCCCTGCAGGACTCAGCTGTGTACATAGCAGTGCCGGTTTGTGAAGAAACTGCTTAAAGCGGAGGGAAGAGTCACGGGGAGGATGAGAGGCAACAGGGGTCTGTGTCCACGCAAGACTGGAAATAACGCCTGTTCCGAGTGGCCAGACTGGAAAAGCTCATGGTCCTCCAGGCATGGGGTGGAGTACTCAGAGGGCTTTGCAGCTGGGACCGTTACCCTTCTCACAATGCCTAAAACTGTGAGATGTGAAGTAGCCAAATTCTGTCCAATTATCTTAACTTTATCCCAAGAACAGAACTCAAGAAGATCCATAGGGATACAAAAATATACAACATCCACAAAAGATAAAATTCACACTGCCTGGCATCTAATTAAAACTACCAGGCATGCAGAGAAGCAGAAACATATAACCCATAATAAAGAAAAGTTCAACAGATACCATCCCAGAACTAACACAGATGTTACAGTCAGAAAAAAATACATCAAAACATTTATTATAGCTCTACTCTATATGTTCGGAATATTACAGAGACAGAAGATATAAAGAAGACCCAAATAAAAGGTCAAGAGATAAAAACTACAATGTGTGAGCTAAAAATTAAAAAATAAAACACTAGATGGGATTAATGGCAGGTTAGACATTGAAGAAAATTTAGTGAACTTAGAAACATAACAAAAGAAACTAAAGAGAGAGACACAGAAAGACTCAAAACTGAACAGAGCTTCAGGGAGCCACAGGACAACTTCAATCAGCCTAGTATGCCGGCAATTGCAGTGCCTGAGGGGAAGGGAGATAAACAGAAAAATATTTTAAAAGAATAATGGCTAAGAGTTTCCCAAATTTGATGTATACTCTAAATGCACTGATCTAAGAACTTAAGACATCTCACATCATAATCAACTCCCCAAAAACATTGACAGAGAGAACACATGTAAAGCAAGCAGAAGGAAATGTCTGCATATTTCTCCAAGGAGACAATGTGAAAAACAAGCCAGTGGAGTAATATCTTCAAAGTAGCAAAAGAAAACACTGCCAACCTAGACTTCTATAACCTATGAAAATGGCTTTCAAGAGCTGAAGATAAGCAGAGGGGGAATGTCGTGGCAGATGGGGGACAAATCAGGAGTTTGAGAGAAACGCACGCACTCGGGTATCGTAAGTAGGAGTAGACAGCCACGACTCACCATATAGCACAGAAAAGACCTCGGTACTCTGTGGCAACCCACACGAGACAGGAATCTAAACAAGATGCCTGTGTGTGCTCACATGGCCGAATCCCTCTGCCATGCACTCGGGACCAACACCACACTGAAAATCAACTCTACGCCAATACGATGTTTAAAAAACCCAAGTTGAAATAGAAACGTTTTCTGGCTGACAAAGGCTAAAAAAAAAAAATTATGGCCAATGACGAAATGAACTTCCTTCAAAGCAGGGAGAAAGTGATACCTGATGGGATGAGGGTCTACACGAAGGAATGACGAGCACTAGAAACTGACTGCCTGGATACGTAAGTGAGTGATTTCCACTGAGGCGAGTGATTTCCACTGTTAATAGGTAGCTGACTATTTAAAACAAAACTGGTAACAGTGTAGCTCACTGTTTATAATAGGGAAAAAGCAAAATTCATCATGATAATACAACAGAGGCTGCAGGGAGAGAAATGAAAGTATACTAACATGACGTTGCTTAACTATTTTATGAACCTGCGAAACAGCACTTTGAAGTAGACTGTGGTAAGTGAAGATATACTCTATAAAACCACTGGACTTCCCTGGTAGCTCAGCTGGTAAAACTCTGTAAAATCATTAAGCCAACAAAGTGGATTAAAAATAAAATCATACTGGATTACATTAATGTGTATTTATCCCTTTATTTTCTGCTTTAGTTTTATACTGAAACTAAGGGGGAAATGTAGCAATCTAAATTTTTAAGATAAATATTAAATAACTATGAGTGCAAAAATTATATAAGAAACTTACAAATGAGTTAACAACCATAAAAGTGTCTGACCAAGATAAAGAATTAATATCTTGGAGACATTGAAGAGACATTAAAATCTTTGATTTAAAGACAAAACATCTAAATGTATAACCTGCAGAAATGAGAAATTTTATTTTCTTTTCAGTAACTGTTGAAATTTCTCTGATGTCCTAAAAAGTATTGCTATATAATCACTTGCTGTCCATGTAATGCTATCTTTTTGAGTTGAATCATAAATGCCAGAGCTTCCTAAGAACCAGTCACTAATTGAATTCTATTTTTAGTAACTGTGGATCTGAAAGGAAGTGTATAAGCAATACCACCATTGACAGATAATGTAAATTATCTGGTAGCTCATCACAAAATTGCTATTTTCTGAGTTAAAATCTTTCCTTGGAGAGAGAGGCTTGCAAGTTTTTTTCAGTCAGTATAAAAGTATTTTGGTTTTAGCACATAGGACTATCTGTGTTGTATGTGATGAAAGACTAGTGATAAGACATAAAAAGAAAAAGATAACTATTAAAAAGTCTATTTTCAGAAAAATGTAAATTTAGTAATTAATGGGAAACATTAACAACATAGTATATTTACCTTAAATTACACTAAAATTATCAGCAGTTTTCTTAAAAAGAAGAGACAGCCAACATGAAAACATGGTAGAAATCTAGGAAAAGAAAACTTTCAATTCATATTAAACAGTAAGTTTGCACTTCTAATAGGAAGCTCTGGAAATAAATATCATCTTTTGAAAAACAGGATTAAGAAGACTTTTTGGAAAGTCTTGCCTTTCTAATCACTCATCAAAAATAACTTTCTTAATTCTTAGTTTTCTGTCCAATTTATTCTCAACTCACAGAAAGTTACATTCCCCCCCCCCCCCCATTATTTCATCATAGAGTGAAAGTGCCATCACTGATTAAACTGTGAAAACTGGTTCTTCTTATCCCAGCATAGGGCGGAATTTATCATCCAAACCAGGATTTACTTGATATTGAAAGGGAGCCATACTGACAGTATCAGGAGGACTGCCCTCCTCCAGGACTGTCCTGGGAACAGTAAGATGGATAATCATCCCCATATGAAGATTTTGATGGTCAGCCTCTTTTCTACCTGTTTACATTGCATTTCCACCAGTGTTTCCTTATACCTCAGGTTCTAGGAATTCTGAACTACTTCTGGTTTCTAAACTATGCCATCTTGCTTCACACCATTAAGGCTTTGCATATTCAAGCCCTCTGAATAGTTCAGTATTTAATATCCAGTACTTCAGAAATTCCTATGAAGCTTTTAACCCTGCTTAGATGGCATCTCTTAGGAAATACTGAGGCTAATGTCCCTCCAGGGTTGACCAGTCTCTTAATTAAGAGTCAATCACAAGGCATACAGATGAGCAACAGGCACATGAAAAGACGCTCAACATGACTGCTTATTAGAGAAATGCAAATCAAACCTCAATGAGGTACCACCTCACACAGATCAAAATGATCATCATTAAAAAAAAACTGTAAATAAAGAATGCAGGAGAGGGTGTGAGAATAGGGAACCCTCCTGCATTGTTGGTGGGAATGTAAGTTGGTCCAGTCACTGTGGAGAATTCTGTTGTACAGTCCAGCTCTTTGTGATCCCTTGGACTGCAGCGCGCCAGGTTCCCCTGTCCTTCACTATCTCCTGGAATTTGTTCAAATTCATGTCCACTGAATCAGGGATGCTGTATAACCATCAAATCCTCTATGTCCCCTTCTCCTTTTGCCTTCAATCTTTCCCAGCATGAGGGTCTTTCCCAATGAGTTGGCTCTGCATATTTGGTGGCCAAAGTTTTGGAATTTCAGCTTCAGCATCAGTCCTTCCAATGAATATTCAGGAGAATAGTATAGAGGTTCCTCAAAAAACTAAATATAGAGTTGCTGTATGATCCAACAACCCCAATTCTGAGCATATCAAGACAAAACTCTAATTCAAAAAGATACATGAACCCCAGTGTTCATAGTAGCATTATTCACAGTTAAGCCAAAACATGGAAACAATCTAAATGTCCATCAATAGATAAATGGATGAAGATGTTATACACACACACACACACACACAATGGAATACTCAGTTCAGTTCAGTTACTCAGTCATGTCTGACTCTTTGTGACCCCATGGACTGCAGCATACCAGGCCTCCCTGTCCATCACCAACACCCGGAGTTTGCTCAAACTCATGTCCACTGAGTCGGTGATGCCATCCAACCATCTCATCCTCTGTCATCCCCTTCTCCTGCTGCCTTTAATCTTTCCCAGCATCAGGGTCTTTTCTAATGAGTCAGTTCTTTGCATCAGGTGGCCAAAGTACTGGAGTTTCAGCTTCAGCATCAGTCCTTCCAATGAATATTAAGGACTGATTTCCTTTAGGATGGACTGGTTGGATCTCCGTGCAGTCCAAGGGACTCTCAAGAGTCTTCTCCAACACCACAGTCCAAAAGCATCAATTCTTTGGTGCACAGCTTTCTTTATACTCCAACTCACATCCATACATGACTACTGGAAAATCCATAGCTTTGACAATATGGACCTTTGTCAGCAAAGTATTGTCTCTGCTTTTCAATATGCTTTCTAGGTTGGTCATAGCTTTTCTTCCAAGGAGGAAGCATCTTTTAATTTCATGCTGCAGTCACCATCTGCAGCAATTTGGGAGCCCAAGAAAATGAAGTCTCTCACTGTTTCCACTGTCTCCCCATCTATTTGCCATGAAGTGATGGGACCAGATGCCTGATCTGTTTTCTGAATGTTGAGTTTTAACCCAGCTTTTTCATTCTCCTCTTTCAGTTTCATCAAGAAGCTCTTTAGTTCCTCTTCTCTTTCTGTCATAAGGATGATGTCATCTGCATATCTAAGGTTATTGATATGTCTCCCTGAATCTTGATTCCAGCTTGTGCTTCATCCAGGCCAGCATTTCACATGATGTACTCTGCATATAAGTCAAATAAGCAGGGTGACAATATACAGCCTTGATGTACTCCTTTCCCAATTTGGAATCAGTCTGTTGTTCCATGTCCAGTTCTAACTGTTGCTTCTTGACCTGCATTCAGATTTCTCATGAGGCAGATATGGTGGTCTGATATTCCCATCTCTTGAAGAATTTTCCACAGTTTGTTGTGATCCACACAATCAAAGGCTTTGGTGTAATCAATAAAAAAGAAGTAGATGTTTTTCCAAAATTTTCTTGCTTTTTCTATGATCCAGTGGATGTTGACAATTTGATCACTGGTTCCTCTGCCTTGTCTAAATCCAGCTTGAACAATCTGGAATTTCTCAGTTCACGTGCTGTTGAAGCCTGGCTTGGAGAATTTAGAGCATTACTTTGCTAGCATGTGAGGTGAGTGCAATTGTGCGGTAGTATGAGCATTCTTTGGCATTGCCTTTCTTTGGGATTGGAATGAAGACTGACCTTTTCCAGTCCAGTGGTCACTGCTGAAATTTCCAAATTTGCTGGTATATTGAGTGCAGCACTTTCACAACATCATCTTTTAGGATTTGAAATAGCTCAACTGGAATTCCATCACCTCCACTAACTTTATTTGTAGTGATGCTTCCTAAGGCCCACTTGACTTCATATTCCAGGATATCTGGCTTTAGGTGAGTGATCACACCATCGTGGTTATCTGGGTCATGAATGAAATAATGAAATAATGTCATTTGCAACCACATGGATGGACTTAAGAGATGACCATAGTAAGTGAAGTAAGTGAGAAAGAGACAGGCAAGCACCATATGATACCACTTATATGTGGAATCTAAAATATGACACAAATGAACTTATCTATGAAACAAAAACAGACTCACAGGCACAGAGAACAGATCTGTGGTTGCCAAGAGGGAGGTGGGGGGAGGGCTGGATTAGGAGTTTGGGATTAGCAGAAGCAAACTACTATATGTGGAATGGATAAACAAGGTCTTACTGTATAGCACAGGGAACTATACTCAATATCCTGTGATAAACCATTTTGGAAAAGAATATGGCTTCCCAGGTGGTGCAGTGGTAAAGAATCCACCTGCGAAAACAGGAGACATAGGAGATTCGGGTTTAATCCCTGAATCCGGAAGATCCCCTGGAGGAGGAAATGGCAACCCATTCCAGTATACTTGCCTGGATAATCCCGTGAAAAGGGGAGCCTGTTGGACTACAGACCATGGGGTTGCAAAGAGTTTGAGATGACTGACTGAGTGAGAGTGAAAATATATATATATATATATATATTCATATATATATAGGGCTTCCCTATTGGCTCAACTGGTAAAGAATCTGTTTGCAATGCAGGAAACCTGGGTTCAATCCCTGGGTTGGGAAGATCCCCTAGAGAAGGGAATGGCTACCCACTCCAGTAGTCTGGCCTGGAGAATTCCACGGACTGTATAGTCCATGGGGTTGCAAAGAGTCAGACATGACTGACTGCCTTTCATTTTCAGTTTCACTTTTCATATGTATGTGTATATATATATATATATATATATGTATATATATATCTGAATCACTTTACAGCATAGCAGAAATTAGCATAACATTGTAAACCAAGCTCTACTTCCATAAACAAGTTTGAAAACAGAATCACTCAGCACCTGCAGTAGGAGCTTAGAGTCTGACAGGACTCTGGGCCTCGCGATGCTTCCTCTGTGGTCCTCTCACTTCACGACACCTGCCGGTGCCTTTCCCTCACAGAGCTGCGCATTCCTGAAGACAGGCGTGCCAGCAGACCTCAGTCTGACATTCCTTTGGAGAGCCGGCCCTCTGTCACTGCGTGCGCTCAGCCACTCAGCCACGTCTGACTCTGTGTGACCCCATGGACCGCAGCCCTCCAGGCTCCTCTGTCTCTGCAATTTTTCAGGCAAGAATACTGCAGTGGGTTGGCATTTCCTACTCCAGGGGATCTTTCTGACCCAGGGATTGAACCTGTGTCTCCTGTGTCTCCTGCTGCTGCTGCTAAGTCGCTTCAGTCGTGTCTGACTCTACGCAACCCCATAGACGGCAGCCCACCAGGCTCCTCCATCCCTGGGATTCTCCAGGCAAGAACGCTGGAGTGGGTTGCCATTTCCTTCTCCGCGTGTCTCCTGCACTGCAGGCGAATTCACCTGCTGAGCCGTCGGGGAAGCCATCTCACTGCATGCAGTCTTAATAAGTGTATTAATTAACGACTGCTACTTAACAAACTCTGAGGCTTACCCTGGCGACTCAGACAGTAAAGAATCTGCCTGCCATGCTGGAGACCCAGGTTCAATGCCTGGGTCAGGAAGATCCCCTGAAGGGAATGCCAGCCCAACTCTTGCCTGGAGAATTCCATGGACAGAAGAGCTGGACCGGCTCTCTAGCCCATGGGATAGCACAGTCAGACAGGACTGAAAGTCTAACACACACACACACACACACATCACAAACCATATACTGTAAATATCTGTGGCTTAAAACACACTTTTTTTTTTTTTTTTTAAGCTTATGTGGTGTTCTGGGACCTTCTGCTGATGTGGGCTGGTCTGGCTGATTCCATGGGCCCATGCCTCTGCAGTCAGCTGGACAGGTGACTAGAGGCTGGCTTTTTGTGCTGGTTTCAAGATGTGTCTGGAAATTCTTTCACACTCTTTCTTCTGAAAGGTGGAGCATAATTCTCCTCCCCTTGGACATTGGCCAAATGTAGAGACTCATTTCTAATTGAATGCGGCAGAGTGATGGTGTGGGATTTTTGAGGTCACAAAAGGCATTGTTGCTTCCAGCTTGTTCTCCTGGACTGTCTGTTCTGGGGAGGGGTGTGGGCTTGTTATTAGGACATACAAGCAGCCTGTGGAGAGCCGCCCCCGCAAGGAGTAACGAAGGTGTCTAGTAAACAAGTAATGCCAACTTACCAGCCAAGTGAGGGAGCCACTTGGCCTGTAAGAACAACTTACCAGAAGAGAAAGCTCTGGCCTCAGATGACTACAGGGCTGGCCAAAGTCTTGTCCGGACCTCGTGAGAGACTCCCAGGCTGAACCCCCGCATCTAAATGGCACGTGGACGCCTGACCTTCAGAGACTGTGTGAGGTAATAAATGTGGACCGCCGCCTTGAACTGCTGAGGCTGGGGAGCCGTCTGAGGCCCAGCGGAATGAATGGACGCGCTGGCCAGGATGACTCAGCTGGGACGGCCCCTCTGCACGGCACACAGCCTCTCATGCCCCGCCATGTTGGCCTGGACTTGTTCTCGGGACTTGAAGCTTCCCAAATGAGAAAGCAGAAGCTTGTGAGCCCGCTGTGGCCCAGCCCCAGGGATGTCACCTGTGGCTGACATGTTAGTCATTCAGTCGTGTCCGGCTCTTTTCGACCCCGTGGACTGTAGCCCGCCAGTCTCCTCTGTCCACAGGATTCTCCAGGTGAGAACACTGGAGTGGGTTGCCATTTCCTTCTCCAGGGGATCTTCCCAACCCAGGGATCGAACCTGCCTCTCCTGCAGTGGCAGGCGATCCCCAAAATATCACGGACTATCGGCTAAAGCAGGCCAGCCAAGGTTCAAGGATGAAGAAACAATGCCTCCCCGTTGAGGGAAAAAACTGTGAAGTCATTACAAGGGCCATAGATAAAGGGAGGGTAATAATTGGGGCCGGACTGTCAGTCAAGCTACCCAGACAGAATTGTCTGTCAGCCAAGGTGTTTCCCTGCCTTGGTCCCAGGAGCGAGCTCTTGACTGCAGCAAGTTTGTCAAGTGCTCTCCACCCTGGGACTGCATGACTCAAGAGGAAAAATGATGGTTTCCTTCCTGACACTGAGCAGTTTGTAAAGGCGGAGCACTAGTTCTTGACACCTAGGTTTCTGGAGCTCTCCTACTTCCTGTCCCGTCTGGTTCTTCAGTCATTCCTTCTGTAAACCGGTAGATGCTTTCTTATAAACGCTCATTCTTTCCTGCCCACGTTAGCTGGAGCCAGTTTCTGTTTACCATCAAGAAACCCAGGCAAGGAACCCAGTGACCTTGGCAGCACTCCGCTCAGGACACACTAGCTCCAGTATTTCTTCCAAAGTTAGGGGCTGGAAGATGCCACAGACCAAGCAGCGGGGGATCCTTCAGATGATCACTGGCATTCAAAAAATATCTTTGAAAACTCTTTAAACATCCTTAAGGACAATTGTAATAAAAATGCAAAGCAATCATAATTAATGGTATAGAAACTACCCTAAAATGGTGTTTTCTGGGGACCTCCCCCAGTCCAGTGGAGGAGGTGTGGGTTCGATCCCTGGTCAAGGAACTAAGATCCCACATGCTGCATGGCACAGTCAAAAAAAAGCCTGATGGATTGTGTATCAGTAAAGAAATGCTGTATCTGGCAATGGCTGACTGCATTGCCTGGCAGCATTTCCATGCGGCAGTGTGACTGTCTGCCAGGGAAATCATGGAGCAGGAGAGGTCAAAGTTTCTGGCACTTGGACCAAATACTCATATTCAGGCTATGAAGGCGATGGCATTGTACCTCCTGCTTCCCACTGACATATGGCTGCTTCAGGCTGCTGCTGGCTCCACCCATCTACTGCAGTATAGCTTTATAGTCACTCCTAGCCTGAAATGATTTCCACTTTCAGCTGGTCATCCTTCCTTATTAATTTGCTAAACAATCGGGAATGACAGAAGGTATCAACTCCCTTCCCGGATATTTAAACTGTGAGTAGTCATTTATATGCAAATAGTGTGCCCACGAACTTTTAAGAACGTTGCTTATGCAGAGTTCCAGAGCATAAAGGTTGCAGAATCAGATGCCTCCCCCAAACATTTCTCCCTCTGACATTCAGCAGCTTCTAAAGGAAACTCATGAGTGGGTTTTCACTGCTGAAGTTATGGCAGCTGTCAATCAGGGATGGGCTTGGGCACTTAGCAGTGGAGACAGTGTGGCCTAGTGATTAGGAGTCCAGGTTTTAAAACTGAATGAAAACTGTGCGTTCCAGTCTTCGTTCCACCTCTCATTACCTGAGTGATTTGGGGCAAGCTCTTTAACTCCCTGGGCCTCAGTTTCTCTGTTACAAAGATTGTGCCAAAAAGAGAAACTATCTCATGGGGTTCTTCTGAGGATTATATGGAAAAACTATGTGTAATACACTTAGTCTATAGCTTGCAACATACGAAAGAATAAATGCAAATTGTTAGTGCTTGTAACATTATTATTAATACTAATACCAGTACTATTAATAATAATAATCTAGCATGCCAGCAGCTTCCAGGACTGGAACAGCAAGTCCCAACAACATCTGACTCACCAAGTTGCAGTAGCAGAGCTATTGCTGGCCCAGGCAGGATTGGCATCAGCCCCTAAAGGCAGCATCCAGGGAGGCAGGGTGAAATGCTGCGGCTCAGAGTCCAAGTTCCATCCCGAGATGCTGTCAGCATCTCACCTTCACACTCCGTCTGGGTTGGATTAGCCATATCTGAAGCAGAGCCAACCCTCAGAAGGGCTGGGCTCCGGACTCAGCAGAGAACCGGAGTGGAGGCCTCAACCTGGGACACAAGACAACTGCAAGGGTCTGACTGAACCTCGGGAACACCCAGGGTTCTGGTCACACGGGGCCGGCTGGGGCAGCAGAGCTCTCCAGACCCATCCAATCGGCAGAAGAGAGCCAGTCCTTACAGGGCTGCCAAGGCCAGATCTCCAGCACAGTGATGGCAGGGCTGTAATGTGAGCTGCTCCTGGGTTGTAGGGACAATAAGATCCCCTCTCTGTGCTAAGGGAAGGAATAAAGTCAATAAGGAAAAGGAAAACTGGGGCTCACGGAGCACGACGTCTGCGGCAGCCGCAGAGCACTCCAGGCGGGAGCAGGGCTGCCCGCCTGAGTGGGAGCTGTTATCTCATCTGGCAAACTCAGGGCACCCTCCGCCACCCTCTCCCTGACCCTTGGACAGACGTGCTCCAAGGATCCGAGCCAATGAGTCATTCTCAACAGAACTCTCCCACAGCCTGCTACTCACAGCAGGCCTCAGAGGGAATCAATATCAGTATTTTAGCAAGATGCCCACGGAATGCCCACACGTGTTTCAGTTTAAGAAGTTATGTGAGGAGGCTTCTACCAATTGGTGGGGTTTAGCATGTGGGTTCAAACCTATTTGCCATCCTCCCTTTGAAAACAGACTGAAATCATGGGTTGCTGAAGGCATGAAGACATCCCTTATTTCAGAAACAAGACGGGAATCTCCAAGTGGTCTGCCAGAGACTTTTGGCTCATGAGAAGGTTGCTGGTAGCCAGAACTAAGACTGTCCCAGCCAAGAGGAGATGGAAGGTCAGGAGGAAGTCAAATATTAAGATCTCTGGAAAGTGGAACAGAAATCTGGAGCAGGAGCATGGTAAGAATTAGAAGACGCTTCATGTGACCCTTGAGTGTTATGAAGTATCTTGTCAACAGTCTTCGCTGTTGACTCATCTTGTCTGTTCTACTTCATCATTTGTAGTTTTGAGATGGAACCCACTCAGCTGTGCTAAGGTGCTCCAAGGAAAGATGACTCTCTTTAGGGCAGGACGGCAGATGGGAGCCACAGCAGGCCCCTGAGAACAAGGAATTGGTGACCAAAGAAATCAGAGCATGTGAAAGAAATGGAAGAAAAGTGACAATTTGGGGAAGTACTCAGGACCCTCCCACATTTTCTTTAACACTGTGCATCTTTGTGTGGGTATGAATTTCATGAAAGTGCCTTTTCCCTCTGTGGCTTCTTCTGAGAATCCTCTCTAAGGGATGAATTTTTACCCCTCTCTCCCCATCCCCAGTGGCGCTAGTGGTAAAGAACCTGCCTGACAATGCAGGAGACATAAGAGACGCAGGTTCAATCCCTGAATGTGGACGATCCCCTGGAGAAGGGAATGGCAACCCACTCCAGTATTCTTGCCCAGAAAATTCCATGGACAGAGGAGCCTGGGTCCCTACAGACCATGGGTTTGCAGAGTCAGACACGAGTGAGTGACTAACACCCCATCCCCTAAACATAAACATCCACATATGCTCCAAACTTGGCACATAATTTCAGAGGTTTACAGAACTCCTATGATTTCAGGGATCTCAGGTTAAGAACTCAAGTCTGACACTTCCCATACATTTTTATTTCTTCTTTGAATCCCTAACTTTAAGCCCTGTTACTACCATTGTTTCTAAACAAATAAGGATTACCAGGTTGTTTTCCATTTCCAGTGAGAACAAACTCACCTTTCGGACAACAAATATTCAGAGCCATGGTCCTTGCACCAGATATGCTATTTAAGCTGGGACTTCTGGGAAAGCTCACAATAAACATCAGTGACGAGGCCAGAGGCTTTGATTCAATTTGTTTGGGTGGAACCCAAGTATAGGGAGAGAGCAAATGAGCCAAGATGGTGTGCTCAGGCTCTCCTGCTCCACATTTTGTAAATAATGACGATGTAGCAGCTGAGATCGTTTCTAGCACTGCACAGGCGCGTCACGAGGTGCTCGCTCGGCTGCGGGCTAGTGTGTGTGTAGTACCCTTGGATGAACTTCACATCAAAGTCCTCCAGCTGCTGCGCTGGGGCTACACTGGAGTGACCCCACGACTCTGTCATGTGAGGCTATGTTATGGTTATGTTATGGCTCCGTTATGGTTACGTTGTGGCTGCTGCGTCAGCCAGGAGAGAAGAAACGTGTCTGCAGTCCCTATGGCTCCTCCTAGCTCCTTCCAGCCTCTGAGTTCGCACCTTGCCTACCCTGGGTTCAGCCAACAGTATGAACGGCAAGACAACTGCCACTCTGATCAGGGTCAGCGATACACCATGCATCTGTATTTTTAAAGCTCCCAGAACGTTCTACAGTGCATTCAAAGTTGAGAACCACTGCTCTAGGCTGACTACCCACAATGGATCTGGGGTAATCAGCAGCCTCTCTACCTACCGTACCTTCCCCGGCCGCTCTCAGCAACCCCTCTGTTCTGGTAGCACATGTGCGCAACCTCGGGTCAAGTGAGATGAAGAAAATCTATCTGTAATCCTTGCCCTCATGTAGAATCCTGTTTACATCCTAAACATGAAACCTAAAAAAATGCTAATATAAATAAGTTTTTATTAAAGTGTAGTTGGTTTACAATATTGTATTAGTTTCAGGTGTAGAGCATAGTGATTCAGTACTTTTGCAGATTATATTTCATTACAGATCATCACAAGGTTAAAAAAGAAATCAGTCGCTCAGACATGTCTGACTCTTTGTAACCCTATGGACTGTAGCCCTCCAGGCTCCTCTATCCATGGGATTTCCCAGGCAAGAATACTGGATTGGGTTGCCATTGCCTTCTCCAGGGGATCTTCCCGACTCAGGGATTGAAACCGCCTGTGAGAATTACTTCCCACTGAGCCACCTAGGAAGTCCCTGTTATGAGATACTGAGTATATAACTTTGTGCTACACCACTGTTCCTTACTTATTGTATACACAGTAGTTTGCATCTGTTAGTTCCATATTTCTTATTCCCCACCCACCCCCTCATTTCCTTTTTGCCTTTGGTAACCACATTTGTTTCCTGTGTCTGTGAGTCTGTTTCTGTTTATATTCAGCGATATAAAATCCAAGTTTAACAAATACCTGTCAATAAGTCGTGAATCTTAGCCTTCACCCCCCCCTCTGTACAACGTACAAAGGTCTTCCACAAGTAGGGTGGGGACGTGCCTCTGACTTCTCTCAGAATCACCACTAGCAGTTGCGAAATTTCAGGTGAATCATCTGATGGTTTGTAAACAAGTGTCAGTATCCCAAAGATACCTTCCTATAACTCCACCTCTGGTCTGTATATGCCAATCATTTCCACGTGCATTTGACGAGAACATGGATTTTTCCAGTCAATGCGTAAAGTGTGTTACTTCTCTGAAAATCATTGAGCAATAAATGTAAAGCTCAAGGTTATTGGCAACAATTGTGAGGAATTAATTGGCAGTCTTAAAAGTTCTACTTGGAAAAGTTCATTACTTCTAACGGCTTTTTTACAAAATAATTTGTTTCAAGGTTAGAATAGATGGTTGTCATGTTGGTGGATGTGGTTCATCAGGCTTCACCTTGAGGATGTTCAAATCAGCCACTGCCTGATTACAGAACCTGCCTGGATATGATATTATGAAAAAAAAAAAAAAGTCTCATCAAGAAGATTTCCTTCAATCAAATGTTCTTACACTGCGACCCACTGTGTCCAATTTTAAAGAATTTCTGACTCAGAATCAACATTTGTGATAATTAATCCATTTTATTAGCAGTAATCGAAATGCCTCTTATGCCAGCCTACATTTGATAAATAAAAGAAAAAGACTATTTCTACTCTGTTAGTTAGAAAGAATAGTGAACCCAAGCAACTGAGATGTCTTCACTGCCCCCCACCCAAATAATCTTTGATGGTGTGACTTAGACATGAAGTCAAGGCTGTAAGTCAGTGTCATTATGTCTTCAAAAAGCAGCATCCTGTGTGGCTCAGGTCCAAGAAAGAAGTGAGACATGAGGTTCTGAGAAAATGGCTTGGATGACTTACCTGGGATCCTTATTACACACCTTTATGGAAAACAGCCTAGGTGAGAATGTCTTCAAAACACCCACAACTCCAGACAGCCAAAATCCTGAAATTCTTCTTCATTGGTTACAGATAGTATTTGAAGCTTCCTTTAAAGGTTCTAATTACAAATATGATTTTAATGTTAACCAGTAAAATACATTTCTTTTCTACATCTCAACAAGACCATTCGTTTTTCTTGCCTTGAGAAGGAAGACTGTCAGAAGTGACATGACTACCAGCTACTGTCACATGAAATATTACAAAAAATTATTACAAAGTACTGACACATATGTGTTCTCCCTGAATCCTTTAATTATGACCAGCCTGACTTTGAAGAAACTGAGGCTTAAAGAGTCCAAATGGCTTGTCCAAGGTCATGCCATGAGGAAGTGGCAGAGACAGGGCTCAAAACCAGCCGTGTCAGACTCAAAGTCCGTCTCTACCAAGGACCACAAAGGCCACCATTTGTTGGGCATTTATTGGATAGCAGGCATTTTTCAGGGCTTCTCTGCTGGCTCAGCTGGTAAAGAATCCACCTGCAATGTGGGAAACCTGGGTTTGATCCCTGGGTTGGGAAGATCCCCTGGAGAAGGGAAAGGCTACCCACTCCAGTATTCTGGCCTGGAGAATTCCATGTTGGACATGACTGAGCAACTCTCACTTTCACCTTCACGCACTTTTCATGCAATAACGTGACCCACAGCGAGGAAGGTGTTAGCATCTGAAGCTCAGAGAGCTTAGTCCCTTCCTCAACTCTACACAGCAAATGCTAAAAATAAGGTTTGAATCCTATTCTTTCACTGTTTCCACTGTTTCCCCACCTACTTGCCATGAAGTGATGGGACTGGATGTCATGATCTTAGTTTTCTGAATGTTGAGCTTTAAGCCAACTTTTTCACTCTCCTCTTTCACTTTCATCAAGAGGCTCTTTAGTTCTTCTTTGCTTTCTGCCATACAGGTGGTGTCATCTGCATTACTATTCTTGAAAGAAAGTGAAAGTCGCTCAGTTGTATCCAACTCTTTGTGACCCCATGGACTACAGAGTCCATTGAATTCTCCAGGCCAGAATACTGGAGTGGACAGCCTTTCCCTTCTCCAGGGGATCTTCCCAACCCAGGGATCGAACTCAGGTCTCCCACATTGCAGGCGGATTCTTTACCAGCTGAACCACAGGGGAAGCCCACGCACTAGCAATAAGCAATCTGAAAATACATAGGAGGAAAACAATCCTATCACATCAAAATAGCAGAGAAAATATATATAATAAACCTCACCAAAAATGTGTAAGACCCATATGAAGGAAAAGATACAATTTTACTGAAGAACACATAAGTTCCTGGATGGTGTTTACAATTGCTCATCCCCCACAATTTAACATAACTTCAGTATTCTCCAATGCTATCCCTATTGAATATACAGTTGTTGTTGTTGTTGTTTTTACTGAAAACCAGACAGGTTGGTTCTAAGATTTCTTTTGGAAGAAAGCATGCATAAAAATAGCCAAAATAAAATGCTTAAAGAACAGGAAGGAAGTGATATTTGCTCTACTAGTTACCAAAGCATACTGTAGAAAAATCTGAAATAAACAAAAATGTTGCTCTGGTGTAGGCACAGCCAACAGAGAAGTACAAGAGAGAATCTTTCTTATTAAACAGACTGATGGACTTTGTCAATTCATTGTGTGATAGAAAGACATATTCTCTTACTGAAGAATGGGGATAGACCAATCACTATAAATTATGTAGAAGGAATTAGCTATTTCTTGGGGGGAAAATAAGTATTTTTCCTGACAAGAGACTCAGATTATTTAAGAGCTTAAGATAAAAAATAATTAGAAAAAAATATAGAGAAAGGCTTTATAGTTGCAAGAAAGGGAAGGTCTTTTTATGATTAAAACAATTGATAACATAATGTAATGATTGATACATGTGACCACAGCAAATGAATTCATATTCAGTGTAAATTAAAAGTATCTGCAATATTTATAAAAGACTAAAATGCACAAGATGAGAGCAAATGTTTGCAATATATAACACCAAGTTTCAATATTCAAAATACATAAAAAATAACAACTCAATGAGAAAAAGGACAAGATGAATTGCCATCTCCCAGAACAGCATGCCATGTGAAAATATGCAGTTTCACTCACTGTCACTGATATTCATAAAAAAGGTAAATTTAACCCCTAATGAAATACCATTTTTCAACCATCTGACTGGAAAATATTTCAGACTGGTTAAGTCTAGTGTTGGCAAGATAAAAAATTGATGCCATCCACTCATTAAGAGGATATAATATTTTGAAGGACATTTTAGCAGCATCTATTTACATTTAAAATGACACATCCTTTGACCCAGCAACTACACTATAAAGGTTTCTATCCTAGGGGAAATACTTATACACATATACAAGAGACTTACACAAGATGCTCAGCACTGTTATTATTAATAACCCCAAATCTAAAGCTACCTAAATGCCTATTAGGGGTACTACGATTATACAAACAATGGTGCTGTTACAAAATGGAATGTGCACTACATAAAGGCAGGCCTTTAGGTATTGATTAAAAAAAAAGCTCCAGGATACTTCGACATGAAGAAAAATAAGGTGTAGACCCATAACTATAAGATAATTGATGTATGTGAGTGTGTGTAAGACAAACACATAAAACTAAATAGGCACATTATGCGTGCATGCTTAGTCACTCAGTTGTATCCGACTTTGCAACTGCATGGACTGTAGCCCGCCAGGCTCCTCTGTCCATGGGATTCTCCAGGCAAGAATACTGGAGTGCATAGCCATTCCCTTCTCCAGGGGATCTTCCTGACCCACGGATTGAACCCAGGTCTCCTGCATTGCAGGTGTATATTTTACCTCCTGAGCTACCTGGGAAGCTGACAAATGTACATACTAAGCTGATAACAGTGGGTATGGCTTCAGACCAGCAAGAAGCGCTCCAGTGGTGGAAGGGTCTGAAAGGGACCAGAGCAGAGGCATGGGACGGCCCCCGTTCACAAGTTCACAGCAGGAGTTCACTGAAAACAGTCTTGATTCTCTGGACTCAGTTCACAAAGTGATTTTTAAATGTTATTACAATTTATATTGCTTCCATGATAATGTTATTACTTAATTTAATTAGAATTCTTCCTGAGCATCAAATATTTGCAAGGAGGTGTTTTGTGAAATCAATGATAGAGTCTGTTACCGCGTGACTCTCCAAGGCAGAGTACGGGGCAGTCATGTAGAACGAATGATGTTGGGTCACGATGAGCTTTTCCCATCGAGCCTGCATTCAATATAGATCTAATTATATTTACCGAAGATCGTTAATGGTTACTTATCTTGCATGCCTTGCTTTCTGATCTGCCTGTTTCATAATGGAATTGTAATCTGCTATTAAGTTCATCCACAGGAGACAACTTTCCTGGCTCTGCCTATTCAGTTGTCATCACAACATAACTACATTACCTGTGTGTAAACCATGCAAGAAGAAGGCAGGATCCTTACGCTGTTTAGAATAAGATATCTTTAGCAAAACAGTCCTTCTGCTCTTATGTGAACTCCAGTCTCTCCACCAAAACAGAGAATCAAATAAAACTTGTCTGCAGTATTTCTTTATAGAATTGTGTTTTATTTTCTCTTGTATCCCTGTCCTTAGTTGCCTTCTTCCCTCATATGCCTTCTCCCTTCCAACTTTCCTTGAAACAAACAAACAGCAAAAAATGTTCATTTCAGTTATTTCCTCTGCAGTTGCCACAAATCATTTTTGGAAGAAAGCAGAGGGTCAATCTAGGTCCATGGATGGACAGGGTGGGCTTCCTGGGTGGCTCAGCGGTAAGAGATCTGCCTGCGATGCAGAAGACACAGGTGATGCTGCAGGTTTGATCCCTGGGTTGGGAAGATCCCCTGGAGGAGGGCATGGCAACCCACTCCAGTGTTCCTGTCTTAGGGAATCCCATGGACAGAGGGGCCTGGAGGGCTACAGTCCACAGGGTCACACAGTGGACACGATCGAAGCGGCCGAGTATACAAGTACAGACAGGGTGCCCCAGAACAGTGCCAGCCACGTCCAAAGGGTATCACTAACTCAGGGCGGAGCACGGCAGTCAAACGCACATTCACTGTGATGGTGGGGAAGCCCGGCTGGGAGCGGTCAGCATCTGATCTCATTCCTTACCAAAGTAAGTTCATCTTTCCTTTCTCTTTTCTCTTCCATCCTTCTTCCCTTCCTTTATCTTTTTCCCTTAACTTACACTGAAGGCAGTTTAATGAAGACGGAAGGCCTTGGTTCTGACCTTGGCCCTGCACTTACTGGCTGTGGCCCCAGGTTACTGTGAGGCTGAATGGGCCTGCATACACTGAGCATCCTGACTGGCATTCAGTGGTGTGCAATAAAGGTTAGGCCCTTCTCCTGCTTCCTAGACATCTTTGCTTTGTGAACTCAATTTCCTGCGCTGAAACAGGAATTCAGACAGCAAGCAGATTTCAAATGTCAGCAACCTTGTCAGTGCCACCCCTAAATTAAGATCCGGGTATGGGTGAGCATAAACTGAATTTACTAGGCAAAAACAAGATGAATGTGTGCATGACACAAGAATGAATGGGAGCTGGTACTTATGCAGTGATTTAATTACCTTTATAAAATAATTATCGGAGAAGGCAATGGCACCCCACTCCAGTACTCTTGCCTGGAAAATCCCACGGATGGAGGAGCCTGGTAGGCTGCGGTCCATGGGGTCGCTAAGAGTGGGACAGAAATGAGCGACTTCACTTTCACTTCTCACTTTCACACACTGGAGAAGGAAATGGCAACCCACTCCAGTGTTCTTGCCTGGAGAATTCCAGGGACGGGGGAGCCTGGTGGGCTGCCGTCTATGGGATCACACAGAGTTGGACACGACTGAAGTGACTTAGCAGCAGCAGCAGCATGAGGTAATTATAAAGGCAGCTGTGGTCAGCAGTAAGGAATTCACCTGCATTGCAGGAGATGTGGGTTTGATCCCTAGGTTGGGAAAATTCCCTGTGGCAACCCACTCCAATATTTCTTGCCTGGAAAATCCCACAGACAGAGGAGCCTGGTGGGCTGCAGTTCATAAGAGTAGGACAAGAGTAGAGTCACAAGAGTAGGACATGACTTAAAGACTAAGCCACCGCCACCATAAAGACCTGAAGGATCACGAAAGATACTGGGCAACTTGGAGTCAGCATATAATAACCTTTCTCACTGTGATGACAACTAAAACTCTGATGAGGTTAAAATAACAACAATAATAATAATAATAGTAAGTATCTGAGCACCAATAACAGTAGCTTAGGGAGGGAAGTCAAAACTTAAAAAGCAAACCATATTAAAAGTGAGTTTTGTGGAGGGTTTTTTTTTTTTAATCTCCTGACTTGAAACCAAGGGTGGCCCCTGTGTCAAACTAACAAAGACAACGCAGGCAGCACAAATTCAGAGAGAATTCTTAGCTTTTAGTCAGAGAACTAAGAAAAAGTGTTTCCACAAGCCGGAAAGTATGGGGAAATCCCTGTTGCTGTCATTGTTGCTTCCAGTAAACTTTCGCTTTAGAATAACTTTAGGTTTTCAGAAAAACTGCAAAGATAGTATCGAGTCCCTGAGCACCCCTCACTCTATTTCACTCATGGTTAACATCTCATGTTAACACATTCCATTTTTTAAAACCAAGAAAATAATACTGGTATCTAACTATGATTAAACTCCAGACTTTGTGTCCTTTTACTGTTCCGGGCGCTATTCCAGGACACCACATTTCACTGTCATCATGTCTCCACGGTTCTCTGGGGGTTTCTGGGTCTTCTCTTGCTTTCTTGGCCTTGAGTCTTGAGGCCCACTCATCAGGTGCTTTGTAGAATGTCCTTCAGATTGGGTTTGCTGGATGTTTTGCTCATGTTTAGACTGGAGTTCTGGGTTTTAGCAAAGAACATTAAAGAAGCGAAGTATCTTTTTCATGCTCTCACATCAAGGGTAACTTCTGTCAACATAATGAATCACTGGTGGTGTTAACCTGGCTAACGTGTTTGCCAGTTGGAGACAAGTGACTAAGTCTAGAGCACACTCAAGGAGACAGAAGAGAATCTACGGCAATGGTTGGGAATACTGTAAGGAAGATTTGTCTCTTCTCCTCCATATTTTAGTTTACGTAACTGCTGTGATCAGTACTGAGTCTCATAGATTTGGGATTTTCTTTGTCTTTTTTTCCTCCTGGCCCTGCCCTGAGGAGGCCGTGGTGGCACAGGAACCTGAATCCAAGGAGAAAAACCTGTCCATCTGGATGGAAGACCCTACACCCTGGAGTGTGAAGATCCCACTTTCTTCTCTCCGTTCCCTCACTGTTTTGCCTTGATAGTAACTCCAATCACAGCGGTACTATAGCTAAAACTCCTAGAACACCAGATTTACTATGCAGAGGGTTGGACGAAGGGGCCCCTGGGAGCCACAGGAAATGGGGAAAATAATAAAGGGGAAAGAAATAGGGTAAGGTAGCCCCTAATTCTATGTATGAACTGGTAAGAGTCCCAGGCTCACTCTGAGCTGCTTGCGTAGGGTAAAGACCCATAGCAGGAGAACAAAGCTTTTAAGAACTGAACTGGTATAGGAACTTCTGCCCACAGAAGGAGAGCGCAGGGCAGTCTGAACATACACAGGGTCACTACCTGTCAACAGAAAATAGCTGGCATTCTCCAGAGCATTTTAACAGGACTCATAATCGTATAAGATTCAAAATGTTTATGGTATAATCTAAAATTACTCAACATACAAAATACATGAAAGTGTGACCAATTCTCAAAGGAAAAGACAATCAGATGTCAAGCTCAGGATTATCCTGATATAGAAACTTTTTCAAAGACCTTTAAACAACTATTATCATCACGATCAATGAGACAAAGGTAGACATTCTTGAAATAAACAAAAAGATTGATGTTCCTAGCAGGGAAATAAAAACTATTTTTTAAAGTATTTTAGAACTAAAAAATACAATATTTTAAACAAAGAAATTCATGGGATGATCTCAATAACACAATGAAGGTGACAGAAGAAAAAGTCAGTGAACTTGCAAACAGATCAACAGAATTTATCCAATTTCTATAACAGCAGGAAAAAAAAAAAAAAAAGATTGAAAAAAATCAACCTCAAGGTCCTGTGGGACAATATCAAAAAGTCTAATATTGATGATATTTAAGTCCCAGCAGGAGATGGGAAGGAGAAAAATGGAGAAAAAAAGGTAGACATTATCAAATAAAACATAAATTTGGTGAAAAACATAAATATACAGCTGTAAGACAAAATAACCTCAGAGGAAACCAAACCTATCCACATTATAATCAAACTGCTGACAACTAAGATAAAGGAAAAACTCTTCAAAGTAGACAGTAGGGCTTCCCTTGTGGCTCAGCTGGTAAAGAATCCGCTTGTAATGTGGGAGACCTGAGTTCAATCCCTGGGTTGGGAAGATCCTATAGGGAAATTCCTACAGAAATTTCTACCCACTCCAGGGAAAGTCTACCCACTCCAGCATTCTTACCTGAAGAATTCCATAGACTGTATAGTCCATGGGGTCACAAAGTGTCAGACACTCCTACAAAGTAGACAGTAAAAACAATTCCCTTTATGTATGTCCATGGGAAGAAGAATTGGAAGGACTGTTTGGTTTTTCATTAGAAACCAAGGTTCTGAGAAGGCAATGATGTAACATCTGTTAAGTGCTAAAAGAAAGAACGTTACACTATACACCTGAACCAACATAATGTTGTAAACCAACTGTATTTCAATTTTAAAAATAAGGTATGTGGCAATGTAAAAAAAGAAAGAAAAGAATTGCCAGCCCAGAAGTCCATATTTAGCACACATATCCTTCAGTAATGATGTCAAAATAAAACTTCCTCAAACTAAGGGAAATCATTGCAGCAGGCCTTCTCTAAAATACTAGAAGGAATCCTTCAACCTGAACTATTCCCTGTGGGAACTTGGAACTTCCGAATAAAGAAAGAGTAACAGAAATGATAATAGACAATTTTTCTCTTAGATTCTTTAAAATACATGTTATTACCTGAAGCAAAAATGTAAACACTGTCTGATGGAGTTGTCAATATATGTGGATGTAATATACATGCCAACTATGGCATCAAAGGGTTACTGACCCCTGGAGCAACTACTAAAAAAAACAAAAACACTACAAAGAGATATAGTTCAAAATCAGTGGATACATTTAAATAGATTACTAAAAGATATAGGAATATTTGAAAAGACAGGAAAAGTGTAATAGAGAAACACCCACCACAGGCACAAACTAAGCAAATAATAAAATAATACACCTAAAACCCTAAAACCAGCCATATTAATGATTGTGTTGGTCTAAACACACAGAGATGAAACTGGGGTCTTCTGCATGGCAGGGAGATTCTTTACCAGCTGAGGTACCAGGGAAGCCTGCGTATACAAGGTTAGGTTAGGATATAAAGAAAAGTGGTAGAGTAAGAGCATGCTGGGGGCAAATCTAGATAAACTGGAAAAAAAAGAGCAGTTATTTCAGGAATTTATGCAGAGATGGATTGGGGGCCTTTTTCATTTCTTTAGGAAGAGATAAAAGTTGTAAACCTTGTAAGACCTTATTAAAGTTCCATGTTAACACGCTAAATTTAGAGCAGAAAATCAACCTTTAGTTTGGGATTATTTTAAAAAACAAAAGAAACACCGATATCGGGGAAGATTTTTAAATCTCAATATATGATTGGTCATTCCGTGATCGCTCACAACGTTGGCATTTTTTATAAGGGAATAATTTATAAGGCTTAGAAAATGATGGCCAGATAGTGGCAGAGACGTTAGATAACAACAATAATAATAAAATTAGAATTGAGAAGGAATGAAGGATGAAAGAAGAAAACGAAACTAAGGAGAGGCGACAGGAGCTGCGGACAAGGAGAACAAGTCATCAAGGCAACTGGAAATTTTCGTGAATTACGACACGGAGGTCAGCAACGCCTTTAGGGTTGGGCAGAAACTTGGGTGGCAGACGTTGTTTACAAACAGCCTGGTTGATGACCTTATTCACAGCTGGAAGAACGACCATTCCAAGCATTCTGTTTAAAGAGGCTGAAAGAGGAGGTGGGCAGCTGAACTCCTGAGGGTCCTTTCAGGTTGAGAACCGCAGTTTTCAGTCTCCCTGTCTGCAGCTTTATCTTAGGCGGGCAATCCTGAAACGCGGGAGAGGCTGGGGCTCGGAAACCTAAATTCCGAGGCGGCCGGCTCCCAGATCTCACAAAGATATACTGTTGAGTTCGTTTTTCCAGGACACGTACAACCTCTTAAGTAATACAGATGTAACCAGAACCACAAGCCCTTTGCAGCCACCACCTCACGTCCCAGAGTGAATCCTCGTGTAAGCCCGGGCTACTAGAAACCCCGCCTCCACCTGTAACCATGGGAACGGCTGACTCGCCGAAAGCCGGAGATTCCTGTTTCCGCCCCCTCCCTAACAAATATTGTTTCCCACTTGCTGTCCACATGGGCGCAACGCCTCTCTATTGGTCAGGGCTCCAGGACCGTGCCTTGCCCCAGCCAATAAGCGGCCTGTGCACGTGCACCCTTGCGTACCCTGATTGGTCACCACCCCTTGATCACGCACTGCCGGCCTGCGCCAGCCCGTGCGCAGGGGCGCCAATGAAATGACTCAGTAGCCCTTTACAACCAATCGGCACGTCGCGGGGCTCCCAGCCGGCCTATGGGCGCGCGCCGGGGGTGGGCTGTCCCGGCCCCTCGCCTTCGCCAGCTGGGTTTGTTAAAGCGACAGGCCCTACGGCGCGCCGTGGCTCCACCGGGCAGCGCAGGGTGGCCGCGGGGGCCCTCGGCGTGCGCCTGGCGCCCGTGACAGCGGCGCCGCTCGGCTCGCGACCCCGGCTCCGGGCCGCTGCCGACCGCCTCGGCGCGGCCGCGTCGCCCGGCAGGATGGGCGGCGAGGCGGGGTCCGCGGCGGCGGCGGCGGGCTTCGAGGGCCGCGTGAAGAGCCTGGGTCTGGTGTTCGAAGACGAGCGCAAGGGCTGCTACTCGAGCGGCGAGACCGTGGCTGGACACGTGCTGCTGGAGGCGGCTGAGCCGGTGGCCCTGCGCGCGCTGCGTCTGGAGGCCCAGGGCCGCGCGACCGCCGCCTGGGGCCCGAGCGCCGGTGCCGCTGCCCCGGCGGCCGCCTCGGAGGTGGAGTACCTCAACGTGCGCCTCAGCCTGCGCGAACCCCCGGCCGGTGAGCGCCGAATCCGGCCTGGGAGAGGGGCCGAGGGGGACGGGGAAGGAGCGCTCCGGGGGACTCCCGCCGGCCAGGGGGCCGGAGGGGAGGTTTCCGGGGGTGGCGTCCGCTCGCGGGGTGGCCCAGCATCCCGTTGGGGTTGTGACGGGCGGGCAACAATGCCTGCGCACCCCCACCTCCCAACCCCGGGGAGACGGTGTCGCTCTCCACCTGGCGCCCCGCACCTGCCTCGCTGGGCGCTGAGCTGCATCGGGGTCCCAGGACCGTCTAGGCAGGCTGCGGGAGTGAGCCGTTGCCATGGGAACCAAGGATCTGGGGCTCTAGGTCCTGTTCGTTGTGGCCTAAGGAATGGAGGGCAGAACCAGAGTCTGTCCTGATGTGCCCGGTGTTTTACGGGCCTTTCCTTCACCTGCGTTCCCCCTGCCCCGCCATCAACCCCCACAACTCGCATCCTTTTTGCTTCATGATGAGTTAGCAAAAAGCTCAACTCTTAGGAGGAGGGAAGTCGTTCCCTGAGCATAAGGAGTTCAAAGGAAGTGCTTTTTGACTTGATCCGTCATCCTTGGATTTCCCCCCTTTTGGGGAGCGGGTTTAAGAGTTCTACCTTTGTCTTTATCCTTCGCTTCTTTTTGTTCTCTTTGCATCTTCTTCCTTCCTTGCACCCTCTATAAACCTTGAATGACAACGGGATCTGGCCACTGAGAGAGTTTGTGGAGGAATGATGACCCTGCTGGTGAAGTCGTTAATAGTGTAGGATTTTCCAGAAGTACCCATGTACTTCTGGAAATTCACAGCGCGGATTCCATCAATGTTCGGTGCAAAAATAGATTCCCTTAAAATACCAGGGACAGTGAGTCTTGGTCTTCTTTTAGTTGAGGAGCTCCTTTAAACTCTTTTACCTTTCTGCCTCATCAGCTTCAGCGTTTATCTGGAAAATGAAGCAGTGATATAGACTCTCCGCCCTTGAAGAGTAAAATGCAGTGTATCACTGTTTACCCTTTGCTATGTATTATACAAAACTCAATAGTAAATGCAGTTTTTCCTTGTCCTGCTGTGGAACAGTAGACTGTTAACAGCTAAATCCTCAAGGTTTGTGAGAATCAACTAATTCCAAAAACTTCAGTGAGGAAAGCACATGTGAACCAAAGTCCTCTCTGAGATTAATAAACGCAGTATGTTAGGTGACAGTTCTTTCTTGCTTTATGCCCTTTCATCAGTATGGTTTCCACAATCAACCCACACAGGCCTCCCCCAAAGGTAACAGACAACACAGATTTTCAAGATGGCTGACTGGAGTCAAGGACAATGGAAGAGGGAAGTAATTGGTTTTTGTCCAGGACTCTAGACTTTCTGTGTCCATAACTACTGAGTTTTTGTCCAGGACTTTAAACTGCCTCTATCTCTGTGCCCATAACTACTGAGTAAATAGATGTAAGATTAATAGAAGTTAGATTTGCAGTGGGAAAAACACTTTGGTAAAAAAATATTTGGACTATCAAATAGTGTTCTGATTCACAAGTCAGATTTTTTGTCATTCTGATGAAATAGAATGGTTCATTCTAGACAACCTGAAAAATCTTAGCTTGTTTTAGAACATACCATTACAAACACTGGCGAAAAGTGAAATCATAAGTCTATTTTAGTTGACTTCATGGAGAAAAAAAAAAAAAACTCCTAATATCTATAGCCTGGGAGAAGTTAGCAACATTATATAGCTATAGATTTTTAGGTTTGTTTAATTTCAAAATCTAGCTGAATTTCAGTCACATGAAGAGATTTTTAGAAATCTAGGCTATGGGATGTGTTTTCAAAAAATCTACTGGATAATTTGTTAGCCTTGTTAATCTACCTACTTTCTATCTTGGTGGTTGATTTTCTTCATATTTTTATCAGTAATAGTGGTAGAAAAACAAGACACATCAGAGAGCTGGTTTCAAGTGTTGGCAGCACACCAGGAGGATGACCTTGTGTATATTCCTCAGCCTTTGAGCTCCAGGCTCTGCCTCTGTGTTGGTCTGGTAGCTCCCAGGACTCCCCAGTGCCCTGAATTATGAGCTTGGGCTGAGGAACCATGAGTGAAGGAAGCATCTTGTGACATTGTAGGTCTCATTGCATAAGGCAAAGATAATAAACCTTGAGAGCAGAAATGGACACATGATTCAGTTTATAGACCTTCTTAATTAAAAATTAATAAAGAAGAAAGCAAGCAAAGATTTTATTCCAGTGCTGTGCTGTGCGCTTAGTCACTCAGTCGTGTCCAACTCTTTGTGACCCCATGGACACATGGAGTGTGTCCTGCCAGGCTCCTCTGTCCTTTGGAGATTCTCCAGGAAAGAATACTGGAATGGGTTGCCATGCCCTCCTCCAGGGGAATCTTCCCAACCCAGGGATTGAACCCAGGTCTTCCGCAATGTGGGCAGATTGTTTACCGTCTGAGGCACCAGGGAAGCCCCAGAATACTGGAGTGGGTAGCCTATCCCTTCTCCAGTGGAACTTCCCAACCCAGGAATTGAACCAGGGTCTCCTGCATTGCAGGCAGATTCTTTACCAGCTGAGCTACCCAACTTTCTGAACATTTTTTTTTTTTCCCTCTTTATGTTTTGATGTAGTTCAAAGTCATTTTAAATATTCTGGTTCCTATTTGTTTTTTCTCTGAAGGGAGAACTTTCTCTCTCTCTCATCCTCTTCCAATGTCCTGCACAACTCTGTTCTTCACACTTGCCTGCCATGCCCTTCCCTTCACCTAACCCTTGTCTCCATGCCAGCCCCTTACATCAACTGCTGAGATGGTTCTAAAAAGATGCTAGCCCCACCCCACCCCCAACCACCACCAATAGACTCGGCATCCTAGGGTCATTACTTGCATACAAGTGTCTTAGCCATCTTTCCTCCCAAGGTCTATTTGGAGGTTGAAGTTACTTAGCTTTGTATCAGCTTTGTACCTGACAATCACTGAAAATTTTGGACGTAATGAAATCCACATCTTTAAACACTTTAAGTACTTTGTCATCTTCAGTTATCTGATGACTACAAATTGGAACTTTAGCCCAGCTCTCAGGAGTATCGGGATTCCTCGAGCCTAGTGCTTGATAGAGAGTGGAGCGGCTTTCCCGCCTTCCGGTGCTGGGGCTTGTGGGGTGGCCCCGGACACACCTGAGCCCTGGGACCAACTCTGTCACTGTCATTTAGCATGTCATTTAACTTGTCCCTGTGGCTTACCACTCTGCCTCCAAGTTAACCACCTGTTGAGTATTTCTGTTTGAATGACCGTAAGCGGCAAATGCTGTTAGGATTTTTTTCCCCCTAATATATCACACATTGAAAATCGGAGATAGATTTAGGAGATTTAATGAGCCAATGATGCATTCCCTTTTTCTAAAAGTACAAGGTCGGAAGGGAGAAGGGCCTCTGGTGGCTCGGATGGTGAAGAATCTGCCTTCAGTGCAGGAGTCCCAGGCTTGATCCCCTGCCTGGAGAATCCCATGAACAGAAGAGCCTGGCAGGCCACAGTCCATAGGGTGGCAAAGAGTCAGACATGACCAAGTGACTTAACACTTTTAACTTTGAAAAGTACAGGGTTGAAATATTAACTGAATTGATGAAGGGCTTAGACTTTTAAGTTCTAAGACCTATTAACTAAGTGAAAAATTATCCCATTTCACTAGTGATTTCTTGCCTTTAAAATTTCTTTTATGAATGGCTACAATAGAAATCTCCATTTTAGTATCAGCTGACCAGGCAGATCTCAGAGAAAGCGCTCAGTCACCCCACCCCTGAGGGGATTTAGTTCTGTGCTTGGATCTGTGCACGCAGAAGGAAGAGAACGTGTACAGGTCTCTGGGGGGCCACCCAGCCAACACTGACGTCCCTGGCGTTGGCTTTGAAGCTGACCGGGAGTCTGTGCACTCAGCTGGCGCTCCGGCAATGCTTCTGGCCTTGCTTGGCCCACCCACAGCCTGCCTCCCAGCTTTCTCACGGTCAGGGATAAGCTTCTGTTTGACTGCAGTGGGGCCGGCTGACCCCAGAGCAGGAGGAAGGACTTGTGGCCACGCTTGGCCATCCGCACCTTTCTATCCCAAGTGAAGCAACATTCTCTATTGATCAGTAGTGATTCCTGCCTAATAACTGGCCCTGTTGAATTAGCTATTAAGTATTATACCCAATATTCATAACACACCAAGGAAATTTTTCACCTCCTTTTCCAGCTCTGCCCAAAGAGTATATTGTCTGATTTTCGTGGTATACCTAAAATAAGTAGATCTATTTTTTTTCTAAATTAGTTTTCGGTCCTATGTAATATTTGTATCTCAGGTTAATAGTATACTATATACACATATATATGTGATTTGAAATTGATTGAATTTGGTAAAAGTTGATTCAAAATTTATCAGTAATTCTCTAAATCTCAGGTTAATGTACTTTTTGAAGTATATTCAGTGGTACAGCCAGAAAAACCTCCCTTTAAAAAAAATTATGGTTTTCACTGAAAATTCTTGATCTAGAATGAAACTTAAATAAAAATATATTGTCTTTTTTAGGGGAAGGCATCCTCTTACTACAGCCTGGAAAACATGAATTTCCATTTAGTTTTCAGCTTCCATCTGAGTAAGTGAAACTGTGTAGCTTTGGGGGTTTTCTTTCCCTGGAATATGTCTGTACATTGTATGAGTACTGAGTACCTTCTAACACTCAGGTGTAACTATTTATCCTAAGTAACCCCGATAGACTCCACCCCTTTCACCTTTCTTTTTTTAAGCAAAACTGACAATTTAAGGGGTTTCCCACGTGGATCAGTGGTAAAGAATCTTCCTGCCAAGCAGAAAATGCAGGTTTGATCCCTGGGTGGGGAAGATCCTCTAGGGAAGGAAATGGCAACCCACTCCAGAAAATCCCATGGATAGAGGAGCCTGGCAGGTTACAGTCCATGGGGTCACAAAGAGTCACAGCTGAGCGACTAAAAACCACCACTACAACACTTTAAGAGCTTTCCCCTGTTTTGAACTGAAAAAGAAACTTTAAAAGTCACGTCTTTGGTTTCTTTCAGACCTCTGGTAACCTCCTTCACTGGGAAATATGGAAGCATTCAGTACTGTGTGAGAGCGGTTTTGGAGCGACCCCAGGCACCTGATCAGAGCGTTAAGCGGGAACTCCAGGTCGTCAGTCACATCGATGTCAACACACCAGCATTACTAGTACGTTCTTCCCCCTTCCCTTCCCCTGTCCCTCTTCCTCTTTGCTTTCAGCCATCATCCCTTGCATTTAGCAAGTCTAGTGGCCGCCTGTCCTGTCACTTTTTGATGTAATCTTATAACCCTTATGCATTCACTGCAAATATGTGATTCTAAGTCGGGCAAATTACAAATTGTGTGCGGTAATACTCTTGATTGTGTCGCTGTTATTCGGGGCTGCTTTTGCCAAAAAGTTACATGGGCTCGAAATGCATTAATAAGGCTTAATAATAATAATGCGCACACACGGAGTAGTTACTTTTCCCAGAGCAGCCACAGTCACAGGGCTGTGGTATTCTCAACTCTTCCCTAATAGCAGGGTGAGGAACAGTAATTACGGAAGAGTACTAATCACGCTCAGCCTGTTATTGACGCTCAGGCCATTATGCTGTGTCTCCGTGCATTTTGCATGTCATTTTCTAACGCTAAGTGAGGATGTGCAGCTGCTCTGGACTTCCTTTCACTTCTCATTTCCTTATGACAGATTTGGCTGCATTAAAGCATTGAACTTCTAATAATCACCAGAAATACTGTAGGCTGATAAGAAAGATCAGGCTGTAAGTAACAACAGAATAGGCAAGATGGGAGCTAATGAGGTAGATTCTTTTATCTAGACCCATATTATCAAAATAATATAAAATTATACCTTATACTTTCATGATAGCTAGTAAGGACCTAATGGTTCTTCATTTAAATATGAATGAATGATTTTTTTTTACTTAATAATTTAAACTTTCCATCATGATACTGATGTTGCAGAGATGTATTTTTAGTACTGGAGGTTTCCCCTTTCTAGCCAGTGTTTTTAAAGATCAGGGGAAGAAAAAAACAGGAGTGAGAAGTTGCTTAACTCTTTTTTCACACAAAATAAAATAGAATTTACTCTGTTATGAAATTATGAAAATGTAACAGATAAGCCCTAGCTGCATGATCCCTTTCAGCCAAAATCATGCAATAGCCTGACCCATCTGTGACTTATCACCTGTTCAACACCTATTTTGAAAATTGATGATTTTCAAATACTGCCTTGTGCTTTTAAAAACTACTTAGAATTGGGTGGTTAACTAATTCTAATTTATTTATGGAGCCTTTGTGGCAAATAATTTAAAGTGGTTTTTTTTTTTTTTTGGAAAAAGAGCTGCTAATTATCCTTTACTATCCTTCAACAATTAAAAAGCTATATATTGCAAGTTTGGGTTTTACAGTGAATTTTGGCTTGTGCCTCTTGTAAACTTGAGTATTTTAAACCTTGTGTTGTTTCTTTTGCTGAAATAGAATAGAAAGTGGGTGGTGAGTTTAATAATCCTTTAGATCCATTACATTGGTGTGTTACGCTGTCATAACACAAAAGCCCCAAATCATTCTAAGAACACTCGAAATTTCTGCCTAATAATGCATTTGAAGTAAGGACAAAAGGCTGTTTGCTTATTCAACATTTTAAACGCCAAGACAAATAGAACATTCTGATTATTGATCTGTATGCCGTTTCTTCTTCTCCTGATCTACCTAAAGTCTTTTTTTAGAAAAGGTAGTTCTATCATGTTAATAGGTACTGCTACAGTTAGGTTCTGACTGCTTTTTTAAAGGATGATGTATCATTTCCCAGAAACGCAATGAAAATATAGAATAAAATAGGTCCTAGTTTAAATCTGAAAGATCACTTAGTTTTCCTGAAAATGGAGTGATTTTTAATGCTTTCTTTCAGTATGTTGCATAAAATGTCACAGGAAGATAAAAAAGGTTGATTTGTTTTTTGGAAGACTTTTTTTTTTTACAACTATTTTATTTTAAAAAATGGCATAAGTTGTATGAATTTTCTAGATCAATTTAAGTAATTTTATTATTTGAACTTTTAAAGACCCCTGTATTGAAAACTCAAGAGAAAATGGTTGGCTGTTGGTTTTTCACTTCTGGTCCAGTCTCGCTGAGTGCCAAAATTGAAAGAAAGGGATACTGCAATGGTAAGCAAACTGTCTAAAATTCCAAATGCAAGATTCATTAATTAGCTAGTTGGAAGTAATTTTTAATAGTATGTTTTGTGATTAATGAAGTATGTACTATTTTAAAACATGAGTAATACAATTTTCTGATTCTAGTATAAATCATTGATATTTAAATATTTGTAAATAGATGAGTGGATCCCAACAATCCTAGTATTTCTGACTTCAGTCCTGGTACGTTCATAACTAAGACTAACACCAGAATGGGAAGATGCCAGCATTTATTTTAATGTTGCAGAAGAATATTCCAAGCAGTGTTGCTTGGAAGAGAGCTACTGCTGTATGAAAATACTGTTAGGCGTTCTGACTCCAGGCTGGGAATTGTCCACGCAGGGCTGAAACGTAGAACGTTGACACTCCTGACAGTCACACTGATACCAGAGCAACCACCTGTGCAAGGCCCATTCCCATCCAGTGGATTTGGCCCTGCCCCTGGGTTCTGGCTTGTTGGAGACGGGGGTGGTGTGGGATAGTATGACAGTGGATGTGTAATGTGGGTGTGAAACTTGTTTACGCCATCCATTGCTTAACATCAGTTCCTAAAATGCAAACCTTGTTCTCTGCAGATTTTGTTAAGCATTGATGAGTTTGGTACTTAAGATAGTACTAAATCATTTATTTGTATATCTTCTCTCAATTTTTATAGATCATGGTCATTTATAGATCTTTAGAACTGGTAGCCTAATATTGCTAAATTAGAAAAGGGAATCATGCAATAATTAGAAAACGTTATCTGCACAAGCTGCAGTGAATTTTCTTTTCTCTGATTCAGATTTTTCCATGAGGCTTCTCAATTTCTTAAAGTCACATTGCTACATTTCAGCTTCCGTCAGGAAACTCTGTTCCACTGCGGTGAGAACTCCTGAAGAGTCTCTGAAGGTGTTTCTGTTTTCTTTTTAGGAGAAGCTATTCCGATCTATGCAGAAATAGAGAATTGTTCCTCGCGTCTGATTGTTCCCAAAGCTGCCATTTTCCAGACTCAGACATACCTGGCCAGCGGGAAGACAAAGACCGTGCGGCTCATGGTGGCCAACGTGCGCGGGAACCACATCGCCTCCGGGAGCACCGACACCTGGAACGGGAAGACCCTCAAGATCCCGCCCGTGACCCCGTCCATCCTGGACTGCTGCATCATCCGCGTGGACTACTCCTTAGCCGTGAGTGCGGCGCTCGGGGGGTGTAAGGCACGTGGTGTGGAGCCACACCGGGCGCTGTGTCCCCGAGAGGGGTCACAGCAAACTGTGACACAGGGGATCCGCCTCTGTTTTTCCATCAAAAACTAGCCCCCGAGGGGTTTAATTAAAATGGGAGAGTGAAGCTGCTGTCGGGGCTGCTCGTTGCGGTGAAGATGCGTCCTCAGCTTCCTGTGGTTTTGTGTGACGGTGACATGTGTCCAGGTCACGGTTCTCCAGCACAGAGTGCGCTCTGTATTTTGTGGGCTCCTCATTCAGTGTGGGCACTTTATTCTGTCAGGACAGTTTGCGGTTGTGTGGGGAATGGTAGCAGACAAAGGAGCTTTTTTATGAAAAAATAACCGGGCTACTCACTCTGAGGCTCACTTACATTTGTGCCTCTCTCTCTCTTGTTGTTTTGGTTTTTGGCGTATTAGGTGTATATTCACATTCCTGGTGCTAAAAAGTTGATGCTCGAGCTGCCGTTAGTGATTGGCACAGTTCCATACAATGGTTTTGGCAGCAGAAACTCCAGCGTTGCCAGCCAGTTCATTATGGATATGAGCTGGTTGACACTGACTCTGCCAGAACAGCCCGAAGGTAAGATGTTTTGAGGTTCTTTCATGTTGAAGTCACACATACAGAGTACTTCTGAGGTTCTTTCATAATGAAGTCATACATACAGAGTACGTAAGAGCAGCACATATGAGATAGAAAGTGCTCAGATGATACTCACCACTGCCACTATGACTGTCCTCACTCTTTTTATTACTAAAAATCAGCAAACATTATTCTAGGCAGGGACTTAAAGAGTTTAGCCTGCCCAAGACACAGAATTCCCAATGGCACGTCCAGAAATACCATCCACATCTCCCGACTCCTGTTTATAATAATTAAATAATGAAAAATAATCAGAGTATGGTTTGTTATGTAGGTATTTTTTGTAGTCACATTTCATGATTTGTTTTTTTTTCTTTACCTAGACTGTAACGTACACAACTCAAAAGAGTAGAATAGTATCGGTGTTAGTAGTACTTAATAAAAGCAGAATCTACTGAATATTTTTTGTTGTAATGGGCATAAAAGCTTCCCAATTAGAGGGAAGAATACCATTTGTTTTATTCTCAAATTAAACTAAATTTCGTATTTTTATCAGAGTTCAGAAGACATTAATGTAATTAATTTCTGCCTGGGAATTTCTTAGATCCAACTGTTTTTTTTGTTTGTTTTTTGGTGTTTTTCAGCACCACCAAATTATGCAGACGTGGTGTCAGAGGAAGAATTCTCTAGACATGTTCCTCCTTACCCTCAGCCCCCTAATTGTGAGGGAGAGTCATGCTGTCCTATGTTTGCCTGCATTCAGGAATTCCGATTTCAGCCTCCACCACTTTATTCAGAGGTAAACACATTAAAAGACAACTAGGTTTGTGTTTTTCTGTTTGTAAATAATCTTGTGTCTGTTGTTGAGTCCCAGTTATTAAAAGACACATACGACAATTTTGTATGATGATGATGATGATAGATTATCACTGGTCCATTTACCATATTTTGCAATATTTTCTTGGTACTCTCTAGCATGCATGTAGAGTACCATGAATTGCCTTTAAGGACCCGGAATATAGAGAACTTAATAGTATTCTTAGAATTTAGAAGTCTTTGGGACTTCTTAATAGTAGCTTTCAGCAGCTTGGCTTAACTATCATCATGTAATTAGAAATGATTCTCTAGTTGTGTTAAAGAACATCACAGTAGTAACCTTGGTCTGCTCATTCTTGCAGATTGATCCGCATCCTAGTGACGTAGAAGAGAGCCAGCCTGTTTCCTTCATTCTTTGAACATGTTTCAGGAATCACTGTGTTCATCATCAAGTTAGAATGCCGGTTCTTTCCCCCTGCCTTTTGGGGGAATAGGGAGGGAAGATTAGCTTGGGAAGAACATAACGTCAAGACTGAAGGTGGAAGAAATTTAAAAAATGCGACAAGAACTTTCCAGTGGGCCAACAGGATTGTTGCGCAAGTTTGTGATGTGGTTTTGTGTCCCCTTTGAACAATGGGATGAAGATGTAATGTGAAAAGTCTCAGAATGTACTGAAAGTCCAGATGGTGATAGAGTAAGTTGGAGGGGTGCCTGTGTCAACCCAGGAGAAAGAAAGGTGCTTGTGAAGAGTGGAAACACTGTGAGCATGTCTTTAGAAGGTTTTCTCAAAGCGGAGCAGCTGTATCTTAAGCTTTGAGGCAGTGTGGATGTATTGGGAGGAAACTTGACTTTAGAGAATGTAGCAGCACAAGAATGTGCGTGAGCAGGAAGGGGGCCCACTCTAAATACGAAGCGAGACCCTCGCGTGTCAGGGCCGTCATGGTTTCTTACCATACTCGATAGGACTGAAGGTCCTTAAAAGAATCCTTTTCTGAGGTCAGGATCTTTGGAGGTACTAATGAAGTACAGTTTTCACTCTTTTAGTGATAGTCTTAAGAAGTAGTTTATAAATTGGCTTTACAGTATTATGAAACCAAGAATGAATTCCTTGAAAGGCTTGTCAGTTGAAAGGGGAAAGGTGAATTTCAACTTGAGAACACATTTTGTTGAAGTTGCCACTTCTTAACCCCCTTTAAGTACTTTAGCAGGGTACATGTTTGATTTTCCTCATGTCTTAATTACCTAGGAGCATATTTTTAAAAGGGTTAAAAAAAACAAAAAAGCTTGCTCCCTTAGGATGCATTGATAACTGCACAGTGGGGGGAAAAAGGCCTTTTCTTACCTACCTCTAACGGTGTTATCAGAATCCAATTCGGTTTAAAGCTCCAGGCCTGAGAAGTCTTCTCTGGAGTTTCTGCTCATTTGTCTATAGCAAGCAGTCTCCTATCCCCAAACCTGAAACTGGACTAAGGGCAAAACTTGTAAGGTTAGCATTAGATGAAGGTTAGTATTAGATGAAGGTTAGTATGTGTATACCAAAGGGTATTTCAAGTTAATGTAAAATCAAGAAGGCAGAAATACCATTTTTTTTAAGTCATAAAGTTAATTCCTCTCAAGAGACATAAGTGTACTGATATGATGGCAGTCACTGTGTTGTCCATTGTTATTCCACTTCTTTAGTAATTCTGTTTAAACTGTGATTTTTTTTTTAATCATTTTGGTGCAATATTTTATTATCCTTTAACCTCAGGATATTCAGACCAACAAAATTGTGTTGCTGCTAGAAGTCTGAGCAGTGTTTTTATGTCCCTCTCTCACCTCCTAGTCAGTCAAACATTCACTTGTTTTTACTTTAATCTGTTGGTTTCGTGAGCTGAAGAGTATTTCTGCATGCTGAGTGGAAGGGAGGTAGGGATCCCCATGATAGACATTTTGGACCAGCCCAGTACTTTGGTTTTCTCTACATCCTAAGGGTTTATCTAGAAACCCTGGTGCTTCCCATGCCAAATACTGTACTTCACTCAACTGAACGATTAGCTTTTCTTTGAATCAGTATACTCAGTTAGAAAAGTCCTAAGGTTAAATTTTGTATGTAAAAATTAGGTGGACATTTGATCAGGGATTTTTATACAAACATTAGGTAAATGTACACTTTTAATCCTTCTGGGCATACCTCTCTTCTCTGTAATCACGTAAGCATCTTAAGCCGTTCTTCCGTTGTAAGCCCCTATTGAAAATCACAGTGCAAGCTGTTCTCCCAATAATTGCAGTACTGAAATTTTCATGAATTGTTACTCCTTCCTTTGGTTTTTTGGTGATCTTTTATTTTGCTTTGTTTTCGTGTGTAAGTAGTTTACACACACGTTGTCTGATGCGTTGTCTCATCAGTTTTATTTGTACTTTAAAAAAAGATCATCTCCAGCTATTTCTTGACCTCTAAATTACAGTTTACATGTTTTATCAAGACATTGTCCATCTCCATGATACCAAAACACAGTGAAAGAAACAACAAAATTGTACAGAGGAAGAGAAAGTTTTAATTATCTGACTGAAGGTAGAAAGGCAGCTGCTTACTAGGGTCTTCACTTGGATTGTCTTGCCACCTTTTTTAAAGAAATCATAAAGTGCACCCATCAAATTAAAACAGCTGATTTTCTAGCACTTACGAGAATAGCTAAAAGGTATGATTTGCCTTATTGAATTGATATTGGTATATCTGACCTTAAGCAGTAGGTTGAAACTGTATACCTTTTTATAATCAAGAAGTTATTTGATGAATGGAGAAGATTCTACATTGGAATAGAAAATACTTGGGAATGACGATAAAAATTTAGCTGCTATTTGCTTGTTTATTCTCCTCTTGTTTCATTTGCAAAGAAACCGTGGCCTTAGAATTTTCTTTTTGATGCAAAATTTTTGAAATTGCGAATGTGCATCTTTTGGCTCACAAAATTCTTCCATGGGCAGAACTTTCATGTTTTGTTTTGCACAATAAGAAACTCAATAGGCAGGGGTTATGTTTTTGATAAGTTAACTATCAAAGCTTTTTATTTTTATTATAAAAATGTAACAATTTAACCCACAAGAAAAAAAAAATTGTATTTTGTACTCTTGTCTGAACCCCATGGGTTCCTTTTGTTAATAAAATGATTCCACTGATGTTGTGAGTTACTAGTCTTGTTTTGTTTTTGTAAGACTATGACTCAGGTTGTTACAGACTTAAGGGAAATCAACACCATGATACAGAGTGTTAATGCTAAGATCGTTCTGTAGATGTGTGCTGTCATCAGGCCAGACACAACCCTGGTGCATTCTGAGCCTGTTTCTCTGGTGGCCTCAGTTTCCCCAAAGGGTAATCAGTTTTTAGCATTCCAGGAAAAAGAGGAGTTGATGTGAAAGATTAAGCTTAAGCTATATTGGTCATTGAGAGAGCATTATCTCCATTTTTTCTCAAATGATAATGACCGCTGCTTTAAAGTTTCCTGAGTTGTCATGTTTGTTTGGCCAGAATCTTTCCAGGATTAATTTAGTAGGTCTGGTGGCAGACCTGCTAGGTAGGTCTCATTAGCCTCCTCTCTCTACATATGTACGCAAATGGACAGAAGTCATGCGTTTGTACAGGGAATATGTAACAATATGTCACCTCAGAAAACTGCCTTGGCCCTCTGTCCTGGAAAATTATAAACCTTAGGTAAGTGGCAAACATAACCCAGATAATTTACTCTCCAAGTGTTTATAATGTGTGAAGTGATGTTAAATGAGTCTCTTCTGCATCCACATTTGCAGTCAGCCATAAATTGAGAAGTTTGTCTCATGCACTAAATATCGAGGAAAAATTTATAAGATCACCATTAAAGTTGCTGTCATTTATTTTGTAAAGTTGTGGGTTATAAAATTTAGGACGAGGCAGGGCATTGCAGTCTAGGATATAACCTACAGATTAAAAATGGGAATACCAAAACCCAAAGGTGTAAGCTGAAAATTTGGCCTACATTCTCTGTAAGATTCCTGCTCACTCTTAAAACTTGCTGATTCTACAACTTTAATAGAAGTTATGGAAACAGCAATTGCTTTAAATGACACAGTTTAAAACTTACAGACCTGGGTACTACTAAGCATATACTAAATGAGGAGTCTCAGCATTTATATCTAAAGACCTGTGTCCTGAAAGGATACCACACTAGTCTTTGACTAAATCGCTTCTTAAGTACTTTTGATTGGTAGCTGGAATCCTTTCTTCAGCAGAGACATTTGAGTCTAACTTTATAATTTGAAATAAGTACAGGCTCACAAAAAGTTGCATTACCACAACAGAGAGAGCTTGTGTGCCCATCACCCAGGCTCCCCCACCAGTAACTATAACCTTGTCAGGAAACTGACATTGACGATAATTGAGGACGAGAGTTCAGGCCGCCTATGGACTACCAGTTTCTGAATGCACTCATTGTTCTCGGGCACGGATCAGTCAGTTCAGTCGCTCAGTCGTGTCCGACTCTGCGACCCCGTGAACCACAGCACACCAGGCCTCCCTGTCCATCACCAACACCCGGAGTCCACCCAAACCCATGTCCATTGCGTCGATGCCATCTAACCATCTCATCCTCTGTCGTCCCCTTCTCCTGCCTTCAGTCTTTCCCAACATCAGGGTCTTTTCAAATGAGTCAGCTCTTCGCATCAGGTGGCCAAAATATTGGAGTTTCAGCTTCAACATCAGTCCTTCCAATGAACACCCAGGACTGATCTCCTTTAGGATGGACTGGCTGGATCTCCTTACAGTCCAAGGGACTCTCAAGAGTCTTCTCCAACACCACAGTTCAAAAGCATCAATTCTTTGGCACTCAGCTTTCTTCACAGTCCAACTCTCACATCCATACATGACCACTGGAAAAACCATAGCCTTGACTAGATGAACCTTTATTGACAAAGTAATGTCTCTGCTTTTTAATATGCTGTCTAGGTTGATCATAACTTTCCTTCCAAGGAGTAAGCATCTTTTAATTTCATGGCTGCAGTTGCCATCTGCAGTGATGTACGCATATATATTTTTGGTTTTGTATATAATTCTATGTTGAGGTTTACATTACCACTACAAATCAAGATAAAGAACTTCATCACCACAAGGAAACTCCCTTGGGCTGCCCTAAGGCACTCACACCCTCTGCTTCCCTAATCCCTGACTGTTCTCCATCTGTGTAATCTTATCATTTTGAGAATGCTTAACTTAGATATGTACCTTTTGCAACTGCCTTTTCCACTCAGCATAACACCCTGAAGATCCATACAAGTTGTACATACTCACATGGAGAGTTATTTTCCTTTGTGTTTCAGCTACCTACAAAATTTCAAAAGAAACAAATGGGCTATTGCTTAAAATGTCATCTTGCTTGCAATTTTCAAAGAAAATATGTAACGCATATGTGCACAGGCTACCTTTGTAAATATTTTGGTTTAACATTTGAGAACTACCTTTTATGCAGAAAATACATAAGTGCTGCTTTCCACAAACTTAGTGACTCAGCTTGCCAAAATCCATGAAGTCTGTGAACATAAATACAAAAACACAAGGGCATCAACTGCCCTTGATTAATTCATTTAACAATATTTCCCTGGTACCACTCTTGGGGCTTCCCAGGAGGCACTAATGATAAAAAAGCTGCCTGCCAATGCAGGAGGCTCAAGAGATGTGGGTTCAATCCCTGGGTTGGGCAGATACCCTGGAGAAGGAAATGGCAACCCTCTCTAGTATTCATGCCTTGGAAATCCCATGGACAGAGGAGCCTGGTGGGCTACAGGGTCAGACACAACTTAGCAACTGAACAACAACAAATATCTCTCTACAAGTCTTGTACTATCTAGGGGAAGACTTCTTTAAAAATTTACTTCCTGATACTATAGCCATTTCCCCACTGGGACCCCAGCCCCATATCTGTTTGATGACTAAAGGATATAAACTGTTCTAAAAATGCTAACTTTACATATAGACACTCCTTATCATAACATAAAAATGTCCATTTTTTAAATTTGGTCTTTTAGATACCAGAATCCATCTGAGTCCACATGATAAGCATGTGGTATATGACAGCTTATTTGTAGTATCTTTCACTGCAGATATTCAGTCCTGACTGGCTTATTGAGTTGATGCACATAAAGTATAAAGGTTTATGGTCTACAGTTGCGGTGCTTAGTTCTCAGTCATGTGTGACTCCTTGCGACCCCATAGACTGCAGCCCGCCTGGCTCCTCTGTCCACGGGATTCTCCAGGCAAGAATACTGGAGTGGGTTGCCATGCCTTCCTCCAAGGCATCTCCCAACCCAGAGATCAAACCCAGGTCTCCTGCACTGCAGGCAAACTCTTTACCTTCTGAGCCACCACGGAAGCCCATGTATATAAACTGGTTTAGGCTCTATAGTTAGCTTACTTCAAAATATGTTGTGTGTGCATGTGTATTCACGTGCATGCATGCACACACACACACACACACGCACACGCACACTTTCTTACCTGGAAACCTCCCTCTGCAGGCAAGATAGCTATCAAGAATTATACTGCTTATGTATCTGGGAATACAAGAAAGGACACATTACCATCACCAAGTATCCCTCTCCTAGAAGACAAAGGATTAGCCTTATTTTTGGTCCTGATACACTGGTGGGCAGTAAACAGATAAGAGAGAAGGAAGCTTTCAACTAAGCAATTCTATATTTCATACACACCCTGTGTCACTACAGTTCGGAAAGTTATAAGCAAAACCTTGACACTGAACCATAATAGTCTCTGGCATAACTCAGAAGGATCCAGGAGCCCATGTGAGAACATGTAAGAAACCACACACTGAATATTCACTATCTGAGAGCCTTATGCAGATTCATTTAAATAGTTTCAAGAGACCTGAGATTATGGAAAAACAGCTTAGGAACTAAGTACTTTTACAACTGTTTCTCTTTCCTAAATTAAAACATAAGTTTTAATGTTTTAATGTCTGGCTGGTTCCAAGATAAGTATGTGTATATATAGCCAGAGTACAATACCAAGCAAAAATCTAGTTTATCTTCTTTAGAAAAGGATGAACTCCAAGATTCCCTGTAAATCCCTTAAGAGAGCCTACTTCTAAAATTGTGGATTTAAAAGCAAATCACAATGTTTGTTATTCCATCCTCAAATCGACATATGGAACTTTTAGATTTTAACAAATGCAGAATTCTAGGTACTAAGGGAAACTGTAGCAACAAACACCCACTTTTATCTCATCTGACATAACAAAAAACCTCAGTTATGATGTCAAAAGATAGCTTATCTCAAACACAGAGGGATGCAAACCCAACAGCTGTTCCTCTAAGAGAGTGGCAGGATCACATCTGATAAATGTGATGTTTTCAAGAAAATTAGTTGCGTTGTACTTGAAACCATCTTAAACCAACCAGCTTCAGAATTGTCCTCCCAGAGATAAAACAAGAATGATCCCTGCTGCCAACGGGAAGATATTTTAAATGATATCTGCATTGATCAGAGGGATTCCTGATGGGCTCAGATTTGTTCTGGATTGCAATACAGAAGTCTCACGGGGAAAATTGAGCTGGTGGTAGCTGGGCAATCTACATGTTAACATTCTTTTGCAGCCTCACCCAGTCACAGACACCAGGTCTTTGACCTTTCAGCCTTGTCTGGCTGGTTCCAAGATAAGCTGTCCCGCGGCAGGCTCCAAGGCATTTACTGGGGTCTGGGATGTCTCTCACTGCCCCACGTCTGCCTTGAGCTTGGTTTATCCCCTGACTCTTCAATCGCCTCTTGCTGACCGTGTGCCTCACACATAGGACTGGACTCGTGCTGGGAGGCAGCGCTTCCCCAGCCTGCAGAGCTGAGACCCAGAACCTCACTCCCAACACCAGGGAGAGGAAGGTACAAGAAATTCCTTCAACCCAGGGATAAATCAGAAGTGGTTGCCATCAGTGGAAATGAGGGCTCCCTGTATCAGATAAGTTCGCTGACAGGAAATTGCCCCTTTGGGTGGTGGTTTTGGTTTGGGGTATGAGATTTTCCCCCTGAATTTGGTGAAGAAAGGTTACATCTCAGATGCTACCCCTCCCGCTAGCCAGAGCCTCGGTGCCCTGACCCGTGGCTGCTCGTCCTCGCCCAGGGAGACCAACTTGTCCTGCTGGCCTGGGATTTTTCCCACGTGCCAGGACCCCTTCAATCACAGACGCAAGGGCACAGTGGGTCCCCTAGGCTTGCCTGGTTATTGGGGGCAAACCCGCGCTCCTGGACACAGCACAGCATCCCCTCATGAGTCACTGCCTGGGCACCTCCAGCACCAAAACCCTCTCCTGTCACCCGACAGCTCCCTGCAGCAAAGGTTCCCCCGCAAACACACAGGGCGAGGCAGCTCAGCTTTGGGTTTTGGACTGGGACCCCCGTGGAGGCCAGCCCAACAGCTGGTCCAGGCTCCACCTCCCCCATCTCCTCCTCGCTCTGCTGCAGAGGCCCCGGCCTGCCCAAGGCTGACTCTGGGCTCCCAGGACCAGTGTCTGGACCTTGGGTCACATCTCTGCAGCCACGTCCTCCCAGGCTGTGAGCTTTGTGCACAGATGCATGTGGTCAGAGGCCGCCGTGGTGCTCTTTAGGCTGACTTCTCCTTTTCTGTCTCTCTCTTTTCAAAGAAAGGAGAGCCTGATTTCCCAAGAGCTTTGGGGTCCTTTTCTTCCACTTGCAGCAACCCCAACAGAGACCTGGGTCCAGGATGAGCTAGGCCTTCTCAGAGAGTAGTCACCTTGCTGGGTAATCCCTGGGACGAGCTGGGAAGCTGTTGCACAGGAGGACCCATCATTAAGTGCCGTGGCATCACTGTGCCCACAGGACGTCTGGATGGCTTCCCCGCAACTTGCCCCCTGAGCCTACGGCACAGTCTTCTCAGTATCTTCCTGGTGAAAAGTCTTTGTCTTCTGAGATGGGGATTTATGTTGTGAGACTGTCCAAAGACCATCCAGAAACTAGCCTGGAGTGTAAAGCTGAGTGATGGGCTCAGAGGGCACTGATGAAAGCTCCCAGAGCAGAGGAGAGGGACAGCAGTCAGCAGGGTGCCCTCCTGGGTGTTGACCAGCTGGCTCTGAAGAAAAAGTTCAAATGTGATACCTTATTCATGCCTCCTCTACCTGGGTGTTTCCAGGTCCCATGAGCCCGTAGAGGAGAACTAAGTCTCATTGAAAATATATTACCTCAACTTGCTCTTCAAAAAAAATAGCTTCTTGCCAAGTCCCTCTCCTACTCCCAGGAATGTCCCAAGGTCCCCAGGAGTAAGTCCATTCTCACAGCTCTGGTGTCACCTGTGATGCTCTGAAGGCTTCACAGACCCAGAATGAGGGAGGTTGATTTGTAACAAATGGAGAGAAAACCACTCCCGCCATTTTGTAGTTTGTTTTGTAAGAATCCACCCCCTCAAAACAGATTCCTGAGTCCCAATCTATGGCTGAGTTTCCATCAAAGCTGCAATTCTAGCTTCTGATTTGTGTATTTCCCTCTCTGTAACCCCCAATGTGAAACCTTGGAACCAGGCTGCTGGCACGGGTGGGAGACCCATACTCCTCACTGCCTTGACCTCCTCTAAGACTAAAGCTCTGACTTGGGCCTCTCTTCCTGGGTGTCCTCTTGCCCGAGGATGGCTCTTCCTCACCTCCAGAAGTCCCCTAACCATCTCCCAGGCAACTGCATCCATCAGTGAGCTCCAGCTCGGAGTCAGGCTGGGTCCCTCCCTCTGCGCCACAGTGACCAGAGAGTCACGGAAAAGCAGGGTGAGCCAGAGCTTGGCTGCAGGAGGGAACCGGGGTGTCGCCTGCCCCAGAGTCTTGGGCACCAGTGGTCCCTTCCAATGAGAGCCGGGCAGAGGGACACACCCAACTATCTATAGGTTCTCATGCATGCATCTATCTGGAAAACCCCAGAGCCAGCAGGTACGTGGGGAACAGAGGACTGGTGTATGTTTTGGAGGAGGAAGCGTTTTTGAAAACGTGGGTGATTGCAATGAGGGCAGGTCCAGCTAAGCACAGGGCCACGTGCTGACAGGTTGTCAGTAGGAGTGAAGCAGCCACGGATGGGCCCGTGGCCTTGCTTCTCACTTCATCTCAGTCCTCACTGCCGACTCCACAGTGCCCTGGGCTCAAAGGGAGCCCTCCGACTCCCAGCTTGGACAGAACCGTGAGAGGAGTGTGGCACTTGTAGTAAATCTTGCTGATGCAGCTTTCACCCTATCTCCTTTGCACCTGTTTTGTTGGGGTTGAGGGCCTCAATTTCTCCAATGAGCATTTCTTATAAAAGGCCTCCATTTGTGCTCAACACAGGCTCAGAAGCCCAGGGAAATTTTATACTTATTACAGAGAGAAGCAAGCATCCATTCTGCCTGCTTCCATTAACACACACTGGCAATTAATGTGTTTGGTTCAAAAGCCTTCAAACATTTGTACTTCCATTTGCACATTTAAATGGCTCTGTATAACAGTCAAGCAGGTGGTTAACTATATGTATATTAAATTCATAGAGAAACTGGTAATTTTCAATTATAATAGTCAATTCACAGTTTACATGATAAGAATTTTTTGAATAGACCCATTAGCTGATTTAGTTAGCCAGGGTTTTTATAAATCATGGTTTATTTGCTTATTCTACTTATAAAGGAGGGATTTTCAGTGTTCTCCCATGAATCAATAAATATTTACTTTGGTCTTTATTCTGCCCAAATGCCAAGTTTGACAATGGATGAAATATCATTGGGGTTTCTTAAACAGCTGTTTGAATGCGGCTGTTTTATTAGTTGTTTTCTTTAGTATTATTACCCGGAGAATGGTTTAAAAGTTTTATTCATTTGCTATTAATCTGTTTTTTATAAATAAAGCCAAAACAGGGCTGAATTGCGGTTCCTTGTAATTTTACAATGTATTGTACTTCCCTGGTAATATGTTTTGACAATAGAAACTTCCAAACCCATGAAAAGCTGTGCCATTTTTCTAAATGATATCCTTTAAAGCAAAACTCTGAAATATATAGCAGTGGTTTGCACATAATAAAATTTGATGATTTTGTCACCAGGGATAATATTTCTCTTTTCTAGGCAACAGAAATAATTTAAGAGCCTCTCATTTGGGTTTTACAGCACAAAAGGCAAGGAGACACCAGATCTGGTGGGGGTGGGCAGACACTGAGCTACAGCTGAGATGCTGAAGTCCACACTGAGAAATACCTTCAAAGCTGTCCAGCCTCATGATGCTCTCAAGTCATCCCTGGATCTCTCCTTTGAAAGCAAAACTGAAACAGGTAAAGAGGGCTACTGGAGGAATTTCAGGTAGTTTCCAAAAACTTGCAACACCAATTTCATAAACTCCCATAAAACCCCATGAACCTCTTAAACAATGTCTGAAACAGGAAACCCTCACCTTCCTTCCTGTGGGTCCAACCCCAGAAGACACAGTAGGACCTCTGCAACTGGACATAGCTTGTCTCAACTCTGATGACTAATGCCTTCAGGAGACAAGACTTGGAGAAGAAGCTACTCAGCTATAAATGAACAGATAATGAAAGAAAACATTAAAAAGAAGTGTTTTCTCTGAGACCCTGGGGAAAGATTACAAACCATTTTGCAAGCCATCACAAGCTGCCACACACTTTAAAGAAAGATAAACTTGTTTTCTCCTTTAAAAGTTATCTTCAAAAGCTCTCTTCTGTTAGCCCTTTAATAAACACTCACTGAGGATAACATCAGCCTCGACTCTGACTTAGAGCAGGTTACAAAGGTCTGTGAAGTTAACAAAAGAGGTTCTGTCTCTATGTTTGTGTCCAGTGAGGTCATCAAGTGGGATACTGGATGAAAAAGTGTCATGTTATTCTTGAAATGTGTGTTTACAGGTGACTGAAGGACACCTGGTTCTTCCTGGTTGTCCCAGAAACAGAGATAAGAAATCGTGCTTTGAGAGAGGAAAACAGACAAGAGAGTGAAACAGATCAAGTCAGAGGGTTATCTAAGAGAGAGACAGCAGCTTTAACTTCTGGCTCCATAAGTGTACACCCTCAGGCAAGTCACTCAGTTTCTATGGGCCTCAGTCTCCTCATCTGAACACAAGGAAATCATAATATAACCTCAGTGGTCATTTAGAGAAATAACAGGGTACCATCTGCAAAGCTTGGATTCCATCAAATGTGAAGCCAAAATGGATGTTAAATAAATGGGCCACGAATCCACAAAAGTTACATTTTTCATTCACTTCAGGGGTGTGCTCAGTCACTCAGTCATGTCTGACTCTCTGCAACCCCATGGACTTTAGCCTGCCGGACTCCTCTGTGCATGAAATTCTCCAGGCAAGAATACTGGAGTGGGTTGCTATACCCTCCTCCAGGGGATCTTGCCAACCCAGGGATCGAACCCAGATTCAGTGGTGAGATGAGTTAAATTTGATTCCAAGGAGGCTGAACATCTAGACTCCTCCTCTGCCCCTCCCCGAACTGCACCCCTTACCTTGTAATTCTAAAACACACCCTCCTCCCCTCTCCTATAGCAGTTCTGGGGTGGCCAGTGTAGCCACCACTTCAGGCCCTGGTGGTCAACTTCTATCCAGCCCCCTTGGCATGCCATTCAGGCAGAAGAAGGTGGTGACGGGACCTTGGGGAGAGGTTTTTGTTTGTTTGTTTGTTTTTTAATTTCCACTAAAAAGACACAAAAGGCAAAGGAGAAAAGGAAGGATATACCCATTTGAATGTAGAGTTCCAAAGAAGAGAAATGAGCTATAAGAAAGCCTTCCTCAGTGATCAATGCAAAGAAATAGAGGAAAACAATACAATGGGAAAGACTAGAGATGTCTTCAAGAAAATTAGAGATGCCAAGGGAATATATTTCATGCAAAGATGGACACAATAAAGGACAATATGGACCTAACAGAAGCAGGAGATATTAAGAAGAGGTGGCAAGAATACACAGAAGAACTATACGATAAAGATCTTCATGACCTAGATAATCATGATGGTGTGATCACTCACCTAGAGCCAGACATCTTGGAATAAGAAGTCAAATGAGCCATAGGAAGCATCACTACAAACAAAGCTAGAGGAGGTGATGGAATTCCAGTTGAGCTATTTCAAATCCTAAAAGATGATACTGCGAAAGTGCTGCGCTCAACATGCCAACAAATTTGGAAAACTCAGCAGTGGCCACAGGACTGGAAAAGGTCAGTTTTCATTCCAATACCAAAGAAAGGCAATGACAAAGAATGTTCAAAGTATCGTACTATTGCACTCATCTCACACACTAGCAAATGCTCAAAATTCTCCAAGCCAGGCTTCAACAGTAAGTGAACCATGAACTTCCAGATGTTCAAGCTGGATTTAGAAAAGGCAGAGGAACCAGAGATCAAATGGCCAATGTACACTGGATCATTGGAAAAGCAAGAGAGTTCCAGAAAAAGCAGATGTAGATTCTGCTTTATTGACCATGCCAAAGCCTTTGACTGTGTGGATCACAATAAACTGTGGAAAATTCTGAAAGAGATGGGCATACCAGACCACCTGTCCTGCCTCTTGAGAAACCTGTATGCATTTCAGGAAGCAACAGTTAGAACTGGACATGGAACAACAGACTGGTTCCAAATCAGGAAAGGAGTACATCAAGGCTGTATATTGTCACCCTGCTTATTTAACTTATATGCAGAGTACATCATGAGAAACACTAGGCTGGATGAAGCACAAGCTGGAATCAAGATTGCCAGGAGAAATATCAATAACCTCAGATATGCAGATGACACCATTCTTATGGCAGAAAGCAAAGAACTAAAGAGCCTTTTGTTGAAAGTGAAAGAGGACAGTGAAAGAGTTGGCTTAAAGCTCAACATTCAGAAAACTAAGATGATGGCATCTAGTCCCATCACTTCATGGCAAATAGATGGGGAAACAATGGAAACAGTGACAGACTTTATTTTTAAGGGCTCCAAAATCACTGCAGGTGGTGACTGCAGCCATGAAATTAAAAGATGCTTACTCCTTGGAAGAAAAGTTATGACCCACCTAGACAGCATATTAAAAAGCAGGGACATTACTTTGCCAACAAAGGTCTGGTCTAGTCAAAGCCATGGTTTTTCCAGTAGTCATGTATGGATGTGAGAGTTGGACTAAAAAGAAAGCTGAGCACTGAAGAATTGATGCTTTTGAACTGTGGTGTTGGAGAAGACTCTTGAGAGTCCCCTGGACTGCAAGGAGATCCAACAAGTTCACCCTAAAGAAAATCAGTCCTGAATATTCATTGGGAGGACTGATGCTGAAGTTGAAACTCCAATACTTTGTCTACCTGATGCGAAGAGCTGACTCATTTGAAAAGACCCTGATGCTGTGAAAGACTGAAGGCAGGAGGAAAAGGGGACGACAAAAGATGAAATTGTTGGATGGCATCACCGACTTGATGGACATGAGTCTGAGTAAGCTCCAGGAGTTGGTGATGGACAGGGAGGCCTGGCGTGCTGCAGTCCTTGGGGTCACAAAGAGTCGGACATGACTGAGCGACTGAACTGAACTGAAATGTCTATGTCAAACTCAGCATTGAGCACTGAATTATCAGTAGTGGCCATGCTAACAGCCCTAGTTAGAAAAGAAGAAAAAAATAACACAAAGTTCATCTTATAGGAGAAGCTATTTCTGCAGCAAAAATTGAAGCTTTTTGCATAACGTTTTTGTTGTTGTTGGGGCAGACCTTAATTGTCTGGTCCATCCCATCATCCCGTTATCCTGCCAGAAGGGTCTTCAAGTGGCAGGTGTCCTAGTGAATTTTAAGTGTCACACAACTGTAAATGGCCTGGTCCTCAGCCTAAGGAAGAAAGGGGAAAGGAGTGCCCTCACCTGCTTGGGTGGCAGCTACTGGGGCGCAGTAAGCTGCATGGCCTTTGGAACACGCTGGGAGTAACCCTGGCCAGAGCTCCTCAGTTGCTTCCACAGCTATTCACTGTTCGCAAGGGGTTTGAGGAAAAATAATCGAGAGAATTAGGGAGGAGGAAACCCCTGAGAATCCCCGCACGGGCCACCAAAACATCGCAGTCTGTGTGTGAGTTGGAGAAGAATTTCCAGACAGGAGGCAGAATGAAAAGAGAATAAAGTTTATTAGAGTGGGAGACAACAGGCCAGCTCAAGGGAGAGCTGAACCCAAATAATGCTTTTTAATAATGTATCTGGATTTTCAGAATCACATTAGATATGATTCTGTATAGGTCAATAAAACCCCTGATCATTTCTTTTGTGGTTATTGCTGGAACATTCTGGAAATAAACATTTGGGAGTCAGCCAGTCCTTGGGACAGGTTGGTGCTTGGTAAACCTGAATTTCACTGAGTAACCCATTGTGTCCCCCAAAGTTATATACTATATTTAATATTTTCCACTATTAGGACTTTATAGTTGAGAAAATAAGACTAAAATAAAAATGCTCCTAGTCACCACGTAGTTTTTCTCCACCCTTATATTCTCCTGATGACTTCCTCCCTCCCTCCATCCTAGAGTCAACCAGGCCACCAGTATTGTGTGACGATCTTGCCTGTATTTTCATAATCTTACTAAGTCTCCCCTCCAAAAATAATACAGGGAATTTCTGTGTATGTGTATATGTGTGTGGACGTTACACATAAATGTGGTCATACTGTTCCAGACCTCTGCAAGTAGCCTTTGTCAGTCTTTATAATTGTCTGTTCTGTTTTCAATGTCTATGCTTGATGACACATGAGGACCAGGCTCACTGTTTTCACACGTGTCCGTATTTCACTGTAGGAATATGCCATGATCAAGTTGAAACATGCATTTTTTAAAAAAATTATTGCAATAGATTTGATTTATAGTGTTGGGTTAGTTTAAGGTGCGCAGCAAAGTGATTCAGTTATACTGAATGTATATATATTCTTTTAAGGAATCTTTTCTATTGTATATTATTGCAAGATACTGAGTATAGTTCCCCATGTCATACAGTAGATCCCTGTTGGTTATTTATTTTATATACATAGAGTGTATATTTTAATCCCAAGATCCTAATTTATCCCTCTCTCCAATCTTTCCCCTTTGATAACCATAAGCTTGTTTTCTATGTCTCTAAGTCTATTTTTGTTTTGTAAATGAGTTCATTTATATCATTCATTTTAGATTCTACATATAAGTGACAGCATATGATATTTGTCTTTGTCTGACTTACTTCACTTATTATGATAATCTTTAGGTCCATCCCATATTGCTACAAATGACATTATTTCATTTCTGTGTGTGTGGATAATACATATGTGTGTGTGTGTGAGAGAGCTTCCCAAGTGGCACTAGTGGTAAAGAACCTGCCTGCTAATGCAGGAGACATAAGAGACCTGGATTCAATCCCTGAGTCGGGAAGATCCCCTGGAGGGGGGACATGGCAACCCACTCCAGTATTCTTGCTTGGAGAACCCCATGGACAGAGAAGTCTGGGCTTGCAAAGAGTCAGACTTGACTGAGGTAACTTGGCATATATACACATATACCTATGTATCTATATATTAGGCATATATATATATTATCTGTTGATGGACATTTAGTTAGCTTCTGTGTCTTGGCTATTATAAATAGTGCTGCTATGAACATTGAGATAAAACGTGCATTTTTTGAGCTGTTTCCTCAGCTTCTTTAATACTTAGTACTTCCAAAGTTTCCACTTTATGAAGTGGCCCCTCATTATTTTAATTTTCATTCTTATAATTACACATAAGGTCCAACAACATTTCAATATGTCTATTGCCCATTCGGGATTTTATCTTCTCTGACACCTTCTGTTCCTACTCTGACCATTCTTATAATTAGTCCTTCTTTCTTACTGAATCATAGAATTCTTTATGTATTTTATATCCTAAACTTCTTATCAGTTATATGGGCTCAAATATCTTACAGAAAGACCATTTTCAAAACCTTTTGGGCTCTTACAGGTAGAAATTTCTCTTCCTACCCTATTCAGATAATAATTTGTTGAATGCTCACTCACTAATTCATTTTACAAATGTTTTTGAGTACTATATCTCATGGGCAATCAACTGTGCCAGCTTTGGGGCAAAATAAGGGTAAAGAAGATGTTTACTTTCTAGTTGGGGATATGATAACAACACAAATACCTAAAATACATGGTAAAATGTAATTTGGGCCATAAGAGAACCCACAGCTGAAAGCGGAAGTACTTCTGGATATTTCACAGTAAAATTGGCAAAAGAGTTTGAAAGTTGTACAGAAATTGATCATGCAAGGACAGGGCTGAGGACACGGACCTGGAAGAGATTTCGTGAGTGAATATCAGTCCATTCTTTGAACAATTTTTATATCTTAGCTCATTTTAGCTTTAAGGCAATTCTGTAAAGTAGTTAATGACTGTTGTCTTTTCATGTAGGAGGAGCCCGAGTTTCAGAGAGCTTGCAGAGGAAATTTGGCAAAGTCCTCAAAGCCAGACATTCTGGAATTTCATGCAAAACCCAGGTTTCCTTGACTTCACAACCTTCACTCTTGCCACCCAACTACACTCAATGCCTCGAGGGGCAGGAAGCCAGCTTGTAGAGTCCAGGGGTCACTTGCCACCTGGGCACTGGCCAAGGGGAGTAGGTCAGACAGCGAAGGGCTCCCACCACCCCAGACACATGGACTGATGGCCTCCAAGCAGCTGTTCCTCAGCCTCCTGGAGAGCAAAGGCTGGGCAGGGCCGTATCGCCTGAGAGAGTGTCACAGTCAGTCCTTGTGAGACGCCAAGCAGAGAAACCAGAACACTGGCTCTTTGACCTGAGAAAATGAAAACTTAGCAACAGGGAGACACAAAGCCTGGGTCCGTGATTGCACAGATAAGAGGGCCAATAAAATTCTACTTTCTCAATCAATGTTTTTTGAATGAGTGTATAAACAAAGAGTGTACAAACTAAAGACTTCCCTGGTAGCCCAGATAGTAAAGAGTCTGCCTGCAATGTGGGAGACCTGGGTTGGGAGGATCCCCTGGAGGAGGACATGGCAACCCACTCCAGGATTCTCGCTGGAGAATCCCATGAACAGAGGAGCCTGGTGGGCTACAGTCCACAGGGATGCAAAGAGTAGGACACAACTGAGTGACTAAGTACACACACAGCACATAAACGAAGGAGGAAAAAAATAAAAATGCACATACAACATGGGGAAGCAGACCGAGGAAGGGCACTTCAGCACAGAGGAGAAACAGATCAGGCCACTGCTGTTTTCTTTCAAAAAGTGCATTTCTGTCTCAGCAATACTTACCTTTTCATATTTGCACCGTGGAAAGGGGTGAAGGAGACGTAACCTTCATTTTCCTCCTATTATGATTACATATGTGAGCCTCTTCCCATGTATCCTCGGAGCACGGAACAACCTTTCAGCTCCTGGCAGGGGGCTTCCCTGCCGACACAGAAGGGACCACATAGACAGCAGAAACAGTGACTCAGTCTATATGGGAGTGTACTAAGGCCCAAAGAGAATTTACTACAGAGCACATTCTCCTCTCTGGCCATCCTCTACTGCTAATACTGGAGTTTACCTTTAGTTTTATAGACTTGACATATATTGACTGTTCACATGCTGAGAAAAAGAAGCAAATATGTACCAGTGTCTCCCAGATCTTGGACACTGACTGTTTCTAAAGATCCTCCCCTGGAAGATGAAACTAAGGGATGATGATGGTGTCACGAAGAGCAGAGAATTGGAAGTATTTGAGCAGAGGAAACACAAGATAGTCCTTCACATGGGTGGTGACAAAGCCGTTTGGGTCCACTGTCTCCACTGGCCCCCACCCAGAGTCCTGGGTGACAGTCCTCCCCTTTATCTATAAAGCTCAGGAAGCCCACAGATAGTGAATGTCTGCTCTACAGATGATGGACTAGGAGCCAAAGTTTTCTCTCTACTCTTGCAAGTCCAGCTAAGATCTTCCCAGTATCACACAGAGGGGAAGACAAAGATATATAGATGGAAGAAAGGAGCTCTGCCACAGTCACATTCATGGAGTGCATTCATGGGTTCATTCCCTCATTCACTGATCCATTTGTTGTTTTTTTGAGAGCTTATTGTGTGCCAGACACCGTAGGAAGCATGTAGTTGTCTCCACGCTCATAAAGCTAATTATTTTGATGTGTTCCAGGCAGTCTTTTTATGAAGAAAAGGGATAAGACCTTTGAGCATAAATCTCTCCCTTTCTACCTTCCATGACTAAATTGCCACCCATGAAAACACATGCTCATATTTCCAACACCAAATGCTTCATAAGAATTAGTTGAAGCTGGAATATGTCAGCATCCAGGCCCCTTTCCCAACTTTCCATGAACAGCGTTCCTTATTGCTCCGTCAGAGCCACCCCACGCTGATCAGACCATCTATACAGTCAGTCCTTCAGCAATCCAGATGCTGCTAGGACAAAACAAGGTGTACTTGAAGAAGTAAACATATTTTCAACTCTTCTCATTTCAATAAGAAGTCAAGCTGTTTCTCAAACTCATTTGACCGTAAGACTCCCCTAAAGAACATGTTAAAGTACAGATTTCTGGACAGTCATGCATCATATCATTTAGATCTGCCAAGGCAGGGAATCTCCACACCTTTCCTTCCACAAGTCCAGAAATTTGGAAGAACTCTGCTGTCAACTACCTCTGCCATTTTAGAAAGCAGAAAAAAGAAGTCTGGACAGGGCACTTGGGCTTTGTGGTTTTGAAGAATATTCGGAAGCTAGAACACTCAAAGGCATTCAAAATCCATCAGTCAGGGGACTAGATGAGTTGTTTACTCCAGGTGAGGCAGGTAAGAGATGGGCACGGAGGATCAGGAGGCAGACGGGGAAAGGGGTGCTCAGACGAGGACCCAGGGTGTAGGAAGGTCAAGAGATCGACAGCTCTGCGGATAAGCGGCTCAGCTTGGCCAAGGATATGATTGCACAAAGTAAGCCAGTTAGACCCAAGCCCACCTCACTCTGATCTGCTCATAAACAGAAGGACTTGCTTAATGCCTACTGCCAGCAGCACGGGGAACTAAGTCAGCCCTTGATAATTCCTGGGGTAGGAGAGGCATACAGTGCCTCACAGCAAACCTAAGCGCCTCTGTGACTCTCACTCAAGCCTATTTCTGTTTTGACAGGGGTGAGGAAATTGGTTGAAAGGTTTGGTCCCTAATCCTGAAGCTCTATTGCTTCCTGCTTTCTTCTTGCAAGAATCCAGTTACCAAAATCCCCCATTGTCTTGGCCCTGAAATGCGCTTTTAGATTAGAGTAACGCTAACTGCTTATCTGAACTGAACCGAACTGCTTATCAACCAAGAGCTGTAACTCACATAAGAATTCCTAAGCTTGGCAACCCTGATAAATTAATAAAAATTGGAGTATGTATCATTTTAGGAACAGAAGTGTGAGATAGTTTCAATTAATCAACGTTTTAAAAAAATGAACCCATTGTCTATAAGGGTGCTAAGTAAAATTTTGGAACATGAAAGGCAGAGGGAAAACTGTTTATCAAGCTCAAAAATGCACCCACTTTATTCCCTGTCCTTTACATTCAATCACCTGCAACTGACTTTCCCATAAAGAATCTCCCTTGATCCTCTGGATGATACAATGAGGTAGGAATGATTATTCCCAATTCACAGAAGAGAAAACTAAGGTTCAGAGTGGTTATGTAACTAGAGTGGGAGATGAAGCTCTGATTTGAACTCAGGTTTGATACTTTGATTCCAAAGAAAGAGCTACATACACCATGCGATATCATTTGTATTTCCCAGGAAAATTGGGGGCGTGTTCTGATAAGCAATATCTCCCAACTAGATCATGAAGCTAGGCAGTTTCTCTCACTCATCTCTGCCTCCCTAGAGCCCCACACAAAACTCGGAAAATGTTTGATGACTGAATGAATAATTTAGCTTGCGTTTGAACTTTTCATGATTGCAGCCCTTGCAGATTTCTAAAGGAGATTCCTTTTGTTTTAAGCCATCCCCCTGTTTTAAAACTTTATTCTCCTAGAGAACCCATTCTTGGGGTTTGGTTCCCACCTAATCATTTGCCACCAGGCCTGGGATTCAGTGAACCCTTCCTCAAATGCTGCCCACTTCAACACCACCTAATCCCTCAAAACACCTTATACTACATCTCAGAGACGTGTCCCTGATACATGAATAGACAGCTAAGAATGTCCAAAGACTAGGGCGTTGACCGGTAGACAATTAGATGAGTCCTGGGCCATAAGGGTGATGTCTGAGCATCTTTGTCTGAGCACCAAATCCTGGGTGAGTGGTGGTTCTGTTTAACTGACAGTCAGCTGTAAGGTTAGGCCTCAGCTTGCCTGCAGGAACTCCATCCTGGGGGATGGATCTATGAGGCTGCTTCTTCACATGACAACTGGAGAGACAGCCATGACCTTAAAGCCCCCTCATGCAGCTCACAGAGACCATTCCTGGGGCAGGTAACTGCTCCTATGAGGCTCCCTCCTTAGGACGCAGCAGCTGCAGCTCAGCACCTGGGTTTGAGCCTTATTTCTGCCAATGTCCAGCTTTAGCACTTCTGGCTGGTGGTATCACTTTTCTCAGCCTCAGTTTCCATGGATGTGGGAAAATAGATCATAATGCTACTTTTGCCACTGGGTTGTCATGAAATTTAAAGAAAGGCTCAATATGGAAAATCTAAAGGCCTAGTGTCTGGCACATTATGAACTTTTGACAAATGTCAGTTATTATTAGTCTGATATTTTTTCACTCTTACAACCATTTTTTTTTTAATTCAAATGGATTGTCTGACAAATATCTGCTACTCATTACCTCGTTGTTGTGGTTCAGTCACTAAGTCATGTCCAACTCTTGGTGACCCCATGGACTGCAGCACACCATGCTTCCCGTCCTTCACTGTCTCCCTGAGCTTGCTCAGACTCACGTCCACTGAGTCTGTGATCCAACTGTTTTATCCTCTGTCACCCCCTTCTCCTGTCCTCAGTCGTTCCCAGAATGAGGGTCTTTTCCAGTGAGCCGGCTCTTTGCATCAGAAGGCTGAGGAATTGGAGCTTCAGCTTCAGTATCAGTCCTTCCAGGGAATTTTCAGGGTTGATTTCCTTTAGGTCCTAAACAACATCAAATAGTGTGTGATAGCCATTTTTGTCCTTTACGGGCTCACAGAACCTGGTGACCTCAGAGGACCCCAGATAATATGTCTCACTCTGGACAAGGCAGAGGCCGGGAGAGGTGGGCCATCCGGACTCACATCAGAGCTCAGGCTTCTCTTATCTCATCTGTGCTGGCTCTGCTGCGTTCTCTCCTCTCATAGTCACACTGTCTTCAGTGTTCAAATAAATGTCTCTCTGGAGCCTAAAAATGTGTTTGCTATCAAAGGAAACTGCCAAAGAACTATTTTTATGGCTCTTCAGTCTTCACATGTAAAAAATCTCTTACACTTATAACCTAAGACATAAACTCTTCAAATATATATAAAAAAAGAAAAAAAGTTCAGCTTAAATTTCAAGTAGATGAGTCATGTGTGTCTGTGTGTGTGTGTGTGTTAGTTGCTTAGTCATATCCTACTCTTTGCCACCCCATGGACTGTAGCCTGCCAGGCTCCTCTGTCCATGGGATTCCCCAGGAAAGTATCCTGGAGTGGGCAGCCATTCCCTTCCCCAGGGGATCTTCCAGGGAATGAACCCGGGTTTTGTGCATTGCAGGTGGATTCTCTACTATCTGAGCCACCAGGGAAGCCCAGGAAATCATAAAAGAGAGGCAGTTTCAGGAAGGTTTGAAGCTAGAGAATGCTCGCATGTCTTATAAGTCTATTGAGAGATCTTGTTTCCGGATTCTTTTTGAATATTAATTAATCCATTTATTTGGCGCACCACGTCTCAGCTGCGGCATATGCAATTTTCACTGGCAGGCAGGAACTCTCGACTTGTGGCTCTCAGGAGTTGCAGCACTCGGGCTCAGTTGCTGCACAGCTTGTGAGGTCTTAGTTCCCCCGCTAGGGATCGAACCCACATCTCCTGCATTGCAAGGCAGATCCTTCACCGCTGGACCACCAGGGAGGTTCTGCTTACTGGGATTCTGATCCAGTATTTTTAGACCATAGAGCTTCATGACTTGAAGACATATGGCAGTGGAGACAGGGGAAGGGTAGATGAGAGGGTGGGGAGTGAAATTACTCTGTGGAGGTCCTTTACTGAGGTCCATGCGAGCACTAGAACTTTCAGCACGTAGGCTGTCTTTTCTCATGTTGCAGTGTAATCAGAAGCACCACTGTCCTGTTTACTGACCTCAGGATTGGAGGTCCTCTGTCCTCGTATGGAGGTGGTGTCTCCACGAAGACAGAATGAGGTCTTGCTCCCACTGCTGCACTTCCACAGCCTAGAGCAGTGTCTATCTGATGGTGGCTGGTCAAAAATACTTGTGGTTGTTTGCTGTTGCTTACAGGCAAGTTTTAGAATAGAAGATATTAATTTTGATCTCTCCATAGAGTTGACCCCACAGAGTTAACACGAACAAGAGTAACAACAGAACAAACAGAAAAAACTTAGTCTGCCAAGACTCCACTCCGTCTGCTCACCAAGCCGCAGAGTTTGTTCCCCTGTAGTCTCTGCAGATCTCTGGACAGTGATCATTTAGGCGTGTTGCTCTTACCCGGTTCGGGGATCCACACTGTCTTCCAGGAATTCACACAATAAACAGGTTTTGGAGAAACGCCAGAGTGTTACTCAGACTTCCCTTTCGTAATTCAGGTCAGTTTCTATCCCCAGATCTTTCTGTCACCAGTTACTGAATTTCAGTTTTGGTTTTCTCCATGGGACACAGAACAAACAATTGGGTAATTGGGTCACCTTCTGACTTAAATCACTTCTTGTCTCATTATCTGAGGTGATCAGCTTGACTTTCACAGTAGATTGGTGCCCTCAGGAAACCTGAGAAAACTTCCCAAAGATCTGATCCCTGGGAGGAGGTTAATTCTGTCATGAGGAAAACAAAGAAATAGGACTCAATGGCAAGCTGTAGAACAATTTTTACAGGAGAAATGAATTCCAATATAAAAAAAATCTATTGATGCCACTGTGTTCAGAGGGGGCAAAAAAATAATCCTCTGGTCAAGGTGGCTGAGAGAAGCCTCTCATAGTCAGATCTCAGGTGGGAAGGAAGAACAGATGTGGAAGGAATGAACGGGAATATCTAGATATTTAAAAGATGACCTAGTTTCCCAACTTTTTTTTTTTTTTTCCCAGATTTATTTATTTATTTGTGGCTGCTTCGTTTCGGGCCTTCGTTGCTGCCCGCAGACTTTCTCCAGTTGCCCTAAGCAGGAGTCACTCTTCACTGAGGCGCAGGGCCTTCATCGCGGTGGCTTCTCTTGCTGCGGAGCACGGGTTCTAGGCACGTGGCCTGAGTGGTTGCTGCAGGCGGGCTCAGTATCGTGGCGCAGCTTTTTGATGTGTTTTCTGGCTTCCTTATCGCTGATCTCAGCCGACTTTCTCTCCCTGGAGGCGGTGTGTCCTGGCGCAGAGTCGTTCCGTCAGTCTCGAGAGTCCAGTTTGGAAGCCTTCCCGCGGGCTTCCAGAGGGAAGGCCTCTGGGAAAGAATAGCGTGAGAACAACATGGGCGTGATGATGAGAAGTCGGGCCTGGGGGCCAGCCGGAAGACTGCTCCTGACCCGAAGAGCCGGTGCAAATTTCGGAGCGGCGGAAGCACTTGGTGAGTCCCAGAGGGCGAAAGAAATCAAGGAGAGGAGCCTGGAGAGACGCAGGAAGGCCGCCTATGAGCTGGCTGTGCCTCTGGACGCAAGCAGGACCCCGTGTCCCTGTAACTCAGATCAGCTTACGGAATTTCTGAGGGAAAATAATCTCCAGCATTTTATGGAATGTGACTGGCTGGTGAGGTCTAATGAAAGAGGAAATTTAAAAAATAAAGTATAGGAATTTCTTAGTTCTGTTTTGTTGTCTATGGGAATTAAAAACTTGTTTGAATCAAGAATGGCAACAATCCTCTTTAAATCTGATGACTCAGAATTCTGGAGAGTTCCTTTGTCTGGATGTCTTACTAAAGCTAATGGAATACAAACCTGGGTCTGGAACTGGAATTGTTTTACACAGCTCCAAAGTGTCAGGATAATGCCTTAAGAAAAGCAAGAATGTGGCCATGCTGGTCTCCCCAGTTGCTGTGTGACTTTTACAAATTGCTTAGCCTCTCTGAGCTTGTTTCCCCTTGTATAAAATCCTCGCATAGTTATTGAGAGGACTAAGTGAGATAACAGCAGAGGTTCAGCTGGTTTTAGTTTTATCTCCTCCCTCCTGCCTCCCCAACCACGTAGACTACGGGAAACCGAACCTCAAAGAGGAGATCGATGCTATTTAGTAGAGGGAGAAAAAGGTGAAAATTAGGACAAGTATACTGTCCGTGCTCAGAGCTGTGTCTGGAATATAGCACTTGCTCAACAAATATCTGTGGGATGAGTATTCTTAAAGGGCCCGGGTCCTCTGTGAAGGAGCTGGGAAGAGACACCTGAAGGACACCAGATGGTTGATGTGGGTTCATTTCCAGTTGGTTTGGTTTGTGGTTTGTGGATCTTTTTCTGATTCATGATCTAGCCAGGAAGTGATGAGAACGTAGTGGGGGGAAGGAGGGAAGACACAAATTTTGGGGAAATCTAATCTCCAGAGGTCATCTGCAAGATTAGAGCATTCTTTGGTACTTGGTTTGGAGGATTTGTTAATCTTCAAAAAATTGAATAACTTCTATTGTCTGTATCAACTCATATGGTACAGAGAAAGTAAAACAAAATCAACAATCTCACATTCAGATAAATGAATACCTTTGTATTTGGTTCATTTAAATTATGAGTTTAGATATAATTGAGATCCCATTGGGAACTCGATTGTAAAACCTGCCTTTTCAGTCACTATGCTGAAATAATAGTCCAGGCTTAGAGTTTGCAGTAATTAACTTAACCAGTATGCTACTGTTGGGCATTCAAACTGTTTCCAATTTTCCTACCCTACACTCTTAGCTTCTTTCACTTCACCTTATGACCATGGGGGAAAGGTATGGAAGAGAGCAGATACAAGTGTTATCTAAGCCTCACCGAGCCCCAGGCCCCTCTTGGCCCTGATGCCTCCCCCTGAGAGCTGCCTTCACTGGGCACTAAGCTGTTTGCCTCTGCTTCTCTGAGGCAGAGCTCAGGACCGTGTCCTGACTGGCCCTGGGATTCTCAGACTCCTAGCAGGACAAAGGGCCAGAAGGTGGATAAAGGGGTCAACCCTTTAAGAAGTGGACTTTGGAGTAAGACTGTCTCGTTCACAGTCTGCACAGGTGGAGTTGGATGCTGAGACTGAGGTCTCCTTCCTCCAAGACTGGACTCTGCAACTGACCCATCTCTTTTCAGGCTGGACAGTCCGGACACTTAGCTCTCACCTGAATGCACTCAACCTTTGTTCTAAAGTTATGGAGTCTCACAAGAGCTAAAAAATAAAATATATATAGAAGGGCTACTGTCATTATCGGGCCAATAGTTGGGCTGGTAGAGGGTGTGTGTGCACTAGTTGCTTAGTTGTGTCTGACTCTTTGCAACTCCATAGACTGTAGCCCACCAGGCCCCTCCATCCATAGGATCCTCCAGGCAAGAACACGGGAGTGGGTTGCCATTTCCTTCTCCAAAAGGAACTGTCAGTTCAGTTCAGTCACTCAGTCGTGTTTGACTCTTTGTGACTCCATGAACCTCAGCACGCCAGGCCTCCCTGTCCATCACCAACTCCCGGAGTCCACCCAAGCCCATGTCCAAAGGAACTATAGAAAGAAGAAAGTGAAGTTGTGTCCGACTCTTTGCGACCCCATGGACTGTAGCCTACCAGGCTCTTCCATCCATGGAATTTTCCAGGCAAGAGTACTGGAGTGGGCTGCCATTTCCTTCTTCGGGCTGGTGGAGTAGTGATCTTTATTCCCATCCACTTCTGCCCTGCTCTCCTCTCTAGAGGAAGAAGCCGAACTATAACTCCCTTGCCCCCTCCCCCATCCCCAAAGAGGACACGCTTCAGGTACAGTGTTGACCGCACTGTGTACACACGAGTGCATTCTTGTGTCTGCTGCTTGAGACAATGACTGCTGAATTCTTCTTTACTTTTCCGGTGCTTACCCCATTTCTAGGCTCAGAGCAGGTACTCAAAAAAGGTCTGTTCTTATGGCCAAAAAGCACATGAAAATATGCTCATCATCACTAATTATTAGAGAAATGTAAATTGAAATTACAATGAGGTATCACCTCACAAAGGTCAGAATGGTCATCATGAAAAAGCCTAGAAATAATAAATGCTGGAGAGAGACTGGAGAAAAGGGAACCCTCCTACACTTGGTGGGAATGTAAATTGATGCAGCCATTATGTAGAACAGTATGGTGGTTCTTCAGAAAACTAAAAATAGAGTTACCACATGATCCAGCAATCCCACTCCTGGGCATATACCCAGACAAAACTATAACCTGAAAAGATGCATGCACATGAATGTTAATAAGAGCACTATTTTCAATAGCCAGGACATAGAAAAAACCATTCATTGACAGATGAATGGATAAAGAAGATATGGTATATATAGACAATGGAATATTATTCAGGCATAAAAAAAAATAAAATACTGCCATTTGCAGCAACATGAATGGACCTAGAGATGATCACACTAGGCTAAGTAAGTCAGAAATACAAAGACAAATACCACATAATATCACCTATATGTAGAATCTAAAATATGACACAGATGAACCTGTCTATGAAACAGAACAAGACTCACAAACATAGAGAGCAGCCTTGTGGTTGCCAAGTGGGAGGGGGATTGGGGGGAGAGACTGGGAGTTCAGGACTGGTAGATGCAAACTCGTGTATAGGATGGATAAACAACAAGGTCCTGCTCGAACCTGCATCTCCTGCCACTCCTGTATTGCAGTGGATTCTTTACTGCTGAGCCACCAGAGAAGCCCGAAAATCAACCATACTTCAGTAAAAATGTAATAAGTTTTGTTGCTCTTTATTGATTAAAAGTAAAAAGAATTAAAGCTGATTTTTTTTTTTAAAGGAACACTGCATAAATACAGCGAAGGCTGTGACCTTCAGAATTGCTGCGGGCCCACTTACATTGCTCACACTCAGTTTTGCAACCTCTCTTTCCGAATTGTCTTCAGAGCCAGATCATCAGATCTGTGCTGACTCTCTCAGCAGCACGTATTTTCCAGCCACTCCAGCGTGCTGGAGTGAGCGTGGGGCCCCTCACTCTTCACCCAGTTTGGCTCTGCACACGGGCTGGAGTTTCTCAGAGCTAAAGCTGAAGACTCTGCAGTCACACAAGTCATTCTGCTTCAAAACTTTCTGGGAATTTCCCAGATGCTCGGCGCAGGGACCGAGGCTGGATGAATGGGAACTTTCCCAGCAATGTGCTGGAAAGGAGGCCAGGTCCATGGGTCTGGAACAGGTTGGAAGGATTGTTGATCGCCTTGGTCCCGCAACACGTACAATTTCCCTGTAACTTAAAACCAATTTGACCACACCACCCCCAACAATTCCTACTGATTTCCATGGAGCCTGTTCTCTCTCTGAAGGACAACAGAGTTAAAAGGGCAATTGCTCTTTGTTGGACTAAATCAGACAGTACCATTATACTTTGCCCAGGGCTGCACTGGGAAAAGGTAGACACACAGACTTCTGGCTCTTAATAAAAACCCAAGGGAGGCGTCTGGGAAATTCCCTAGGAAAGAGTGACTGTAACAGGAAATGGCCTCTTATTATTTTGTTATGACAGAGGACCCTCCCTGATTTAAATCTCCTTTGTTTGTGATGAAAACAAAGTCTTTAGCAAAATCACAGGAAAGGAAAAAAAATCAGCATTGGCTACTCTAAATGGTATGTTTGGGTGATAAGAATCAAGAAGTCCTCTCTTCCACAAAGGAGCCTCCAGTAAATGAAAACCACCAATAGCCTGTGTGGGATGGAGCCCCATTCGCCTCATTTTCAAGAGAATGTCATGGTGTACAGACAAACCGTGAACAGAGATAAACAGAGCAAGGCCCGGTGGAGGGGAGTGTATTGGCACTGCTGGGCCCCGTTCCAGAGTCTTTCATGCCAGGGGTTGTGGATTTTAAAATCCACACAGGACCCAGTCCTCCACCAGAATGGAAGAGAAGCAAAGCAGTGCTTTAACTTTCCCCAGCATGAAGAACTGCTGAGAACAAATGATCCAAATGAATAATATAGCTGTTTATTCTAACCAACTCCCCTATTATCCAGCATTAGAAAATTAACTGGACTCTTTCTGGAACTTCACAAAATGCTAAAATCACTAAGAGGCTTCACTTTCACTGACAATGTTCATCATGCCCTCCTGCCACCTGCCCCTCCTCTCCAAGATCATCATCTTTTATTCAAAGAGAAAAGAAACTTCAAGATGTGTCAGGGCTGCATGAATCTCCTGGCCTAAGAGCCACTTTGGAAATCAATTCTGCGCCCAGTTCTACCTGATTCAGAACAGTTTTCACCCCATTCTTACAGCACTGGAACCTACAAAGATGAAAATAATTCTCCTATTTGTTTAAGGGGTTATCCCATCATTTGTCTCCAAGGACAGACTTTGCTTAGGAGTGAAGTTACCAAAGAATTAAAAATGTGTGTGTGTGTGTGTGTGTGTGTGTGTGCACATGTGTGCGTGTGCATTTCTGCATGAGTCTTGAGACCACAGGTGTGCTTTCCTTGTTCCTTTCCAGGGCATCCTTTGGGGGTGCTCAGCAGGGGGCTGCTACTCACACCTGCAAACTATCCATGTCCCCTTCCTAAGGAGATGCACTGGGCAGCTCCCTCACTCGCCATCTGCCAGGAGGCATAAGGAGAAAGGGGAAAGTGGTAACAATCAGAGACCAAGGATGTCTATTTCCACTTCCGTCACTCAGGCACAGTCCCTGAAAGACTCCTGCCGCTGCCCTTGGAGCCTCCAAAAGGCTCTGGGTGGTGCGTGCTGGATGTGTGCAATTTGTGCCCCACGTGGCCAGGAGGCAAAGCAGACCACAGAGCACATGAATCGAGGAACAGAAAGCCACCCATCAATGGCCAGACAGCTAGAGGAACCGCAGTTCAAATGTTTTGCTCATGCTCTCAAAAGACCCAAAGGTTGGTCTCCCTTTGTTGTGCTCAAGACAGGAGCTGTGTTCCAGAAAGAAGTTATTTATCATCTTCAACTTAGACTCTAGGCCCTGTTCCACTTGACCTCCTTGTAAGATCAAGGGCTGTGTAAGCTGAAGATGAAGAGAACAAGTTAAAATTTTACATAACCTCTTTCTCCTTCTGCCTCTGTGATTCAACTTGCCCCTTGCAAAGTCTAGCTCATGTAGGTCACGTGGTCTTAGAAAGTGGGGACTTGCAATACTAGGAACTGGAGTTTATCTCACTCACCCTTGCCCTGCTCTTTGCAATGGCCCAGCCCCTGCAAACCTGCTTAATCATGCCTGTCCAGGCCAGGCATCCCCCTCCCCATCTTGACTGCTATCTCCACATGTGCAAAACCCCTTAGTTTAAACCAGCTAGTGCTGGCCACTACAGTCTGTCCATAAAAACTGTAAGTCCTGTTCGGGGCTCAGAGCTTAGACTGTTAACTCCTCTCGGCCCACCGGCATAATAAACCTGAGGTCTCCAACTCTCCGAGTGTGGTGCTTCGTTTCTCGAGTACTGGTTTCAGCAACAAAGAGAGAGACATATTGATGAGAATCTGATCCGAACATCTGAGCAGAGCCATGGGAGTTGGGAACCAGGTCAGTTCGACCAACATTAGCTGAATGTCTATGAACGCATCTTGTGTCAGGTGCTAGATCTTCAGAGTCAGATAAGACCAGGGCCCTGCCCGAAGGGATTTCACTGCGTCATCCGGGAGATGGGCACATAATCTTGAGATCAGTGCAGACATAGAGCCATGCCTATGTGTCAGGGGAGGAATCCGGATGTTTAAGGAAGGCTTCCTGGAGAGTGTCATGCCTGAGTACATACCTGAATGATGAGTAGAGCTGGCCTGATGATGACGCTGAGGGAAGCATTCCAGGAAGAGGCAGGATTGTCAACAAAGCGATGAAAACAAACGGTGGAGAGCTGCAGGCAGTCTGCCTGAGGTGGAGAAATACTGGCCTGGGGAGGTGACAGACAGTTCAGAGCAGAAGGAGGCAAGGCCACATTTGAATTTAGAGTGTGTGGGGATTGCACTGAAACAGGTATTAATAGTTTCAGCAGAGGCAAAAGGGAAAGAAACCTAGACAGGATGCTAAGGGGACATTCTAGGTGACGAAGGTGGCCAGTTTCCTCAAGTTCACCTGGATACCAATTATTGTCCATGGGGCTCTAGGCTGCAGGAACTGATTCATACATTTGGATGTTTCCAGAGCAAAGGATCAAGTGAGTGGGTGTGCCCACTGTCATGAGAAAGAAACTACCTGAGTGGCATAACGCTCTGCACTCAGTAACCCATAATTGTGCAGAATCCAGCCACCTCCATTACTCAACCAAAAAGGCTGGTTCAGCTAGTGTGTAGGTGAGGATGACCAGCTCATAAGGCCTGTTGCTAAATAGGCATCCTCGACCTTCAGGATAAACTGGGAGAAGAGTCCAGTTTAGATTCAGGGGAAAGGCTGACACAGGCAGAGAATTAATTGGGTTTCACAAATATAACAGCATTTCCATAAAGTGAGGACTTAAATTAATAAAAACTCTTTGATTTGGTGATTTTCCATTACTTGAGCCATTCTTCTGGAAAAATTAAACTATGAAGTTTCCTCCTTTCTTTCTCCATCTACTCACCTTCCTCTCCATTTTAGATGCCTGAGTATTGGCCCTGATGCTCAGAGTGATAGTGATGAGGCTTGTCATTGATCCAATGTGATGCTATTACTCTGAACCCTTCTTTACCATTGGTTTTCTCTATTTTACACTCCTGAAACTACTCTGAAACTCTGCATTGGAAAACTTCCCTGTGTGTTTCTCCTTTATTCTCACACTGCTATCATGTTTAGAACATGTCATCAAGTGCACATTGGTTTTTTCACACTTTAAGCAACACCAGCTGGGTGTCTTACAATTCAATTCAGTTTTGCTACCTATAAATGCTGGAGAAGACTCTTGAGAGTCCCTTGGACTGCAAGGAGATCAAACCAGTCCATCCTAAAGGAAATCAACCCTGAATATTCACTGGAAGGACTGATGCTGAAGTTCTAATACTTTGGCCACCTGATGTGAAGAGCTGATTCATTGGAAAAGACCCTGATGCTGGGAAAGATTGAAGGAAGGAGGAGAAGTGGGGGACAGAAGATGAGACGGTTGGGTGGTCTCACTGACTCAATGGATATGAGTTTGAGCAAACCCCAGGAGATAGTGGAGGACGGGGAAGCCTGGCATACTCCAGTTCATAGGGTCCCAAAGAGTCAAATACAACTTAGCAACTGAACAACAACCTATAAATAGTATCAGATCCCCCAGGTTGAGGACCCAGTCCCAAATACTGCCTCCACTTCAAATGCCAATTGCCAATCCCAAGCTGTCACCTGTACTCAAGACCAACTGGCTACAGATTAGAGTTCCCAAGACCCTCTTCTTGAGTTCAATAAATTGCTAAAATCACTCACAGAACTCAGAGAAACACATTTACTGGTTTATTGAAAAGGATGTAATAAAAGAAGCAAATGAACTTCCAGGTTGAAACTGAGCAGAACCCTCCTAGGAGGCCTTCCCAGGGATAGCCTGATTCCCACCCCATGTCCCTCACCTGCCTCTTGTTCATAGGAAATCTTTAGCTTCTGAGGTCTTCCTCAAGTTCCAAAGAACACATTCCATTGGAGAAGTGATAGAAAGCAGAAACAATGAAAATGGGTCAAACATGACAAAATAATAACAGTTAAGCCTTAAAACAAAGTGAAGGACTTCTAGTTCCTCCTCAAAGGCTATAGATAATGTCTTGAATTATACCCTTGAGTTTTTTGGCAGAGACTAAACTCCCACCAAACAGAAAGTTGACAGCATGCTGACCACAGGCACATAGACCCCAGACTGATTTGAGCCAGAAAATTGATAACTGAGAGTTCCAAAACACCATCCTATTATATCAGCACCAGTCAATCAGAAAAGATCACTATGAACTGATCACATACCACATTACCCTCTCCTTCACCTTGGCTTTAAAAACCCTACCCTGAAACCCTTGGGGAATTTGGGACTTTGGAGCATTAGTTACCCATACTCTTTGTTTGGTGCCTTGCAATAAATGCCGTAATCTTTCCTTTACCACAACCTGGTGGTAGATGGTACCAGCAGAAGATGGGCTTTGCTGCTTGGTTTAGTACCAAGATGAAGGGATTTGGTTTAGTACCAAGATGAAGGGATACATAGGGCAAGATCTGGAAGGGCCCCAAGCACAGAAGCTCTATCCCAGGAAGTTGGAATCCACCACTCTCCTGGCATGTCCATCAACCTTGAAATTTTCCAAAGTCCGTACTTTGGTATCTTTACAGAGGCTTCAACAAGTAGGAAGGATAGATCATTAACTCTATTTCCAGCCCTTTACCCTTCCCCGAAGAGAGCAGGAAGGGCTGAAAGTTCCAGTCTTTTAATCATGGTTCAGTCTTTATCATGGTCATCCTATGGCCATCCAGGAGTCCACCAAGGGTCAGTTCAGTTCAGTTCAGTCACTTAGTCATGTCCGACTCTTTGTGACCCCGTGAATCGCAGCATGCCAGGCCTCCCTGTCCATCACACACTCCCAGAGTTTACTCAAACTCATGCCCATCGAGTCGGTGATGCCATCCAGCCATCTCATCCTCTGTCGTCCCCTTCTCCTCCTGCCCCCAATCCCTCCCAGCATCAGGGTCTTTCCCAATGAGTCAACGCTTCGCATGAGATGGCCAAAGTATTGGAGTTTCAGCTTCAGCATCAGTCCTTCCAATGAACACCCAGGACTGATCTCCTTCAGGATGGACTGGTTGGATCTCCTTGCAGTCCAAGGGACTCTCAGGAGTCTTCTCCAATACCACAGTTCAAAAGCATCAATTTTTTGGCGCTCAGCTTTCTTCACAGTCCAACTCTCACATCCATACATGACCACTGGAAAAACCATAGCCTTGATCAGACAGACCTTTGTTTGCAAAGTAATGTCTCTGCTTTTTAATATGCTATCAAGGTTGGTCATAACTTTCCTTCCAAGGAGTAAGTGTCTTTTAATTTCATGGCTGCAGTCACCATCTGCAGTGATTTTAGAGTCCCAAAAAATAAAGTCTGACACTGTTTCCACTGTCTCCCCATCTATTTCCCATGAGGTGATGGGACCAGATGCCATGATCTTAGTTTTCTGAATGTTGAGCTTTAAGCCAACTTTTTCACTCTCCTCTTTCACTTTCATCAAGAGGCTTTTTAGTTCCTCTTCACTTTCTGCCATAAGGGTGATGTCATCTGCATATCTGAGGTTATTGATATTTCTCCCGGCAATCTTAATTCCAGCTTGTGCTTCTTCCAGCCCAGTGTTTCTGCGTCACCTCCTTAGAAAAAATGACACTCCTATCACCCAAGGGATTTAGGCGCTCTATGTCAGGAACTGAGGGGCAGAGGCCAATATAGATATTTTCTATTATTTCACAAACCACTTATAATTTTTCACTTTGGAATATTGACCTCATTGTTCAGCTTTCATTCTTACTGCTTAGTCAAAAGGAGATCAGTTTTCTTCCCCAAAGTTGATTTCTGTAGAAAATGAACATGTAACAATGGATTAGTATTTATGGTTATATGAACCAGGTTAGTGAGACACAGGAAAACTTCCAGCATTTGGTCAGTTTGGTAAAGAAGTCGGCACATCAACACAAGGAGGAGGGTAAGGCACTTTATCTAAAACACTCCTTTTTCATTCACGAAAACAACAACAAAAACAACCATCAGAGAAGTTGTCTGCCTGAGCCAAAACATTGCCTGAGTCATCAGTTTAGCTCAATCAAGAGGTGTCATATGCACAGGGCCTGCACCTCCCTGCTTAGTGAGAATGTTCCTGTTTGTCATAATTCCTTAGCGACCTTCAACAGAAGACAACTAGCACAGTGGAGGAGTGGGGAGGGACCAACTTAGTCACCAAGCAGGCTGCCATTAGAAATCCTCCAGGAGTCTCCTTTCATTGCAGACAAGTTACCATTTCCGGCTTGCAAGCCACACCCTTACTCTGAGCTTTGCCATTCATCATTTGGATCTTGGAATCAGAGACTCCTAAGGAAGTTTTTCTGGTAATGGAATCTCGAATTAAGGGCCTTGTGTAATTTTCAAAACCACTATTTAATTTGAAAACTCAACCAAATTTTCTCTTTTTTTGATCATCCACTGTCTTTTAGCTGCTCTGTCGAGTATAAAAGAAGAGCAGCATAACACAATTATAATCACAATAACTATAGCTGATATTTGGGGGGCTTGTGCAGTGCATCATCTAGGGGTTTATATTTATTAACTCGTTTAACATTTATTCAGCTTCCCAGATGGCTCAGTGGTAAAGAATCCACCTGCCAATGCAGAAGACATGGGTTCAATCCCCCAGTTGGGAAGATTCCCTGGATGAGGACAAGGCAACCCACTCCAGTATTCTTGCCTGGAAAACTTCATGGACACAGGAGCCCAGCAAGCTATATAGTCCATGGGGTTTCAAAGAGTTGGACGTGACTGAGCATGCCTGGGAGTTGGTGATGAACAGGGAGGCCTGGTGTGCTGCGGTTCATGGGGTCACAAAGAGTCGGACACGACTGAGCAACTGAACTGAACTGAACTGAGCATGCATGCACATACGCCTTCATACTTATTACACCCTGCCACGATGATACTATTATGTTGCCCATTTTAGGAACAAGGAAACTGATTGATAGAAAAGTTAAGGCCATTGCTAAGATTGCACATTTAGACACTGGTGGAGAAGGGATTTAAAATTTTATGGCTAAGAGCACAGAGGATATCTTCGAGCAGATTTTGATCTGTCTGCTGCTTCTTCTCTTACAGATGTCGCCTTGGGAAAGTGACATTGCTTACAGCCTCTATTTTCTCACTAAAAAATTATATTTACTTCATTGGCCAGTCGTCGGGATAGAAGGGGTCTATGCACGTACAGGGTATGGAATTGGGAGAGGAACCCCAAGGTTGACCCCTCAGTGTACAAGCTGTTACTATTATTGTTTCCAGCCCGCCTCCCCAGGGTGCCCAGTTCCATCATTAAGCAGCTAAATCCCTGCCGGGCCACCACCAGCGCCTGCTCTCCGTGGGGTCTGCCCTTGTGACTTCCCATCTGGGCTTGTATGTGAAACCACCATTCGCTTCCTCTGTGCAAGGACAAGGTGGGCTAGTCCGCAGTCACAGCAACCCTCTTACCATCCCTTGGTTAGGTTCAGTTCAGTCGCTCAGTCGTGCCTGACTCTTTGTGACCCCATGGACTGCAGCACACCAGGCCTCCCTGTCCATCACCAACTCCTGGAGCTTACTCAAACTCATGTCCATCGAGTCAGTGATGCCATCCAACCATCTCATTCTCTGTCATCCCCTTCTTCTCCCACGTTCAATCTTACTATCCCTTGGACTGTAGCCCGCCAGGCTCCTCTGTCCATGGGATTCTCCAGGCAAGAATCCTGGAGTGGGTTGCCGTTTCCTTCTCCATGGGATCTTCCCAACCCAGGAATCGAACCCAGGTCTCCTGCACTGCAGGCAGATTCTTTACTGACTGAGCTACCAGGGAAGCCCTAGTGTCAACCTACCTAGAGGACAAACCCGTCCTTGGGAGGAGTTCCTTAAAAAAAAACAACTGAAAAATTTTTTCTATTCCAGAGGCTATATTTTAAGTTGTCTCAAAACACAAATTACAAATCTGATAAACTTTCTTCTGTCTCAGCTGCTCTGAAATGAGTTCCACCGCCCCCCCCCCCCCCCCCGCCGCCATAAACGTCACTTCCTGCTCACTAGATAGCCTGTATTTTGAGTAAATGTATACTCCCAAATTTCTTGATAATCCATCTAGCCACTTTCATATGATGAAAATATTTCATTGATATGTTTGCTGTTTGTATAAATGTGTATAAGGCTGGTAAACACATATACAGATCTTTCTAATGAAAGTCACGATGTTTTAAAATCAAGAGGCATATACAGGGCATATTAAGTTATAGTTTTCAACCAGGTCATCCTGCTGAGACCCCAAGACTTGGCCTAAGGCCTGACCCTTGACCACCCTGATCCCCAGATCCCTCATCTGTCGAGTGGAAGCGATGGTAATAGTGCAGATTTACTGAAGGGATACTGCGTGACACATTCTACTGTTTTATGTGTTGTGCACATACTAAATTGCTTAATCCTTTCAACACCTTGTTGGTATAGCCACAGCATACCACTCTACAGTGTTCCCCACTCTACAGACAGGGATACTAAAAGCTAGATTATAAAGCTTTATTAGTGAGGAGGCTGAACCTTGCACCCACATGGCCTGGCTCCAGGGCCTAAGTTCTTGGTCACTGCATACTTCTGCCTCCCATTTCATACTGAGCTAATTAAAGAGCTCAGATATTACTTTGTGAAGAGTCAGCCCTCCTTAAACAAGGACTCCACTCTGAGGATTCAACCAATCACGGATGGAAAATATTCGAGAAAATCAAGTCCAGAAAGTTCCACAAAGCACAACTTAAAATTTGCCACACCCAGAAACTATTTACATTGCATTTATTAAGTTGTAATAAGCAGTAATAGTAATCTAGAAATGATTCAAAGTATATGGAAGGGTGTGTATAGGTTATGTGCAAATACTGTGCTATTTACATAAGTGATGTCATGGGCTTCCCCAGTAGCTCAGCTGGTAAAGAATCTGCTTGCAGTGTAGGAAACCCCAGTTCGATCCCTGGGTTGGGAAGATCCCCTGGAGAAGGGAATGGCTTCTCACTGTTCTTGCCTGGAGAATTCCATGGACAGAGGAGCCTGGCAGGCTACAATCCATGGGGTCCCAAAGAGTTGGACACGGCTGAGTGACTTTCACTTTAACATAAGGGACTTGAGAACCTCAAAGTTTGGTATCTGTGCAGGGTCTTGGAACCAGTACCCTGTGGAATATCAAGGGACCCTGTAAACTCAAAATATAACAGATTTGAAAGTAATATGTTGCATTCACAGTCTGAGACATGAAATCATGCTAACTAAGGGCCCCCAAGCCGAAAAAATCACAGAGTAGTACTTTAAACAATCAAAGAATTTGTGTTTGGGGCCATTATTTCTAATCTGAGTATCTTATAAATTTTCTTGGTAGGATTAGTTGAGAGGAACAGAGAGCTGGTGGCAAGCATTGTATAAAAATCCCATAATGAAGTTTATAAAGACCCTACATTAGTTCTTACAAATACAGTTATTTAAAGATAGTATCTTTTCCCCCATAGGTACATTTTCCTTCCAATTTTATTTCACAGTAATGATCTGTACTCATTCTTGAAATGTAGCACTCCCTTTGTTGCTCAATCCCAAAGCACTTTAAGAAAAAGTAGAAATTAGTGTATTTCTAAGCAATAACTTTGGGAGAAATTAATAGGCAAGAGATCAAGTGCCATAAATATGAAAATTAAAAGATAAGTTGAACTCATAGAAAAATAGATGTTTGGCTTGTCTGCCTAAAAGAGAGTCAATCTATCTTTGATTCAAACACTGAATTTTCTTCAATATTAAAAATAAAATGAAAAGTTAAAATACAGATAATTCAAAGAAGCAAAACATTTCTACTTCCTAGTTTACCTCTTTTCCTTTATGAAACTCTTTATGAAAGTTTCAAAGAAAAGTTACTTGTTTTCTTTAAACTAATACACTGCATTGAAAGAATTCAACTAATATTTGAAAACGTATGCGTAAAGATATAAGTAGGAAAAAAGTCCTTCTAGGACTGGCCACCACTAACCATAGGGAGGCCGCTCAGTGTGGGGCTTTCAGATGCTTCCTGGTCCATTCATGTTTGTCCATGGACACAGCTGTGTCTCGGTCTCCTCATTCGTAAGTTAACAACGATAGTAACTTCACTACAGGATGGATATACATGAGCTAAGCCACGTAAAACACCTGGAATTTTGTTTGATGTACACTAAATAATAAGTATTATTGCTCTTAGTATTATGTTATTGGGCTTCCCAGGTGGTGCTAGTGGTTAAGAGACAAGGGTTCAATCCCTGGGTTAGGAAGATTCCCTGGAGGCAGTCATGGCAACCCACTCTAGGATACTTGCCTGGAGAATCCCATGGACAGAGGAGGGTGGCGGGCTGTAGTCCTTAGGGTCGCACAGAGTTGGACATGACTGAAGTGACTTAGCACACACTGTTGCTATTATTACTTCAGGCACTTTTTTTTTTTTTTTTTTGCCACACTGCAAGGCTTATGAGATCTTAGTTCCCCAATCAGGGATTAAACTTATATCCCCGACACTGGAAGTGTGAAGTGCTAACCACTGGGGAACCAGCGAAGGTCCCAACAGGCATCTTTTTGTGCATATGCAGAGCTGGAAAGTAGCAAGCTGATTGGAAACATTGAATCATTTTATAGGCTCTATATTTATTAAAATTATTGTATTTTATTATGTGTGTGTTTAGTCTCTAAGTTGTGTGCAACTCTTTTGTGATGCCATCAACTCTAGGCCACCAAGCTCCTCCATCCATGGGGACTTCCCAGGCAAGAATACTGGATATTCTGGCAAGAATACAAGAAACTGAATATAGGTTGCCATTTCCTTCTCCAGAGGATCTTCCTGACCCAGGGATCAAACCCACATATCCTGTGTCTCCTGCAGGCGGATTCTCTACCATTGAGCCACCAGGAAATTTCCCTTTTGAAAATGAAAGGACTAACTGAAGGAAACTTCACTTTGAATTAAATTCTTCTTTATCACAAGTAGTGTAATTTTTAAAAGGATCTCTCTAAAGCCAAAAGTGGAGATTAAGGGGAAAAAAATAGAGGTAAAAGTCATTTTTAAGAAGTTTTATGCTTCAGTTTTAGACTGGAGCTATTGAACACTATTGCCAAGATTTTTGTTGGTAGTGTCCCTACTGCCACAGAGTTTTGTTATTTTAGAATTTTCAAATGATTTTCAAGTTGATAATGTTGGCAATATCATCTGTATCTGTGATTCTTATGACTATTAATAATAATCTTTATATTTAAATGGATTCAGTGCTCAGTACAAGTCATCTTATTTTATCCATTCTGATTTCTTTCCTTTTTTTTTTAAACCTCTCAGTTGGATATTACTTACACAGAGATTTTGTTGTCTTTGTTTGGTTTTTACTTTTCTGAAATGGTTCATAAGATATTCTCTGCCTTCTTTAATGGTTGACAGTGTCTGTTTATTACCTTTAGATTTTAATGGCAACTTGACTATGTATAACATTTTGGAATGATCCTTTTGCCTAACTCCACATTTATCTGGTATGTAGAAAACTCTGAGGATAGTTGACTTTTTCTTTTTTCATTGTAGAAACGAGTTTTACTTTTCTGCTTGGATTTATGAAAAAGAAAAAAAAATCTGTTTATAAAGTTCGTATGGGATAGGTCTCTATTTTAAGTGTTCTGGAACTTTTTAAAAAACATACATGGTAAGTTATTCTTTATTTCAGAAAAATTTTCTTGTAATATATGTTATCTTGTATTAATTATATCCATTTTCCATCTTAATATATCTATTTTGGGGTTTTTTTTTATTTCAGAGGCTTGCATTAACCCTAGTTGAATAATTTCTATATAATGTACTAGTTTCTCTCCTAATATTTTAAAATTAATTTTCTTAAGTAATTTTTTAGAACAGTTTCAGGTTCACAGCAAACTAAAGAAGAAGGTACAGAGATTTCCTATTCACCTTCTGCCCTCTCAGATACAGGAATAGCCTCCCCCGTTATCAACAAGCCCCACCAGAGGGTACATTTGTTACAGTTCATGAACCCACATTGACACACTATTATCACCCACAGCCCACAGCTTAAATAAGAGTCCACCTTTGGCTGGTACCTTCTATGGGTTTGAACAGATGCTGGCCACCCACTCCAGTATTCTTGCCTAGAGAATCTTGTGGACAGAGGAGACCGGTGGGCTGCTGTCCATGGGGTTACATTGAGTCGGACACGACTGAAGTGACTTAGCATGCATGCATGCATTGGAGAAGGAAATGGCAACCCACTCCAGTATTCTTGCCTGGAGAATCCCAGGGACAGAGGAGCCTGGTGGGCTCCTGTCTATGGGGTCGCACAGAGTCGGACACAACTGAAACAACTTAGCAGCAGCAGCAGCAGCATCCCATACAGAGTACTTGCACAGCCCTAAAAAATCCTTCATGCTCCCTCTAATTATCTCTCCCTGCCCTGACCAATTCCTGGCAACCACTGACTTGCTTACTGTCTACAATAGTTTTGCCTTTCCCAAAAGTTTGAATAGTTGGAATCATATAGTATGTAACCCTTTCAAATTGGTTTCACGCACTTTTTAATTTCTATTTACATTTCCTTTATGTCTTTTCATGGCTTCACAATTTATCTAATTTTAGTGTTGATTAATATTCTATTGTCTAGATGTATCTGTTTATTAACTCATTTATCTACTGAAGGACATCTTGGTTATTTCCAAATATTTGGCAATTATGAATGGTTTTTATATACATTTTTGTACAGGTTTTTGTGAGGACATAACTTTTCAATCCCTTTGGACAAATTACAAATGATCGCTAGATCTTGTAATAAGATTAGGTTTAGCTTTGTAAGAAGCCACCAAGCTATATTTCAAAGTGGCTGTACCATTTTTGCATTCCCACCAGCAATGAGTAAGTTTCAGTTGCCCTGCATCTTCACCAGCATTTGGTGCCATCAAGGTCCTGGACTTGGGCCATTCTAATAGCTGTGCACTGGCATCCCACTGTTGTTTTCCGTTGCATTTCCCTAATGACACTTGCTGTGGAGCACATTTACATATGTACATTTGCCATGTGTCTACCTTTTTTGGTGAAGTGTTTGTTAAGGTCCTTGGTCCATTGTTTAAATTGGGTAATCATTTCCTTATTTTTGAGTTTTAAGATATTTTGATGTGTTTTGGATAACCATCCTCTTTACACACTTCAGATAACCACGTTATCTGAAGATATGTTTTGTCAGACATATCTTGTGTGAATGCTTTCTTTCAGTCAGTAACTTGTCTTTTCACTCTCTTGAGAGTGATTTTTGCAGAACAGAAATTTTTTATTTTAATGAAGTATAGTTTACCAATTCATTCTTCAATGGATCACACTTTTAGTATCATATCTAAAAAGTCATTGCTAAATCCAAGGTCATCTAGTAGATTTTCCTCTATATTATTCTAGATGAGTTTTACAGTTTCATATTTTACATGTCATCTTATGATCCCTTTATTTATTTATTTATTGGCCACCATGCAGCTTGTGGGATTTTAGTTCCCCAACCAGGGATTGAACCCAGGTCCTTGGTAGTGAAAGCACAGAATCTTAACCACTGGACCTCCAGGGAATTCCCTCGATTCATTTTTAATTAAGGATGTAAAGTGCATGTTTAGATCCATATTTTTTTTGCCTTTTTAAAAAATTGAAATATAGTTGGTTTACAAGACTGTTTTAGCCTCAGGAATACAGTAAACAGATCTAGAACTCTATAGAATTTCCAGTACAATGTTGAAAATGAGTGGTGAGAAGGCAGATCTTTGCCTTGAATTTTATCTTAGTAGGAAAGCCACAAGTGTCTCACCATTAAGTATGATGTTAAATGTAGTTTTTTGTAGATTTTTTTTTTATCAGCTTGAAATTCTTCTCTGTTCCTAGCTTACTTATAGTTTTATCTTGAATGTGTGTTGGAGAAAGGTGAAACAGACTTGCATATTTGGGACAAATCCCACTTCATTGTGACATATGATTTTTACATTTATTGTTGCATTTGATTTACTAATATTTTGTTAAAGGTTTCTGTATCTATGCTCAGTAGAGATACTGATCTGTAGTTTTTTCTTCTCTCTTCTCTGTCTTGGTGTTAGGGTGATGCTGGCCTCACTGAATGAGTTAGAAAGTGTTCCCTCTGCTGCTATACTCTGAAACAGATTATTTACTCTTTAAATGTTTGGTGGAATTCGCCAGTGAACACATCTGGTCCGATGCTTTCTGTTTAGGAAGATTATTATCTGTTGACTCAGTTTCTTTCATAGACACACCCTTATTTAGATTGTCTATTTCTTTTTGTATGAGTTTTGGCAAATTGGGTGTTTCAAGGAATTAATCCATTTTATTTTTTCTGCTTATTTTAGATTAAATTTGCCTATCTTTTTTAGTTCCCAAAAGTAGAAGTTTAGATCATTGATTTTAGATTTTTCTTTTCTAATACATGCACATTCAAACTATAAATTTCCCTAAAATCACTGCTCTCATCTCACTGCATCTGACAAATTTTGATAAGTTGTATTTTCACTTTCATTTAGTTCAAAATGTTTTTTTTTTTTTGTTAAATAATTTCTCTTGAGATTTCTTTTGACTTTTGTGTTATTTGTAGTATGTTGTTTAATCTCAATATATTTGAGGATTTTCCAGTTATCATTATGTTATTGATTTCTAGCTTAATTCCACTGTGGTTGAGAACAATCATTCTATGATTTATATTTTTTTAGCTAGTTAAGGTATATTTTATGCCCCAGAATATTACCTATCTTGGTGAAAGTTTCATGGGATATTGAGAAGAATATGTATTCTGTTATTATTGGATTAGTCTATAGATGTTCATTGTATTCAGTGTTTTGATGATGGTGTTAAGTCCAACTATAGTCTTACTGATTTTCTGTCTGTTGGATCTGTCCATTTCTGACAGAGGTATGTTGAAATCTCCACCCATAAGATTGGATTCATCTATTTCTCCTGGCATTTCCATTAGTTTTTCTCTCACATATTTTGATGCTGTGTTGTTAGGCACATGCATGTTAATATTGTTACATCTTCTTGGAGAATTGACCCCTTTATCAGTATGTAATGTCCCTTTTTTATCATGAATAATGACAGTTTTCCTTACTCTGAAATCTGTTTCATCTGAAATTGAGATTGCCACTCCTGCTTTCTTTTAATTCATGTAAGCATGGCATGTCTTTCTCCATCCATTAACTTTTAACCCATTTGTGCCTTCATATTGAAAGCGAATTTCTTATAGACAACATAGTGTTGGTTCTTGCTTTTTTGATCCACTCTTAAAAATCTCTATTCTTTAACTGACATATTTAGGCCATTATGGTTTAGAGTAATTACTGACATAGTTGGATTGATAGCTACCATATTTGTTACTGTTTTCTGCTTGCTGTTCTGTTCTTTGTTCCTATTGTTGTCTTCCTTCTCTAGTGTTTGTGGTTTTAACCAATCTTTTTATATGATTATATTTTCTCTCCCTCCTTAAACAGCTACTCTCAAAAAAAAAAAGTTAGTAGTTGCTCTAGGGTTTGCAATATACCTTTGTAATATAAGTAATCCAAGTTTACTTTCAAATAACACTATACTATTTCATGGGTAGTGTAAGTACCTTACAATAAACCTAACTCCTTCCTTATATATGCATACATACATAAGCATATTTTTTCATTTTATTTTCACTCATTTCTTCTTCATTTTTTTTTTTTTTCCTTACTTTATATAGATCTGAAACTCTGGCCAAGATATTTCCCTTTCCTCAAAAGACTTTCTTTTAACATTTCTTGCAAGGCATGTCTACTAGCAACAAATTCCCTCAGTTTCTGACAAAGTTTTTACATCTCTTTCACTTTTGAAGAATAATTTTGCAGGGCACAGAATTGTGTGTTAGTTGCATTTTTTATTTCAATACATTATATATGGCGAGTCACACTCTTGTTGCTTGCATGGCTTCTGAGAAGTCAGATATACTTCTTGTCTTTATTCTTTTAGAGGTAAGATGTGTTTTGTCTCTGGATTTTTTTGGATGTTTCCTTTATCTTTGATTTTTCTGTAGTTTGAATGTGACATACCTAGATGTAGTGGGATGGTTTTATTTTTATCATTTATCTTCTTGGTGTTCTCTGAGCTTTCTGGATCTGTAGGTTGAGGTTTCATATTAATTTGGGGGAAATTCTCAGTCTTGATTGAAGTATTTCCCCTGGTCCCTGCTTTCTTTCATCTCCTTTTGGTATTCTCATTACCTAGCACTATACCTTCTCCAATTGTCCTACATTTCTTGAATAGCCTGTTCTTTTTTTTCCATCTTTGTCCTCTTTGCTTTTCAGCTTTGGAGGTTTCTATTGATATATCCTCAAATTCACTGGTTCTTTCTTCAACCATGTCCAATCTATTAATAAGCCCATCAAAGGCATTCTGTTACAGTGGGTTTTGTTTGTTTTTAAATCTCTAGGGTATCTCTCAAGCTTTTTCTAAGAATTTTTATCTTTCTGCTTATATTGCCTATCTGTTCCTGCATGCAGTCCCCTTTATCCATTTAAGCGCGTCACACACTGATCACAGCTGTTTTAACTTCTCAGCCTGATAATTCCAGTAACCCTGGTTATTGGATTTTGTGTGATTGTGATGTTTTCTGTGTTTCCTCAAACTGTGTTTGTTTGCCTATTAGTATGCCTTGTAATTTTTCCTGATAGACAGACATGGTGTCCTGGGTAAAAGAAGCTGCTGTAACGAGGCCTTTTGGTATGTTGCAGTGTGGTGTGGTTTGAGGGAGATGTTCTGCAACCCTAGGCTTAGGTCTCAGGCCCTCAGTGAGCACATGCCTCTGCAGAGGGAACCTCCTCCTCCCTTAAGCGGGACAGGATGAGTAAGGTGGGCTGGAGTTGGGTATTTCCCTTCCCCAGCCTCAGTTAGGCTCTGGAGAAACCCCAGAATGTAAGGATCTGGTTATATAGTTTCTTTCAAGGGCTGGCCTTGTTAGAACAGAGCTGTCTGCCAAACTTCAAATGGCTGCCATGCCCTCCCCCTGCCAGAAACATGAGGTGTTTTTCTTTGATATTCATCATGAAAACATAGTCAAGTTCCCAGAGGTAAAACCTGGAGAAGTGTAGGGGGTGCCCTGTAACTGGGATCCCCCTGGAGTTTTTAACTCTCCAAGTTGTCCACACTGAGCCTCCAGCAATTCATCAATACTAGTTCAGGATTTTCTGCCTCACCTTTGATTCCCCAGAAACTTCAGCTGAAGATTTTTTGCACTGATAAATTGTGACTCTCACCTGTTGTTCTCCCCAGGTTCATGGGTAGTGACCTCACTTCTCATACAAAGTTTAGAAGAGTTACTGACTTTTCAGTTTGCTTAGCTTTTTACTTGTAGTTGGGACTGAGGGGAGACTTCCAAGCTCCTTGCATGTAGAACTAGAGACTGGAAGTCTCCTAAAATGTAAATGTTTTTGGCTTGATGAGATTGCTAAGTGTTTTCTTTGGATCACTAATTTCATTTTCATACTGTTTTTTTGTTTCTCTATTTTTTTTTTTTACTTTTAAAAATTCTTTCCATTTTCTTGTTAACATACAGTTTATATACCATAAGTTCACTCTTTTTTAATGTAGAGTTCTGCAGGTTAACAAACAGTAATATAACCACCACCACAAGCAAGAAGAACATCCCATCATCTTTGAAGCATGTCCATGCCTCTTGGCAGTTAGCTTACCCCACACCCACAGGCTCTGGCAACTACTCATCCACTCTTCATCTCTGTTGTTTTGCCTATTCCAGAATGTTATATAAATAGAATTATACAGTGAGTGGACTTTGGTTTCTTTCATGTAGCATAATACATATGAGGTTCACCCCCATTTTGCTTGTTCATTTTTATTGCTGAGACTATTGCATTTTATGGACGTGCCATAGTTTATATCTATTCTTCAGGCAAGGGACATCAGTTGCTTTCCAGTTTCTGGCCATTACAAATAAAGCTGCTGTCAATGCTCACGTGTAGATTTTTATGTGAGCATAGGCTTTCATTTAACTTGGGTAAGTCTCTAGAACATTTTAAACTTGATTTGTTTGTTTTCTTACTGTTGAGTTTTGAGTATTCTTCACAAACTCTGTGTACAAGTCCTTTATCAGATAAGTGACTTGCAAATATTTTCCCCCAGTCTGTAGCGTATCTTCTTAACATCTGAAAACTAATTTATATTTGAGGTCAGCAATGATTTTGTGGGCTTATGTCTTTAGGCCTGTCAGTTACACTTTTTTTTTTTTAATTTAGCTGTTTATCAATTCCTCTTGAACTAACCCAAATTTTTACTTTCACTGAGTTGTTCTGTAGCATAAAGCAATTGCTAAGAATTGCTTCCACGTTTTCCTCTATTTGGCATCCTCTTATTTTCCAAGTCACGTTCCTCTTGCCTACCTCCACCCCACCCCTACACAAAGTACATTTGCCCCTGAATAACCTGAAGTAGCTTGACTAGATTGCCATAATGTCTTTTCCAAAAGACTTTGGTTTGTCCAGCTCAGATCAGGCTTTTGTTTGCTCTGATAACAATGTGTAGGTTGCTGATTTCCCACTGAGCTGTAATTTACAGATGAATGGGTTTCTTCTGTTCCATTCCACCTGCTTTTCTCCACCCTGAAAACTCCTTAAGGAGAGGTGCAGGCAATGCTCATTGGATGCTGCTTTTCCTTTTCCTGTCTTCTCTTTCAAAGAGTGCCTGTGCTCTGCTCTCCCTCCAATATTTGTGGAATATTCTTCAGCAGAGCTCATGTCATCTAGGTGGGGTGAAATGGGAGAAGTGATGGTCCCACTCCCGTTGAGATTAGCCTCAATTTCTCATGTAGCTGTCATGTACTACTTTTCGTTTCACCTCTTTTTTTCCCCCAGCAGCTGTTTCTGTCTCTCTCAGATAAAGAAAATTTAAAGAGATCCTCTTCTTTGAAGATCTGGGCACACAGTGGGAATTTCAAGGCTCTGGCAGCTCAAGGGCTGGACGAGAAACAGTCTTCGTGAAGTCTCTCCTCTCTCTGGGTCTTCCATTTCTTTCCTTGGCTACAGCCTGTGGATGTTGAGGCTTTAGCTCAAGTCCTTTATTTGTCTACTGTTGGTAAAAATTTTGTGATTTTGTTTTTACCTTTTGTTGGTGTTGTTCCTTTTATTAGACTTGGAGGAGGAGGATTTGGGCATACACTTTCAATTCATTTACTACTTCCACACATTTTCTTTTCTGGCAAATTTCCTCCTCCAGGAAATGTTCTCTGACTGTACTTAGTATAAATGTCTCTCTGTGTTCCCACAGAGCCAGCATTAACTAGTAATATTTTAATCTAATGGTCAAAATATTGAAATACTCTGTTCCTGCAGAAAACAGCTACTGTACTAGCCTCACTTAAGCAACCCTCTGAATCCTTCCCATATCTCTGACTGCCCTGGCCTCTCTGCCTGGTTGTCCCCACCCCCCACCCAATCCCCCACCAGCTCCCCTGGATCCAACCGTGAAAGGAGTGACGTCTGGACATCACTGGGCTTGCAGGGCCCCGTATCAGCATTGCTGGTCACTGCTGGATGTGCACCATGGGTTGGTACCCAAGCCAAACTAGAAGCTAAACATGTCAGTGTCACGCCTACCTGTGCTTTTCTCCATCATGACTTTTTTACACAGTTCTGAAGTTGTCTAGTCACTTGTCTTCTCACTGTCTAGAGTGCAAGTTCCTTGATGATAGCCCTTCAAACAAACACTTTTTCTTTTTGGCTGCCCATTCAGTTTTGTGGGATCTTAGTTCCCCAACCAGTGATTGAATCCAGGCCCTTGGCAGTGAAAGCATGGAGTTCCAACCAGTGGACCACCAGGGAAACATTTGTTTAGCCTCTTTTATGTGTCATGTTCATCTCTCACTTAATCGTCCCCTAAATATCGCAAAGTTGGTATCATCACTCCATTACACAGCAAAGAACCCAAGGTTCAGTGAGTTTTAGCAACTGGTGCAAGGTCACACTGATAATTTGGGTCAAAAATAGTATTTAGATTCAACTACTTTACACCAGTTTTGTAGGAAAGATATTTCCAGCGGAAACTTGTTTATAGGTAGCATTGCAACTCTGGAGCATCTGCCACATGATAAATGATGTGACATTAAGCTCATAAAACATGCACCTGAAGCTATTTTAAGGGCAAGGACCACATCCTTTAAAAATCCAAATATCCACTGCATGCATGCTTCAGGCATGTCTGACTCTTCATGACCCCATGGATTGTAGCCCACCAGGAACCTCTGTCCATGAGATTCTCCAGGCAAGAATACTGGAGTGGGTTGCCATGCCCTCCTCCAGAAGATCTTCCTGAACCAGCAACTGAACCCATGTCTCCTGCATTGCAGATGGATTCTTTACTGCTGAGCCACAAAGGAAGTCCAAAAAATTTAATCTTAGTAAGCATGATGGAGATATTTCTTCAAAGGTTGTGCACGCATGCTCAGTCATGTCCAACTCTTTGCAAGTCTATGGACTGTAGGCAAGAATACCGGAGTAGGTTTTATTTCCTTCTCCAAGGGACCTTCCCAACCCAGTGATCAAACCCATGTCTCCTGCATTGCAGGCAGATTCTTTACCACTTGAGCATTAGGAAACGTAGCAGAAGGCATGGTTCCTAGTTAGTTTAATTGAGTGATTGTGAAATAAAGCAAGAAAGGATAATTGGATGGATGAGCTAATTGATTAACTACTAGATTGAGTGCTATTTCAGAAAATGTTATTAGGAATATGTGAAGATAGTGTAGAATGAGAGACAGTGTATGTTAAGAGCATGCACTTTGGACTTGCCCATGGTGTACATAAAATATAATTTATGTAATCATTCTTTATTGATAGACATTTAATTTGTTTCTATTCTATTCTAATAATGAGTACTATTGCTCAAGTAATAAAGCAATTAATATCTTCTACACACTTTGCAGAACATTTATGAATACTCATATAGTTTAAATTTCTAGAAACAGAATTGCTTGGTCAACCAGCAAATGCATTTTGAATACACTTGGATACTTCAAATTACCAGTTTATACTGCTACTAATAATCTACAAAAGAGCCACTTACCCACACCTTTACCAATGGTGGATATATTTAATTTGTAATTTTTAAAAAATGCTATTGTCTTAATGTTTTAATTTACATTTTCTGGGTTACCAATGAGGTTTAACAAAATTACCACTTTTTAGTATTTGTCCTTTTTCTATGGCACAAGCTATGACTGTTCTAGATGTCTTTTTTTTTTTTTTAATTTGAAATGAATCTTAGAGATATAAGGGTATAAGAGCTGCTCTGTTCTTTACAATGGCTACATTGCAGTCCTATGTATAACTGTTTCATGGTTTATAACACTACTCCACTACTCATAATCCATCTCTAGGTTTCTTCCAATATTTTTCTGTTAAATACAATCCCGTTGTAAATATCCATGGTTAATATTTCTCATACATAAAATTTGATTTGTAGGAAAAACTATCTATAATGGAATTTCCAGGACAAAGTGTATAGATTTTTTTTTTTGAAAGCTGTTGCCAGGCCACCTTTTATGCAAATTATATCAATATATAATGTCTGTCAATGACCTTTCCTAATTTTCCCATTTGGGTCATTTGTCTTTATTTCTCTGATTTCATATGCCTTGGAAATTAGCTGTTTATTGGCCCTATGAATTACAAATATTTTCTCCTGTATTTTTAAAATTTTGACTATTTTTTAGCTATATGGAATATTTATATTTGTATAAGATTAAATTTTGTTTTGTTGTTGTTCAGCCCTTAAGTCATGTCCAACTCTTTGTGACCACATGGACTGCAACATGCTAGGCTTCCCTGTCCTTCACTGTCTCCCAGAGTCTGCTCAGATTCATGTCCATTGAGTCAGTGATTCAATCCAACCATCTCATCCTCTGCCGCTCTCTTCTCTTTTTGCTTTCAATCTTTCCCAGCATCAGGATCTTTTCCAATGAGTTGGCTCATCACATCAAGTGGCCAAATTACTGGAGCTTCAGCTTCAGTCTTTCCAATGAATATTCAGAGTTTATTTCCTTTAGGACTGACTGGTTGGATCTCTTTGGAGTCCGAGGGACTCTCAAGAGTCATCTCCAACACCACAGTTCAAAAGCATCAATTCTTTGGGGCTCAGCTTTCTTTATGGTCCAACTCTCACATCTGTACATGACTACTGGAATAACCTTATCTTTAAATATGTGATGTCTCTGCTTTTTAATATGCTGTCTAGATTTGTCATAGCTTTTCTTCCAAGGAGCAAGCATCTTTTAATTTCATGGCTGCAATCACCATCCGCAGTGACTTTGGAGCCCAAAAAAATAAAATCTGTCACTGCTTCCACTTTTTCCCTTTCTATTTGCCATTAAGTGATAGGACTGGAGGCAATGATGAGTTTCAAGCCAGCTTTTTCACTCTCTGCTTTCACCCTCATCAAGAGGCTCTTTCATTCTTCTTCACTCTCTGCCGTTACAGTGGTATCATCTGCATATCTGAGGTTGTTGATATTCATCCCAGCAAACTTGATTCCAGCTGGTGTTTCATTCAGCCTGACATTTTGTGTGATGTGGACTGCAAGGAGATCCAACCAGTCCATCCTAAAGGAGATAAGTCCTGAGTGTTCATTGGAAGGACTGATGCTGAAGCTGAAACTCCAATATTTTGCTACCTCATGCGAAGAGTTGACTCATTGGAAAAGACCCTGATGATGGGAGGGATTGGGGGCAGGAGGAGAAGGGGACGACAGAGGATGAGATGGCTGGAGGGCATCACCGACTCGATGGACATGAGTTTGAGTAAACTCCAGGAGTGTGTGATGGACAGGGAGGCCTGGCATGCTGCGATTCATGGGGTCGCAAAGAGTCGGACATGACTGAGCGACTGAACTGAACTGACTCTTCATAGAAGCTAAATAAGCAAAGTGACCAATAAGCTTTGACAGAACTCCTATTTACCAATTTTGAGCCAGTCCACTGTTCCATGTCCAGTTCTAACTGTTGCTTCTTGACCCACATACATGTTTCTCAGGAAATAGATAAGGTGTTCTGGTATTCCCATCTCTTTAAGAATTTTCCACAGTTTGTTGTGATCCACACAGTCAAAGGCTTTAGTGTAGTCAACAAAGCATAAGTAGATGGTTTTCTGGAATTCCCTTGTTTTCCCTATGATCCAATGATCGTTGGCAATTTTATCTCTGGTTCTTCTGCCTTTTCTAAACCCAGCCTGTACATATAGAAATTATTGGTTCATGTGCTATTGAAGCCTACCTTGAGATTTTGAGTATTACCTTGCTAACATGTGAAATTTCTGCAATTATACTATAGTTTGAATATTCTTTGGCATTACCCTTCTTTGGGATTGGAATAAAAAGTGACCTTTTCCAGTCCTGTGGCCACAACTGAGTTTTCCAAAGTTGCTGGCATATTGAATGTAATACTTCAACAGCATTATCTTTTCGGATTTGAAAGAGCTCAGCTGGAATTCTGTCACCTCCAGTAGCTTTGTTCATAGTGATGCTTCCTAAGGCCCACTTGACTTCACACTCTAGAATGCCCGGCTCTAGATGAGTGATCACACCATCATGGTTATCTGGGTCATTAAGACCTTTTTTGTACAGTTCTTCTGTGTATTCTTGCCACCTCTTCTTAATATCTTCTGCTTTTGTTAGATCCTTACCATTTCTGTCCTTCATCATTCCCATCCTTGTGTGAAATGCTCCCTTGATATTTCCAATTTTCCTGATGAGATCTCTAGTCTTTCCCATTCTATTATTTTCCTGTATTTCTTTGCATTACTCACATAAGAAGATCTTCTTATTAACTTTATCAGCATTTTAATTTGGGGATTCTTATTTTTGAGGCGTACTCAAAAAGGTCTTCCATACCTCAAGGTGACATTTAAAATTTCTTCTGCAGTTTCTTACAATGCTTTTATAATTTCACTCTTTGGCTTTTAACATTTTAACATATCTGGGATTTGCTTTAAGGTAAAGTACAAAGTGCGAATCCAATGTTTTATTCATCTTCAGGGGAACACCTAGTCTTTCCAATACATTTATTTTACAGTGTAAGACATTCTCTAGCCAGCTCCTTCCTCATTCTGTCCATCTGATAGTTCTTAGGCAACCTCACCTCCTCTTTTCAATGAATGTAGTACTTGCTGGTTGGCTTTATGTATGCAGGATCCAGGGTGTCACTCCTTCAGTATGAATTTGTCTTTTTCTCCAGTCTGTGCTGGGGCTTCCCTGGTGGCTTGATGGTAAAGAGCCCACCTGCCAATGTAGGAGATGTGGGTTGGATCCCTGGGTTGGGAAGATACCCTGGAGGAAATGGCAACCCACTTCAGTATTCTTGCCTGAGAAGTCATGTGGACAGAGGAGCCTGGTAGGCCACAGTTCATAGCGTCACAGAGTCAGACATGACTGAAACAACTTGGCACACATCAGTATCTCTGTTATGAGAACATGAAAACGACGCTTCAGACACCTCTTCCTTTTTTCTAGGACCTTTGTGTTAGAATTGCCTCACTCCTGCAGACTGCTCAGATAGCTTCTTAGTGTTCTCACAACCTCCACTCTTGCTTCTTTCCAATTGGTTCTTTATCCTGCAGGGCAAGTATGTTCAAGTCCCCTCCTTGATTAGAAGCCACTGAATCATCTCCTCGTCTCCAGGTCAAGACCACCCCACTCCCTGATTTGCCCATAGCTTCCATTCTGCTCATGTCCTGCCCCCAGTAACTTATGTTCCTCAAAACCCAAGATGCAATTCTATGCCTCAGAACCTTTGCATGCACCATTTCCTCTTCCTAAAGCAGCCCTGCTCTCTTACACCTCTCCCCAGGGCTCTGCTCTGCTCTCCCACAGCTCCTGTATTTCTCTCAGGACATTTTCTCTGCTGTAACGTGGGCTTAGGCGTCTGCCTCCCTGAAATCTACTCTGAGCTTTCTGTGGGAGAAAAAAGAAAATGGCTTTTTCTGCTCCAAAGCCCATAACCGACAACCGTGGGCATGTGACTGACGTAAAATGGGCCAAGGGCGATGTAGAAGCACCTTGAAATGTTTACAGAACTCCAAGTGGGTATCGTTAAGGATTATTAATGCAGTATGGGAAACTGCCCGGAGGAAACACCTGGAGAAGTTTGGGACCTGTGACTTTACTGCCATGCATTGCCTTGCGTGCTTCCAGCCAACGTTACATTACATGTGAAGACTAATCTCCTTGTTCATTTTATGACTGCTGCTTCACCAAATTATCCCCAGGATGCTGTCTGAACACCAGAAAAGTGGTTCTTCAGCTTATTTGGGGAAGCCAAATAGAGACCCATTTTCATTTCGCAGTAGGAATAAATACCCTACCTACCGCGCTTTGCTTCCAGCTGGAAATGGACCAGGTGGCTGTGTATCTCTCATGTTTGAAAGAGAGGAAGTTGCTGGCTTTGTTGCTTATGCCTTTAGGTCAGCTGGGCCAGGAAGTCAAAGTGCCAGGGCAAATGTATATGACACACGGAGTCCGTATCTAGAAAGAGGGAGCAGCAAGAGACAGATGCTGACACCATATGAGCAATCCACAGCACAGAGCTCTGAATAGTACCTCGCAATTTGGTTTTCTTCCAACAGAGCAGCACATTAAGTTAGGCTATTAACCCAGATGAAAGGTTTCAGATTTATCTCATTGGCAGATGGAAATTAAGTTGCAGAAACTCAATCAGCACAGACTAGAGAATAGTTAATTTCATTTATTTTTAATTACCTGAGTAATCCATGAATATATTGTCACTATAAAAATGGAAACAATACAGATAAAGTTGAAGTCCCTCTTGACCACTCACCACTCTCCTCAATTGCCCTCTCCGGGATTACTACTGCTATCAATTTAAGTGTCATCAGACATACACCTGTGTGTTCACACGAGCTCACACACATACACACACAGGAGCACACTCATGCACACACAGAAATGTTTTTAAAAAGTTATTTAATCTTAGCTTTGCCTGAGGCCCCAAGATGCTCTAATCCAATGTGAGATATAAGATCTATGTGGAGGACATCAGTGGTTATCATCCATGGACCATGTGTAGGGCACAGAAGGATTTTGAAAAGAATATTAGGTGGTAAGTGATGGTTTTTGGCAAAAGTTGTTGGACCTCACATCCATGGAGAGAGAGAGAATTGACAAGTCTTTGTTCACTCAAACCAAGGAAAGGGTTTCAGTGGGACCACTGAGAGTTTATGTTTCCCTGATATGATTGTATCATGGAGCCATTTGCTTTTGCAGTTACGTTCTTATAAAATCCTTTTCACACTCTCAAGGTTAGAAATATATTCTACTGTTCTCCTAATGCTTTCGTGAAGTTTTAGTTGTTTAGGAATTTGATTTGTCTAGAATTTTGTTTTCAGGGCATGAGAGAGTGAACTAACTTTACTTTTTCTCTATTTTGATTAATTTGATTTGGATACCAAATTATTTCAACACCATTCATTACATGCTGGCTTGGAAGTTCACTTTCAGCGTACATTAAAGTCGCAGTTATTCACCGATTGCTTTCTGAATTGTATTCTGTGGCACTGGTCTACTTGTCCACTCTTTCTGAGCATATTTCTTAGAATCCAATAGTGCTTCCCTTCCGTGAAGCTGAGAGCCTGACTCAAAGAAGGGTACCCACAGGTCACTGTAGTGAGGCCCTGTAGTGAGGCAGGGGTGAGCTCAGAGTCAGGACGGGGAGCAGCAGGTGTCTGACTCAGCCCCCATCACTAGGGCAGGCCCTTTTGAGTCCGCTTTTCCTGACCCCTCTGCTCAGAATTCTCAGCATCTCTGGAAAGCTTTTCGCCTCTGCTCCAGAGACACTTTGTCTAACCATTGACACTTCCTACTTCTTCTTCGGCATCCCAAGGGAATGCCTGATGGAGCTTCTGTGAAGTAATGCACTGCACACACACTCAGTCCCCTGGCTTCAACCCTGAGTGCCACCTGGTCGCCCCTTCCGAGAATGCTTCCTTACTCATGGAATACCTTCTAGAGGGCTCAGTGACTTTCTGTCTTCTCTCACGTCTTTTTCCAGCCTTGTCTTCCTTGAATCAGGCATGAGGTGATGAGATGCCAGTGCAAGACTCTTGGAGGAATGGACACAGAGAGACACTTACTTCTGTGATCCTTGCCCACTGTCCGGCAGACAGCAGCTGGTGGATCTGCACCCTTCACCATCCAGATGGGCCTGGAACTCTCAGATGTGCATAGCTTCAGCTCTCATAGCTGAGCCATCTGCTTGCTGCCCCAGAGTTTACAGGACGAAACCACGGCTTTACTCATCTCTGGGGTGATGTTGTGTTCTTTACAAGGCTTTCATGAGAATTAATGAGAGCTTATTGTAAGGAGTCAATAGATGCCTCTTATCTCTCCTTCCCCACTTCTCCACCCAGCACCAGCTATTCTCTGAAACTTTGTCCACTATGTCACTGTGCTAATCCGCAGTGATCTCTCCATATGGACTTCTTTCAGCGTCTGGCCTTTTATTATTTTCCTTAGGGAAAGACTTCATTTTTCAGACAATAATTTAAGTCATAGTATCACAGACTCTGACTTAGCTATACTGATCATCTCAGAAATGTCTATGGAAACTGAATTAGGCACACTCCAGAGGGCTGGCCCTACATGTATTTCACAGCTTCAATTAATTATAACCAGCAAAGTGAATGGGATTTATAAACTGTCTTATAACATACCAATGGCAATGTGATCAGAGGGGAACCTGGACATGCCGTTATAAAACTAACATGTCAGAAAATGCACAATTAAACAGCGCCTTTGCTATTATAAAGAAACACACAGAAGCATGACTTGGTGACATTTTCACACTTGGTAAAATTAACTTTCAGTCAAAAGAACAGTAGCATTGGTAGCTTTATTTTCTTAAAAAATTGTAATTTCAAGTTGGATATGCAATGTTGGCGATTAAGTGGGAGGCTACTTAAGTAAAGTCATGCAGACAATAGGACATTATGTAGGAAAGAAAATGAAAAGAGGAATAATTGTGTCAGAAACCAGGTAAACTGGTGTGTTAGAGTTCTCCGCATTGATTCCAGAGAACTCATAGGAGAGATAGATAGGAAAATAGATGATAGACAAATAGAGATACAAATGTAAAGAGAGTTATCACATAGAAATAGCTCGTGCATTTATGGAGACTGACAAGTCCCAAGACCTACGGAATGATTCAACAGGATGGAGACTCACGAGAGTAGATGGAGCATTTCTGATGGCAAGCAAAGGTCAAGGTCCCAGCTTGAATGCAGTCAGGCAGAAGAAATAGTTTCCTACTCAGGACAGTCAGCCCTTTCGTTCTATTCAGACCTTCAACTGATTGATCAAGGCCTACCCCCATCAGGGAGGGAAGGGTGCTCTATATAATGTACTGATTTTAAATATTCATTTCATGAAAAACACTCTCACAGAAATACCTGTTTAATGTTTAACCAAATATCTGAGCACCCCTGGCTCAGTCAAGTTGACACAAAATTAACCATCATACCTGTCCAATATATGTTAACAGTTTCTGCACTGGGATTTCTGTATCCACACCGGTGTGTGTGTCTATATATGTGTGTATAGTGTTTAAGAAATGTATTCTTCTGACTTGTTTTTAAAGCTCCCCTCTTGAATTCTTGAAATTGCACCATAGATTATTTTTGCAGTTGAGGTCAAATTCAGATAACATAAAATTAACTATTTTAAAGTATACAATTCAGTGGCATTTAGGACACTCCCAATGTCCTACAACAATGACCTCTATCTAGTTTCAAAACATATTTGTGACTCCAAAGGGAAACCCTATGTGCATTAAGTAGTCATACCCATGTTCACTTTGGCAGCACATATACTAAAATTGGAATGATACAGAGAAGATTGTGCGCCTGCACATAGATGACGTGCAAACTCCTGAAACATTCCATATTTTTATTGCCATACTAAGTGAAGTAAGTCAGAAAGAGAAAGACAAATACCATATGATACCACTTATATGTGGAATCTATTAGTAAAATGTGACACAGAGGAGCCTATCTATGAAACAGATACAGACTCACAGACACAGAGATCGGACTTGTAGCTGCCAAGGGGGTGGGGGTTGGCTGAGGGATGAAGTGAGAGGTTGGGGTTAGCAGATGTAAACTATTACATACAGATTGTATAAGCAACAAGGCCTACTGTATAGCAGAGGGAACTCTGTTCAATATCCCAAGATAAACCATAATGGAAAAGAATATAAAAATTTATGTATGTGTAAAGCACAACAAATCTCTGACATTCATAGACTTTAAAAAAGTAGGCATTCCCCATCCTCCGTCTACCTAGCTCCTGGTGGTCATTAATACACTTTCTGTGGCTGTAGATTTGTCTGTTCTGGATACTTCATATAAATGGAATCATATAATATGTGGCCCCTTATGTCTAACATCTTTCTCTTATCATAATGTTTCCAGGCTCATTCTTTGTAGCATGCGTGTATCAGTACATCATTCCATTTTATGACTCAATATCCCTTTCTATGTATACACCACATTTTGTTTATCTGTTCATCCTCTGATGGGCATTTGGCTGATGGGCCTTCTGATTATTGTGAATAATGCTTCTATAAGTAACAGTAGCGTTAGTGTGCACAGTATCTTTTCAAGGGTGTACAAATAACAGTTTAGAAATCCTACTTTCAGTTCTTCTTGGAATTTCCAAAGACTGAATTGCTGGGTCATATGGTAATTCTACATTTAACTTTGAAAAATTGTTTTCCCCATCATAAGAAATCAGGATGATATTTAACACACACACACACACACACACACACACACACAGAGGTTGCAATCTGCCATTCTAAATGCTTGTGATGATGACAAGTCCATCTGATATTGTAAGTACGGCAGTGGCCTCATTTAAAGGTAAAATGTGATAAAGCTACTCTATTCCACTGATCCTTTTCTTTTTTCTCCCCATCATTTGTGATACCAAACTCAAACTTTCAGTGGTAGAGGCCATGTAATGACTTTTCCTGTTGCCTCAAGTTCAGCCAACAATGAACTCGAATGCCCTTTATTGCTTCATAAGATTCTGGGATAGGAGACTTATATAGGCCTCAGGATCATTATGAATGGTCACCTTCCAGTTCTGCAGAAACTCAGCAACTCGCCCAGAGAAAGAAATAACTGAGGTTTCTGGGGTCAATCTTGTATAGGAGACTTACATAGCCCTCAGGGCCATTATGAATGGTCACCTTTTAGCTCTGCAGAATCTCAGCAGCTCACCCAGAGAAAGAAATGACAGAGGTTTCTGGGGTTAAGGGTTCTAGCTTGACTTGTGTTCTCAGCTGCAGAGCTGAGTTCCTGTCCTGGGTACCCTCCAGGGCTGGGGTCAGGCAGAGGCAGCCATGAAGGAAGCAGAGAGGAATGGACTGGGGAGTCCCTGAGAACACTTAAAGCCTTCACAATCAGGACTCTAACTTTGCTAAACCAGAAAAGATTCCCTTTCCAATAAACATTGTTTCAGTTAAGATATTTAAGGGATTGTCTTTCAACAAAACTATTAGAGACGAAATAGAAATCACACAGTCTTGAGAGAAGAGAATTGGTCACATATAAAATTTTGGTCTTCATTCTTAAGAAGCTGGACCACAGGTGAAGGCTTAAAATTTTGGCTTCAGACTGATTCATAAGCCAGCATAGTAGAGCAACTGGATCTGTCCAGTAGCTGGACAACATTAATACATACCTAATCTCCTGATTTTCTCCAGTATGGCTGTCTCTCTCTGGTCAAGACATCTTTAAAAAAATAGACCCTTCCTTGAAAAAGATTGATGACCCCTCATTGTGCTGTGCTGTGTTCAGTTGATCAGTCATGTCTAACTGTGATCCCATGGACTCCATTGAGCCCTCCAGGCTCCTCTGTCCATGGGATTCTCCAAGCAAGAATACTGGAGTGGGTTGCCATGCCCTCCTCCCGGGGATCTTCCCAATCCAGGGATCAAACCCAGGTCTTCCACATTGCAGGTAGATTCTTTATCGCAGGTGGATTCTTTACCATCTTAGCCACCAGGGGAACCCAAGAATACTGGAGTGTATAGCCTATTCCTTCTCCAGGGAATCTTCCCAACCCCAGAATCAAACCAGGGTCTCCTGCATTGCAGGCAGATTCTTTATCAGCTGTCTACTAGGGAATACACCTCTTTAAGAAGGACTGAAGAAAGTTCAGTCATCTTAGAAGTCTTCCTACCATATAATATAGAATCTTGACCTCACCACCCAAAGATATTGTTGTATGTGTGTGCTCAGTCACTTCACTCTTGTCCGACTCTTTGCGACCCTAAGGACTATAGCCCACCAGGCTCCTCTGTCCCTAGTATTCTCCAGGCAAGAATACTGAAGGGGGTTGCCATGCCCTCCTCCAAGGGATCTTCCCAACCCGGGGGTCAAATCTGTGTCTCCTGCATTGCAGGCAGATTCTTTACCGACTGAGCCACCGAGGTAGCTCATATTCTTGAATATCAGAATATAAATTTTGAAATATAAATATAAAAAAAGGGGAGATACAATCCACTGGTTTTTACATAAATACAAGCTCTCACTTTTGTCAGAAAAGATAATACATACACACTGGGATTCTGGATTTCAAGATTTGCCTCCAGGGAAAAAGAATTAAAGCTCATTGGACGAGTTTTTAAATCAAGTTCCCTTCCTCTGACTAGCAGGCACTGTGCAGACTCCTAGTGAGAAGCTGGTCCTATAGCTGTTACAACACCCGCCCATCCATTTCACAGGACCCAGCCTTGTATTAGAGGAGACGATGCAGGTGAATGGCAGAGCCTAGGAGCCAGGACTGCATTGTTCCCTTCTGTGGGGGAAAGCCCGAAGCATGATCTAACGATGTGCAAAGTGAAGCTTCTTTCTGAGTCTTCCCCTGCTGGATACAGGGTATAGTGATTACATGATGATTATGTCATGAATCAGAAGGCTGTGAACCTGTTGACGATGTGAAGGCAACTGACAACCATGCTAACATGATACAGTACAAGAAAAGATGATGCAGGGGGTGAGGCTCTTGGGACATATGGGTAAGCTCTGAGGACACAGCAGTGGACCTTAGAGACCTCACAGATCCCTCTAGGAGATCCAAGGACAGGAATCACACCAGCTTGCCTGAGCCACTGCGCAGGAAGTCCGTCTCCACCGTGGGTCTCCCATTGCGCAATCCAGGCATCATTACTTTATCACATACACTGTTTCATGAGAAGGTGATTGGTCTTATTTTTCTCAACTCTTGGAAAATTGGTGGGGAGAAGTGATGGACTGAGTGCCTCGTTGCCTGCAGTCTGCCCCCACCCCCACGCAACCCAAGAGTGTGGATGCCACAGTCACCAACGCAGAACTCTAGCGTTTTGATGTGACACTGTTCCCACGAGGAGCAATGCTGGTTAGAGAAAAGAGCATTAATAACAGTACCCCCACACACTGAGGACCTACTGTGTGCCAGGCTGAACGCTTCACATCCATTCTCCACCAGGATGCAACTATAAAGATGTCTCCAAGGAAAACCAAACAATGTCATTAATTTCAGCATATAAAACCACACCATTGAAAACCTTCTCATGAAGCACATGCGTACCACACTTACAGAGTGCTGTAATTTGAAGTCTCTCATTCATAGACTGTTTTGTTGTTGTTGTTGTTCCAGAGATGTTTAAGCAAACCTACAGGTTCATTTATACTAATGCCTTAAGGACTGGATTTAAAAGGATCATTTTCGCATGGTCAGAGGAGAGTCAGAAAGTGTTTCGGGGGGCCTGGAAGAGTCTTCACTACGCTAGTGATCTCAGTGAACATCTTTCATGTGGGCTAGATTTAATGTTAAAAACATATTGTTTTTCAGATGAAGAATCAGAGGCTCAAGGAGGTTAATTGACTCAGCCCAGGTCTCAAAAATGGCACAGGGCAGAGTTGGACTGTTAAGCCAATGGTCTGGGGGCTGTCTTCCCTGAGCAGTCTTTCTCAGGAAGAAAGAACTGGTCTAGCTCTTACTGACCACAACCTAACCCAAAGCCATCCCTTCACAGCCAGCTACAAGCAGCATCAAGTGGTTGAGAAAACTGCACTGGGGCATCTGACCTCTCAAAGGCAGTCCTTGGTTCTCCCTGATAAAAAGTTTCTCGTTTCCCAAGTCCACTAATGTGAGTTGGATTGCAGAACCAGGTGAGGTTGAAACAAGAAACTCATGCTCCACCATCACCTATGATCAGATGATCCAGAAGACTTGAGAAATCAAGGGAGGAGCCACACGTACCGGGTAACAATTGACAAAGGCATTTGAGTTGGCCTTTGGCCTGCATTCCCTAACATTTCCAGGCAGAACTGAGTGGACTCACAATGTAGGGAGAGAATCATACTCCTTGGAAAGCATTTTAGATTTTTATACAAGCATTTAACTACCTTGCAATTTTTAAAATGCGCTCCAAAGCACACTGTTCACATGAACACTTCTTCTGTGGGAGATGCTCCATGTAGCGCAGGATGTTAGAATGGCACCTTCTTCCCAGGTCATGGGGAGATGTTTCCTGTGCGCTTCGGTGATACACACGAAAGAAAGGGTGTTAATCAGCTCACCAGTGTTCCTTTACGGTTACTGGAGAGCTGCCTCTTTCTTTCGATCCCCTGGAGAAGGAAATGGCAGCCCACTCTAGTATTCTTGCCTGGAAAATTCCATGGACGGAGGAGCCTGGTAGGCGACAATCCATGGAGTCACAGAGTCGGACACGACTGAGCGACTTCACTTTCACTTTCACTTTTCAATCTTCGAGAAAAATATTGTGAAATATTTCTGGCATATAAAACTATGGAGAAAACAATATAATAAATGTGAGGGTATCTGTCTTTCAGCTTAAGAAATAGAACTGCACTAACACATCTTGAGTCAGTCTGTGTTCCCTGTCCGATTCCTCCTGGGGATGCTCATCATACCTGGGCATCCACAATCCTGCACTGCTAAGCAATACTGAATATCATTTTGCACAACTGCATGCTGTGTAACAAACTGGTTATATACATCACATCTGTACGTGCAAAGTATGACTTCCTCTTTCTCCACATTCTCATCAACACTTAGTATTTTCAGTTTTCAGTCTCTGTCAGTCTGATGCCAATCTGATTGTCTTTTAACTTTGTGAAAGTCACTCAGTCATGTCCGACTTTGCGACCCCATGGACCATACAGTCCATGGAATTCTCCAGGCCAGAATACTGGAGTGGGCGGCCACTCCCTTCTCCAGGGGATCTTTCCAACCCAGGGAATGAACCCAGGTCCCCCACATTGCAGGCGGATTCTTTACCAGCTGAGCCACCAGGGAAGCCCAACTTTGTATTTCTTTAACTGCATTTCCTGATTATGATGAGGTTAAGTATTTTTTTCATTATGGCTCATTTGGGTATTTTCTTTTACAAATTATCTGTTTATATCATTTGCTCATTTCCCTAATAGGATTATCTGCTTTCTTATCATCCAATTTTAAATGTTCTTTATATGTTGTGGGCTTCCCCGGTGGCTCAGATGGTAAAGCGTCTGTCTGCAATGCAGGAGACCCGGGTTCAATCCCTGGGTTGGGAAGATCCCCTGGAGAAGGAAATGGCAATCCACTCCAGTACTCATGCCTGGAAAATTCCATGGACCGAGGAGTCTGGTAGGCTACAGTCCATGGGGTCGCAAAGAGTCAGACATGACTGAGCGACTTCACTTTCACTTTCACTTATATGTTGTATGTATACATTGCAAACATCTTTACACCTTATCCTTGTCTATGGTTTTCTCCCCCCACCCTTTGTTCCCTTCTGCCTTGAAGCACAGACTTTCCATAATTTTAATTGAGTTGAATTTATCAGTCATCTTTATGTTTATCCTCTTTGTATCTTTAAAAAAATTCCTGCCCTACCACAAGATCACAAAGATGTTTTATTAAATGTTTTTATAAAAGATCAATATTCTCATATTTTATGTCTTTATTGTTCTTAAGGTTGATTTTTACATATGGTGTGAGGTAAGGATAAATTTCATTTCTTTCCTTAGTAGATAACCAATTGCTCCAAAAAATTTGTTAAATAGACTGTTTTTTTTTTTTATACTGATTTACAATACAACCCTCTCATATAATAAGTTTCTGTTTAAGCATTAGATAGTTACTGGGGTCATTTATTTCTTCCACTGGTCTGTATATTTGGGCTTTTGTCGATTGCACACAGTTCAAATTACCATAGTTTCAGAATAAGTCTCAATTTCTGGTCAAACATCACCTCTCTGCCCTAGTTAGTTCTCTTCAAAATTGTCTTGAAAAATAGCAATTATTTGTTAGCCTTGTCAATTTTCATAAAATTTTCTGATATGTTGTTTGGAGTTATACGGATTTTTAAATTATTTGGGGGAGAGTAAAATTTTTTTGTGATTTTTGGGTTTCTCTATTAACAAATATAATCTATCTCCCTCATTGATTTAACTCTGTTAAAATATATTTTAATAATAATTTTTATTTTCTCCATAAATATCATTCTTGCTGCTGCTGCTGCTGCTAAGTCGCTTCAGCCGTGTCCAACTCTGTGCGACCCCATAGACGGCAGCCCACCAGGCTCCTCCGTCCCTGGGATTCTCCAGCCAAGAACACCAGAGTGGGTTGCCATTTCCTTCTCTAATGCATGCATGCATGCTAAGTCACTTCAGTCATGTCTGACTCTGTGTGACCCCATAGACTGCAGCCCACCAGGCTCCTCTGTCCATGGAATTCTCTAGGCAAGAGTACTGGAGTGGGTTGCCAGTTCCTTCTCCAAAACATCATTCTTAGCTCTCATTAAATTTATTCCTAAGAAACTTATATATTTTGTTACTGTAAATACTTCTTTTTGGAGAGTGTTTTTTTTTTTTTTTTTCACTGTTGCTGATCTGTACCTTTGTGACTGATTTTATAAAACTTTATCTCTTTTCCAGTGATATTTCAAACTTTCATTAATACTAATAATTTGTCTGAAGAGTCTAAGATTTTCTGAAGATAATCATGTCCTCTGTAAATAATAATAGCTTTTTTCTTCTTTCAAACTCATGAAGTTTACTTCTTTTTCTTGTACTCAGCTATGCTGTATAGAAGAGTCTTGCATAAAACAGTAGTTCTGAGCATATTTTTCTGATATCTATAAGTTTAATCACTAAACATATTTGCTTTGTTTTATGTGTTTCTTTCAATGTTTACTAAATCTTATTAAAAATCATGAATAGGTATTGAATTTTATCCCAAGCTTCTTCTGAATCTTTTAAAAATGAACATTTTTTTCTCTTACTATTGGTGTCATAAATTACATCAGATTTTCTAATGTTCAGCCATCATTGTACATGTGGAATGCATGCAGCTTGGTCATATGAATCACAATTCAATACTTTCAGTATTGACTGTATGTGTGGCAACTGGTGGTTGTCTACCAGATAGTCACCCATATTCCACCTCCAGAACTCTGGCTGGCCATGGACTTTAAGAGAACTTTTTTCTTAGTCCAAATCAATCATTGCAGTTCCCTTACCACACAAGAGGAAATCTGCTTATGGGGAAAAGAGAAAAAGAATTTCTGGGAAATTTTTTTGAGACACAAGAAAGAGTCTTTCTTCTAAAGTTTGGACATTGTTTTATGTATGGATGTGATGCCTGGAGCCTCTGTAACCTTCTTGCTACCGTATACAGTTCTCTTGCTACCTTTTCACAAAAATCAATATGTCAAGACTGGCAGAGGAGGACAGCGGACCCCTTGAAGACATTCCTGAGACCCTGACTGGTCCCACCACTGGAACTGCTCCACCTTTGAACTTTTTTGTCAATAATTGTTACCCTTAATTATTTAAACCATTTGGAAATATATATTCAGGAAACTATGACCAAAAGTGTTTTTACAAGCATCCTGTTTTCGGATGACTCTAGACTTTGGTTCACTATTGATTCATGTATGACTTTGACAAATATGTTTGGAGGGCTGATCACACGCCAGGCACTGCGCTGAAGGCTGAAGACAGAGAAGATTGGGCTCTGTGTTCTAGGAGCGCCTAGCCTGAGAATGGAAACAGAGTAATAAGCAAATAATTGAAACCCCATTCTACACATTCAAAAGATGAGGTAGCTCCACAATTATATGGGAGTATGGGAGATGGGGGAGGCTTTAATTCTATCCTGGGACAGACAGAGGAGATATCCAAAAGACAGCTGGCTGTTGGAGAATAATCAGTTTTATAATTAATCATGGAGACAGAATAAAGGAATTTAAAGGGAAGGGGCTATAAGTGCATGATCTTGAAATAACTTGGGAAGCAGTTGGGCTCAGCTGGCCTTGCAGAAATGAGTTGCAAGGGTTCTTTTTTCCTGTCTTTAAAAATTTTACTTATTCATCTTTTCATTGGAGGATATGCATATAATTATGACTGATTTACGCTGATGTATTGCCATACACACATGACCACCACAACATGAGAAAGCAATTATCCCCCACACCATCCCACCCCTCTAGGTCATCACAGAGAACCAGGCGGGGCTCCCTTTGTTATGCGGCAGCTTGCTACTAGTTATCTGTTTTACACATGATAATGTATATACGGCAGCTTGCTACTAGTTATCTGTTTTACACATGATAGTGTATATATTTCATTGCTGCTTTCACAATTTGTCCTAGCATCTCCTTCCTCTGAGAGAGAGGAAGTTCCAGTTTCCCTTTAAGCAGTGGGGGTAGAACAAGGAGCAGCCAGAGCCTGTTACAACACCCTCCTCTGCTCTGGCCAGGTTCCCAGAGAATAGGAAGGTGTGAGAGGCGCAGGCCACGGGACGGTGGAGAACTGAAGGCAGGGGTCCCTGAGAAATGAGACTTCGATAGCGGACATCCCTGACAAAGGATCTTCACCAAGAATGGTCAGGTGTGGCTGGTGGGGTGCTGAAGTGGAGACAGGGAGATTTCCTCAGGTACTTATGGCCAAAGGAAGGAATTTCTCCAGTACATTGCTCTCCACCCACCCCATATCTGGATGCACTAGAGAAAACTCCAGGCCAGCTATGAAAATCCACCTGTATGCAGCTCCTCTCACCTCCATATCCATGACATCACAAATGATTGCTTGAAAATGAGCCATGGTGAGAGCACTGACACCATGGAAATGGGCAAATGCTTCCGATCTGTATTTTTGTTTTGGAACCTATTGTTAAACATTTACCAGCATGCTACTGCTTGGAATTATGTGGGGCACAAATTTTCCCACAAAGTCTGATTCCTCACTCAGGGGATCTACTACAGTCCTCCCTTCAGAGAGCTGGATGTATTCTTGCAGGATGCAAGTAACTGGGATTAGAAACAAACAATCTCTTCCCAGGCACAGCAGCATACCGTGACCGTCAGCTGCAAAGATTGGATGACAGCACTGAAAATTCAGGAGGAGCCCATTACAGAGCTCCCTCTGCCCTGCTTCTGAGATTGGTTAACACAACGCCAGGAGGAGTATCTATGGTGATGGGAAATCAAGGCAACCCTCCTGTGACCAATGTCATGACCATAGTAACCGCCCCCCTCCCTTCCTACCTTCGCCTTCTCTCCCAACACTTGCCAACAGTCCTGGGCTGCTGCAGCTCAAGGACACGGCATCATCCTTTAGCGGTGATATGGGAAACCTCTTGGGCATCTCTTTGTGGCATAGAGTGAGGGGTCAATAGACCCGCTCAGAACCTAGCACCTGGTTTATTTCGTCTTTCCAATTGCTTAATTTCTTTACTTATTAAAATAGGTGCTTATCTTTGAGATTGTCAAGCCACCCTGTTAAAGGCTGTGGCCTCTGAGATGACATGACTTTTGAACCTGCACAGAGCCGCTGTTGGTTCAGATTCTTAGAGGGAACTGGGGCTCTCTCTAATCTCCGTTCCTAAATCTCAAGTTCTCTCTAACTTTAATCTTAACAGAAGAGAAGGGAAGAATTGGCCATCCTTCAGGGATCACCAGAATAGGAAACTCCAAGCCACAAATGACTGAAGACATTTCACCCATTGCAAAGGTCTAGACAGACAGGAGCAGGAGCAAGAATAAAACCCCCTCTTACTCACTAGCACAAGTCGTTTACCACTGAATTTGTCACAGCAATAAAACTAAAACCCTTAAAATGACAATAACCAAGTGTTCAAAAGAGGAACTTGGTTAAATAAGCCCTGATACGGGATTACATTGGCATGCTATATAACCATTCAAGACCATGATATAGAAGAATATCTAATAACATGGAAGAATGCCCAAAATGTGTGGTTAAAAAGATAGGAGAATTGTGATATGCCTCACATGCAAACACACATACACAAAATAATTATGTGGATACTGTATAGATAAAGAAAAACAGACTGGTAGAGGCCACACATCAAAAAACACTGAGAATTCTCTAACATGTTTTTTACTAATATTATTTGTATTTTCATATGATCCAGCACTTTCATTTTAGTTTAGTTCCAGAGAAGCTGTCTCCCTACTTCCTTGTCTCTTTGGAAAATCCCTTCTGCTAATGACTTGTCTCCCTCAGATGATTGCTAAAGGCCAGTGACCTCATTGACACTCCCAGAAATCAAACTACAATCTCCTTGGAGGCTCAGCTCTGAGTTCAGAACTTGCAAAAGAGCCTCCTGATACAGACACAGCCTCTGGAGCCTGTGTCCTGCCAAGAACAGTCCAGTTTATTTATTCAGCTACTGCAGCTGATAGCAAGTTGCTTTCAAAACATGCCTCCAGTCACCTTGCAAGACATTGTGGTGGCAGTTCAGGCCGGGGCTGGGCTAGAGGAGAGGGGGGAGAAACTTTAGACTAAGTTACCTTGTTTACCTGGAAATGATAGGGGAAATGAGCCTTGTAATCCTGCGGGAATGAGGAGTTCCTTTACTAGAGATTTCCAGTTAGACATTTAGAAATTACCTTATATTGTTAATCCCAATTTTACTTTCAAATTTTAAAAAGATTTGAGGGAAATCTTTCTAAAATCATTTCATACTTTTCTGCCTTGGTAAGGAAAGCAAACAAAATCTTGTGAATTTATTTTAACGGATGCTAATTCTAATTACTTTGTTCTTCCCCAAGTGATATTCACGTGGCATGTGGCTATGTCTCTTAGCCCCGTATGCTTCGCTTTTCACGTCTTCTCTAAGTGCATCTCCTCCCCCACTGGTAGGAAGACACTTCACACTCCCTCCGAAGAGAGAGCACCAATTTCTTATCTCCTCTACAATCCTCCACAGTTTTATTATGATTGTGACAACAGAAGCACAGCTTCTTGTTATTTTAAATATATGAGTAAATAAGCTCTGAGTAAAGCCTTTTTTTTTTTTTTTCTTACCCCCATGGGTTTTTGTATATATTTCCAATATGATTGGGTCAGAAATTTATTTATTCACTGTTTGTGAGAGTTTTTATTGGTTATGCTCTGACTAGTTTAAGTATTAGAGAAACAACCTCCCAATATGAGATGTTTGCTTGTCTTTTAAATATAGTTTGTTGTTGTTCAGTCAGCCGTGTCTCTTTGTGACCCCATGGACTGCAGCACGCCAGGCCTCCCGCCCTTCCCCACCTCCTGGAGTTCACTAAAACTCACGTCCACGAGTCAGTGATGCCGTCCAGCCATCTCATTCTCCACCGTCCCCTTCTCCTCCTGCCTTCAATCTTTCCAACATCAGGGTCTTTTCTAATGAATTCAACTGTATATTTAAATACAATTAAATATAGTGTAAAATATCAGTTTTAACCAATATTTTATTCACATCTGTCATCTTAACTTCAGTTCAGTGGCTCAGTCATGTCTGACTCTTTGTGACCCCATGAATCTTCACTTAGGTGAAGACTGAATATATATTATACACTATATATACTGTATAAAATAATATTATAATATAATATATTGTAAAATTTATAAACATATATAATATATATGTAATATATATTATATACACATAATATATGATATATTTTTATATATAATAATATATGAACTATATATAGTATACATAATATATATTATATATTTTAATAATATAAATATTATTTTATATATTGTATATATTATTTTATGTTATCTATATTATTTTTATAATATATATATTTATATATATTATAAATATATATCATAAGTAATATAATATATATAATATATAATTATATTATGTAATATTACTATATTATATTACATAGTAATATATTATTAATATAATTAATTAATAATTAGAGATATAATTAATACTATATATTAATATATAAAATTGTTATATTATTATTATATACAATAATATATTATAAATAATAATATAATAATTTATATATTAATATATGGATATATTCTATATATTATATATTATATACAATGTTAATATTATTATATAATATTAATATATAATATATACAATGATATTATTATATATTATTAATATATATAATACATATAAAGACATATATATGAAGACTGAATATATATTATATATTAACATATAATATAATATTAAATATATAAATGTACATTAATATATAATGTATATAATATACAATATATTATATATATTATATTATATATATTATTATATTAATTATATTTTATATTATATTATATTACATTTATTTATAACAATTGTGTGCTACATTTGTGCATGAACTGCTGTTCTAAACACAAAGCAGATGCTTGATAAACCCTGGTTAAGTGGCAATTCTTGAAACTCACAGGCTCTTTCTAACACTGGAGCCCAGAGATTAAGTCACATAGTAGTAAACTAAAGACAGAGTATGTAATGGTGTCATGAAATATCAAGTTACAAGGTGAAAAATATACTAAGACAGTGGTCTTTAAATCTTTCTGTTTGGCAACTCTCTGCAAAACACTGAATAACATATTCAGTGGCATATTTAAAATTTGATTTCCAAAATGCATCATTATAAATCTAGTTACAAAGAACATATTTTTCTGTATAATGTAAATAGTGACTTTCAAAAATAGTGCTCTCTCTTCATTTTGAATGTATCCAATGGAATCTAGATACTATGGTGTTTGGATATCTCTCAATGAACATGAACAAACTCTGAGAGATAATGAAGGACAGGGAAATCTGGTATGATGCAGTCCATGGGATTGCAAACAGTCAGACATGACTTAGCACCTGAACAACAAAAACACCCATTATAAAAATGCAGACAAGTTCCTCTTTACCAGAAATTTCATATCCTTCCTTTTTCTCCTTTAACTAGTATTTCTAGTCAATGAAACTGACAAGATTTTATTTTTTCTCAATGGGTTTAACATTACAGTTATTAATACTGCATAATTGATAGGCAAGTACTTCTCATTACTTTGCCTAAAAGAAATCAATTTCCTAAAGGAAATCAACCCTGAATATTCATTGGAAGGACTGATGCTGAAACTGAAGCTCCAGTTCTTTGGCCACCCGACACCTAGAGCTGATTCATTAGAAAAGACGCTGATGCTGGGAAAGATTGAAGGCAGGAGGAGAAGGGAATGACAGGGAACGAGATGGCTGGGTGGCATCACCAACCCAACGGACATGAGTTTGAACAAGCTCTGGGAGCTGCAGTCCATGGGGTTGCTGAGTCAGACACGACTGAGCAATTGAACAGAATCTCATATGATTGTGTTGGAGATGTGCATTTAATGAGATGCAGGAGGTCTTTTTCAACTTGATCATGTATGCATGGGTAGTTAGTGCATATTGCTAGACTGAGATACAATATGACATTATTTATACTCCTATTTTTATTTGATAAATATACATACTGAATAAATATTTTACACAAACAAGTAGATAAGAATGAAAGGAATACTGTTAATGTTGCTTATTTTAAAGAATGCCATCTGAGATATATGCCAAAAACCACATAGTAATCAGTCTTCAGAAATTATTTTACTAATCTAGGAGATCCTTCTACAATATTGCTGAAAGTAAGAAACTAGAATCCACCTGCTTGCAAAAAGATGTGTTTCCTGGACACTTGCTTTCTTAACATCAAAGTTCAAAGTTTCCCTTGGTTGGTATCCAGAGCACCTTTTCTGGATCCTGAGTCTCTGCAGGATTTTAAGATTCCAGGTGGGTGAGGAGTGGGAGGAGGTGCTTTGAAGGCAAAATAGGGGAGGTGGCATGACAGACACTTTCATAGGAAGATCACCTTGAAGGAAGCCCAAGTATGAAGGCCAATGGCTTTAGAATACTATTTCTACTCCTTTGAGAAGTCCAGGAGCCATCCTTGTGGGAGGATCAATGAACTAGAAGATTTGGGAAAAGCTTCCTGGAGTTCTCTTGAGCTGAGCCTGGAGGGTGGGTGTGATTTAGATAAGCACAGAAGCCTTGGGAGGACCCGTGACTTGAGAGGCTCACCTGGAGCAAAAGCTCTGATCGGGGTGTCCCAGTGGAAGACACTTGAGTAACAGAGGCCTGGAAATGCCCAAAGCTAAACACTCTGGCTATCTTATTCTTCTTGAAGATTCCACAGAGGTAAAAAGTGTGAGTATTTGGTGGAAAAGACTCATGTTGTTCATTTGCTCGGTCGTGTCCAACTTGTGACTCCATGGACTGCAGCATGCCAGGCTTCTCTGTCCATCACCGAGACCTGGAATTTACTCAAATTCATGTCCATTGAGTTGGTGATGTCATCCACTCATCTTGTCCTCTGTCATCCCCTTCTACACCTGCCTTCTATTTTTCCCAGCATCAGGGTCTTTTCCAATGAGTTGGGTGTTCGCCTCAGGTGGCCAAAGTATTGGAGTTTCAGCTTCACCATCAGTCCTTCCAATGAATATTCAGGACTGGTTTCCTTTAGGATGGACTAGTTTGATCGCCTTGCAGTTCAAGGGACTCTCAAGAGTCTTCTCCAACACTACAGTTCAAAAGCATCATTTTTGGTGCTCAGTCTTGTTTATGGTCCAGCTCTCACATCCGTACATGACTACTGGAAAAACCATAGTTTTGACTATGTGGACCTTTGTTGGCAAAGTAAAGTCTCTGCTTTTTAATATGCTGTCTAGGTTTGTCATAACTTTCCTTCCAAGGAGCAAGCATCTTTTAATTTCAGGGCCACAGTCACCATCTGCAGTGATTTTGGAGCCCAAGGAAATTGTCTGTCACTGTTTCAATATGTCAGGATAGTGTGTAATTTCCTCTGTTCTGTCTGTCTGCAGCAAAAATTTGAAACAGTGGACCAGTGTTACAGCTTGGTTATAGCTCAGTTTTACTTTGCAAGCAAAGAAAAATACATTCTTGAAGCATGGGGGCAGGCTGACCCAAAAGAGGTGAGCAGCTCAAGTTTGGCTCCTCTTTTTCTATGTTTTTTTCTCCTCCCTCTGAGCCTGCCCTATATAAACTGGGCTAGCCAGGAGGGCTGTTTTTGTTGTTGTTGTTGTTGTTTTAACCTGAGGTTCTCCCTCAGGTCTGTGGATTTTCTTTTGTTTCATTTTTGCAGCCTTTTCCCTTGCTTTGTGTTTTAGCCACTGCCATTTTGGAATCCTTTTTCCTATTCTAACTACCTAACATTCCTTCCTCAAGAGATGGGAGGCCCAATTCTTTGGGAATATAGGCATTGAAGTCTCTCTGGCTACTCTCTGCTGAGCCGAGATGGCGAGGGGCATTGGGCCTTCCCCTCTTGCTAGTCTCAAGCCTCATAGTCCTTATAGCAGTGTCCATCTAAGCCTGAGTGACATTTTCTGTGGTCAGCTGTAGTTGTATATAGCCTTGTTGAACTGGCACTGTGTGTTGTAGCTTGTTGACCTGGGCAGAGAAGAAATGGATTAGACAATTGATAATACATGGAGCAATCATAAGCAGCATCAATATGGTGAGAACAGGGATTAGTAGGGGCATTAGCCAACTCCAAATTCCCCCTCGCCAGGAGAAGGATCCCCCAAAGAGAGACTGTAGCTACCCTGAGGACTCTCCAGCTCATTGAGATCCCATAGGATCTGAATTTTTTTCTTGAGGACTGTGGGACTTTAACTTAGCTGGAGGTATTTACCTGGAAACAACACGTCTCATTCAAGATAGCTCAAGTCCAACCTTGTTTAGGAATCGGGATCTATCTCCTGTCTATTTTGGAGTATAACCCCTGCCAAGCTGTATTGGCTCTTTAGAGCTATCCTAAGAAAGTTTATCCCCAGCAACTTAATTTTGGGATGTTCATTGGAATGGCACTCATTTGTAGTCCTGAATAGGTATCTGAGATCGCCCAGGGCTCACAGGTGGATTGAGTGTCCTCTTCTGTTTTCTTCCATGGCTTGACTCATGAGTAGTGAATCCAGGATCCATGTCCTGGTACCTTGACTGTGGTGAGGGTAGAAAGTATTACAGGGTAGGGAACCTTCCATGTGGCCTGGAGATGAGCCTTTGGGGACCCATCTTTCCAGACTTTAATTAGGACTTGAGTCCCTGGAGCATATAGTGGTAGCTCTTTAGAACCTTTTGGGTCCTGGTTGATACCCCACAAGCATATATCCTTTTGGAATTGCCCAATGGCCATAGTATAAGACCAGAGGATCTGAGCCTCTAGATCTAGGAAAAGGTCATTGACATAAACAAAATGTCTCCCATATAGCATCTCTTAAGGACTAAGACCAACCTGTTCCTTAGGGGCAATATGGATGTGGAGGAGAGCTATTTATTGGTAAAGCCTCCTTTCATCACAGGGAGGTCTCCTGGGCTATCTATTTCATCACTGATTTTAAGAATTGGTTGGTTCTTTCTACTTTTCCTGAAGACTGAGGCCTCCAGGCACAATGGAGATAATAAGTAATGCCCAAAGCTTTAGAGAGCCCTTGGGTGACCTTAGAAGTAAATGATGTCCCATTGTTACTTTGTAATGACCTGGTCAGACTAAATCTCAGAATGATTTCACGGAGTAGTTTTTTTCTTACCACCTCCTCAGCCTTCTCAGTCTGTATGGGAAAGCTTTCAATCCATCCTGTGAATGTATCTATCATGACTAATAGGTATTTATACCCTTGAGAAACTGGCATCTGGGTGAAGTTCATCTGCCAGTCCTCTCCTGGGTAGGTCTCATGCTGTTGGACAGGCTGGGCCAGCTGGGGTCTTCAAGCTCCTTGGGGGTTGTTTAATTGGCAAGTGGAACAAGAGACCTTATAGTCATTTGGAGGCCTTTTCCTCTGAAGGACCTTTCTAATAATCTTTGGAGGGCCTTCAACCCTAAATGAGTGGAGGCATGTAAGGAGCTGACCAAGTTCCATTGGAGGTTCCCAGGCAGAAAAAGGAGCCCTTCCATTTGAAACCAACTGATATGATCTTCTTGAAAGCCCTCACTCTTAGCTTTAAGAGTCTCACCTTCAGTGTATGAAGGAGTTTCTGGCAAATTAGGCTGTGGGACTAGAGTGGCAACCCCTATTAGGTCATGGTTCTGTAACACTGCTCTCTTAGCTGCCTGATCAGCTACTTGCTTCCCTTGTGCCACTTCCGTGCTTCTGTTTTGGTGTCCTTTTCAGTGGGAGACTGAAATCTCAGTAGGCAGATGGACCACCTCCAAGACCCTAAGGATTTGATCACCATATTTGATTGGAGACCCACGGATGGTCAAGTGGCCTCTTTCTTTCCAAACAGCAGCATGTGCATGTAGCACCAGAAAGGCATACTTGGAGTCAGTGTAAATGGCTATTCTTTTCCTTTTCCCATCTCTAAAGCTCAAGTCAGGGCTATGAGCTCAGCTAATTGGGCTGAAGTACCTGGTGGCAGAGGCTTAGCCTCTGTGATCTCAAAATTGGAGACTACTGCATATCCAGCCTCTTCTTCCATCCAAGATAAAGTTGCTTCCAACAGTGTACCAGATTTCCTCAGGATTGGTCAGAGAATCTTCTGACAATCCCTCTCGGGGTTTTGCCCAGTGGTCCAAGGTTTCTAGGCAAGAGTGAAAGGGGAGAGGGCCCTTGGGGATAAGCAGGAGGGTAGCTGGGTTAAGAACCTCACAAGGGGATATAGTCAGGCCTGCATTGTCCATCAGCAGTACTTGACATCTGAGGATCCTTTGATCAGACATCCATAAATGTCCTCTCCCATTCAGAAGTTGTTTCACTTGGTGGCTCATAAGAATAGTTAGTTTGCCCCCAAAGAGAGAGTTTTAAAGCATCTTCTCTCAGGACTGCAATAGCTGCAAGATTTCAAAATCAGGGAAAGATCTCTTCCCAATAAGGGAGTTGGACACTCAGGGACCACCAGAAACTGGTGGGAAAATATTTATCCATCCCAGCAACAAAGAAGTGCTTGGATGAATCTTTTTATAATTGTTTTTCCTGTAGCACCCAAAATGATACAGGTTTGGAAGGAGAAGGCTCTTGCGTAGGAGGTCAGGACAAAGTAGTAGTCCCTGTGTCAACTAAGAAATTCTCAGACCTACCTGCCACATCCAGCTGTACCCTTGGCTCCAGCCCCGTGATGGTTATCTGTGCCAGGCAGGCTGGCTGGAGCGGGCCACTTCAGTCCTGTTGAACCATCATGAGGGAAGGCTTGGCGCTTGACCTTGAGACTCTTGGGTCCCCAGGGCAGAGTGCCACCCAGTGTCCCAGTTGATGGCATTTGTAGCAAGCCATTTTAGTAGACTTGTCAAGATTTGGACACTCTTTGGCCCAATGTCCTCCCTGTCTACAGATTAGGCACTTGCTTCATGCCTTGTTTTTTAAGGACTCGGAGTTCACCTTAGGGCTTCCCTGGAGGGCAGCCAGCATCTGGGCATGACTTATCTCTTTCCTTTCTCCCTTTCCTGGGCCTTAGCCTCCCTCTCCTGTTCTCTGTTATAAAATCTATTGGTGGCTGGCTGGACCATCTCATTTAAAGAGGCAGCAGGGTCCTGCTGCTGTAGCTATTGTAACTTTATCCTGACGTCTGATGCACATTAGGACAGGAATTTGTCCTTTAAAATCACCTGTCCCTCATAAGAGTCTAAGTCCAAACTGGTAAACTTTTGGAGGGTCTCTTTTAGTCTTTCCAGAAAGGCAATAGGGTTCTCATTGGGCTCCTGAGTTATTGCTGAGACCCAGGCATAGCCAATTACTTTTTGCTGGGCTGCTTTTAGTCCTGCCTTTACACAGGTCAGAAAATTATTCCTTTCCCAGATATGCTCATGGTTATTATAATTCCAATTAGGATTTGAGGAGGGGACCACAGTTTCCCCCACTGGGTATTTATCAGTTGACATGTGAAGCCCTATAGAATACCTTTGGGCTTCTTTTAAGACCCTAGCATACTCAGGGTCAGATAAAGCTTGATTAAATATGATCATGATGTCCTTCTGTGTCAAGTCAAAGGCCAAGGTAATGTGTTGGAATGTATCTATGTGTATATTTGCCTGGGTCATCTGTATAGCTTTCCAGGTCTTGTTTGATCTGTCTTAGTTCTAAGAGGGAGAAGGGCTTATGGACCCGGGTTGGTCCAAATTCTCCTCCAGTTTCAACTAAGGGACATAGTTGAGTTGGCTTTTGTGGAGGTGGTGCTCCCGGATATGGGGGCACATTTGGCCCTTGAGGAAGGAGCACCAAGCAACTCAGAAGCCATGGGAGGTGAACCTTCACAGGGGGTTCCTTCTCTTGGTTGTCTATGCCTAACACGATTTGCCTAGTAGGCTCACTTTTAGGGCATACAACTAACCCATACTTAAGACAGAGTTCCTTCATATCTCTTAGTTGGAAGAAAATTTGGACATAGGGGATCTCTGTCCGTTTCCCTTGTCTTTTGCAGAATAAGTCTAGCTGCAGGATGGTATTGTAATTTAGGCTTCCATCCTCAGGGCAGTGTTTCTTATCCCCCAAAGAATACTGTGGCCATGCAGTGGCACAAAAGAATTTTAAGCAACTTCTCTTTAGAGTTAGAGGGTTGAACAGCTTCCAGTTATCAAGGATGCATCTCAAGGGTATCTGTTGGGAAGTGGATTGTTTATTTCCCATCTGAAAGACAGTGATGACAGGGAGGAAAAGAAAAAACCTAATAGCCCTCCTTCTATTTTTATGGGGGGACTTCCTTAGTGGGGGAGTCTTCCTGAAGCTTATCCTACCCAGTACTGTTGCAGCCTGAGAGCTGGGCATCCCCAGGTAAGGATACAGATCCCCAGGCGGGCTGAGGTGTGACAACTTCCTGGAGATCGAATCTCTGGGTAGGTTGAGGCAGGTTGGTCTCCTGAGAATCAGGTCCCTGGGCAGATCAAGGCATGTAGACCTCCTGGGACCCCTGGACTGGTGGATCCCCAAGTAGGTTGAGTGTGACAACCTCCTGAGAACCAGATCCCTAGGCAGGTTGAGGCAGGTCAACCCCCTGGGACCCCCAGCTAGACTTGAGTGGTCTCCAATGTGACCAGTGCTGGGTAGGATTAAGGGGTTATAATCTTAACTCATTGCCAGTTTGTCCACCATGGATGGGAATAGATACCATGATGTAAAGTGATCCAAGCCTGTGCCCTGAGACCAGGAGCCTGGTGAAACAGCCATAAGCCTTACCTTCTTATTGCTCTGAGGGAATGTAAGTCATTGATTTCCTCTCCTAGTCCTCCATAAGTGCAGCTGAGAGTGTCTCCAACAGTAGACATTTTATTGTCATAGACACGCTCTAGGTAATAACAGAAGTAATGACAAAGGAGTAGGTTGTCTGGTCCTGTTAGAGGCATTAAGAGCATTTTAATAATAAGCAGGGTAGAGTGATATTGCCTACAAGGGGGCAGGGTCCTGGTTGTAGGAGTTAGTAAGTGGCTTAAGGACAAATTGATAAGAGGCAACAGACCAGATGTTTCATAAAAGTGGAAAGGAAATTTGATCCGGGGTTATGTTTGTAACTCTAGGAGAAGGGTGGTAAGGGTTTGGGCCCAAAGAGCCTGCAGGGCTAACTCCCAAAGTGGCAAACATTATCCCTGGAAGCCCAGTTTCCCTTGAAAGGATGCCACCAACAGGTGAGCTGTTAGCAGGTGGGTGTGCCTGTCACCCACCCTAGTCATTTCACTGAGAGATGCTGGTGTTGCACATGTTGTAGGAAACATGGAAGATGAAGGCCTGAGTGTCTAGAGGGATTGGATATTATACAGTATTTCCCTCCCAAGGGCCAGCTATTTTCTGGTTGTCCCCCCAGAAGATTGTAGAGGCAACATTGTAGGCAAAGATGGGGGCTCAGGAAAAGAGCATGAAGTAGGAGCAAAGGGGGCAGGGCACGACTTTTGACAGAATGATACAGCCCAAGGGCATAACTCAAACCAGTTAAAATCAAATGGGCCCAAGATGGCAGACAAGTCAAATTCAACTAAACCTTGATCCTCAGTCTACAAGCTAAATGCACACCCAGAGGCTCCCTGACATTTCCAAGGCACTACCAAAAGACCAAGGAATGGGGGGTTCCCCAACTGTTGGAATGATCCTCCCACTCATTAGCATATGAAATCACTCAGCTCACAAAAACTAACCGCACCACATTTCATGGCCACCGCATACACCCTCTGTGATGGCATATACTCTGTGGACTGTGCTTCTCTCTGCATCTGAACAAATCTACCTCTCACCTATTTCTGTGTCTCTCACTGAATTTTTTGCAATGGGACATCAAGAACCTGAGCATCATTAGGTCCTGAAACCAGGAACCATGGGTTTTGGCTGGGCTCAAGTCCCAGTCGGATATGACTGAGTGACTTAGCATAGCAGAGTCCCTGCCATGTGGGTTTGAGTCCCAATCTTAGGTAAGCAGTTTCAAACACAACTTTCAGAAATGGAATGGTGATGATCTGCCCAATACTTTGTAAGCAGTGGCATATATGGAGAGAGGAGCTGAAGGATGGGAAGAAAAATCAATGGGAAAAACATGCCAAGCAATCTCCTTCATAACCTACCAGAAAGCCTGCTAAATACCTGACCTGTGCTCACAGTTTTCATTGGCCTGATCCTTGGCACAAAGAAGATTAAGGACAGAAGAATCCTCACTTGCTTGGGCAACAGCTACTAAGGCACAGCAGATAGTAGAGCCTTCAGGATACACTGGGGAGTAACCCCTGCCAGAGTCCCTCAATTGCACCTGCTGCTGCTCATCTACTCCCAGGGGGTTCGAGGAAACAAGAAACAAGAGATTATAAAGGAATTAAGATATTTTTAGCCGTGTGTCCTTCCAGCCATAGGGGCGGGGACCTCCTACCTTAACTGGAGGCCTTCTGGAATCTGAGACTGAGCTGCGTGAGCTTTCTGCCAAGTTTGTTTTTGCTGTCCCAGTTTCCAGCACCACTGAGCTTCTTGTCACTTCCACTGCACTGGGATTTCTCCGTGTTCAGCCTCCACTATATGAGCTGTTGCCAAGTTGGTCTTCTGCTGTGCTTGGCCTCTGCCTTGCAGGGGGCTAAGCTGAGGTTTTTTCAGCCAGGTTAAATACAAAACATGGTGCCAGATATGTTGGGGGAGTGTGTAATTTCCTCAGTTCTGTCTTGCTGCAGCAAAAATTTGAAATGGCAGACCAGCGTTACAGTTCAGTTACAGCTCAATTTAAACGGCGGACCAGTGTTACAGCTCAGTTATAGCTCAGTTTTATTTGGCAAGCAAAAGGGAAAATACATTCTTGAGACATGAGGGCAGGCCAACTCAAAAGCTCAATTTTGGCTCCTCTTTTTATATGTTTTTTATCCTCCCCCTGAGCCTGTCCTGTGTAAATTGGGCTAGCCAGGAGGGTTGTTTGTTTCACCTGAGGTTCTCACTCCAGTCTTCAGATTTTCTTTTGTTCCATTTTCGCAGGTTTTTCCTTTCTTTGTCTTTTAGCCACTGCCATTTTGGACTCCTTTTTCCTATTCTAACTACCTAATACTTTGCTTCCCCATCAATTTTTCATGAAGTTATGGGACTGGAAGCCATGATCTTGGCTTTTTGAATGTTGAGTTTTAAGCCAGCTTTTTCGCTTTCCTCTTTTACCTTCATCAAGAGAACATAGGCAGGTAATGTAAGAGGTAGAGGCTGTTATGGCAGCTTATGCCAAAAGTTGTATGACATTGCATGTGGTGGGGACTTGTGGGCACTGGGGAATGTTGTCCTGTCCAAGGAGGTCGTCTCTGCTCTGCTCGGCAGCAGTCGGATGGTGGACCAGTATCACAGGTCTTCCAGCTTTTTAGGAGAAACTAGAAATCTGGGTTTGAAAACGGGGCTCCCATTGAGCAGGATGAAAGGTGTTTATGGGCCACACCCGCCTTGTGGCCACCAATTGCTACTTCTGCTCTAAAGGCTAAATTTTAACTGTAGATCAAATCGGAATACCACAAAACATTGAAAGTTGGAGCATTTTTCCCTATAAAAGTAGATGCCTAGAATGAGGTTAGGTGAACAATCCATGGTTATCCACCCAAATATAGCCCAAAGTGGTTCCTTTGAGGAAGTGCACCTTTACAGGGACCCCTTTTAACTCCTAACAGAGGAGCTGGAGATATTTACACCAAAGAGTAGATTCTTAAAGGCAAAAAGAAGATTTCTGTGAAGTCTTACATGTATGCATGCTCAATCACTTCAGTCATGTCCGACTCTTTGTGACCCCATGGACCATAACCCAAGTTCCTATGTCCATGGGATTCTCCAGGCAAGAATACTGGAGTGGGTTGCCATGCCCTTCTTTGGGGGATCTTCCTGACCCAGGGTTCAAACCCACATCTCCTGTGTCTCCTGCATTGCAGGCTGATTCTTTACCTGCTGAGCCACCTGGGAAGCACCTTGTGAGGTCTTAGCACCAAGCATCTATTTCCAGAAATGGATTCTGTTTTCCTCCGTTTTAGACAGTAGGAGGAACAATGGAAATTTTTCCTGCTTCTGCAGGAGTTTGTGCTTCCCAGGTGGCACTAGGGGTAAAGAACCTGCCTGCCAATGCAGGAAACGTAAAAGATGTGGGTTTAATTCCTGGGTCAGGAAGATTCCCTGGAGGAGGGCATGGCAACCCACTCCAGTATTCTTGCCTGGAGAATCTCATGGACAGAGCATACTGCAGGGCCAGAGTCCGCAGGGTCTCCAAGAGTCAGACATGATTGAAGTGACTTAGCACACACAGACCAGGAGATTGGAGATTGCTGTGTGCATTTCTTGTGCTAACATTTCCAAACATCTAATTTTTCCTTTCCTACTATTTTTTGCCCCTGCTCTGGGTTTCCTCCTGTGTTTATTTTATCCTGGTATACCCTGTGTATTTTGTAAGCCTTCTGGAGGCGTTTTTGGAATGAGGTAGGGTATAAATAAATAAAAGTGCCATCTCTGGAGCCTTTTCTGCCCCCACCTAAGTTTACACTTTGTTGGCGCTTCAGGCCCCAGTCCTGTGGGGATGCCACTTAGCAAATTACTGCTTCTGTGTATCCTCAAGGTAATGGGGCTTCCAGAGGTGTAGAACAAACCACCAGAGAGCTTTAAGCACTGGGAAAATCTGGCCCAATACATTTTTCCAAATCCATATTTGCTTCCATGGCTTATGAAGAACCTTGGGGCCCTTGGGGATATGAAAAGCTGCATGAATCTAACGAAATATTATTAAATAGATTTATTTGGGGTTTGCTAAATAGTGTGAGGCCCTCTTGAGAACTACTGGAGGAGAATGAATTATTTTCTGCAATCTCCACCACTTGTCTTTTTAAGAGTCTCCCATGAACCCCTGGTGCCACTCTAATAGTTCCAGCTAATCCTGTTGCTATAGTTACAACAATTAATTATATGCTTAACTAGCCTTACTAGTACATTGCAGCAATTCAATTAAAATCTGATTTTATTCTTCCTATACTTTCAGTTTTTTCCCCCAGTTTCCAGCTCTAAAAACTGTCCATAATGTGGATTGAAAGGGTCCCAGAAGCTGTTCAGCTCATTTCCCATTGATTCCTTTGGCTAGAACTTGATGGAACAAGACACAATTGCCCTGAAAGAGACCTCAGTACCAGAGCCAAAATGTTTGGGAGATTTTAACTCAACAGCTGAGCAAATTGTAGAACTAATACCCAATGGGTATAAGGCTGCTATGAAGAAATCTTTTTTTCCCTTCCTAATTTTGATAATGTATTAAATGATAATGAGGATACATAGGATACCTAAATTAGTAGCTGTGCCCAGGCACTGGTATATGGCATCTGAAGTCACTCCACGTGGACCCAGCAACTGAGCAGTAGACAGAAAGGGCATCTCCTGGGCTGCCCTGGAGACCTGTGGGCACCAAGAGGCTGTGGGATCAATCAAAGTTCCAAAGTGCACTGGGATGCTTGGTCTCCTGGTCCCTGAAGGGAACATGTTGCTTGGAAATACTGGACTGTCCACTCTTCTGCTAACTACTAGTGTCAGAGTAAGGACCCAACACCTTCATTTTTTTAGGAGGGAAACTGTTTTCATTTTAAAAAATATTTAAATTTTAGTTAGTTATTAGATGGTATCAGGTCTTAGTTATGGCATGAAGGGTCTTTGTCTTGTCCACGTTTGCCCAGCTTTGGATCTGGCCCCTTAGTAATTACATCTAACATGGATGCATTCTATGTACAAGGCACTGTGCTAAGCGAATTTCCTGCATTCTTTGACTTTGCAGGTGTGGAAATTGAGAAGCCCCGGGCTTAAGAACACAAAGCTCCAGGGCAGTTCCCAGTCATCCTCGGGTCTGCCTGGCTCCCCAGTGCGTTCTTAGCCTTTATACGCTCAGCTCCTCCAAATGCCATTTCTGCTCTGACCCTCCTTCTTCAGGGACCACAGGACTCCCCTGCTTCAGCCTTCACTTCTCTGAGAAGATCCCCAGTCCAAACTCAGCTGTGACCCCCCCTCAGGTGCCCCCTCCACACCCTTCCACACCCTCCTGTGGGCATCACACACTTGGTGTTCACATCACAGCAGCCGCCCCTCGTCTCTAACCCGCCTCCCTCCATCCTCCCGGCCTCTCTGCATCTGGGAAGGGGCCACTGACTTTCTGGTCACACAGCTCCAAAAGCCCAGAGTTATCTTCGATTTTGGACTCCCCGTCTCCTTCAACTTTATAAATAACCAGTCCCTGGCGTCTTAGCACCCCCTCTGCCAGCTTGCTCACCTCCTCCCCGTGCCCCCACCAGACCACTCCTGGGGCCTACCCTGAGCCCAAAGGAGGAACAGCCCTTTGCCACGAGCCAAAGCGCGGGTTTAACAAGAAATTACAACACATACGAAGGTTCTCTCCAGCTTTCCTCACCCTGTGGTTTTGCAGCATCAGGTCTTCCCCATCATCTCTCCTGGGTCTTCAGAATTCTGTGCCATCCTTAGCAGGGCAAGGGTCTGACTGTGCCCCTCTTCCTGCACTTATCGGGTGCTGACCTCCTTCCCTGGACCGTACCCCCACCCCCACCCTGCCCCACACGATCTCTAGGATCAAATGCAGTCTCTGCCGAGTGTGCACTTGCAGAAGATGTCCACCAATTCCATTTGTAGCTACACTCCATTCTCAGAACAAACCAGCACATGGCAGGCCTTTAATCAAGCTGAATTTCTAAATTTGAAATTGCTTTTTTAAAATAAGATTTTTCTGGAGATACTATCCTATTTCAAAAGAATTATTCAAAAAAGAGTGTGTGTGTGAGTGTGTGTGTATAGGTGGGAAACGGGAAGAATGTTTATATATAAATGTAGAAAGGAGACTGTCTTTCAGGCTGTATTAAATTTACAATATAATTTGATGGTTTGAGAGAATAGCATTGAAACATGTATATTATCACATGTGAAATAGATCACCAGTCCAGGTTGGATGCATGAGACAGGGTGCTCAGGGCTGGTGCACTGGGATGACCCTGAGGGATGGGGTGGGGAGGGAGGTGGGAGGGGGGCTCAGGATGGGGAACACATGTACACCCATGGCGGATTCATGTGAACGTATGACAAAAACCACCACAATGTTGTAAAATAATTAGCTTCCAATTAAAATAAATAAATAAGAAAAAATAAATTTACAATATAATTTAAAAGATTTTATCAAATGTGTTATATCTGCAAGGTTCTATGTTACATGCAAATATTCTCTATCCCCTAAATATTTTTTAAATGAATAAAAGAATGAGTGAAGGCAAGAATGAATGTATCAATTTAGTTATTCATTTATTTATCCAACTTGGGGACCACAGTGAGCTCCGAGAACAAAGTTGTATTTTTGTTATTCACTTATTCCACAAATATTTAATAAATGTCTCCCATGTGCCAGGCACCACGCTGGGCTCTAAGGAAACAAAGGTGAACAATAGAGCTCAATGCCCAAAGGTGGGGGCAGACAGGTGCTGCAGGGATGGGTCATGAATCTGTAGCATCACTGGGTCACGACCTCCCAGGACCTGTGCCTGCTTCAGGGAATCCTCCCAGGTCCTTCTTGAGCCAACCAACTCTCACTGCAGCCCCCTACTTGATTCATCCTTAAAACTGTGATTTCTTGATTTTATCTTTAAACCACAGCCCCCTCCCTTTCAGTTCAGTAACAAAGAGACACCTCTGGGAGCCAATGCCATTGTTGAGACTCCCAGTAATCCCTGAAGAGGGCAGGATGGGCCCTTTACCGTCCAGGCTTCCCTGAGTGCCTGGCTGGCAGCCCTGGGAAAGCGGGAGAAAGTATTTGCTTAGGCAAAATCTATGATGCTCATATGATGCTAATTACATCAACAGCGTGTCCTCTACCATTGCAGATGTTACAAAGGAGCCCCCAAATCCCACACTGACTTTTTACTCACTGATGCTCATATGTGAGCAGGCTTCGTCTCACCAGCTCCACTAAAGGGAAAATGTTCCAGGGACAGCTGCTCCTTACACAATCACCATGGCAATGCTGCCGTCACAGGGCTCTCTCGCTAGGCCAAAGTAGTGCAGAAAAGAGAGAATGACTATGGTGTGTTTGTGCCTACAGCCTCCACCCACAAGTGACCACAGCAACGTAGGGCATGAATGGGATCACTGAGCCTGGAGCGCTTTCCCGCCTCTGGCCCAGCTGCTATCGCAGGACTTAGAGAACCAGCATCCTGATCCCTCCTCAGAGGATCCCCAGAATGAGTCTCTGCAGAGGTGAACCAGGCTCCCAGGCTTCCTCGGGCTCTTTGCCGGGATGGGTCCCACACTCACACTTCCTGAGGGCATCAGGACAGATAAGGGAGGCCCCAAGCAGCCAGTCTCAGGTCAACGCTGAGTCCAGGTCAGGAACTGACCTTGCTCTCTCTGGGGGACATGCGCCACCAACCACACTCGCCTCTGCGTGAACTTCCCCCTCCTTCACCCTCCTCTCTCTCTTCAGTCTCCACTCCCCAGATGCTGAGGGAATCTCCCCAGCTCGAACCCCCTTTTTCCTGCCCATCTGCCCTAAACTGTGCCCCAAGAGTCCATCAGCCTTATGCATCTCCACTCTTGCTTTCCATATGATGAGCTCTTTCTCCAGAAGCCCTTGCCCTCTAGTTCCTCACATACTTAATCCCCAAGGGACTAGCTCTTCATCCCCAGACCTGTTCAGTCCCTACAGAAACATATTCATATTAGTTTTGACTTACAGACAACTAATTCAAGCAAAGCCATGAGATTTGAGGGAATTTAACATTGCTTCCTCAACTACCTACGTCGACTTTCTGGAAAACTGGACCCTGTTACAAAGTTAAAGGTCAGAGGCCCCTGCTGAATTGGAGAAAAGGTAGTGCTATGGGCTGAGTTGTGTCCCTCCATAAGTCCTATGTTGAAGCTTACCCTCCAGGGTGCCTGTGTTTGGAGTATGGAAGTAATTAAGGTTAAATGAGGCCATAAGGGTGGAGGCAGATTCTTTATCCCTGCAACTGCCTGGGAAGCAAAATTGTAACTGACCCCTTGCAACCAGGTCAGGACTCAAACCTGCAACCTTTGGATCCAAGTCCAAAGTCAGACAGCTTATCCATTAGGCCACACAGCCACCCATAAGGGTAAAGCCCTCCTCTGATAAGATTAGTGTCTGGCAGAGTTCTTTCTCTGCCAATTGCAAACACAGTGAGGAGGCGGCCATTTGCAAACCAGGAAGAGTGCTCTCATCAGGAACTCAGTGGGCCAGGGATTTGATCTTGGACTTCTCAGCTGCCAGGATTGAAAAATAAATGTCTGTTGTTTATGTTTATGTGTGGTATCCTCTACTACATCAAATACAGAGATATTTGGCAGAATACCAGGATAGGAAAGAATAGGAGAGCTTGGAGAAAACAGCAGAGATGTATATTTAGGGCTTCCCAGGTGGTGCTAGCAGTGAAGAATCCACCTGCCAATTCAAGAGACATAAGAGACTTGGGTTTGATGCCTGGGTTGGGAAGATCCCCCAGATTAGGAAATGGTACCCCACTTCAGTATTCTTGCCAGGAGAATCCCATGGATAGAGAAGCCTGGTGGGCTACAGTCCATGGGGTTACAAAGAGTCGGACACGACTGAGCATCTGAGCACAACACATATTTAGATTGAAACAATATCAGATTAATTGAATCTATAGATTAAATTGTGGATAATTGACATCTTTACAATATTGAATTTTCTATTCTACCAATATGGATGTGTTGGTTTGCTAAGGCTGCCATAAGAAAATACCACAAACGAAGCAAATTAAACAACAGAAATTTATTTTCTTATGAGTCTGGAATCTAGAAGTCCAAGATCAGGGTGTTGGCAGGGTTGAATTAGATCTGTCTGCTTGGCTTATTGATGGTAATATTTTCCCTGTGTCTTCACTTGGTCGCTATTCTCTACAGATTTGTTTCCAGACTTACTCATCCTATAGGGACACTAGTCATGCTGGATTGGAGCCAACCCTAAGGAGCTCATTTTAACTTTGCTGTTGGTCAGTCACTCAGGCATGTTCGACTCTTTGTGACCCCATGGACTGCAGCATGCCAGACTTTCTAGACCTATCTCCCAGAGTTTGTTCAAACTCATGCCATTGAGTTGATGATGCCATCCAAACATCTCATCCTCTGTTGCTCCCTTCTCCTCCTGCCCTCAGCCATTCCCAGCATCAGAGTCTCTTGCAGTGAGTCAACTTACTCAATGCTTTAAAGGTCCTATCTCCAAATAAGGGCATATTCCAAGTTACTGGGGATTAGGACTTCAACATATGAGTCAGAGAGGGGATATGGTTCAACCCATAGCAATGGAATATCCCTCTCTTTACTCACGTTTTCTCGCTTACAGTAATGTTTTATGGTGAAGTCATGTACATCTTTTGCTAAATTTATTCCCATATATTTGATGTTTTCGGATGTTCTCATAATCAAGTGTCATTTTATATGCTATTTTTCTATGTACTTGTCATTGATATTTTGAAATATTATTGAGTTTTTGTACATTGATCTTTTTCCCAGAGATCTTGTTAAATTCATTTCTTAATTACAACAGCTTATTTGTAAATTTCTCTATATTTTCTACTTCAAAATCATTGTGGTCTGGAAATAATGTGAGTTTATTTTTTCCATTTTTGTCTTTGTACTTTTTGTTTATTTTTCTTGCCTTGTTGCACTGGCTAGGACAACTACTACAACAATGAATGGAAATTATTATAATTAGAAATAATTCTTTCTAAGCTTTGGGGAATTGCCATCTAGGTTGCATTATAAAGTATAATTTTTGCTACGGATTTTTTAACTCAAAAATGAATTTTTGATTAATTGCCAGTTTAGGAGGTCGTTTGCTATTTCTTATTTGCTGAGCCTTATCAGAAACAGATCATAGATTTTAAATGTTGATTCTATACCTATTAAGACCATTATATCATTTTGTTCCTTCATTTGGTCAGTGTGATAAAATATGCTGATTGATTTTCCAAAGTGAAATGAACCTTACATTCCTATAATGAACCGAAATTAAAAGAAACATATTGCCTTTTTAACATATTGTCAGATTCATTTTACTAAGATTTTATTTAAATTTTTTGTATATATGTCCTTGAGATTGTATCTTAACTCTTCTTTCTTTAAAATGTTTATGTTTTGGTCTCAAGGAAATACTTGCCTCATAAAATAAGACACACATGTTCTCCATTTTTGTTTTTTAATTTTCTGGAGATGTTGGTTTGAAATTGGTGTTGAAAGAATGAATGAATGAAAGTTGCTCAGTTATGTCCAACTCTGTGAGACCTCATGGACTGTAGCCCGCCAGGCTCCTCTGTCCGTGGAATTCTCCAGGCAAGAATACTGGAGTGGGTAGCCATTTCCTTCTCCAGGGGATCTTCCCAACCCAGTGATTGAACCCAGGTCTCTTGCATTGCAGGTGGATTCTTTACCATCTGAGCCACTAGGGAAGCCCCCAAATTGGTGTTATTTCCTCTTTAAATATCTGGAAGAAAATACCAGTGAGGTCAATTGTGCCTAGAGACTTCCTCGTGTGCATGTTGGTAGTCACAGTTTAAATTTACTTAACTTAGATTTGAGACGTTTTCTTCTTGTTTCCATTTGAGTAAGTCATGGTTTCCGAGGAAGATTTTCATTTCACCTACATATGAAAATTTATTGAAATAAAGTTCACCACATCCTCTCATTATTTCATTTAAATGTCTGCTGGATTTGTGGTGATTTCTTTTGCATTTCTGATTTGGTCTCATGTGTCTTTGCTCTTTTAATCATTCTTGCTTAGGGTTTAGTTTCTCAAAGAACTGATTTTGAGTTTTGCAATTTCTTTCTATTTTACATTTGTTCTATATTTGACAAATGTCTGCTGTCATGATTATTATCTCCTGTCTTCATTCTTTGTGATTAATTTGATACTCTTTTTAATTTCCTGGTATGGATACAATCCAACCAGTCCATCCTAAAGGAAATCAGTCCTGAATATTTATTGGAAGGACTGATGCTGAAGCTGAAACTCCAATAATACTTTGCCCACCTGATGCGAAGAACTGACTCATTGGAAAAGACCCTGATGCTGGGAAAGATTGAGGGCAGGAGGAGAAGGGGATGACAGAGGATGAGGTGGTTGGATGGCATCACCAACTCAGTGGACATGAGTTTGAGTAAACTTCGGGAGTTGGTGATGGACAGGGAGGCCTGGCATGCTGCAGTCCATGGGGAATGCAAAGAGTCAGACACAACTGAGCAATTGAACTGAAATGAACTGATGGGTACAGTCAAGAAAATAAATATATGACTAACTCTCAGCATATCTTCTTTTCTGATATATGGATTTTCCTTTCAACCATACTTTTAATTGACTTATTTTAGTATGCCATATTTTTATTTTCATTTTAATTAAAACTATTTTAAATTTTCATTATGATTTAATCTTTGTTCATAGATTATTTAGACCTATACTGTTCCAACCATTTGGTGGCTTTCCAGTACTATTATCATTGATTACTAGCCTTATTTCACTGTATAATTTGAATACTTGGAATTTTTTAAGATTTGACATATAGCCCAACATATGGCCCAGCATCAGTTTTGCTATGTACCTTTAAAATTAATGTGAACTCAGAGGTTGCTTGTACAGTTGGTAAATATTTCTCAGATTTTATATATACTAATAATTTGGTTTTATCTGCTTAACCTATCAGTTATAGAAAACATGTTAAAATTGGCCAATATGGTTGTGAGTTTATCCATATTTTTAAATTTCATTTTTTGTTTTATATATTTTGATGCTGCATTATTGTCTGTTTACAGTTTAAGAAGTATTGACTTTCTGGCTGATTGATATTTTTATTATTATGAAATGTCACTCATTATCTTCAGGAATGCCTTTTGCCTCAAAGTCTATTTTGTCTTATAAAATTAGGCCATGTTCCTTTTTACTAGTGTCTGTACTTTAAGTTCTTTTGTGTCCTTCTACATAAGATACATCTTTGTTTTATTTGTTCGTTTTGAGATGTTTTGTTTTTAATTGATTTAGTTAATTTACATTTAGTATAGTGAAACTGAAAGTTGCTCAATCATATCCGACTCTTTGCAACCCCATGGACCTCAGGCCAGAATACTGGAGTGGGTAGCCTTTCACTTCTCCAGGGGATCTTCCCAACCCAGGGATTGAACCCAGGTCTCCCACACTGCAGGCAGTTTCTTTACCAGCTGAGCCACAAGGGAAGCCCAAGAATGCTGGAGTGGGAAGCCTATCCCTTCTCCAGCGGATCTTCCCGACCCAGGAATTGAACTGGGGTCTCCTGCAGTGCAGGTGGATTCTTTACCAACTGAGCTATGAGGGACATTTAGGGGTGAAATATTTTGCGTTTCAGCTATTATTTCTTGTCATACCTGTTCTACATTCTATTATATGCCTTTTTTGCAACACTTTGAGCTAATAAAAACATTTAAAAATTATTTTCCAGTTCCTTCTCCCTTATCTTGGTAGTTATATGGTTTGTTTTCCTTTAATGGTTACACAGTGGGTACAAGAAACATCCTTAACCTGTTGAAGTCTAAAACAAATCAGTACTTGGATCACTTCCAGGTAATTCTAGAACTTTGCCAATTTCAATTCTATTACTTGACTTTTTTTTAATGTGTTTGTTCTTCAGGTGTTTTAAATCATTCTTATTCTATATAGTCAATATTCATTTAGATTTATCTACATATTTACATTTCACATTTATCTTAAATTCTTCTTATATGTCTGTGTTTCCTTCTCTTCAGTACTTCTTTTAGTGTGAGCCTAAAGGCAACAAATTGTTCTGGTTTTCCTAAAAATGTCTTTATGTTTTCTTCATTTTTAAAGAATGTTTTCCTTGGATAGAATGCTAGGCTGGCAGTTATATTCAGGAAGTCTATTCACCAATATTTGTCTGGAGCCTAAAATTTATCAAATGCTTGCTTTGACCAAGTAATCTACTTTTAGAAAACCAATGGGAACAAACTAAAGTGAAAATAAAGCAAGAGGTACAAAGACATAAATCTCATTATCATTCACAAAAGTGAAAAAACTATAAATTACATAAAATCCAATACTAAAAAACTATGGCTAAGTAAATTATGGCAAATCCATAAAGTGTAATACTGTGAAAACCTTAAAATGATGCATATCAAGAATTTTTAGTAAGGAAAAACATGTATATTATTGTTGTATATAGAGAAAACGAGATGCAAATTTTGATATAGTGTGTGATTTTAGCTAAATAACAAAGTTATATGCATAGAAAAAGCCTAAGAGGAAATACATAATTCAGTTAACTCTCTTTATCTACAACTGTAAGTGTTATGGGTGGCTAGTTTTCTGTGACTGAAACAAATGTTTTCACATATAACTCACTCGTCTTTTTCCATTTCGAATTATAAATAGAACGAATGATAAAATTTATAGCTCAGTTAAAGGACATTTAATTCGAGGGGTTTAGGTTGTCACAATTAGCTTCCACACACAGAAATTTCTTGTGAAAGGAAAACATAAAAATATACCAAAGAGACCTATTTACATTGTCAGGAAGTGTTCCAAGTCTCAAATCACTGAGAAATACCTATCTCACACAAGTTTCCATAAACACCTGATTCCTAAGCGTAAATCTTGGTGTTGAAAATTGCATCCCATACACATTTCATCTGGAATTGAAAGAACAGTATGCAGTATCCACCTTCCTTCATATACACTAGTAATCACTTCCTAAACCTCATTATGGGTGGTAATAATGCTTCGCCTACAGGAAATGGCAACCCACTCCAGTGTTCTTGCCTGGAGAATCCCATGGATAGAGGAGCCTGGTGGGCTACAGTCAACAGGGTTGCAAAGAGTCGGACACGACTGAGTGACTAAACTTACTTACTTACTTACTTACTTACAGGAATTAATTTTATGCTAATCATATATGTCAGTGACTCTCACAGCTGCTTCACAGAAGCAAGGGTTTTGCAAATTAGCTGCTTTCTTATTTGGGGAAGGTGTAGGATGGACCAGAAGCAAAGGCATCATTGGAACTCATACAATGTTTTTACACTTGTTAATGAGCCTAGCAGTCTAATTTTATCATTTCATCAGAAGACGGTTTGGGGCAGAAGCAGTTCTGAGGTCATCAATTCTGACTCAGCTGATTAATACTGGGCTTGTAAGATAATTGGAAAGGTCAAAAAAACAGTGTCTAGTCTTTCTCCTAAAGCTAAAATTGTTGGCAGGAAAATGTCCAAGAGACACTCCTGCCCTTGTGGGAAAGGGCTTAGGAATCAGGCAGACCTGAATTTGAATCCTTGGTGCTAGCTCTCTCACTGCCTGGCCTGGGGGAAAAAGCTTATCTTTGTAAATCTAAGTTCCCTTCTCTGTTCAGTTGAGTTCAGTCACTCAGTCCTGTCTGACTCTTTGCGACCCCATGGACTGTAGCACACCAGGCTTTCCTGTCCATTACCAACTCCCGGAGCTTGCTCAAATTCATGTCCATCAAGTTGGTGATGCCATCCAACCATCTCATCCACTGTCGTCCCCTTCTCCTGCCTTCAACCTTTCCCAGCATTAGTGTCTTTTCCAATGAGTCAGCTCTTCACATCAGGTAGCCAAAGTGTTGGAGTTTCATCTTCAGCATCAGTCCTTCCAATGAATATTCAGGACTGATTTCCTTTAGAATGGACTGGTTGGATCTCCTTGCAGTCCAAGGGACTCTCAAGAATCTTTTCCAACACCACGGTTCAAAAGCATCAATTCTTTGGTGCTCAGCTTTCTTTATAGTCCAACTATAATGGAAATAAAAATGCCTCTCTCATAGGGAGGGACAAGACGAGATACATGAAACGTAGCATCCACCACACTGTCGGGTACAGTAAACCTTTCAACTGTAACTGGAAAACCTTGCCTATTTGGGAGGACCAAGCTTCAAAGGTCTGAACTGATGGGACAATTTCCACCCCCTGGATTGGGCTAGTTAGACACCTTTAGCTTGAAAGTGGAATGTGATATAGTCACAGGGGTTAAATGCAGGTGGGAATGGTGACAAAAATGAGGGAGAATCTGTGAATGTTTAGGATTCAGGTAAAGGACCAAAAAAATCTGAAAAAAAGTCCAGTGAAGAAATGGTAAAAATTTGATTCATTTAAACAGCCAACGTTTATGGAACTCTTACTATGAGATGGGCAGAATTTGATACAGAGGATACAGTGGGGAACAGGCTTGATAAGCCCCTTTCTTTTCTTCAGAGGGCTGATCTCGACTGGGGCAGCAGGTGTGGAGGCAGTGTGGTGATGGATGTGGCACAGGACGACCTCATGGCTGTGGTGACAAGGCCTGGCCCCCCATGCTCCCCACGCTGGGGCAGCCCTGGTCAGCCTGCCGTCTTTCCACCAGCAGTGATTCTGTCCACAGAGGACATAGCCACCTGGGAACAGAGGAGCAGTTGGCTGAGCTGGAAGGTCGAAGAATGGCAATGAATAAGCAAACACAGTATATGTTTTATTCTCTCTTGAGCCCAGTCTTTGGGGAAGGTTGCTGCCTTCTCCCAAGACCGAGAATCATCACAGACATGCGCAACTGCAGTGAGTCATTCCACGCTTACTAGATACTGGACAGCCACTGAGATGAGCAGCCTCTTGAGGGGAAGACTCCGCTCCCCAGAGAAGGCTGACTTGTTGACACATCACACAGCCTTTCTCTGAGCTCACCTTCTCTTGCCTCTCCCATCCTCCCTCTGGAATTCTAATATGATCGTGCCACATTACCTGAGGGCCTCCACAAACTGGTCTGGGTCAGCAAAGCTGGTGGAATGCTCAAAGGATACAACAGTGACTTCTTTCTGGGATGGTAGGTCACTGGGAGCAGGAAGGAATAATTTAGCCTGGGTTTTGAAGACCTTGATTAGGTTGAGAGGGCAAAGGAAGCTAATCCTCCTGAGTTTTCCCTCCACAAACACTTGGGGAGTGCCTGCTACGTGCCAGGCACTACTCTAGATGCTGGAGATACATGGGTGAGTCAAAGCCAACCCAGTTCTCACAGGTTGTGAGTTAACAGACCAGTGAGCAAAGAAGACCTTAAGTAAATCAAAGTAGAAATTCAACATGACGAGCACTGACATGCTCGTAGGTAGTATGACATAGCATGACCGTGATATGACATGGTCCTATGTAGCAAAGACCCAGGATGCCACAGGAGGACAATGTTACCTGCTCACAGAAGCTACTTTAAGGAAGTGATCTAAAAGGGTGAGTAGTGACTGAATGCTACTGAAAGAGTCAGTCGTTTCTGACTCTTTGCGACCCCATGGACTATACAGTCCATGGAATTCCATAGTCCAGAATATTGGAGTGGGTAGTCTTTCCCTTCTCCAGGGGATCTTTCCAACCCAGGAATTGAACCGGGGTCTCCTACATTGTGGGTGGATTCTTTACCAGCTGAGCCACAAGGGAAGCCCAAGAATACTGGAGTGGGTAGCCTATCCCTTCTCCAGGGGATCTTCCCAACCCAGGAATTGAACCAGGATCTCCTGCATTGCAGGCAGATTCTTTACTAACTGAGCTATGAGGGAAGCCCAAAGAATGTGTAGGAGCCTAGCAAGTGAAGAGGGAGGGAAGGCAGCAGGAACAGTCATGCACAAGGGCCCTTAGCAGAAGAAAGCAAGGCATTACAGGGACAGAAAGAATACAGTGCAACTGAAGTGGAGAGACAGGTAAGAGAGAGGGATGAGGGGGCCAGGTGAGGCTGCAGAGGTGAAGCCGTCGATGGTGGTAACTTTAGGGGTTTTTACATCAAGCTAAACTCAACCTCAGAACTCATTGTTTTCTTAAATACTGATTACTGGGTCTCATTTTCTTTTCCAATTTTTAATTTCTATTGTTTTTTCTTGCAGTTCACTTATTTCTCTGTCCCCTTGATTCTGCTGTGGAATCCATCCATTGAGATTTTTTTTTTTTTAATTTATTTATTTATTTATTTTTTCAGTGGGTTTTGTCATACATTGACATGAATCAGCAATACCATTGAGATTTTTGTTTCAAGTGCGGTGTTTTCAGCCTTATAATTTCCATTTGTTTCTTCTTCTTTTTTTCATTCAATTTGAGATATTCCTGGTTCTTGATTTTCCACTGAAACCTGAGCATTTGGTACTATGTTCTGAGACTCAGGGTTTGATGGGAACCCGCCACCTTCACTGGCTTTCTTCCACACCACTCTGGCAAGAGCAGGCTGAGTGCCACTTTGTTACTGACAGATGAGAGGGCAAGTTCAGGTTCTCTACTCGGCCTCCACAGACACACAGGTGTGGAGGGCCCATCACTGGAGGAGGGGGAGTTCTAGCCCCCCACACGGTCTCCACTGACCCTGGGCTGGAGCAGGAGATCTCAGATGGGCCTCTGGGGTCTCAGGTTGGCCTCTTGAATCACCTGTTTGGGTGAGGGCTGGAGGGACACCTCTTTACAGCCCATGAGTGTCAAAGGCTGAGCTCCCCATGCAGTCTTTGCAGGTGTGGTTAAGAGTGCTCAGTTGCTTCAGCCATGTTTGAGTCTTCATGACCCTATGGACTGTAGCCTGCCAGGCTCCTCTGTCCATGGGAATCTTCAGGCAAGAATGCTGGAGTGGGCAGCTATGCCCTTCTCCAGGGTATCTTCCCAACTCAGAGATCGAACCCGCATCCCTGTGTCTAATGCATTGCAGGCGGATTCTTTACCGACTGAGCCACAGGGGAGGCCCATGGTTAAGAGTGGAGCTGTCATATTCCTGTGGTGTCTGGGTGGACTGGAGTGTTATTGTCTGGAAGTTTTCTGTCTTGTGAGGTTGCCTATTTCCTGGTCCTCCCACTAGACAGAGCAGGCTTTTCTAGAAGCTGTTTTTTCCCCTGTTCATTGGCATTCACTGGCTTCCTCAGCCCCAAGACAGGATGTATGAAGCAGAGAAAACCCAGGGAGCTCACTGCCATGTCATCCATTGGGTCTCAAATCCTTAGCTGGTGTGTTTTCCCCACCTTTCAGGGTTATCATGTGTTTCTTTTGTATGTAAGATCCAAAGTACTTAGTCTACTTCGTGAGCCTTGGGTGTCACTGGGAGGGCCTTGAGTTGGAAAAATATGGAGAAAAATCATATAATCATGAATCAGCTGTTAATCTCTCTCTGGAACAAGAGAAAATGAGCTTCAACTTGCCCTGTGTCACCTTACCCATCAGGGTCTGGAAACTGGCGATCACTCAGAGGTCATGGGGGCAAAAGCAGAAAACCAGAGGGGCTTTCCTGGCCATGCCCAGATATTAAATATGTTCTCATACAATTTCTATTTCCTTCTGTTGCGGTCAGAGCTTTCAACCATCTAGTGAAACCCTCTTGGCTAATATTTGGGCTAACCACAAGATGTGAGAAACTTTGCAGGGGTGTATTTCTCAACGTGAAGTGAAGTGAAAGTCCCTCAGTCATGTCTGACTCTTTGCGACCCCATGGACTATAGCCCACCAGGCTCCTCTGTCCTTGGAATTCTCCAGGCAAGAATACTGGAGTGGGTTGCCATTTCCTTCTCCAGGGGATCTTCCCGAGCCAGTCCTTCCTAAAATTACTGGGACATTCACTTGGAAGGTGCACTTGAAGCCCTTTAGTCCTTTTTGCACTGACAATGCCAAAGTTTTTGATAATGAAGAGCGGCCAGCATCTAATAGAGACTTCACCCAAAGTCAGGATGAAATGATCAGTCAGTTGTTCCTCTTTTACAGACTCAGAGAATCATGGAACTGAGAGGGTCAGGGAGGATTCTCTTAACTTCTAGTCCAGAGTTGCAGGAAAGGCAAGGGCACTTACCTTTATTCTGTGAGCCGTGACTTCCACACTTACATGAAGCTGAGTGAGGTTATGGTGACACCATCATGAGGAGGCATTCAATTCCTCTTGATTTTCCCACCCCTCTCCTGGTCCTGCAGAAAACCAGCCTGTGCTCACAGTTCCGAGGGAGGAGGTGGGCAGGGCATAAAGGCAGAGCCTCCCTACATGGCCTGCTGGTGTTTGTTCCCCAAGGGAACCTAGAGAGAATCAGAAATAGCAGCATCACCGACTCAATGGACGTGAGTTTGAGCAAGCTCCGGGAGTTGGTAACAGACAGGGAGGCCTGGTGTGCTGCAGTCCATGGGGTCACAGAGTCGGACACAACTGAGCAGCTGCACTGAACTGAGCAACTGAACTGAACAGACCAGAAACGGAAACATGAAAGAATCTCCTCAAAGTGGGTGCGGGGCATTGGGGGGACAGCTGGGGGTTGGAAGATCAGAGCTCCTTCTGTTCTCCAAACAGCATGGGCAAGAGAAAGAGTGACTGAGGGTTCATCTGGACACATGGGGCTCAGGCTCCTTGGAAAAGCTCCACTGCTCCACCCACGGTGTGCAGTGGCAGAGGTTCTCAGCCACAGACCCGGGGGATGGAAAGCTGTGAGTTATCCGGGCATCAAGGTCTTGGTGTGACTTGGGAAGGGAGACCACTGAAAGGGATGCTTGAGTGAGGGATTCACCTAGAAACGGCTATCGTGGAAAATGCAGTGGTTTTTGTTGCTCCTTCCCTGGGTTTGTGAGCTGTGATTCAGTGGGGACCTTGGTGACTCCCACTGATCCCGATGGCACCCATAATGAGGTCAGACAGCCAGGAGGCAGAAGAGTAGGCTCTGGGGTCATGTGATTCTCCAAACCCACACCTTTTACTTCACCATAGTAGATAGCCCTTTTTTTCTGCCAGGTGAATTTATTTTTTTTATTTTTTTTATTTTTGGCTGAACTCGGTCTTACTGCTGTGCATGGGCTTTCTCTAGTTGCGACCAGCAGGGGCTCCTCTCTGCTTGTGGTGTGTGGGTTTCTCATTGCCACGGCATCTCTTGTTGCAAAGCACAGCGTCTAGAGCATGCAGGTTTCGGTAATTGTGGTGCGTGGGCTCAGTAGTTGTGGCCAATGAGCTTAGTTGCTCCATGGCGTGTGGAATCTTCTCAGACCAGGGATAGAACCCATGTCCCCTGCAATGGCAGGTGAATTCTTAACCACTGGATCCCCAGGAAATAAAACACTTCTTGGAGAAGCAGTGTTGGAAGCAGAAATACATCCAGGGGATGCAAGCAAAGAAACACCTTAGGTGTCTACATTTCCTCCTTCAAGAAACTGCTGCTTCTCTCAAGCTCTTGTCTCGCTGGTCTTGGAAGAGAAGGCAGCTGGTGTCTCTTTAACAGCTGGCTCATCGCCTCTGCTCATTTCAACTCAGATGCATTTGCATGTGAAAATTACCTTTCCTCAACTCCCAAATCAAAGCTTATAAGGAGAGGCTCCTCTCTTTGAAGCTGCAGAAGACATTGCTATAAAAAATAATCATTACCTGTATTCTGATGCTCACCCCGTGGCCTGCCACACCTCACACATCAGAGTGTGCCAACAAGAAGCCACACACGAATCTTATTTTGAGCCCAGGCCTGAAGTGAGAGGCAGATATTGCTCATCTCTGATTTAGTCCAACAAAACCTATTCCCTGCAACTTAATTTCTCATGTTTTCTTCTTTCATGTCACTTTCTGATATCAGTGGTAATGTGATTTCCTAGTTTACAAAACCAGTTTTCAGGTCCTGGAATTCCTCCCTTACTTTGTAGATTGAAACAGAAAGACAGGGAAAGAGGATGTAGGAATAATAACTTTGCCTAAGTTAATAACAACAGTGGTCTGTTGATTTATGTAGGAGCAGAAGTCTCCTCCTTCAGGACCCAGAACATTCTTTCAAGCCTTTCCCAGAACCCTAAGGCTCCTCAGAGGTCTCTCCCCTCTTTCCCCCACGGCAGGATCCTGGGACCCATCCTTTACCTGAAAGCCAGACGATCAGAAAACTACCAGCAGCTTCCTTTCCAAGGGCTGCTTCTCAGACCCTAGCTCTCCTGACCCATGAATCACATAGGCTCATCCCTATGTACTGCCGGTGGCCATGACGGCAATGATGAACTGTGTCAACCAGACCCTCACTTCAGAGCTTATAAAATTGGCTTTCAACTCGATCCACACATGTTCTCAGATGTAATTCTAATAAAGAAGCACACCACACTGGGTAGATATAGCTATCCAAATTTGAAATGTGGGACACCAAGGGTCAAAGAGCAATTTTCTCAAGTTTCACAGCCAATAAGGTGTGAAGATTCATTTGGCAAACTCCTCCAGGAAGACGTGACCTGGGGAGCGAGGCGTGTCCACACACTCACACTGCTCATCACTGCTTCCAAGGCGAGCCCAGTGGGCACCAGAGGACCCACCCCGCCCCCCTTTCCAGCCAAGTCTCTGAGAAAAGAGAGAGAGAGAATGAGCATCTCTAGACATGAAGGTAACACCAAAGCTAAACAAAGGGTAGTCTCTTTATCACATCACTTGTGGATTCATCATTTATGGGTTTTGTTTTGTTTTGTTTTTTTATCTTTTAGAGCACTCCTTAGTTCCCTCAATACAATAAACATTTATTTCCTGTCTACAATGTGTTATGTACTCTTTTAGTCTCATTTGTTCTTGTCTTTAAGAAACTGTGGTTTCTTTTTAATTGAATGGTTGATTTACAATATTGTGTCCATTTCTGTTGTACAGCAAAGTGATTCAAGTAGAAAGACAGATAGCCATGCACACATGCCCATTCTTTTAATGATATTTTCCATTATGGCTTATCTTGAACTCCTTCTCTGACTCACAAAAGGAAGGCTGGCAGCCATGGCCCAGACTGTCTTAGTCCCAAGCCAGGCTTTCAGCATCCCTCAGCCACCAAGAGGACTTCAGCAAGAATCAGGTTCTGCAAGGGAGGTGACTCTCTTTGAGGCAAAACAGCAAAAACTGCATACCTGTCAGACCAAAGCCCTGTGAGCTGCAAGGGATTCAGAAAATCTGAAACCACACAGAATGCAAGTGATGATATAGGCTCCCCTAAGAGCACTTTCACAGGTGGACCTGGGATAAATGATTTCATTGTCTGCTGGAGAAATACACTCAAGAGGAGGAAATCATCAGCCAACTTCAGGGCCTTCAGAAGCCACTTACCTTCTTGGGTACCCAGGTACCGTCACCAAGCACCAACCACAAGAGATGTTCCATATCCCAGGGATGCAGAGTTCAGTACATTTGAGACGCACTCGCAGCTCCAGCCCCTTCCTGGAGATTCACAGTGCACGATAACCGCTCTGAGAAGCTACAAAACAAGGAAGTCCACTGTTAATGGCAAATTTCCTTTGAGCGCCTCCTCACCTGTTTTTCAGAGGAATGAGAGAAAATTTATTGAAAGTGAGATACATTTTCATGACCATGAAAAGAACAAATAAAAGAGGTTTGTGCCCCACCCACCCACCCATCCTAGACCTTTATGTTGGAGACTTGGGACTTTCCTTTGATCTGAGGCCAAGCTCAAGTATCCTTGCATGAAAAAAATTAATTGATCCAAGAAATGGAAGTGTCTCTGGGGTTAGGAGGAGTTAACCTTGAGGAAAAGAGATTTTCCAAAGAGAAACGGTCAGTGGTTTGGAGTTTGTGTCCTGCGGAAGAGCAGGCCTGCACTGAGGGTACAGTGGATGTTCAGGGATGGGCCTTATGCCTCTGCAGCCAAACCTCAGGCAAGAATCAAACAACTGGAAACAGGAAGCTGCCCTCACCTCCCCCCAGCACCACCCTCCACGGCAGGGGCCACGCTGGCTTGGAAACGGAGACAGCGGCATGGTTTGGTGTGTACCAACCTCTGAGAGCCTCTGACAAGTGTTCCTCCAAGTGTGAGTCCCCTGAAAACTCCTCCTGGAGTGTGGCGAGGAGAAGGATACCCCTAAAATAAATGTGCTTCAATGCCTTCCCTCACAGGTGCATGGGGTTTCAGGGTCATATTTGATTGGATTTGGGGAATGAGAGTAAGAAGACGTTCTTACACTTCGAGTCTCACGATGATGGCAAATTTGAACTGCACTCCATGGGTAACATCTACTAGCCCTTTCTGGAACTTGTCCCATGCAGAACACTCATTCTGAAATGCCCATGTGGGTAGATTTTGTACTTTGCCTAAGTTCTTCACCCCCTTTCCTTCCCATTATAAATAGGTGGATGAAAGGTGTTGTTTTAGTGACCAGATGAATATGACCTCAACTAGAGCTGACTGTCGGAGAAGGCAATGGCACCCCACTCCAGTACTCTTGCCTGGACAATCCCATGGACGGAGGAGCCTGGCAGGCTGCAGTCCATGGGGTCGCTAAGAGTCGGACACGACTGAGCGACTTCATTTTCACTTTTCACTTTCATGCATTGGAGAAGGAAATGGCCACCCACTCCAGTGTTCTTGCCTGGAAAATCCCAGGGACGGGGGAGCCTGGTGGGCTGCCATCTATGAGGTCGCACAGAGTCGGACACGACTGAAGTGACTTAGCAGCAGCAGCAGCAGAGCTGACTGTCAGCTTTCTGGCAAATATCTCGAGGAAATGTGAAAACCTCACTTGGCTTCCCTCCTTTCACCTCATACAGACAGAACTTTCTCTCATTAATTTCCGCACTTTTGGACCTGAGTTAAAAAATTAGAAGCCACTCATCCCAGTTTTATGATGGCAAATTACCCCCTGAATTGTGTTTTAGAATAATCTTGACTGTTAAATGTGTATGGATATATCAATAAAGGGCTTCTCTAGTGGTTCAGTTGGTAAAGAATCTGCCTGCAATTCAGGAGACCTGAGTTTGATCCCTGGGTTGGGAAGATCCCCTGGAGGAAATGGTAATCCACTTGAGTAGTCTTGCCTGGGAAATCCCATGGACAGAGGAGCCTGATGGGTTATAGTCCATGGGGTCAGACAATGGGTCGGACAGAACTCTGCAACTAACTTTCACTTTCTTTCATGGCACCAAACAGAATGCGCCACAGAACCATCACATGTCATGATCCGTGGTATTCACATTCTCTAAACGGGCCATGGACACTGAATGAGCACATCTTGAACCATTGCCAAGGGAAAAGGAAAAGATTAGGTTCCTGTGAACCTTTAGTCATAGTATTTCCATCAATCAATCAATATACCACCTTGTTTTAAGTGTGTTTCTGTTGAAAGACACCGTATATAATATATGTAGTTGACTCATTAGCATTGAATTCATGGCCAGTGGCTCCATGGCTGCCTGAACGACGCTGGTCCAACACATATCTTCTCCATAAGATGCATCACAGCCTTTTTGCGCTTAGGAACACCAGTCAGCACTTCAGCACCATCCTTGAGTGCTGAAAAAAAAGCACAAAAATGAGACTAAAGAGATCTCAAAAGGAGCTTATTTACAGTGTGAGCACCGAAACAGGAAGACAGAGGCTTGTCTGACCTTAGCTGGGAATGAGCACGCCTCAATTTTTTGTCCCACATTTCATGTCCATGAGTGGCCTTGACTATATGGCAAGCACTGATTTGGGTTAGAAGTAAATTTTAGCTAGCAGGTGAATTCACAAATACAGAATTCAGAAATAATGAGAATGAATAGTATTACTTTTATAATCATTAAAAAGATTATCAAGCTTAAAAATTCTCAACATAAAACAACAAAGATAACAGCTGTACCGTACCTGGCATGTGCTGAACAATCAATGTGCTCTGGGAACATCACCAAAGCTTCTCTCTCTGAATGAGGCACTATTTCTCCATTTCTCCAACTGCAGATATAGAGCATAATTGGGCTTTCCCTTCTGATTCTACTTCTCTCTATTGAACCTGCAAATGTTATTAAAAAATTTTTAAAAACTGCTCTATCTCCTCTCACTGTAAATTTCTGAATATAAGGGGACCCCTGATTTTCCCAGTGTGATTTTAATTTAGCATTCTTAACTGATGCAAATAAACTTGCAATATATAGTTCAGATTACATAGTCAAATAACTTAGCTATACATAGATAATTTAAATCTCGCATACCACAGAATAAGGTATTAGTTTTTAATTGATAGCTTTTTTTGCTCTCTATCACATAACATAACTTTATTCAAACTGGCCACATGCTTCAGTGTCCCTAGAAACTGCTTGTGAGTCATCACACACCATTTCCCAGAAATATCAACTTCCCTCCTGAGTTAAGAGAATGAACTTTTCTAAGTCTGTAAATAATATGATTATCACAGTCTTTACCCCAAGCTTTAAGTATCCAGTGGCACAACATCAGTAAGTGTTTTCCCCCAGTTCTCCTGTAGTGATCTGACAAAATATGTCTTTTTAAAGGATCTTTCAAAAGCTAATTTACAATTGACAAAACTTGGAAGAGCGACACTTTTTCTCTAAGGATAACTACTACTCCTGCACTAATAGTCTTTCCCTCTCCCTCTCTTTCTTTCATGAATTCTTTCCAGTGACTTCTACAGGCACCCCAAACTAGAATCGATTGAGCTCAGTTAAAGCTCCTGTGTCTTTCTTACATGGTACTTACTGTTCAGAACACAGTAATCAAGAGGCTGCCCTGTAACAGAAGAGAACTGGTAAGGATTTGAGTAGAGGGCAATTCCCTCCTTTCAAAAAGATGGTCTGGGGAAGAGCGAAGGAACTTCTCTTTACATGTGGGTATATATTGTAACTTAGTTTGGCAAAGCCTCTCTATGGACCATAGTCCCATTCTAGAAAAATCCGACCTTTTATTTCCTAAAGCATGATGAGTCGTGATTGTACCTGTATTTGGGGCTGAGAAAAAGTGAGCAGGGAATTAGTCACTGGCCTTTGGGGGTAAGTGAGGGGCATGTGGCCCAACCTGCCACCAGGTGTGACACTGTGATGCTTTACGATCCAGGCTAAACATGCTCAAAGCATTTGGAAACCTTTGGGGTCTAAGACCCATTTAGAACAAAGTCTGGTGCACCCAGGCGAGGTAAATAATTTGTGTGACAAAACTTGAGGAAAAACTGCTTAAGGAATAAAGGTTGATTTTTCAATCAACTGCCTTCTGAAGGCAGTTCCTAAAAGTGATGGACTTGTCTTTACACTGAAGTTCTTTCTCTGGCTTTCCACTCTTGAGGCCCAGCTGACTCCCCATCCTGCCCCATCCTGCTCCAACACAAGGCCTCTCCTCATACACACTGCTCAAGGAAACCCTTCTCCACTGACCTCTGCTCCTCGGGTCTGCGCTGGACTGCAGTCCACACTCATCTTTCTGCACTGACCTCTGCTCCTCGGGCCTGCCCCGAGCTGCAGTACACACTCACTGCCTCCAGCTGCTCGTAGCTGTGACACCCCTGAGAGCAAGCCAAGGGTTCTCAAACTCTCGCAGTAGAAGCCCGCACGATGGGTGATTTCCCTGCACCACACACTCCGAAGTGCGCAAGCGCAAGGCTCGTGGACTGGCCGGATGCCACCCTGCCCTCAACCCAGTCGTCCGCTGCTCAGGGGAGGCACAACCCTGAGGCTCAATCACTGCATGCGTGCTAAGTCACTTCAGTTGTGCATGACTCTTTGTGACACTGTGGACCATAGCCCACCAGGCTCCTCTGTCCGTGGGATTCTCTAGCCAAGAACACTGCAGTGGGTTGCCATGGCCTCCTCCAGGGGATCTTCTCAACCCAGGGATCAAACCCGCCTCTCTTATGTCTCCTGCATTGGCAGGTGGGTTCTTTACCACTAGCGCCACCCATCACTGCATTGATGAAGCTTAACCTTGAATGTTCAAACAATGGCATTCACATTTACCACGGGTTTGCCCACTCTGTTATTGATAACGCATTCCTTGTGACACATGCTCAGTAAAGGGAGACAGACCAGTGTGCCAAGACGACTCTACTTCTCTTTAGGAGCTTTTCTGATCACTGTATCACTTCACACACTTTAGCTGAGATTTTTTTTAAATGAACCTTTTCTTCAAGGGGAAAAAAAAAAAAAGGCTGCAAATGGAGTTACCAGAAAAGCAACTAGGAATATATTTTTTCAATTCATAATGCAAGGCACTCATTTCCTTAATCTGCAAAGAACTCTAAATCAATTAGGGAAAGGGTAAAAACTCAGTACAAATTGGGCAAAATACATAAATAAACAGCTCACAAGCAAGGAACTACAATGGATATTGATATCTCATTAATAATAAAAGGAATGATATTAAAACTAAAACCACATCTGCTTTCATTATAAGTTTGGCAAAAATAAAAATATTTAAGACATACATTGGAAACGATGTTGAGAAACAAGTGTTCTCATGTACCGCTACTGGGGATTTACACAGGCTCAACCCCTGTGCTTGAAATGAAACAACTTGCAACATTAAAAATACATATGCATATAAAAATACATATGATGTATTCAGTCATTCCAATGGTTGTTCTTACTGTACAAAGATAAACATTGCTGCATTGTTGCAATAACAAAAGATCAGAGACCAACAGGGGACAAATTAAACAAGTCACGGTATATACACACAATGGAAAACTGACCAGCCATTAAAAAGAATGAGATACCTTCTGTACGCAAGGATATGGCAAGGCTGATAAGATGAACTGATAAATGAAAAGAGCAAGAGAGAACAGTGTGGATCACACACTATCAGGTATCAATGCAGAAAAAGGTACATTTTTCTAATTGTGTAATTCCCTCTCTCCAAAAAAACAGAAAGAAAGAAAAGAAAAATCACTAGTAAGACTGATTGCTTCTGGAAAGAAGAATTGGATTGCTAGGATTTATGGGAAGGTGACTTCTTTTTCACTGTGTATTTTCTCAAACCTTTTGAACAGTGGACATAAAGTACTGATTATAAACAATGAAATTCAAATAATCTAAAAAATATATCCAAAAAGGCAGAGACTAGGAGAAAATATTTATAAAACACATATCTGGATTCACATCCAAAATATACCAAGACTTCTTAAAGCTCAAAAATAGAAAAATAAAACAAAAATGATTTTTATATTACCAAAAAAAAAATACTTTATGTAAACCAACACTCCAAAGAAGAGATATGACCAAAAGCATATAAAAAGATCCATAGCATCATGAGAAATGCAAATTAAGCCCACACTAAAATACTTTACACACTTATTAGAATGATTTTTTAACATGACAATAACTAGAGCTGGTGAGTATATGGAATAGCTGAAACTCCTCTGCACAATAACTAGTGCTGACAGGGATGCAAAGTGATACACCTATTTTGGACAGCACATTTTCCTTTAGAAGTAAACTGATGCCTACCATGTGACCTAGCCATCTCACTTTCAGGTATTTGCTCTAGAGAAATGAAAACACATCCATACAAAAACTTGTATGCTCATGTTCATAGAAGCTTAGTTGGAAATTGCCAAAAATAAAAAATGACCCAAATGTCCCTCAGGTGATGAATAGATAAACTGTGGTATATTCGGACAATAAAATACTACTCAGAAACAAACAAAAAATACCAAAACAAAACAAACAAGCAGAACATAAAGAAAACACTAAGGTACTGAAAGAACATGGATAAATTTCAGGAGCATTATACTAAAACTGCATTATATTAAAAGTGGTAAAGAACCTACCTGCCCATGCAGCAGATGCAGGAGACCTGGATTTGATCCCTGAGTCGGGAAGATCCCCTGAAGGAGGGCACGGAAACCCACTCCAGTATTCTTGACTGGAGAATCCCATGGACAAAGGAGCTTCGCAGGCCATGGGGTTGCAAAGAGTCATATGCAACTGAAGCAACTTAGCATACAACACGCATACTAAGTAAGAGCAGCCAGTTACAAAAGACTATATGCTATGATGCCAATCATACAACACTCTGGAAGAGGCGGAACAGGTCACTGGTTATCAGGAAAGGAAAAAAGGGATTGGCTACAAAGGGGTCCTTTGGTGGGTAATGTGATTATTACACAATGGTGTATATTTGTCAGAGTGCATAGAACCATGGTTGGCTACCTAAACTCTTGTTTCCTGAAGAGAGGGAAAAGGGTCATGAAAAATTCAGGCAGTTCTGCCTGACTCCCTGGGAACATGCCTAGCCTTCTCTCTTCAAAGATGCTAGAGTCTCTACAAAGGCAGACAGAGCCCTGTTTCAATCATGTTGCCCCAGGGAAAAGCATTTACTGGCTTTATCTACCCCAAGTGCTGAGTGACAATATTAGCTTTCCCCACTGGACAGGGAGATTTCAAATCTGAATGTAATCTTAATTAGATGCTCCTCTTTGCAACTTGATTATGAAGACAGTTGCACTGAGGTTAGAAGGAGATGGGAGAAGTTGATCAAAGCCAGTCCCTGGGAAACTAACATGAGCCCAGATATAGGATCTAAAGAGGATATGACAGGTACACTTCTTTATAACCTTGTCCATTGCATTGACAATTATCCTTTTAGTGGGCATTTCTATTTTGACTGTCCAGTATATTTACAATATAATACAATTTATTTGAATGATGTTCACTTGTAAAATATTAGCTTGAACACAGACATACACCTACTCAAATGCCCTGCTAAACTATTTTGTCTCCAATAATCTAGAATTACCTGCACCTCCTGGTTATTAGTTTCATTACTCTGACAGCTGAAATAACATGCTCATGGCTTGTATGAGTCTTGAGTGTTTGGGGTTAAGAAAAGAATGGACAGGTTATGCATGATATTTTCTAAATTAACTTGAACTCTGCGTTTGTCGACAGTGCCACAAAGTTTAATCACGCAGATGGTACTTGAGGGGAGCGGGAGGCAGGAAGCAGGTACACGCAGAAGGTTCCACTTGACTGGACGCCATTGTCATGAGAAGCCAGGTGTCACCCCTTGCAGTGTAAAGGAATCAAGTAATTTAATCTCTCAAGACAGATTCAACGAATCCATTCTACCTTGAAAGAGATAAATTGGTACATAAAGTGCAAAAAGTAATCCCTTTGATAAGCATGTTTTTATATCTGCCTCATGATTGAAACTGGAGAGCAAATTTAACACTGATCATTAATATGTTAAAGTTTAAAGCTAAAAGAAAGAAAAGGGAGGGAAAGAAGCAGAAAGAGAAGCAGCAGTAGTGGTGGCGGAGATGGTAAAAACCATGATGCTGTGACTATTTCATAACTGCTTCCTCAGAACCCAGCAATCTTCCTGGGAACCACACAGGGAGTAGCTGCAGCTGCTTGATTAGAAACAGAGGCATGTCAAGGGGCCTGACAGGTCCTTCCGTCCTAAACCTAGACAAACGGAACTCAGCCACCCAGAAGATCCAGTCACAGGAACTTCCTTATTCCACTCAGAAAAGACACATTCCAATGAAACGAGTTACTCTGAACAAGTGGGATTGGTGGGTTGAACCTAGTGTGACTTCCCCAAATGCCACTAACATGGAAAGAAAGGGAATTTTAAGGAGATCAAGTGATAAGGACAAAGAGAAGAAGTGGAAGCAACAGTGGGGAGGAGAGAGCGATGATAGCCCTCTTGGAAGCTGGGTGTTGAGTGGAGCTGGGCAAGCCGGCCCAGCAGAGCCTTGAGCCCTTCGAGAGAAATTCAGACACCCACGCTGGGAAGCGGGGAGTCAGAAGCACTGTGGCTCTCCTCTCTGACCCTGAAATCGAGGGACTGTGGACCCTAGGGCCCCACCCAGCAACTGCTGCCCTCCAACTCTTGCAAGGCCTGAGAAGTCAGTCCAGAAAGACAAAAATAAAGAAACCCAGGCTCATGGAAATGGTCATAGCAGTGTAAGGCAGAGGACTGGAAATAGGACCAAGGGAAGGTGTGCGCCTGAAGGGTGGGGAGACCTCCTTCCCGGGGCCCCACCTACGCCAACCATCACGCATGGTTAGATAGAGAATTCCCACCTCTGGAAACTTTTCTCAGTATTTAGCACTTGACTTTTTTGATATGGTTGGTATTTATGGAAAGTGTCATTATGTGTCAGGAGCAGGGGACATTGAGGATGCACCTGTTCAGAGTTCACAAAACAGATAGGACTGTGTTAAAGTTATGAAGCATAATTGTGAAGTGGGTACCCCTGATTCCACCACCCAACTTCAGAAGGTGCCGTGGCCAATCTACATGGAACCTGCATGGATCCTCCCACCCCATGACTCTGCCTCTGCTCAAAAGGAACCACTGCCCTTCAGTCTGTGCTTCTCCTTCTCTTGCTTTTTAAAAAAATAATGCTGCTAATTGTGCATGTATTCCTAAACAATATACTTTTTTTGCCTTGTTTGGTAGTTAGCTTGATAAAAGTGATATCATCTTATCTGACTTGGAACGTCTGAGAAAGTAGTTTTCACTTGTCATTACATTTGTTTACCTGATGTCTGTGCCACCCAGCATGCAGGATCTTAAGTCTCCTCACCAGGGATTGAACCCGAGCCCCCTGCAGTGGAAGCAGAGAGACCTAAACCCTGGATGGCCGGGGAAATTCTTCATCATTGCCTGTTGGTGAGCAGCATTAGCTAGTTTGTTTTCTTAACTGTGAAATATTCCTCTGAGTGAATATACTCTCCCTTTACTCATACACTTTCTTGTGGATGGAGATTTAATTTGTTCTCATTTTAGCTACTACCTACTACGATATCTGCTGAAAGTGTTCTGATACATGCCTTTTGAGTGCCCATGGAAAGGAACTTATCCAAAGTATACAACTGTTGGGTCATAGTATTAACTTACAGGCAAGTTTTTAAGATATTGTTTTTCAAAGTATTTATATCAGTTTACTCTTATTTCAACTGTGTGTGTTCTTGTTCTTTATATTTCAAATATTTGATCTTAACAGATTTTTTTTTTTAATTTTCAGAAGTCATTGGCAAAAAAGTATTCCATGGTGGCCTTTTTGTTTTCTCAACTACCCAGAAGATTGAACTTATCTTCATAGATTTATTGACTATTTTTATTCCCATCTCTGTGAAATGTCTATTCATATCCTTTGTTAATTTTTTATTGGGTTGATTGTTTTGGGGGTTTATAGTAGTCCTTTATATATGCTGAATACTAATCCTTTATCAGGAGTGCATGTTACTATCAGTTTCTATGAGTTTTGGAGTCATCTTTTTTTTTTTTTAACAATGATTTCTAGAGAATACCTAAATTACCAAAGAATTCATTCATATTCAAGGATAGGAAGTCTCAATATCATTTAAAAAAGAAAGAAAGAAAGAAAGAAAGAAAAAGCCAGTTCTCCCCAAAGCAGTCCATAGATTCAGTTCATTTCCAGTCCACATCCCAACTTTTTTTTTGAGGCAATGATTATTTTGTGCAAAATGGAGCATGTGTTGGAATCGGCAGTCTTTCCCATACTGGCAATAGCCCAGAGGGCATGGGCTAGGAGGTCACAGAGACACAGGTTAAAGTCTTGGCTGTGTGCTCACCAGCTCAACACTTGAGTAAATGACTTCTCTGAGTGTCAACAGGTCTAACACCTAATTGGTATTCAGTTGGGATTAAGAATGTCTAATGTAGCTTTGTTACACCAGATAAACACAGAATCAGTATCTAGCACACAGCAAGCACTCAGTAAATGCAGGCTGCCTTCCTCTCCTTTCCTTCACTGCCTTCACTTAGAGCACAGAGCTCTAAGGACTTCCTGAGATGGAGGGCCCAGCCCCTGTTAGAAAAGAGAGTCTTTCCCCACCTAGGACTGGATGATGAAGTGATGTTGTGGGGCCTGCCAAGAGAGCAAATGCTTTTCATCTTTGTCCTAGAACATAATTTAAATCTATCTTTTATCACAAGAACTGGAAAATGCAAGCTACAGAGAGTAGCCCAAGGCCTTGACTGTCTCTTTATTCCCTTTGAACCTGATAAAAGCAATACCTGCCCTTCCTTGAGCCCAGAGGTGAAGCTAACAAGAGGCTGATGACATTGAAGCTTCAGGGTGTCTCATTTGCACAGGTCCCTCTGAGGCCCTGGAAGGGGTTCTGATAGGGCTGTGTAACCATATGTTTTTGTGAAATTTTCAAAAGTGAGGTATTTTCACTGCCAATCAGTTAAGGCTGGGTCTTTCTATTGACATTCCATTTGCATGCTTCCCATCACGTCTGGTGGTGGAGGAGAGGCCATGAGTACTTTTGGGGCCAAGCTAAGGGGATGTTAAGTTGGTGATACATTTAATTTGGTTTTCATGGAATATGTACATGTGATTTGCAGTCACTCCCTTGTCGAGCTGAGTTAGTAAGGACTGTCCTGGTGGTGTCCTGGCTACCGTGGCTACTCCGCCATACCCCATGTGGACTCATCCAGTGTCACAACGTCCAGATGCAAGGCCAGAGGTCCGGATGCAGCCCTGTGCTGCGTGGCATGTCCAACATCAAAACTACAGGATGGGAGGAGGAAAAACACAGGAAAAACACAGAAGAAGCTAGTCTGTGAAATATCCTTCCAAACCTCATAGCTCATATATTCATATGAAAGCAACTTGAGATATTTTAAAATTTGATAACAATCTTAAACATTTCCACGACATCATCTGTGATTTTTGTCTGTGTTTCTAAGAGTAGTTGTTTGGGAAGCTAAAAGAAGCTTCAATAATACCTCCCCCTCCCCAAATTTTTTTAATTAACCATGCGACAGGAAGGGCTAAATTATCTTGCCTTGTTATCTGTAAAAAATATCACAAAATTGTTATTAAAGAGGATACAGCCATAAGATCTAGGGAAAAAAAATTACTGAGTATGTCAGACAGATAATTAATTATAAATTACGAGTTTTTGTTACATTTGCAATATTTGTCAGCTTTAAAAGTTTGTAACTTATCATTTATTTTCTATTCTACATATTCTCTTTCATACCCAATTTGACTAACCTGTAACTATGTATTCTCATTTTCAGAGACGATCCCACATGGCATAAGATTCAGACCCACAAACCCGAGATCTATCCTTTGTCTTACCCTAAGGTGAGACTCTTCAGTTTAATGAGTGGCCTTGGGCCCCAGAGTGAACGTTACTCATAGGACTGGAGGAGACCACAGAGGGGTGGCCACCAAGCAGTCAGGGCTAGGAGCCAGCACCAGATGGGGTAGGCCCAGGGGACAACTGCTCACAACGCTCTTGCCTCATTTGGGGCAAGTAATGGACACTCCACACACACACACCCCAAGCCCGCAGTGTTTATTAACATGGCCTTGGGCAGGATATCTTCTACGGTCTCTTCCTCTGCAGCGTTGGGGTCCACCAGGATCCAGAGACTTCTGGTTACAGTCCTTAAGGACGGTCAAAGAGAGTCTGAGAACCCCACCTGCTTCCAGCCTGAAAGGAGTCAAACTAAACCGGCAGACTATCTCCCTCCTGCCCCCCACCCCCACCCTGGGAATTCGGAAGAGGAAATGAGATAGTAAGCATGAAACCTGTCCGGCAGTCAGGAAGCATTTGTGGAATCCAAACAAGAGATGTAATCAAAGTTCAGGCCCCGCAGCAGCAGCTGAGGTTTGTTTGAAGAGTAGAGTTGTTATCTTTCAATCTGAACAAGACCCAGTTCTGCCCCCTGACCCTGGGCCACTGCAGGGATGTTTGTGACAGGCTCTGCAAGTATTTGAAACTGCAAAGGGGCCACTCGAGCTGTCCAGGCTGGGGTGTAACGCCTTCCTTACAGGTGAGCCTTCCCCGCCCTGCCCTCAGGCTCTCAGACAATTGCTTTGGTTTTCTGAACCCTCTAGAAGTCCTAAGTTCCCCTGGAATTTGAACTTGAGGTTTCAGCGACAGACCAGGCCAGGTGCTCCCGTCTGGCATGCCTCCAAACAGTATCCATCAGTCCTGCTCTAATTCATGCCTCAGTGAAAACCCATGAGATTGGGGAGGTGCTTTACAGGGAGAGGAGGCGGGCAGGGGGACACGGCCAGACTCGATGGGAGGAGTAAACAACGTGGCTAGAAGAGCCTGTCCATTCACTCCAGCTTTCCGGGCAAACAACTATCAGAGGCTCACTGCGATAAAACATCCATTTCTGTGTATTCAGCGGCACCGCAGCTCCCTGCTCCCCACCTCCATCTGTCAATCATCCTTACAGAAGTGACTCCAGTGAAATGGACAGTGAAAATTAAAACTGCCCAGGGCATCTCTAATTCACTGGGGCTCTTTTCACCTGAACCTGTGTCTGCAAGCTTGCTTCCCTGCGGCCCTTCCCAGACAGTATCAGGAACTGGGCCCATCTCCATTTCCCCCTAAATCTGTCTACAGTGCAGGCATTTAGTCTCATCACAGAGAATGCTGAACACTGGACAAAAAAATTCAGTGTCAAAAACAGCAGTCTGTCTCATAGCTGACAGGCAAGGTCCTTCTCCAGCACAGTAAGGAAGTAAGAAAGTGTTAGTTGCTCAGTCGGATCCGACTCTTTGCGACCCCATGGACTGCAGCCCGCCAGGCTCCTCTGTCCATGGGGTTCTCCAGGCAAGAATACTGGAATGGGTTGCCCTTTCCTTCTCCAGGGGATCTTCCTGACCCAGGGATCAAACCCAGGTCTCCCATATTGCAGGCAGATTCTTCACCGTCTGAGCCACCAGGGAAGCCCCTCTGGCACCATAAACAGAAATTAATACCAAATTTCAGTTCCTGCTTTCTCTCATCTTCCCCGATTCTTGGAAAAGTTAGTGAGGAAAACAGAAACAAAGAATAACAAGAGGTTGTTTGGGGGCTTCTGCTGAAGACATTAATACATGTACATTAAAAAAAAAATTTCTGTGTAAACTGAACACCAAGGTTGTGCCAGGCTGTATGCTAAGTACCTTGCACGCAGTATCCTCTCCCATCCTTGCAATAACCCTTGAAATAACAAGTGAGCTAGTAAGAGGCAGGATGGACCTGGGTTTCTCAGATTCCAATTCTGTGCTATATTTGGTGTATAAATTTAAGAACCATAGGAACCTCTCCTGTAAGAGTTTCCCAAGAGTTTCAGGCTTGGGAAACAGGTCTTGGAAAGGAAAGATGTGGGCAGAGTCAGAGGTCAGGGATGAGGAGGAGAAGGTGTGGGGGTGTTTAGTAGTTTCCCTTAGCTCTTGGCAGGAATGACAAAAAGAAAATTAGAGTTGTATGTTTGTATAGTCCTAGACCAAGAAACGAGAAGAAAACACAAAGTATGTGGCTATTAATCAGAAGATACAAAACTGCATACCTGAAGCTGAGATGTTTAGCTCAGACTTGCCCAGAATCTAACTAAGCTGAAGCTGGTTAGAGAAAAGTTTTTTCATTGCTTAAAACTATCACACACACACACACAGTAGGATAAAATATTAGGCAAACACTTATTCTCCATCCAAAACCAAACAAATATTGTTTCCTCCTCTGAAAACAGCTGTGCTCTGGGCTGTGGTTAGTCACTCAGTCACGTCCGACTCTTCGTGATCACATGGGCTGTAGCCCATCAGGGTCCTCTGTCCGTGGGATTCTCCAGGCAAGAATACTGGAGTGGGTTGCCATGCCCTCCTCTCGAGGATCTTCCCAACCCAGGGACTGAACGCAGGTCCCACACACTGCAGGTGGATTCTTTACCGACTGAGCCACCAGGGGAGCTTATTGTTTGTTCCTCTGAAAAGAGCAGGTTTGCTAAATTGTCCCAAGTAATTGGAAAAAGGGGCCTTTTAAGAAATGTTTTCGATGGTGCCATCTGGTGGACTCATCCTAAAAGTGCTATCTGTTCTTGCAATTAAATTGACTTACTTGGGAGGACAGATTCTAGTACATAATGAGACATTTGGTCCCTCAATTTTTCCCTGTGGCTTTCCATTATTTTCCCTCTGGGCATTCTTAGCCTCCTTTCCATTCCACTACAATCAACTGATCCTTGAAGTTTCCCCTTTCATTTCATAGCTTTTCTGCTGCATTAAAGCCATTTTACAGCAAGATTTATAGCAATGCCAAGAATAAAGAAAACTGCTGTAAAATTACCATGGACAACATTATAAACTGGCAATAAAATTGGCCATAATGCACAGCTGGTATTTATGTGGGCCACCTGTTCCATTTTAGCCACTCCTGATCAACTGTTTCCACCCCATTCACTGTATTCTGAAAGCCCTTTCACTTGCCTCCCTCTCCTCCAAAGGACTTCAGAACTGATGGTAAATTCTAGAATGTGCTGAGGCCTCACATCAAGCCAACCTTGCTTGTCCATGTGGCCATTAGCCTGCCTAGAAGCCCATCATGACTGATTCTTCCTTCTGAGTCTCTGAGCTCTGCCAAAACCCAGATAATAGACATAAGAACAGTTTCACCAAAACTCATGGCAGCTACAAGATACACTTAATCCCAGCACACATATTCATATCAGAAAATCAAACGAAATGTTGGAGAAGCTATGTACTTCATGAATGTGGGAAGGCACAAAGAGCCGTAATTTGCAGGAGCAGCTCCCATTTAATGAGCACCTACTCAGGACAATTTTAAATTTTTACATACTGCTAATCCTTGAAGGAAATGGCAACCCACTCCAGTATCCTTGCCTGGAGAATCCAATGGACAGAGGAGCCTGGCAGGCTACAGTCCATGGGGTTGCAAGAGTCGGATACGACTTAGCAACTAGATCATCATCAATCCTTGCAACAATTCTGCAAGACTGGTTGAATCAGTTACTCATGGCCTCTATGACTTCAGTAAATAATTTTACCGACTTCAGTTTAAAAGCGAGTCTATCCACAGTTCAGTCATGTACTGAGATTCCAGTAGTAATAGTCAAGAGCCACCATAACCCTATTCTATGCTGAGCATCCTTATGAGAACTCTCCATATTACCTCAGTTTACTTAGTCACAGTGCACTCATAAGGGCTTCCCAGGCAGGACTAGTGATAAAGAATCTACCTGCCAGTCCAGGAGACGCAAGAGATATGGGTTCAATCTGTGGGCCAGGAAGATTCCCTTGGGTAGGAAATGGCAACCAACTCCGGTGTTCTTGCCTGGAAAAATTCCATGAACAGAGGAGCTGAGGGCTACAGTCCATGGGTCCACAGAGAGTCAGACACACTCAGTGACTAAGCACAAACACACACTTATAATGTGCTACGAATATGCTCATTTCACAAAAGGATGCTGATTCCCAGAGGAGCTAAGTCACTTGCCAAAGCCAAGAGCTGATAAGTGACAAAGCCAGGATATGAACCCAAGAAGTCATATTCCAGTGCTCTTTTGATAACTGTGACTACAATTTAATAATTAACTTAAAAAAAATCAATGAGTCAAGTCAGCATGAATGTTGAAGTAAAGACCCAGAAGTTCTCTTCTTCCTAGAAGCAATGAAAAGATTGGCCAAAATTACTACTATCAACTTTTTTCAGAACGCCAGAAATGAATCAAAAGCTTGCAGCAGTTGGGAAAGCATGTAATTAAAAACCAGCTGAATTTTGCTGAGAACAATGAGATTTGTGGGTTTGCTTAACTGAGTCCTATCTCTCTCTAGCTCAGCAGGAACCTTGAAAGTCATTCCCAGTGAAGGCTCAGAGCCACCAGAGGGAGCAAAGTGGAACTGGAGCTCCTTCAAGGCCTCATTCGCAAAGAATTATCATTATCTGACCTATCTGGTCAGACTGCCCAGGGGTTCGCTGAAAGACCACTTGCAAAGCTGTCTGTGTGTGTGTGTGTATTAGTCGCTCAATCATGTCTGACTTGACTGTAGCCCACCAGGCTTCTCTGTCCATGGAATTCTCCAGCCTACCCCACTCCCTTGTCCAAGGAATGTTTCCAACCCAGGGACTGAACCCAGGTCTCCTGCATCGCAGACAGATTCTTTTACCATATGAGCCACTGTATTTGACCTGACCTGGAGACTTACTGGTTAAATCCTTATCCAATCATTAGCTGACCACTAAGCAAACCAGATAGAGATTTCAATGGCCACAAATGATAAAGAACACAGACTTCATAGAACGAGTTCAGAAAAGTCACCAAATAAACAAGAACAACTAACAATACTCCCTGGGGAAGGCAGAACCTGATTTCCAGCGGTGCCACATTATATATTGTTTTAAATGGCTAGTTTTCAACAGAATTTTACAGCAAGTGTATGAAAAGAAACAAGTATGGCTCTTTAAAAGGACATAAAATGATCAATAGAAATTGTCTCTGAGCAAGTAAAGACATGGACTGTGCTTTACAAGACTTTAAATCAGTCATTTTAAATATACTCCAAAAGCTAAAGGAAATCATGTCTAAAGAATTAAATGAAAATATGAAAATGATGTCTCACCAAATATAGAATATTCATAAAAGGATAGAAATTATATACTAAAAATATAGAAATTCTGGAGTTGAAAAGTACAGTAACTGAAATGAAAAATTCACTATAGGGAACAGTATCAAATTAGAACAAGCAGAAGAAAGTGTTGCATATTTGAAGATGGGTCAACTAATGTTATCTAGTCTGAAGAAGAGAAAGCAAGTAGAATTAAAAAGTTAACACAGCCTTAGAGGCTCATGGGACACCATCAAGAAACCAACTTATGCAACAATCCCAGAAGGACAGGAGAGACAAAGGAACAGAAAGACCACTGGAAGAAATATGACTTAAAACTTCCAAATTTGATGAAAAACACTAATATATGCATCTAAGAAACTCAACAAGTCCAAGTGAGAAACGTAAACTCAAAGAAATACACAGCCAGACACTTCCTAATCAAACTACTAAAAGATACAGGTAAAGAAATAATAGTGAACGCACAAGAGAGAAGAGAATTATCCTTGCAAGGATCCCTCATCAGCTGATTTCTCATCATAAAGTATGAAGTCCAGAAGATGTTGGAGGACACATTCAAAATGCTGACCTAAAAAGAAAAACCTACTAACAAATAATTCTCTATCCAGCAAAACTATTCTTCACAAATGAAAAATTAGGATATCCTCAGATAGACAAAAACTGAAAGAAGTTATCACTAGACTTGCTCTGCAAGGAATCATTTAGACTGAAATGAAATGCCATTAGAAAACAAGTCAAATCCATGTAAGGAAATAAAGAACACCAGGAACAGTAACTACATAAGTAAATATATAACACTGTATAAAGGTATTTTTAACATTTTTATTGAAGTATAGTTGATTTACAATGTTGTATTAATTTCTTCTGCACAGCAAAGTGATTTAGTTATATATATTTAATTACATATATATATATTTATTTATTATTTTTCATATTCTTTTCCATGATGGTTTATCATAGGATATTGAATCTGGTTCCCTGTGCTATATAGAATGTCTATCCATTCTATATATAGTACTTTGCATCTACTAATCCGAAACTCCCAAAAGCATGTATTTTTTAATATAATTCTTTGTTTCTCCTATCTGACTTGAAAGCTGAATTGTCATAAATCTAAACCTATGTTAATGGGCTTATTATGTATAAAATGCAATTTCTATGGTAATAAAAGCACAAAGGAAGAGGGAGGAGCATAGCTATATAGGAGCAACACTTTTGTACACTATTGTAATTAAGTTGTGTTATATAAAATAAATTCTAAGAAGTTATGATAATTATAATCCTCAAAATAATCACAAATCAATTAAAATATATAGTAAAAGAATCATCAAGGAAATTAAAATAAAACATCAGAAAATATAAATGTATATAACAAAAAGGAAGTTAGTAATGGGAACAACAACAAAAAAGGCATAAGATAAATAAAATACAAACAGCCAAATGGCAGGTATAAGTCTATATAACAGACATAGAGACACAATAATTAAACTTTCCAATTAAAAGGCAGAGTTTGGCAGGATGTATTTTTTTTTAATTACATGATCTAATTCAATAACCTAAATTTCTACTTTGAGAAACAAGAAAACAAAGAGAAACTAAACTCAAGGGAAGCAGAGAAAAGAAATAATAAATATCAAGATAAAAAAAGAGAATGGATAAATAAATAAATTTTAAAAGACAAACTAAAACTTAATTCTTTGAAAAGATCCATAAAATTGACAAAAAATTTTTATACTGGCTAGTGGAGGGAGAATTTTAAATTACTGAAATCCATAGAGAAAGGATGTTTCTATTAACCTTTTAGAAATAAAAAGGTTTGCAAGGAATACTAAGAAAATTTTATGCCAACAACTTAGACAACCTAGATAAAATGGACAAGTTCTAGAAAGACAAAAACAACCTAAACTTACTCAAGAAGAAACATAAAATCAGAATAGACTTAAAGCAAGTAAAGAAATTGAATTATTAATCAGAAAAGGTCCTACAAAGAAAAGCACAGGGTCAGATGACTTCACTGGTGAATTCTACCAAATACTTAAAGAAGAATTAATACCAACCCTTCACAAATTCTTCTAAAAAAGAAAACAGAAGGGAAATTTTCTCAACTTATTCTGTGAAGCCAGTATTACCCTGATACCAAAGTCAAATGAAGACATCACAAGAAAATAAAATTACAGACGAATAAATCTTATGAATATGGATGCAAAAATCCTCAACAAAATACTAGAAAACCAAATCCAGCAACATATATAAAGGGTTATACTGTACGAGGGCGTCCCCAATGGATCAGTGTGTAAATAATCTGTCTGTAATGCAGGAAACACAGGAGATGTGGGTTAGATCCCTGGGTCTGGAAGATTCCATGAAGGAGAAAAATGGCAACCCATTCTAGCATTCTTGCCTGAAAAATCTCATTTACAGAGGAGCCTGGCGAGCCACAGTCCAAAGGGTCACAGAAAATTGGACATGACTGAGCAACTAAGCACTAGCCCCAGCACATACTCTATGAGCAAGTAGAATTTATCCAATGAACGCCAGAGTAGTTCAGTATGTAAGAATCAATGTGATACACTGCATTAAAGGAACAAACGTCAAATACCCATGACAATCTCAATAGAAAAAAAATTTACAAAATACAAGACCACTGCATAGCAGTAATACTCAACAAACTAGGAATAAAAGAATTTTCTCAACCTAATAAAGCAGATATATGAAAACCCCATACTAATATATCTTACTTAATGGTAAAAGGCTGAAAACTTCAGTAACAAGACAAGGACATCTGCTGTCACAACTTCCATTTAATGTTGTACTAGAGATTCTAGCTAAAGGAACTTAGGAAAACAAAAGAAATAAAATGAATTCAGATTGAAAAGGAAGATGTGAAACTAACTCAATTAACAGATGACATGATCTTGAATTTAGAAAAATCCTAAAAAATCCATTGAAAAACACATTAGAGCTAATAAATATGTTTATCAAAGTTTCAGGATATAAGGTCAAATACAAAAGTCAATTGTACTACACTAGAAATGAACAAACCAAAATGAAATTAAGAAAACGGTTCTAAAATAGCACCAAAAAGAACAAAATTTAACAATAAGTAACATATTTAATAAGGGCTTCCCTCTTGGCCCAGAAGGCAAAGAATCTGCCTGCAATGCAGGTGATGCAGGTTCAATCCCTGGGTCAGGAAGATCCCCTGGGGAAGGGAATGGCAACCCACTCCAGTATTCTTGCCTGGAGAATCTCATGGACAGAGGAGCCTGGCAGGCTACAGTCCATGGGGTCACAAATAAATTTAATGAATGAAATACAAGACTTGTACAATAAAAAATACAAAACATTCTCAAAAATAATTAAAGAGAAGATCTAAAGTTGGAAATACATCCAATATTTATTGATTAGAAGACTAAACCTTGTTATGATGGCAATATTCCCCAAATTTATCTACATATTAAATGCAATCCCTTTCAAAATTCTAGCTTTCTTTTTTGCATCAATTGGCAAAATAATAAAATTCCTATCAAAATGAAAGGGAGCCAGAAGAGTCAAACAATCTTGAAAAGAAAGCAGTGTTGGAGGACTCTCCAATTTCAAAACCTACTGCAAAACAACAGTAATCAAGATAGTGAGAAACTGGAATAAGATATGTAGGTCAATGGAACAGAATTGAGAGTCCTGAAATAACCCATATACCCTTGGTCAAGTGAGTTTTGACAAGATGTCAAGATCATTCAGTGCAATATGTGTAAATCTATGGCTGATTCATATCAATGTATGACAAAACCCACTGAAATAAATAAATAAAGGAGGAAAAAAAAAAAAAAGATCATTCAGTGTAGAAAGAATGGTCTTTTTAACGGAAGGTGGGGGGCGGGGGTGAATTGGAAGATAGGGATTGACAAGATACACAGTATTAATACTTTGCATTAAATAGGTAAATAAGGAGAACGCACTGCCCAGCACAGGGAACTCTGCTCGCTGCTCTGTGGGGACCTGACCGGGAAGGAATCCAACAAAGGAGGGAGACACGTGCACGGAGAGCTGATTCACTTCACTGTACAGCAGAAACTAAAACATCGTAAAGCAAGTATACTCCAATAAAAATTAAAACAAACAAACAAAAAAAGAGAGATGGTGCTTGGATAACTGGACATTCCCATACAAAAGAACAGATTCGGACCCCTACACATACAAAAAAGACCTCAAACCTGAGGATCAAAGACCCAAATGCAATAACTAAAATCATAAAAATCTTATATTTTAAAAACTCATAACTTACCAATAACAAAATAGATAAGCTAATTTAATAGTGGGCAAAGGATTGGAATAGACATTTGTCCAAAGAAGATATGCAAATGATTAGTAAGCACTTGAAACGATGCTCAGTATCACTGATAATTAAGATGTTAATGCAAATCAAAACCACAAGAAGATACCACTTCACACCTACTAAGATATCTATTATAATTTTTTAAATTAAAAAAAAAAGGCAATAGCTAGTGTTGGTGAGGTTATAGAGAAATTTGAACCCTCACACATGTCTTGAGTATATAACATGAGGAAGCCACTTTGGAAAACACCCTGCATTCCTCAAAATGTGACCCAGCAATTCTACTTCTAGGTATATTGTAAAGAGAATGAGACATGACCTGCATCATGAAACATAACACACACACACACACACACAAACTTGTTATAAAAACACAACACAAATTCTTGTACATGAATATCCACAACAGCATTATTCATAACACCCAAGAGGTGGAAGTAACCATGGATGTCATAAGGCCCAAATCCATCAACTGATAAATGATAAACAAAAGCTGGTATATCCATATAGTGGACTGGTATACCTCCACAAACAGGAGTGAAGCGCCACTGATGCTAACCTGTAAAACATTACACTAAGTAGAAGCAGTCAGACACTAAAGGTCACACAAGTCTGATTCCACTTACACACCACGTCCAGAATAGGAAAGTGCATGGAGACAGAAAGTAGGTTAGTGGCTGTCAGGGCCTGGAGGGAGGAGAAAACGGGGAGTGACTGCTAAGGTCCCAGTTTTCTCTTTGGGATAGTGAAATGTTCTGAAATTAGATAGTAGTGATCGTTTCATAATCTAGTGAATATACTGAAGAACACTGAATTGTATACTTTAAAATGATGAACTTTATGTCATGTGAATTATATCTCAGTTTTTAAATACATTCTTAAAGTCAAACAAATCTTTTACATTTATGTAATGATGTGTAGTTTCCAAATTCCTGTTTTTTACAGCTTCTGGTTTGACTTTCACATTCTTGTCCCATGTGAAAGTCAAATGAGCCTTAGGACTCCCCTGGTCATTTGGGGGTTCAGAGTCTTTCCTTTTTTTCTTTGTCAAACCCTAGGGCATTGTTTTAGTCAGGACCAAAGCCTGGAGCAGCGTAGAACTCTTGTTCAGATTCCACTAGAGAGAACTTAGTTATATGGCTGATATCTACTTTGGATGGAGGTTCAGAAATGTAATCTAATCTAGCCGGGTGCCTAGTATCAGAGAAAATAGATTCTGATGGACAGGCTTCTCTCTTTGCCACAGACATCAAATTCTTTAGGGAAAACACATTAGAGGACCAGCCTATGTGTGAGTCACTAGCCATTCTGCAAAAGCACATCTGGAGATGACCATGACCACATGTCATAAGAAATCAGCTCCTCTGTCTCACCTGCAAGAACCTCCATCATCTAGCCCCAGCTCACACAGGCTGCACTGTGATCCCTTATGCTTACCATATCACATGCTCCAGTTCTCCTGGTTTCACAAGCGGGTGCTGATCATTCCAGTCCCGCCACCTTGCCTACATGTTTGCCTCTCTCCCTTTGCTCCATCTAAAACTTACCCTTCCTCCAAGTCCAGGGTGACCTCTCCTCTAACGCCGTCCTCGACAAGCAGCCTGTGCCTGGCTGTGTCTTCCTGAGCTCGTAGCATACATGGAGCTCTACCTTGCAGTGTGCTGACCACTCTTTATCCAAAATGAAGAAGCACCTAATGGGACGGTTACCCTGATAGACCAAACTTAGAGTGTATCTACTGGGGCACAGTAAGACGAAAGATCTTCCCTCAATTATTTCATTCTCTAATAGGGGAGATAATGTAATTATCCATAGAAGACATTCAGTTAAATTGCCCCAGGAAGTCCACATGTTGGAAGAAGGTTTCTCATGAACGGAGAGATGGGAACGTTGACTAGAGAAGGAGATGTTGGGGTCAGACCATGAAAGTATGTGACAGGCAAGAGACTGAGTCCCCCTCACCCCAACCCCAGTGCATCCTTCACACCAGCTACCACAGTGATCTTTCTAACACCTGGCCAGGCCAATCTGCTGCTGAAAACCCTTCCTAATCCTCCATAGCTCACAGCAGCGTTTCTCATCACGTCACAACATCAAGTGTTCCACAGACAGTGAGCTCTCGGCCAGCACTACAATAAACAACCCTCGAAAACTCAAAACGCACATCAATTCAGTTAATGGTCTGAGTGTTCTCTGGTCAAAAAGGCAATGTTTTAAAATAATTTTTATTGAAGATTTGTTGATATATGATATAACTGACAGATTAGAACAATATAGTGATTCATAATTTCTAATGATTATACCCCATTTATGTGAAAGTGTAAGTCACTCAGTCGTGTCCAACTCTTTTCAATCCCATGGATTATAGCCCATCAGGCTCTTCTGTCCATGGAATTCTCCAGGCAAGAATAATGGAATGGGTTGCCACGCCCTTCTCCAGAAGATCTTCCCAACCCAGGAATCGAACCTGGGTCTCCCGCTTTGCAAGCTTATTCTTTGTCGTCTGAGCCACCAGGACTCTCTGTGTATAATTATTATAAAATATTGGCTATTTCCCCCATGCTGTACAATATATCCTGGTAGCTTATTTTATACATAATAGTTTTTACCTCTTAATCCCCTACCCTCTCCCCACTGGTAACCACTGGTTTGTTCTCTATACATGAGTCTGCTTCTTTTTGTTATAGTCACTAGCTTGTTGTATCTTTTAGAGTCCACAAATAAGTTAGATCATACAGTATTTTTATTTCTCTGTCTGATATTTCATTTAGCAGAATGCCCTCCAACTGCATCCATGTTGCTGCAAATGGCAATTTTTCATTTTTTATGTCTGAGTAGTATTTCACTGTCTATATAAACCATGTCTTTATCCATTCATCTGTTGATGGGCAGTTAGTTAATTAATGCTTTCCTCAAGTGCATTTGACCCCAGGGTGTTTTCTTCCCTTGAATATCGTTTGTCCATCTTAAAGTGCTGGTATGGTCCCTACGGGAAACAGCTCACCTGTCAGATGGCGCTCAGCCCACCTGGAAGCAGATTCTGTGTAGCTGTCCAGCATCTTCTCCAACCCCACCCCCACCTTGCTGTGAGCTTTAGCTACACTGAAATTCTCACCCAGCCTCCAGGGTGTGTGGCTGAGCACTTGCCTTTCTCTTGCCAAGACCTTCTTTCCTCTTGGGCTTTCCTGATAGCTCAGTTGGTAAAGAATCTGTCTCAAATGCAGGATACCCAGGTTTGATTCCTGGCTTGGGAAGAAAGAAGGGATAGGCTACCTACTCCAGTATTCTTGGACTTCCCTTGTGGCTCAGCCGGTAAAGAATCAGCCTGCAATGCGGGAGACCTGGGTTCAATCTCTGGGTTGGGAAGATCCCCTGAAGAAGGGAAAGGCTACCCACTCCAGTGTTCTGGCCTGAAGAATTACATGAGTCCATGGGGTGGCAAAGAGTCGGACACAACTTTCACTTTCACTTTCTTTCCTCTCGGGTAAGCCCCATGCCCCCTCCTGGGAGGTCCTCAGGTGACTCGAAGGCCGCTCCCTGGAGGCAGAGCTGACCTGCTTCCTCTGAACTGCCCTTGAATGTCCTTGGAATTTTACATGGTTCTGCAGTTACACATATTCACTTGGTTTTAGATGTTTAAAAGTCAGTTTCTCCCAGTCTAATGGGAACTTCTGAGGATAAAGTTTATAACTATTTCTTTTGTTACATCCCTAGTCTTGACCCTGAGTTGTGTTCAGCAGATGTGTTTATGAGTGAGTGGTAAAATGGGGTCTTTCCAGATGTGACCTAATGCTTTATCCCAGTTGCCTCTGGTTATTAGCTATCCCAAGGGGGAGAAAATATCAGACTTTGTGGTTGAAGTTGCATGCTCTATTCCTTAGAGATCCAGGAAGCACATGAGCAAATTAAGGCTGAAGAGGGCTATATAAGGGACCTTGTCTAACCCAGCCTTTCCCAAACACATGGGCCCTAACTCTGGGGGCTGTGAGCGACACAGAGCTGACGCCGTGCTGGTCCACCTCTGTGTTCTGCATGGGAAGCGCACTGATTCCTCTTCAGATGAAATAGGCTCCTGGCCTCCGCCCCATTCCCCCCACCACCATCCTCTCCTCTCGTTTCTCTGCCTTCCCCTCTGCCGGACAGTGAAGACCGCATGGATCCTCCCAAATCCGATCCTGTCCACTCACAGAGATCTGCCTCACCTTCACTCAGATGTCATTTCTCACATTCCATAAGGCAGTGTCCTCAGCTGCACCTCAATGCCTGCCGCCCCATCCTTCCCACTGTCACCCCATCACCCCATCACTCTCCGCCTCAGGAACACAGTGTTCCAACAGCCCCACATACACAAAGGAGGAACCCCAGTGAGATTTCCCCTAGACCCTGACAGCTAAGCCGTCACACTAGGCCCCAATTTCAAAAGAGTCCTGGATCTGCATCTGGGTTTGTTGGTCACTTAGGTTTTAACCAGCAGTAGACAGCCTGCCCAAGGCCTTTGGGACCCTTCTGATCTACTAAATTTGATGGGGAATACCAGCTACCTTAACTATAAAAGATCAAGCCATTTCCCCAGCACAAGTTAAAAGAACAAGCCACAGAAGATAAAATTTAAGAAAACTGTGTCCAAATAGACTCTCCATTAAGATCTTCCCCAGTTCCCGGGGCTCTTTGAAATGTGCTGTGAGAAAAACAGAGCCAGCTTCCTTTACGCGTTTCTCATCTTTGCTCCAGTTTTTTCAAGATTTGGAGACTTCTGTCAGAGGACACACAGAGGAAGTCACTGGGATGGGGTCAGCAGTCCAGGGTCTGCAGGGTGTTTTGCTGCAGCAATAGCAGCCACTGGGGTCTTCCGCCTTCAGAGGAAGCCCCCTATCCTTCAAACTGGGCCCTCTTCCTGCCCTTTAGGCTACAAGTCTGATGCAAAAAGGTCATGCAGTTAGCATGAACCCCTCCACACCTGGCCTCCTGGCTGCCCTGGTCTGAGCTCAGGCCCCCATCTGTCCTCTGACGGCCTCAAATGTCATCTTAGGATAACTTCAAGGCATCGCCTAGGTCTCTGAACCTTCAGTCAACCCCAAAGACCTGGGTTCCCTTGGAAAATCCCTGAGGCTGCACAACAGTACTTGGACCCATTGGCTTGAGGGTACCTGTCTTTTAAAAACTCTCAGTACAAGAGAAAGAAACTTAGGAATCATAGAATAGAATGTCTCCTAAAGGATGGAGCCCGTATCACTAGGGAAAGTGAGATGATCTCAGGTGACATCAAGAGAAATTAAATCACACAGAGAAGAAGTTTTCAATCCTTCTCATTAGGGCAAGAAGAAAATTCCAACTTGGTGATACAATTTCTCTAACACTCCCCACCACATATTGATGGTTCTCTTCAACCAGTAGGGACAGGGCCTCAGGTCTGAGCCTTGGGAGCCGTCATACTTCCTTGCTTTTATTTTACTTGTTTTTTTTTTTTTTTTTTTTAATACTTATTTTCTCTTTGTGGCAAATAAAAATAGATTTCCAGTTGTGGGAATGGTACAAAGTTTTCTTTCCAAAATAAACAGAAACTCAAAACAAGTCCACTGGAAGAGAACAAATCAGGGGGTGTTCTGTAGACACCAGCATTGGGAAGGGATACGTGCCCAGACAGGAGCATGGCCACACCATGTAAGTGTTCTATGAATGGTTGAAGTGTGGGAGTTCCCTTGTTTCAGAGATGAGAAAACCTAATCAGAGGGGGTCACGTGCTCTGCCCATGGAGGTGAGATGGGCCTGAAAGGCCCAGATAAAGGGCATTAATTAGGCTTTCACTTTTATTAAGAAGATATGACCTGTGGCAGATCCTACTAGCTTCTCCAACCTCCTCTTCTCCCTGGACCTCAGTGTCTAGTTGGACACAATGCTGTCCAGACAAAATTCCCCTCTCTTGTCACTCTCACTACTAGGTGTGACAGATGACCAAGTCCTAATCAACAAGATGAAAACAGGTTTTCTGTGAAACTCCCAAGAAGTCTTTTCATGAGAAAGACCCACTCTCTCCTTTCTCTCCTCTCACCATCTTACCATGTGGAATCATGATGTGATGGCTGGAGCCCTAGGAGCCACCTTTGGGCAATGAGGATGAAGCCACATGTAGCCAAACTGGAAGTAGTCTGGGAAGCTTAACCTGTCCAGGAACACACACCTCTCTGCTTTTACATGAGAAGGAGACATCTGCATTGTATTTAAGCCTTTTTTATTTAGAGGTTTTGTGCCACCAAACTTAATGTGAACTGGTATATAAGCTTTGCTCCCTAGTGTAGAATCCTTTGGCATGGACACAGCCCTATAAGATCCCTGTCTTGCCTTATCCTCTTAACAACCTTGAGAGATATGCAGGTAAATCATATCCTGTCCTTTTTTAAAAACATAGATGAAAAGACTGTAAGGCCCTTAGGTGGCAGGAGGCCAGAGCTGTTGGTTAGGACTGAGTCGTCATGCCCTGGGCCCAAGCTCAGTCTCTGCATCCAGTTAGCCTGACTTGGCAAGGCTCATCCTTGACCTGACTGTTCTCCAGCCCCTGAGACAACCATTCAGGAGGGTCCCCACCTCAGTCAGTGTCTGCTTTCCCTAAGCAGCATCTTTGGCTTTCATCCCAAGAAACTCTGTATAATATTAGATCAAGCAACACCCCCATCTCACCCACACACACACAGGACTTCCCTTATTTACAATTTAAAACCACGCTTTCAGCTTTCATCCAAGGCTAGAATAAGAAAGTACCAAGGGCAGCCTTTTACCACTTATTTTTCACAAATCCACGGCAGCCAGTTCCAGACCAGCCATGTGGTCACGGAGATGGCTGCGTTTTGCTGCCTCAACTGAGGAAGCATCATTCCTGCCGCAGCGTCTCAGGATACGTGTGGGGTGAGGCACCTCACCCGGCGCGGGTCCAGGTCAGCCCAGTAGCCGAACAGCCTGTTCAGAGCCAGGAGCTGCCAGCAGCGCGTGCCATGTCTTCAGGCCACCACACCAGGCCCAGGGCTTCTGCGAGCACCTTTCCTAACAGGTCTGATGAAGCAATGGGAAGTTTGCAGATTAAGTGAGGTTAAATTCTAGGCAAATCTTTTAAAAAGAGTCTTCACCCAAAGCAGATACATACAATACAAGGCAGACTGATCAGGAACAAAAGCCTTAAACCCAGGAGGGCTGAGCTTCAGAAGACGCAGGAGCAGAGCAGCGGTGAAAGCCCTGCGGGTCATTGAGGACCATAGGTCTGGAGGCGAGTGAGCCTCCCGGACATGACTTTCAAAGTTGAGATGAATGAGCAGCACATGGAAGTCCAGGAACTAATCCTCCTAATGGATTCCACATTGCTTGCTTCCTCATTAGCATTCTTTACCCAGGTTGAGGCCTCTGCATCTTAAGAGAGATGTCAAGACATAGAGATGGTCCAGGGAAAAGCAATAAAAATGATTAAAGTGCAGGGAAGTAAGTCCTAGAAAAGGTGAGCGGAGAATTTGACATTGGGGGAAACAAGGCCACGAGTGACCCCAACCGTGGTCTTTGAACTAAAGGTCGAAAGCATCTGAGCCCTGGAAAACTCACTCATGCCCTGGCTGCCTCCAGTGGGAATAATGTCTTGGTATCTTGAAATAACTTCTTTTAAACCTTGATTTTTTAAAAAAAAATTTCATCCAGGTGATGGTGTGTTAACCCAGCTGAGTCTAAATCAATCACATTTGCCTCATGCAAGTTCTCTCTCTCCTATATTGGTCCCTGTTTTTGACTTTCATCAAATGAAATGAACACAGGGACTTGCTGAGTCTACAATTTTAGATAAAGAGGGTGAAGGAGATGTGGGAATTCTCAACCTGGTCAGAGAATGGGTTTTGGAGGGAGCACTAGAGTACCATGGGGAAGAAGAAAGGCAAAGAGGCCAAACACAGTGTGGGTCAACTAAGGCCAACCAGCTGTCCCAGGTGGGCTCAGACATCAGAGATAAGCAAGCCCTGGTGTCTGCCCTGGGTGAGTTCAACCTTGTGGTGTGAGAAGTGTCCAGATGGGGTCAGAAGCAGGAGCTGTGGACTCACAGATGATGAGCACCCACCTCCCTCTGAGCAAGGATATCCCCATCAAATCTGGGAGGTATTTGTCATCTGATCTGGAGTTCTCTGCAGTGAAGTTTCCTGCCCAAGGTTGCAAAATCAGTGAGCAACACAGCCAGGATGAATTTGAAAAAGCAGCTCTAAAATCATCCCATTTTATCCATTTAATGGATCATCTCCTCTTATCTGGGGCTTCCCAAATGGGTAAGGAATCTGCCTGCAATGTAGGAGGCACAAGAAACTCAAGTTCGATCCCTGGGTGGGGAAGATTCCCTGGAGGGGGGCCTGGAGAATCCCATGTACAGAGGAGCCTGGTGGGCTACAGTCCATGGGGTCGCAAAGAGTCAGGCATGACTGAGTGACTAAGCATAGCACAGCACTCCTCTTAGCTACCTAAACAGAAACTAACAGGAATCAAGCAACCAGTGTTTACTGAGGACCTACTGCACGTGAGATGCTATAGAGGTTTGTGGTCAAGACATCTGACCCAACGTGACTAGGATCCTAAGGAGAATCAGACAAGGGTAGTTATGGACACTAGGTAGTTACATCACAGAGTCCACACTGGTCCACCTACTCACCTCCAACCTGTTTTTCAGGGTGTGAGGATGCAACTGTGGCCCAGAAAGGTGAAATGACTTTGGTTGTGGGGTCTTTTGACTCCCAGTCCAGGGCTGTCTGCAGCAGCCAGTGCATCAGGCTACAAATGGTAAGAATGCAGTATGGATGGCAATCCTGAGGGTGTGTGACCTCACAGAGGAGAACCGAGTCTATGCAGTGGAGCAGGATGGCTCTGGGGAGAATTACAACTAGAAGAAAAATGATTGCACTGATCTGGAGCAAAGAGGTAGGACAATTTCATCCATGAAAGTATCATTTTCCTGCCCCACACATATTAGAGTAAATCAGTATCAATATGCCATGATGCATATTGATGCAGTCATAACGTAGTCCACTAGTTCAGTTCAGTTCAGTCGCTCAGTCACGTCCGACTCTTTGCAACCCCTTGGACTTCAGCACGCCAGGCCTCCCTGTCCATCACCAACTCCCAGAGTTTACTCAAACTCACGTCCACTGAGTCGGTGATGCCATCCAACCATCTTATCCTCTGTTGTCCCCTACTCCTCCCACCTTCAATCTTTCCCAGCATCAGGGTCTTTTCAAATGAGTCAGTTCTTCACAACAGGTGACCAAAGTATTGGAGTTTCGGCTTCAGCATCAGTCCTTCCTGTGAATATTCAGGGTATTTCCTTTTGGATGGACTGGTTGGATCTCCTTGCTGTCTAAGGGATTCTCAAGAGTGTTCTCCAACACCACAGTTCAAAAGCATCAATTCTTCAGCACTCAGCTTTCTTCATAGTCCAACTATCACATCCACACCTGACTATTGGAAAAACCATAGCTTTGACTAGATGGACCTGTGTTGGCAAAGTAACATCTCTGCTCTTTAATATGCTGTCCAGTTTGGTCATAACTTTTCTTCCAAGGAGTAAGTGTCTTTTAATTTCATGGCTGCAGTCAGCATCTGCAGTGATTTTGGAGCCCAAAAAGATAAAGTCTGTCATTGCTTCCATTGTTTGCCCATCTATTTGCCACGAAGTGATGGGACAAGATGCCATGATCTTAGTTTTCTGAATGTTGAGCTTTAAGCCAACTTTTTCACTCTCCTCTTTCACTTTCGTCAAGAGGCTCTTAAGTTCCTCTTCACTTTCTGCCATAAGGGTGGTGTCATCTGCAAGTCTGAGGTTATTGATATTTCTCCCGGCAATCTTGATTCCAGCTTATGCTTCATCCAGCCCAGCATTTCTCATGATATACTCTGCATATAAGGTAAATGAGCAGGGTGACAATATACAGCCTTGATGTACTCCTTTTCTGATTTGGAACCAGTCTGCTGTCCCATGTCCAGTTCTAACTGTTGCTTCCTGACCTGCATACAGGTTTCTCAAGAGGCAGGTCAGGTGGTCTGGTGTTTCCATCTCTTTCAGAATTTTCCACAGTTTGTTGTGATCCACACAGCCAAATGCTTTGGTATAGATGAAACAGCAGAAATAGATGTTTTTCTGGAACTCTCTTGCTTTTTTGATGATCCAGTGGAGGTTGGCAATTTGATCTCTGGTTCCTTTGCCTTTTCTAAATCCAGCTAGAACATCTGGAAGTTCACGGTTCACATACTGTTGAAGCCTGGCTTGGAGGATTTTAAGCATTACTTTGCTAGCATGTGAGATGAGTGCAATTGTGTGGTAGTTTGAACATTCTTTGTCATTGCCTTTCTTTGGGATTGGAATGAACACTGACCTTTTCCAGTCCTGTGGCCACTGCTGAGTTTTCCAAATTTGCTGGCATATTGAGTGCAGCACTTTCACAGAATCGTCTTTTAGGATTTGAAATAGCTCAGCTAGAATTCCATCACATCCACTAGCTTTGTTCCTAGTGATGATTCCTAAGGCCCACTTGACTTTGCATTCCAGAATGACTGACTCTAGGTGAATGATCACACCATCGTGATTATTTGGGTCATGAAAATCTTTTTTGTATAGTTCTGTGTATTCTTGCCACCTCTTCTTAATATCTTCTGCTTCTGTTAGGTCCATACCATTTCTGCCCTTTATTGTGCCCATCTTTGCATGAAATGTTCTCTTGGTATCTCTAATTTTCTTGAAGAGATCGCTAGTCTTTCCCATTCTATTGCTTTCCTCTATGTCTTTGCAATGATCACTGAGGAAGGCTTTCTTATCTCTCTTTTCTATTCTTTGGAACTCTGCATTCAAATGGGCATATCTTTCCTTTTCTCCTTTGCCTTTCACTTCTCTTCTTTCCATAACTATTTGTAGGGCCTCCTAAGACAACCATCTTGCATTTTTGCATTTCTTTTGCTTGGGGATGGTCTTGATCACTGTCTCCTGTACAATGTCACGAACCTCCGTCCATAGCTCTTCAGGCACTCTGTCTATCACATCTAATCCCTTGAATCTATTTGTCACTTCCACTGTATAATCATAAGGGATTTGATTTAGGTCATACCTGAATAGTCTACTGGTTTTCCCTACTTTCTTCAATTTAAGTCTGAATTTGGCAATAAGGAGTTCATGGTCTGAGCCACAGTCAGCTCCCAGTCTTGATTTTGCTGACTGTATAGAGCGTCTCCATCTTTGGCTGCAAAGAATGTAATCAATCTGATTTATGTATTGACCATATGGTGATGTCCATGTGTAGAGTCTTCTCTTGGGTTGTTGGAAGAGGGTGTTTGCTATGACCAGTGCGTTCTCTTGGCAAAACTCTATTAGCCTTTGCCCCGCTTCATTCTGCACTCCAAGGCCAAATTTCCCTGTTACTCCAGGTGTTTCTTGACTTCCTACTTTTGCATTCCAGGCCCCTATAATGAAAAGGACATTTTTGGGGTGTTAGTTCTAGGTCTTGTAGGTCTTCATAGAACAATTCAGCTTCTTCAGCATTACTGGTCGGGGCATAGACTTGGATTACTGTGATATTGAATGGTTTGCCTTGGAAATGAACAGAGATCATTCTCTCATTTTTGAGATTACATCCAAATACTGCATTTTGGACTCTTTTGTTGACTATGATGGCTACTCCATTTCTTCTAAGGGATTCTTGCCCATAGTAGTAGATATAATGGTCATCTGAGTTAAACTCACCTGTTCCAGTCCATTTTAGTTCACTGATTCCTCGTATGTCGATGTTCACTCTGATGAAACACCTACCTACACATGCACAGACAGCTACAGTCTCTCAGCATTGCCGCTGCTGCAAGAGCTGATGTGCACATGTGATAGTTGCTCAGTTGTGTTCGACTCTTTGCTACCCCATGGATTATAGCCCACCAGGATCCTCTGCTCATGGGCTTTCCCAGGCAGGAATACTGGAGCAGGTTGCCATTCCCTTCTCCAGGGAATTTTCCTGACCCAGGGATTGAACCCAGCTCTCCTGCATTGCAGGTGCTTGCTTTACCATCTGAGTCACATGTTCTCAAGAGATAAGGGGAACTCAATAATACACTGTCCACTATTTCAGGATGTATTTATCACAACACAACATTATGAATGACACACTATTTATTTTGGAAGTGGAGTCAGGGAGCTACATGATGGTTCTCACACTACTTGGGAGCTCCTCCATCGCAGTTACCATAGGGGCGCTCAGTAGCTTGAACCACAGCCTGAAACTGCTACAGCCCTTTCCTGCTCTGCAAGAAGCAATCATTTGTTCTGTTCTTTGAAGGAGCTGTCACAGTATCATAAGACCACTAGACCCCTGCAAACTTTACTGATATGGCAGCCTCCTGAATTTCTATAGGTTCTCTCTTACTCTCTGGAGTTTATGTGTCTTGCCAAGGACTCCCATGCATCTTCTTGCTCATCAGTTGCCAAGGAGGCCCTCGTGTTTTCACACTTTGCTTTACATTGTTGATTAATCACCCTCCGCCTCTCATTGTCTTTCTCTGATGCATTGGTAGTGCCATTAATAGCCTTATCATTTCTAACTTTTCAAATTTTACCAAACTCCCTTAGATGCTGTGTCCACCTTCCTCTGGCCATCCCAGCCCAGCCTGTGCAGAACAGCAGTGCCCAGGCCAGGACCATCAGACTCCACCTATCACAGGGGAGGGTGCTTTCACTGTCCCTTGGCCAGTAGTGACCCAGCCCCCAAATCCCATTTTTGAATCTACTTCCTCAGATCACTGTTGGCACCAACTGCTGTTGGTCAAGCTCCCCAGAAAACAGGCTGTGATGGCCCTGAAACTGAGGTGTCTCTAACTGAAGCAGGTTTGTCCAGCCTTCAGTCCCCATCAACCTGTCCTTGGATGCAGACTGCCTCCAGAGAAGGGGTGCAGCCAAGGGTGAGACACATCCCTTAAGACCCAGAGAGGACAATGCCTGGAGAGAGACACGATTCCAGTGGTCAGCAGGCAGCACCCCCAGAAATTAGGGGAATGAGGGCGTTGGTCTTAAAGGGAGATTCAGGCACCATAGCCAGCACCCACTAGAGCATCTTAGTCTAAATAAATCAAAGAAACTTGTAGAAACCATACCATACAGAGGTGACAAAAGAGGAATGAAATAGAAAAGCACACAAAAAATAATCAAGTAGCATGTGAAGGGGCCTTCTCAAGACAGACCCCTCCTCATATGCTCTGCCATCGTTCCTCTCCGAAGTGCCTAGATAACAGTATCTGATAAACATTTCCTGAGTTGCTTTACAGATGCTCAAGGCACCAAGCAGAAGAAATTTACTTGATGACCATGAGTGGTAGCCCCAGACTTGCCCCCAGACCTGCCCCCAGACCTATCCTCGCCTAAGAGTTGATCATGTTAACCCCTGAGACACCGCCTTGTTACCTCACTATCAACCAGTCAGAGAACTGTGCATAAGCTGATCACAAACCTTGTGACCCCCTTCCCTGGTGCATGAGTGCTAAGTCGCTTCAATCATGTCCAACTCCTTGCAACCCTATGGACTGTAACCCACCAGGATCCTCCATCAGTGAGATTCTCCAGGCAAGACTACTGGAGTGGGTTGCCATGCCCTCCTCCAGAGGATCTTCCCGACCCAGGGATTGAACCCTCACTTCTTACGTCTTCTGCATTGGCAGGCAGGTTCTTTACCACTAGCGCCACTTGGGAAACCCCACCTTGTCTTTAAAAAGGCTTTTCTTAAATCCATCTGGGAGTAAAGGCTTTCTGAGCATTGGCCTTCTCAGACTCCTTACACAGAGCACTGTGATAAATGCCAGATTTTCCTTCACCACAACCCAGTGTCAGTAAATTGGCTTTATTGCTTATGGGCAAGTGGACCCATTTGCATCAGCAACAAAAATTTGCCCCCAAAATGCTACACATCTATTAAACAGGAACCACAAACTTGGTTGTAAGCTTCCCGGAGATGGTAACAAGAGGAAAGGTGATCGTCTTCAAGATTCACAGAATCTATAAGACAAACGTGTCCTACACCCTCTAGAACATGAAAGTCACTCAGTCATGTCTGACTTTTTGTGACCTCATGGACTATCCAGTCCATGGAATTCTCCGGGCTAGAATAGTGGAGTGGGTAGCCTTTCCTTTCTCCACGGGATCTTCCCAGGAATCAAATCGGGGTCTCCTGCATTATAGGCAGATTCTTTACCAACTGGGCTATCAGGGAAGCCCACACCCTCAAGAGTATTACTGCTTTTCTTGTGGGCGAAATCTAAAATGTATTTCTCCTCTGGATCCTGACAGATCACGGACCCCATGAACCAGACGAGAAGGCCAACAGCACCCCTGTGAACAGTGTAAGAGCGAGAGTTTCATGGCAACTGCTCGGTGCCCATCTCGAGGCTTATCGCAGGCACCACACCAGGAGCAGCAGGACCAGCAAACTGAGAGTCTGTACGTGAAGCTCTTCCCAGGCAATTTCATCTCAAGTTCCACCTTCTCAGAGAGAAATGTATGAAAACATTCTCAGAGCACCTGTCTATCTGTTGGTAAATTTTTTAAAAAGTAGGTACAATAATTGCAATAATCTGTTGCATTTTTAAAACATTTGTTCAGCAAACAGTCTCTAAAAAAAAGCAAATCATTTTCACTTGGTTGAAAGGTTGGTAATAAATTAAGCCTTTCACGCTCATAGAAAACTATTTTGTGTTTTATTTCCAAATCTCCCCATGTCAGCATTGAGAGAGACGTATTTATGGAAAAAAAAGCAAAACAGATGATCTGGCTGCGGTGCTGAACGAGGGCCACATCTGTCTCCAAGAACCACGAGCCGTTTACTGGGATAAATCTCCCTGTCCTGGAAACGACAAGACACTGGGCTCCTGGGCCGCCTCCTCGTAATGACCTGTGTTTCCAGCTTCCTTTCCCACACAGGGACGCTCACTGTGGCTCCAGCCACCCCACTGGCCCCCACCATCTTGGGACCCCTGCCCCCCTTTTCCCTTGGGGACTCAGTCCTGCTTCCTTTCCCCGCAGGTCATCGACATACCCACAGTCTTTTCCAGTTCGGGGAGGTCAGGCATTAGTTTCCCCATCTTTTGCTGCATTCCAAGTTTATTTTTTCCCCCTTTTGAAGGTCTCCGACCATTTCCAAGAGTCAAAGCGTCAGTGGTGAAGCTGGAAACATTTTCCTCTCGTCTGTCTTTCAGCCTTAGGTTGGAGCCACATAACCAGCACTGGAGAGGGAAGCAGAGCCTCACCAGGTCTATCACGCTCTCCCTGGGAGACATGACCAGCCTTTCTTGATCCACGGAAGTTGACAGAAAAGCAATCCCCAGGCTAAAGTCTCATTGAGGCCAGTCACAAGTTCCAAGTCCAAAGGGAACAGAAAGCGTCCCTCAATGAGATCAGCCACAGGCTTTGGGCAGGGACAGCATGGGAAAGAGCATGGGGTGGGATTTACGCAAAACTGAACACCACATGCCCTTCCCCTTATCTTTGTGGGCCTCACTTGGCTGACCTGTTAATGAAGATGATAACTACAAAGCCCACCTCCACATGTGTTGCGGGGATGAAAGGACAGCTGGTCTTCATGGTTTGGGTTCCTATCTCAGCAGACCATGAGACCAAGTCTCAAATGACGAAGCATTTCCTGCCATATCCATAAATAAGGATGTCCCAGCTATCAGTGATTCCGCCCTCTGGATGTGAGTTTCTGAGCCCTGAGGGTGCCCAGGAAGAACAGTGCCTACTACCTGGCAGCCATGGGGCTGCCCCCACTCCCTGGGCTAGTACTGAGGGTCTGGGGAGTGGTGGTGGGGTATCTGAAAATATGCAGGATGCTGGCCCCAGACAGCTGAGATGCATATGAAAGGAATGCTTTCAGTAAGCCCAAACACTTGCATCTTCCCATATATTGAAGAGTGATAAATTCCTTAATTTGAGATATCTGATTTTCCTTAATTAACAATAGTCATTTGATATTCAGACTACCCACCCCTTGTTGCAAACTTCCATATAGCCTGGCTCCTCCCCTCACCTCCTTGGAGCAGTCCTCTCAGGGTCATTTGCGATGCTGTTTCCAGGGCTTGAAGTCCTAAAAGAGAGAGACAGAGAGAGTCAAGTCTCTCGGTCATGTCTGACTCTTTGTGACCCCGTGGACTGTAGCCCACCAGGCTCCTCCATACATGGGATTTTCCAGGCAAGAGTACTGGAGTGGGTTGCCATTTCCTTCCCCAGGGGATCTTCCCGACCCAGCAGTAGAACCCAGGTCTCCTGCATTGCACATATGGTCTGCACTTATGGCTTCATTTTAACTTACAAAAACATGGACAAAAAATGCCACCTGCAATATCACTAAACAGCCATCAAACCTTCAGCCACCGCCGCCCAATTGTGCACCCTGAAGGGATTCAGGATGGAGAAATAGGATACTAGACCTAGACAGCTAAGGGCCACATGGAAGGAAGGATTTCAGTGAGCCTAGAGTTTGTTCTCTCCCAACCTGAATCCCCGTATTTGGGGGGAGGGGGTGCCGCTGTGGCCAAGGCTCAATGGTCACAGCATCCTTCGATTACTGAAGGACCAGGGGACGTTCCATGTCCAAGGTCTCTAAGTAGTGTTCATAGCTGAAGCATCCCTGACATAGGATGCCCACCTCTGTGAAAGTGCATCCCCAGGGCCCAGGGCCACACAGGGCCCAGCTGACATCTCAGCACCTTCTCCAGGTGTTGCCTCCTCTCTTGAAAGGGCCTTTGGTGGAGGCACTTCCCCCAGCAGGGAGACACGTGCTTTTCCTGTGCCTAAAAATCCCCTTGAGTGTTAGTTGCTCAGTCGTGCCCGATTTTTCATGACCCCATGGACTCAAACCCGCCAGGCTTCTCTGTCCATATGATTTCCCTGGCAAGAATGCTGGAATGGGTTGCCATCCCTTCTCCAGAGGATCTTCCCGACCCAGGGATCGAACCGGGGTCTCCTGCATTGCAGGAAGATTCTTTGCCATCTGAGCCAACAGGAAAGCCCAAAGACCCCCTTAGGAGGGCTTTTAACTTCAGATTCCTAGGGCACACTCTATGTGGGCATTATGTTTATTGTGGGCACAAGAGTGTGGGCATACTCTATTGTGCACATAAATGCAGATTCCTAGGCACACTCCTTAGGAATGCTGATAGAGAAGTTTAGACTCTTTCCTAGCATTTTTATCCAACTGAACTGGCAGTTCCCAGGCACTTGGCCAGGAAGCCACAGGGAGAGGAGGGTCCTCTGTAGCACCCACTCTTGGCAGTGCCTGTTTGCTTCTGAAGAAGTCAGCAACCGCCTGCCTGCAGTGCCCCTTAGGCCTACACACACACACCTGAACCCCCGCATTGCCAACTCAGTCCCCAAGAGACTTGCACTTAGCGGCAAGGAGCCTAACCACCTCATGCAGACATGTGTTCCCCGACTTGCAACGTAAAGTCTTATCCCAAGTACCTCTTAACTCTGAAACTCAAGACACCAGTCTGGGTGCAATCAGGAGACAGAAATCTGATGAGAGATGGCAAGTTGGGGGAAGAATTGCCTGCCCCAGAACAGGATGAGAGGGTTAATATAAAGAATGGTTATGCCATTGTAAATATGTAACAAGGACTCGAAGGGCGCCCAAAGGGAGCTCAAGGAAGGACACACCTCCCCGAGGCTGGGATTCGGACCTCATTGGAGACAGTGTGGTTACAGACGACTAGATGATGGAGAGGTTCACCTGGACGTCCAGGCGGAGCTGGTACACTGGCAAAAGGCAAGCAGGAAGCTGCCTTCCAGGGTGCAGGCTGACAGTGGGCACAGAGGGGTCACAGTGCCCAGAGTCCACTCACAGGTGAGCTAATGCTAGGCCTGGGTGTGTGTCTGCACTGGGACGGCTCCAAAATGGTGGCCAACAGGCCAGGGTGTGTGCAGTCTAGGCGCAGGGCTGGGACAGAGACCTACGGACGTCCCCGCCGCAGCCACGTGTGGGACTACGGCAACTGGAGATGGCACGCGGAGCTGCTTCCCCCTGCGATGACCCACCGGCGCCCTCTCCTGGCAAAGCCTAACACCGCGGTCAGAGGGAAGGAGAAAAGCCCTTTGTAAAGGTACTTTTCCAACACTGCGGTCACAGCAAAGGAGGAAACGGGGCCTCAGAGGTGAATTCGGAGTTGAGAACCAAAAGTTGCTCATCGGTAGAGTCAAGAAAACAATGGGGGGATGAATCCATGCCAGGGCACAGTGAAAACTAAAATGTTGACTTTTTCATCATGAGAACCACACAGCCCAAATGTATTATGCCAGGAAAATAGGAGATGGAGTGGATTCCTCTTCAAGGGAGGCATTGGTTTAAAATGGGTTCTTCAGCAGCTGTCTCAAGTTTAGGAGATTATGTCCTGTGCTTAAAATAGTAAACAAAAGAGTAAGAAAATATAATTGCTCTGTCTCGGGTGGAAAAATCATCTCTCCACTACTTTTCTTTCTCTGTATATGTGTGTGTGTGTGTGTGTGTGTGTGTGTGTGTGTGTGTGTGTGTGTGTGTGAAAGGTAGGCCAGGATGAGAAACCTTAGCTTAGAATTAGGAAATACACTACCCTCTTAGGGGGAACTATGGCTCAGCTGGTAAAGAATCTGCCTGCTCTACTGGGATACCTGGGTTCAATCCCTGGGTTGGGAAGATCCCCTGGAGAAGGGAAAGACTACTCACTCCAGTATTCTGGCCTGGAGAATTCCAAGGACTGTGTAGTCCATGGAGTCACAAAGAGTCGAACATGACTGAGTGGCTTTCACTTAACATCACTTCACTCAGGGGAACCAGCAGCAAATCCAGGAGACTCTGGGACACACTGCTCTTTCATTTGAAATGCAAGCCAGGTTGCAAATCCTGGGTGGTTGGACCCCATGATCAAACATACATGTTGAGCAAATTTTGGTTTCAAATAACAGAATGCCTGACTAAGAATGGCTTAGAAACAAAAAGTCTGAAGGAAGACTGCTGCGGGACTGATTCTGTGACTCAGCCATGCCAGGCAGCTGGCTCAACAACTCTGGTATTTTCTTACCTTTCTCCTCGTGGTCACAAAATGGTTGCAGGAACTCAAATCATCCACTTCCCACATAATATTACTTAAAACAGACAGTATAGGAGTCAAGAGTGCCTTCTCTCTTGTGCTGCTCTCTTTCTTTACAAGGGAGGTTTTACCCAGAAAACCCCATCTCAGGTTCCATGACATCTCATTAGCCAGGATGGGAAGATATGCTCACCTCTACACCAAACACTGGCCAACGGTCTGGCGTTGTCATGACTGATGGACAGTAATCATGGTTCATGTCAGGAGATGAACACACTTACTCCAAACAAGAGCAAAGAAGAGGAAAGGGATGAACTGACTAGAGGCGGTGAACATTTTATCAACCTTCTTCTTGTTAGGCTGCAAACACGCTGAAAGAGCAACTTTGTGTGGAAAGTAAGCACCATGTTTTCATTTTAGAAGCAGAGTTTTTAAATGAATGAAAATACCATTGTCAGAAATTAGAAAAGAAGTTCTGTTTTAGAATTCAGACAGGAACTCCTAACAAGTTACAAAGAGTTGAGCATGAAAGAGCTATGGATTCGACGCTTTAGTCCATTTTTAACGAGTAATCTTTAATTCTCCAACAAATTCAAAGAATCGTCTCCAGAGGGAAAAAGGAAAGGCTGGACGGATGGAAATAAATGGGCTCATGAGGTGTTCTCTTGACTCCCTCTCCAATGTCCTGACCTCCTTCCTGTCCTCACCTGCCTGGCCACTGAAGAGAGGGCTCAGGAGAGCCAGGCCCCCGCGTTCCCACCTGAACATGGTTAATAGGAGGCCCTCATCCTCCTGGAGGATGCTGCAGTGGGAGACAACCCCCTCACCTCTCCTCCCACGCACTCGACTCCTCTACTCTTTGCCTTGCTTCCTGTTTCTCATTAGCGCTGGTCATCAACATTTTCCCTTCAGCTCTGAACTACTGTACCGCCTCAGGGCCAGGCCCCCTGCAACATGAGGGGTGACACTGGTGTCCATTTTACCCGGCAGGATGTTCTACCCAGCAGGACGTTCTACCCTACCGGCCCTTCTCCTTGTCTCGCGTTGTGGGGCATCATCTCACAAACCTCTTGCAGTGAGAGGGTAACAGACAGGAAAGCCAGGGGTCTCCAAATGGAGGAAATAGGCTGCAAGTGTCGAGACATTTTTTATCTCTCCCTTAAGCTGCAGGAGGAAATAAACTACAAGTGTCAAATTTCTTTTTCCTTCTCCATACAAAATTAAAAGGCAGTTTCTCTGTGGAAATATTTTTCTTAAGCTATGTTCATGAAACTATATATTTGCTTTGGAATTTGCCTTTCTTCAAAATGGTTCCACCTGAGACTAACTTTTTTCTTTTCTCAAACCTTGGGTTGATAATAGCTCAACAAACTAGTATTTGTATCGATTGTTTTATGGCTGGGGGATGACAGACCTCCTGTCATCCTATCTCAGAAATGCATGTTGTGGGAGAGGGGCCTCCATCAGCCTTGAGGTGTCTCTTATCTGATGAACAGCTTTCCAACAGACATAAAAAAAAAGCTCTGATCAACCTAGACAGCGTATTAAAAAGCAGAGACATTACTTTGTCAACAAAGGTCCATCTAGTCAAAGCTATGGTTTTTCCAGTGGTCATGTACAGATGTGAGAATTGGACTATAAAGAAAGCTGAGTGCTGAAGAATTGATGCTTTTGAACTGTGGTGTTGGACGAGACTCTTGAGAGTCCCTTGCACTGTAAGGAGATCCAACCAGTCCCATCCTAAAGGAAATCAGTCCTGAATATTCATTGAAAGGACTGATGCTGAAGCTGAAACTCCAATACTTTGGCCGCCTGATGAGAACTGACTCATTTGAAAAGACCCTGATGCTGGGAAAGATTGAAGGTGGGAGGAGAAGGGGACGACAGAGGATGAGATGGTTGGATGGCATCACCAACTTGATGGACATGAGTTAACTCCAGGAGTTGGTGATGGCCAGGGAGGCCTGGCATGCTGCAGTCCATGATATTGTAAAGAGTTGGACATGACTGAGTGACTGAACTAAACCAAACAGACATAAAACAGCTTACTAAAGACTCGCAGGGGGACCACTCTCCATCCCCCTTCTGATGTCTCTGTCAGAAGCTTTGTCTGTCCCTTTTTATACTTTAATAAAATTCTGCTACACAAAAGCTCTTGAGTGATCAAGCCTGGTCCCTGGACCCGAAGTTAAATCACAAATCCGACACCGTTCACCATAAGCTACCAGCAGCTATTTGCCTATTTACTTGGTGACCCAGCCCTGCTTGTAATGAGGAACCCTGTGGCCATCACACAGAGGATGCAGCAGAGGCAAAGCAATTTGGGAGAGGGGGGAACAAGGATTTTTAAGGTAAGCAAATCTGGGCTCCAAGTCCCCATTCTACCTCTTACTAAATATGGGTGTGGTAGGTGAAAGAGATAAAATTCCTTGCTACTCCTCCCAGTGAGATAAAATCCAATCTCTTGCCTCTTAATCCTAAACTGGCTTCAGTGATTCATTTCAACAGAATATGGCAGCTGTGACAATCTGTGACTTCTGAGGCCAGATTGTAAGAAGCCTTGCAGACTTTTGTAACCTCTGGCCTGGGGAAGGCCAGCTGCTGGGCAAGAAGTCCAGCTGCCCGAGGCCACTCTGATGTGAGGGAGCCAGGCTAGCAATGTGGAGAAAGGAGCTGGAAGGAGAGAGTGGTGTCAGCTAGACCAAGTGCAGACGAGGGGGAAAAGTTCATGTGGGCTTTCCAGCTGCAGCCAGTGTGATAGGAGAACCAAGGAATCTAACAGAGAGCTGAACCCAAACCAAGTTGTCCCAGCCCCCTCCAGTCACTGGGGCCAAACCAGCTGAGGACTCACCACAGTGGAACAGAGTTGCCTTCCTACTGTCTCTGAATTTAACAGCCCTGGTTTCATGCATAGATTTTGCTGGCAGAACAAGAGGCAATGGGCAGATCCTCAAGCTTTCTGAGCCTCCATTTTCTCATTACAAAATGGAGCCAAGGATAGGACCTGTTATACCTATATTACCTGACTCAGGTGGATTAAATAAAACAGCTTCCTCAAAGTGTAGTCCACCGCTTTGTAGAGGGACAGCAATGATTTACCATTGGGTCTCCTGATACAAGGTAAAAACATATTCTAGGTAGCCACATGTTAAGTTCTAATTCAGTTCAGTTCAGTCGCTCAGTCATGTCCAACTCTTTGCGACCCCATGAATCGCAGCACGCCAGGCCTCCCTGTCCATCACAAACTAATTAGGAAGCTGTTAATCATAGCTAATAATGGCTTTTTTTTAAATCACTGGGACTTGAGTTGAAATCAAGAGAATTGTTCCTGAGCGTCTCTTAGGTGCCAAGCAAAGCCCATAGAACCAACCCCAGCTTATGCTTCCCTGGAAGATGGCCCAGCTTATAAAAACTATCTGTGCTAACAGGAAAATGTAAGCAGCTGTGATTTAGGGCCATTGCAACAATTCTGAAGCTATAGGAGGTCAGCTAGGTACTACATATTATATATATGTACATCCTATTGGTTCAGTGTCCCTGGAGGACCCTGACTAACACAGTTTTCAGCCCTAGACATCCAAATGCAAAGTGAGGCTTGCCTTATCATGAATTAACCATATAAACTCATAAACATCTCCTTGATTTCAAGTTAGCTCCAAAACTTCACAAACTCAAGAGGTCTTCAGAGATCCTTGAGCCCAATCTTGTGATTTTCTCATTATTTAGTGGGAAACTTATGAATAACCTTCATTTAGTTTTTTTTATTGAAGTTATAGTTGATATATAATATTACATAAATTATAAGTGCACAATATAGTGATTCAGAATTTTTAAATGTTATAGTGCATTTATAGTTATTTAAAATATTGGCTATATTCCATGGAGTTTATATCTCTTAGTCTCCTACCCCTGTATTCCCTTCCCCTCTTCCCTCTTCTTTCTTTTTTTGGTTATATTCACTAGTTCATTGTACTTTTTAGATTCTACATATAAGTGATATCATACAGTATTCGTCTCTCTCTTTCTTGCTTATTTCACTTAGCGTAGTAACCTCCAAGTCCATCCATGCTGCTGCAAATGGCAAAATTTCATTCTTTTTTCATGGCTGAGTGGTATTCCATTGTATCTGTGTCTACTTATCTATCAATATCTCTCTATATACATATATACATATACATATTTGTATGAAAAAAGTGAAATTGTTAGTCACTCGGTGGTGTCCAACTCTTTCTGACCTTATGGGCTATAACCCATCAGGATCCTCTGTCCATGGGATTTTCCAGGCATGAATACTGGAGTGGGTTGCCATTACCTTCTGCAGAGGATCTTCTCAGCCCAGGGATCAAACTGGCACCCCCATGACTCCTGCCTTGGCAGGTGGAGTCTTTAAACACTGAGTCACCTGAGAGGTCCATATATATTTACACTACACCTTCTTTATTAATTCATCTGCTGATGGACACTTAGGCATCATTTCATTTCAACAGGGTTATAAGCTTATTGCATCATAGATTGAGCGACTTTTATTTTGGTGGGGGAGGAATGATCTTTAATTCACTCACTCATTCTACAAAGACTGAAAGCACCTACAGTGTGACATGTAGTGTGCTAGACAATGGAAATAGGGAAGTATACCCACTCTTTTTGAACTTACATTGGAGAAAACAAGGGCTGGATTCAAGGGCAAATAGGGGAATCAGTAGCCAGATGAACAGCTATACCCAGCCAGAGATGATGGCACCCAGGCCATATCAAGGGGACTGTCTATCAGGCCACTGTGGGGCTTCCAGGATATTTTTAGTTTTACTCTTATTTACATCACTTCACTTATTTTATTTTTTGCTTGTGACATATGCTATCCATATGCGCAGATGACTAAAGCTGGAAGGAATTTGGAGGGTGGACTGTGGATAATTGCTGACAGATCCCCCACAGGCACTGACAGACTAAAACGATGGGGCAATGGGGCGAGCCCCTTTAGAGGAAGTTTAGCAAAGATATGCCCGCCCCGAGAAATAATCAAAGAAATGCTGAAAGGGAGACAAGGGGGCCTGGGCACAGCCACTTATAGGAGAGTCAAAAATAAGTCTGTTAGTGGAATTTGGTCCCCTAAGTGACCATCATGACTCTCACTGGGAGCTGGGTTCTATGGCACTGCGCCATCCTGGTTTCTTTTTACCTCTCTGATGGCGAGGGGAGGGCTCTGTTTTTTTGCCTTTGTTGCTGTTCTCCAAAGCTTTGTCCCCACCTCATTTCTCCTTACTCTCTCCCGTGCTCACCCAACATCGCTTCAGGTTACAGTCCCAGCTGGCCATGGTCCCCACACCCCAGGGCACACCCACCTCGAGCTCTCTCAAGTACTTCGCTGTTCCACAGGGAGATCGACTCAACACATCGACAGGTATTAAACACTGGAAATTTGCTAGGATAGCAAATTTCAGGTACTTTCACACACACACACACACAAATGGCAACTATGTGAGGAGATGTATACATGAATAATTTTGATCACAATCATGTCACTCTGTACATGTATATCACATCATCTTGTACATCTTAACTATACACAATTTTTATTTAATTTTTTTAAAACCAAGATGACAAGTTCAAAACCAAACTTCTGGTCTTTGCCTGAAATCTGTTCCACCTTCTCTCCCTGTATTTTTCATTTTTGTGGTTGTACCATCACCAGTCATCAACAGACAAACTGGTATTTGTTGTGCCACATTTACCCTCACCTTCCACACACAATCAGCTATCCCCTGAGTGAAAATTCCTCCTACAGCAATCTCCTCCCTCCTGTCCTTCCCACTGTGTGGGTCTTGGTTCAGCCCCTCAGCATCTGACACCAGATTCGTGGCTACAGAATCCTAATTTTGTCTATTTGACTCTAGGCTAACTTAGCTCTAATTTAGCCTCCTCTTTTCCAGAAGAGCAGTGTCTGAACATAAGTCTGACCATTTCACTTTCTTGTGAAAATCCTTCATGCAAAGTTCATAATGTTATGCTTGGCATAAATGACAAGGTGCTCTGTGGTTTGGTCCCTGCTGTCTTTTCCAATTTTATCTCCTCCCCGCTACATTCACACCCTTCATTCTAGCCAAGCCAACCTTCTGCAGTGTACCTATGATGGTCTTTTGGGCAAAGCCCATGCCTTGAATATCTTTATATTCACAGTACCTCTCTCAGCACTGGATGCTTTCTATAAGTGCAATACTCTGTGGAATAGATGGATGAATAAATGAATTAATGAATAATATACTGAGGACTCAAAGACAAGAGTAGCCAATTCAGTTTGGAGAGTTCAGAGAAACCCTTGCCAAGTAAGTGACATTTGAATGAGTCTGAAAGTATAGGCGGGAAAAACACTCAGGCAACAAGAATAGCATATTGGAAAGGTTTGGAGGTATGAGAAAGCAGAGCAAATTCCAGAATTTTCTGTGGTTTGTTAGGTGGAAGTGACAAAGATGATGCAGAGAAATAAGGAGAAGGCAGATAATATGAACCCCTTTATCATCACAGGTATGCATTGCAATTTCACATGCTAATAGGGGTCAGACAAGCAACCAAAATGTATGCAGAATATAGAAAAGAGAGGCAAGGGGTGGTCCTCCTTAGAGTTTCTGTCCCAGTGAAAAACTTCCAAAGTTAGTATTACAAATGGATATTGATCTGGTGGAATAAAAGGTGTCTTCAGGTCAGATTATATCTGCAGAACACCAGTATAGGTGATGGGGAGTGTTGAAAGAATCATGTGATCAGTTGGGATTTGGAGAAGACTGCCCTGGCAGGAGAAAGTGAAGAGGAACTAAAGAGCCTCTTGATGAAGGTGAAAGAGGAGAGTGAAAAAGCTGGCTTAAAGCTCAAGTTTCAAAAACTAAGGTCATGACATATGGTCCCAAAACTACATGGCAAATAGATGGGGTAAAAATGGAAATAGTAACAGACTTTATTTTCCTGGACCCCAAAATCACTGTGGACAGGGACTGCAGACATGAAATTAAAAGAGGCATGATCCTTGGAAGAAAAGCTATGACAGACCTCGGCAGTGTATTAGAAAGCAGAGACATCATGTTTCCAAAAAGGTCTGTCTAGTCAAAGCTATGGTTTTTCCAGTAGCATATGCAAATATGACAGTTGGACCATAAAGAAAGCTGAGTGCAAAAAAATTGATGCTTTTGAACTGTGGTGTTAGAGAAGACTCTTGAGAGTCCCTTGGACAGCAAGGAGATCAAACCAGTCTATCATAAAGGAAATGAACCCTAAATATTCATTAGAAGGACTGATGCATGACGCTGAAGTTCCAATACTTTGGCCACCTGATGCGAAGAGCTGACTCATTGGATAAGACCCTGAAACTGGGAAAGATTGAGGGCAAGATGAGAAGGGGGTGACAAAGAATGAGATGGCTGGATGGCATCACTGACTCAATGGACATGAGTTTGAGCAAAATCAAGGAGATAGTAAAGGACAGGGAAGCCTGGTGTGCTGCAGCCCATGGGGTCGCAAAGAGTTCTCAGACACAACTGAGCACTGAATGATTGAACAATAACAACAAAGGCAGGAAGAGATGGATGAAGAAGGTGCTATTGAATCACTGGGATGAGAGATGACAGAGAATGAACTGGGGCAGTGGTGATGGTCAAGGAGAAAAGAAGAGACAGGTTCCACAGGAACCTAGACTTAGAATCAATGGCAATGGAAGATAAAATGTGGTGATCCTCTCAGAACAGAGGCACTTATCATGACGTATTAATACATAGTGTCCTCTTTCCCAGAGCCATGGTCTGTATATGTGCCCAAAGCATGAAGACATTTAACAATTTCTGCAGTTCAGTCTGAATAAGTCATGTTGACCTTTAAAGGCTCAATCTAAAAGGAAAAAAAAATTTTTTTTTACCTTTTGGCGATTTAAATCAGATTATCATGCTATCAACTCTCTTCTCCATTTTCCAGCTTTTCTAAACTAATCAGCACTTTGCCAGCTTAGACATCTCTATTATGTCCCCAGTGGGTGGCTGAGGATGTGAGAGGCAGAGAGTCATCAGGACTACATTGCTGGTGAGTGCTCTGCCAGAAGGGGGAAGGGGTTCCATCAGCTGGGTGACCACGTTAGCATTTATCGCATTCAAGACTGTGTTCCTCATCTACTGTTCACTAATGGATTACCCTAAGCCTGTCAGCCAGCATTTATCACTGTTGGGTGGCTTTCTGTGAGACATGGTTTCCTCACCTTTATTATTTCTGCCAGGAGTAATAAATCCTTTTCTGACATCACCTTTATATTTCTTTAAGTCAGTAAGCATTGGCAGACCCATGAGGCGGGGGTTTCTAGACCCAGAGCAGATCTGGGCAGGACAGGCTCTCAGCTGGACGGTGTGCCCCAGACTCATCTCCAAGCTAGCAGGACCCAACCTGTCAGAGATGAACCCCAAATAGAGGCTATACTCAACTGCCATCCCGGGTGACCTTATCATTCTGAAATGCAGGCTTGTGGCCAAACTTTCCCCATTATCTCATCTTAAAAGGAAAATTTGAGGGAGCTGTAGTAGATGCCATTAGTACCCATTCCTATCACCCTAGCACTCACCCTCTAGTACATGCCCAGGGATTCTTTCTATGAGCACCTTCAATCCCCTGCTTAGGGCTTTCGCTGGCCAAAGGAGCTTGCCACCTGATTGCTTTCAATCTTCTGCTTATTAATAGAGCCTATCAGGGGGGAGGGGGAATGAGTCCAGCTCTAGGAAAGGATGGAAAAGCCAAAGAGTTAATGTCTGTCCCTGTGAGCAGCTCTCAACAGTTCTGGATCGGAGTTGGAGGAAAAATAACCCAGTCCACTGAGGCATGTTCTACACAGACTCCCCGAGGGCCATAATAGGGGGAATCCTGGTTGCCCACAGTGGTGATTTACTTATTAAGGCATCCTATATCAACATACTGCCCTTCCCTGTCTTTCATTAGGACCTATGTTACTGTCTAAGGAAATATCTTTGCTTCCTGAGATGTCTTCCTTAAATAAACAGCTTACATCCAAATCCTTGTCTCGGGGTCTTCTACAGAATCTGAATCAGAGACTACAGCTATAATAACTTCTCATTAACTTTATCTTTTTAATTTAAGCATAGTTGATTTACAGTGTTGTGTTAGTTTTAGGTATACAGCAAACTGCTTCAGTTACACACACACACACACACACACACACACACATATTCTTTTTCAGATTCAATTCCTTTACAGGTTATCACTAAATATTGACTACAGTTCCCTGTGCTATGCAGTAGGTCCTTGTTGGTTATCTATTTTGTATATAATAGTGTATATATGTTAATCCCAACCTCCTAATTTATCCCTCACCCACTTTTCCCTTTGGTAACCATAAGTTTGTCTTTTTGTCTGCAGATCTATTTCTGTTTTGTATATAACTTTATTTGCATTTTTTTTAGATTCCACCTATGAGCAATATCATATGGTATTTGTCTTTCTCTTTCTGGCTTACTTCATTTAGTCTGATAATCTCTAAGTCCATCCATTTTGCTGCAAATGGCATTATTTCATTCTTGTTTATGGCTGAGGAGTATTCTATTGTATATAATCTCATTAATTTTAGATCATTCCCAGCCCTACAATTTTGGCATCCCAATTATCTCACAACTACATCCACTTCTCTACAACACATTGTTCAAAGCCTCATCCTTTCCCAGTGTGACATAGAAATAGCTCTTTAACTCATTTTCCTCTCTTTCTCTATGGCCCCTTTCCATTTCTCTCCTCCACTGCTACAGAGTCGTCTCTGCAAACTACAAATCTCATCATGTCACTGACTTAATCCTTCAAAAAGTTCCTATTGACTAGAGAAATACTTTCAGACTACATAGTCTAACCTATAAGACCTCTCCCCTTTGACTTGGCCATATTTTCCATATCCACTCCACTCCACTGCATGCTCATACACAGAGTTCTGGGACAGAGTTTCTCTGTCAAAAACTTCCTTTTCCTCCTATTGATGCTTCTTTATGATCCCATTGGTCTTTATCCATTAAAAGCCAGCTAGGAGCATGTTGTCCTCTTGAATTTGTTTTAGAAAGCTTCATCTTTCTTGTTGTCATGAAGGTTTTATGGAATGTAGAGTATCTGTTTGATCTTTTGGTGCTAAACCTAGCAGAGGATTCAGCTCCAAAATGCAAGATGCTGAGAGTTCCCATGGAGAAAATCAGAAAGGATGTCACAAGATAAGCCTTTTGCAACAGGGGGCAAAGTTCACAGCAGCAGGCTGTCAAAACTCACCCCTGATAATGTAGAAAGAGGTCATGGTAGGAGGAGAAATCTGACCTTCAGAGAGAATTGTAAGCTTCCATGAGTGAGGGTTGTTTCTCCTATGATTTCTTTAAAATCCCAGCAGGAAGGATCTATCTCTTGCTCCCAGAATGTGGCAGACTTCATAATATCAACAAAAATACAAAAATACTCTAAGACCTTGTAATCAGCCAAGTTTTATTTCTTTCTGTTACCTCATGGTTCTGAACTAAGGATCCTGCTAGTAGATTTTACATGTGATGCATGGATGCACATACATACATGAATATTGCTTTTCATGGAATCATCTCAGTAACTCAGTGAGGTACTTGCCTCGGTTTTGTTGTTTCTAATATATGTCAAACAGAACAACACCAGGCACATAAGGGCTGAAGCTTATCTTTTCTTCCTCATTATATTTGCCACCATCATCAATATTCTGTGCTTAAAAAGAAGGGAAATGACACAGGGCTGTGTGCTCAGTTGCTCAGTCATGTCTGACTCTGCGACCCCATGGACTGTAGCCCACCAGGCTCCTCTGTCAGTGGGAATCTCCAGGAAAGAATACTGGAGTGGGTTGCCATGCCCTCACCAAGGGATCTTCCCAACCCAGGGACTGAACCCAGGCCTCCTGCATTGCAGGCAGATGCTTTATCATCTGAGCCACCAGAGAAGCCCTGGACACATACAGAACTGAATAATTTGTCCAAGACCCACTAGCTGTATCAGAACAGGAGTCAATACCCATGCTTGCACCTGTCTGCTGTGTTGCCCCTCCAACTGTAACTGCACTTGGAGCTCCCACAAATGCAATAGTCTCCCGGGTGCAGTACTCTGCACTTTGCATATGCTATTCCCTCTGTCTGGCAAACACCTATTGATCATTTTAAACTCAACTTTTTGTGTTGCCACAGAACTATTGTATCTTATGGGTTACAAGATTATGAACTCTTTTATTTATTTATTTTTTATTTTTATTGGAGGCTAATTACTTTACAATATTGTAGTGGTTTTTGCCATACATTGACATGAATCAGCCATGGGTGTACAAGTGTTCCCCATCCTGAAACCCCCTCCCACCTCCCTCCCCATCCCATCCCTCGGGGTCATCCCAGTGCACCAGCCCTGAGCACCCTGTCTCATGCACCCAACCTGGACTGATGATCTGTTTCACATATGATAATATACATGTTTAAATGCTATTCTCTCAAATCATCCCACCCTCGCCTTCTCCCACAGAGTCCAAAAGATTGTTCTATACATCTGTGTCTTTTTTGCTATCAAGCATATAGGGTCATCCTTTCCATTTTTCCAAATTCCATATATATGCGTTAGTATACTGTATTGGTGTTTTTCTTTCTGACTTACTTCACTCTGTATAATAGGCTCCAGTTTCATCCATCTCATTAGAACTGATTCAAATATATTCTTTTTAATGGCTGAGTAATATTCCATTGTGTATATGTGCCACAACTTTCTTATCCATTCGTCTGCCAATGGACATCTAGGTTGCTTCCATGTCCTGGCTATGATAAACACTGCTGTGATGAATATTGGGGTGCACGTGTCTCTTTCAATTCTGATTTCTTCGGTGTGTATGCCCAGCAGTGGGATTGCTGGGTCATATGGCAGTTCTGTTTCCAGCTTTTTAAGGAATCTCCACACTGTTCTCCACAATGGCTGTACTGGTTTGCATTCCCACCAACAGTGTAAGAGGGTTCCCTTTCCTCCACACCCTCTCCAGCGTTTATAGTTTGTAGACTTTTGGATAGCAGCCATTCTGACCAGTGTGAGGTGGTACCTCACTGTGATTTTGATTTGCATTTCTCTGATAATGAGTGATGTTGAGCATCTTTTCATGTGTTTGTTAGCCACCTGTATGTCTTCTTTGGAGAAGTGTCTGTTTAGTTCTTTGGCCTACTTTTTGATTGGGTCATTTATTTTTCTGGGATTGAGCTGCAAGAGCTGCTTGTATATTTTTGAGATTAATTCTTTGCCAGTTGCTTCATTTGCTATTATTTTCTCCCATTCTGAAGGCTGTCTTTTCACCTTGCTTATAGTTTCCTTCATTGTGCAAAAGCTTTTAAGCTTAATTAGGTCCCATTTGTTTATTTTTGCTTTTATTTCCATTGCTCTGGGAGGTGGGTCATAGTGGATCCTGCTGTCATTTACATCAGAGAGTGTTCTGCCTATGTTTTTCTCCAGGAGTTTTATTGTTTCTGGCCTTACATTTAGATATTTAATCCATTTTGAGTTTATTTTTGTGTATGGTGTTAGAAAGTGTTCTAGTTTCATTCTTTTACAAGTGGTTGACCAGTTTTCCCAGCACTACTTGTTAAAGAGATTGTCTTTTCTCCATTGTATATTCTTGCCTCCTTTGTTAAAGATAAGGTGTCCATAGGTGTGTGGATGTATCTCTGGACTTTCTATTTTGTTCCATCAATCTATATTTCTGTCTTTGTGCCAGTACCATACTATCTTGATGACTGTGGCTTTGTAGTAGAGCCTGAGGTCAGGCAGGTTGATTCCTCCAGTTCCATTCTTCTTTCTCAAGATTGCTTTGGCTATTCGAGGTTTTTTGTATTTCCATACAAATTGTGAAATTATTTGTTCTAGTTTTGTGAAAAATATTGTTTGTAGCTTGGTAGTGATTGCACCGAATCTATAGATTGCTTTGGTTAGTATACTCAGTTTCACTATATTGAGGTTTCTAATCCATGAACATGGTATATTTCTCCATCTATTTGTGTTATCTTTGATTTCTTTCATCAGTGATTTATAGTTTTCTATTTACAGGTTTTTTCTTTCTTTAGGTAGATATATTCCTAAGTATTTTATTCTTTTTGTTGCAATGATGAATGGAATTATTTCCTTAGTTTTTCTTTCTGTTTTCTCATTGTTAGTGTATAGAGATGCAAGGGATTTCTGTGTGTTAATTTTATATTCTGCAACTTTACTATTCTCACTGATTAGCTCTAGTAATTTTTTGGTGGATTCTTTAGGGTTTTCTTTGTAGAGGACCATATCATCTGCAAACAGTGAGAATTTTACTTCTTCTTTTCGAATCTGTATTCCTTTTATTTCTTTTTCTTATCTGATTGCTGTGGCTAAAACTTCCAAAACTATGTTGAATAGTAGTGGTGAGAATGGGCACCCTTGTCTTGTTCCTGACTTTAGGGGAATTGCTTTCAATTTTTCACCATTGAGGAGAATGTTTGCTGTGGGTTTGTCATATATAGCTTTTATTATGTTGAGATATGTTCCTTCTATTCCTGCTTTCTGGAGGGTTTTTATCATAAATGGACAAAATTAGGAATGAAAATGGAGAAATCACAACAGACAACACAGAAATACAAAGGATCATAAGAGACTACTATCAACAACTGTATGAACTCTTTTAGAGCCTTCTTTGACCTTTCTTAATTATCTTTTTATTCCCAGCATATAGAAGACTATCTAGCATATGGTTAATCTCTAAATATATACTGAATAAATGTATGTGTGAATATATAAATACATGAAGATATTGGCTTTATTCAAGAAAATGAGACAAAAATATGTTTCATTTAGGAACCTTGGTTGATACTTCCAAGAGCCTCCAGATTAAATTAGTCCCCTTCCCATACTTTATTTCTTGACTGAGTTATAAGGTGTCCTGAGGAAGAAGCTGGGTGTGTTTGTGGGAATGGAGAGGAGGGGTTTATCCAGTTCTTCTGGAAGGCTCTATAGTTCATGCTTTCCACAGAAGAAAAGAAGTCATATTTCATACATACATCCATACATTCATTCACTCATTCATGTGTTCAATAAATATTTATCTCCTTTATTCAATAAATATTCAATAAAATATTTAAGTTCCCTTAGAATATAACTCGGAGAAGGCAATGGCACCCCACTCCAGTACTCTTGCCTGGACAATCCCATGGACAGAGGAGCCTGGTAGGCTGTAGTCCATGGGGTCGCGAAGTGTCAGACACGACTTAGTGACTTTACTTTCACTTTTCACTTTCATGCATTGGAGAAGGAAATGGCAACCCACTCCAGTGTTCTCACCTGGAGAATCCCAGGGATGGGGGAGCCTGGTGGGCTTCTGTCTATGGGGTCACACAGAGTCGGACACAACTGAAGTGACTTAGCAGCAGCCGTAGCAGAATATAGCTACGATTTCTAGTTGCAGGAAAGTCTTGGCAGAAAAATGAGAGACAGACTTTCAGGGGATCAAGTATAGTTCCTGGGTAAGTTATTTAATCCTGCTAAACCTGACCTTCTAAAGTAACTTTCCCCACCTATTGGGGGCCAATGATGCACCAGAAATGGTGCCAGGGTCTTTTCACACCAGCTTTTTAATCCTCACAAACCTTCAAGCCTGCTCACTCCTCAGAAGATAACTGGGGAAGGATTAGAGATAATGAGCTGAAGGCTCTCGGAACAAAACCTGGCAGGTAGTGGAAATTAGTCTACTACAACACAGAGGGGATATCATTCAGTGAACAAGCTGTGTTCCCTGTGTTCCCAGCCCATCATCAGCTGGCCACCAGAGCTGGTCTGAGCCATCTTCCCCTGGAGGGCTCTAAGCAGGACTGCCCTTGTCCACACTCCTGCTCCACAGAGTGATCACTGGCCCTCTTCTCATTCACTGACTTGGACTTCCACGGGATGTTGGAACATTTTGTAAAAACCCATGTTTCTCCTCAACTCAAGCAAAGAAGAGGATCTCAACATTTAAGAGCCCTGGGTTGCTTGAGGTTAGAATCCATAGCAAAAACCCAAAGGGAGGAGAGGGTGAGATGTATGGAAAGAGTAGCATGGAAACTTACCTTACCATATGTAAAATAGATAGCCAACGGGAATTTGCTGTATGGCTCAGGAAACTCAAACAGGGGCTCTGTACCAACCTAGAGGGGTGGGATGGGAGATGGGAGGGAGGTTCAAAAGGGAGAGGATATATGTATACCCATGGCTGATTCATGCTGAGGTTTGACAGAAAACAGCAAAATTCTGTAAAGCAATTACCCTTCAATAAAAAATAAATTAATTTTTTTTAAAAAGTTGAAATAAGAAAAAAAATAAAATAAACCCAATCAGGAAGTATAACAAAGTCAGCAGGCAGCAGAAACTCTCCCCAACCCGAAATGCACAGTCCCGCAGCGTTCATGGCCCTGGGAAAAGAGGAGCCCCAGATGGGGACCTCAGGTATGGGGTCCAGGGCCTGCCCCTCTTCCTTGCACACAAGTCCAAGAGAGAGCTGTCCAGTGCACCACAGAGAAAAGCAACAAAGCTTTGAGAACCGACCATGTGCCATGGGCTAAGCAAGGTGCAATTCATACATTAGACTTCATTCTCCTCAAGAACCCCGTGAGCCCAAGCTGATCATTTTACAGGAGAGGACCTTGAAGCTCAGAAAAGTGGGACACTTGCCTGAGTCACCCGATTCATAAATGACAAAGCTGGAAGGCGAACCATGCTCTATCTGACTCCTCGGCATGTGCTTTCTGCTGAGCCATGTCGTTTCCTTAACAAGTTGGCTAGTGTTTGGACTCTATCCCAAACAGGGCATTTATTGACTGTTGACTAGAACATGTGGGACCTTCAATCAATGGCAACCACCATTGTTGTACTCCTGTTCTTTAATAATAATAGTAATAAAATCTACTATCTTACCAGGCATAGTAAATAACATAAAGTACTCAAGCTTTCACTCACACGAGAACTTAAATTCACCTATGAAGACTAAGATAAGGAGGAAGATGATCTCAACCTGAACAGTTGCCCAAAGCTGGGCCCTGTTGGAACACCTCCTCTCATGTGAAGAGACAGAAGATTATTTGTTTAATGAAACAGCAAGCCATTATCCTACTGTGACAGGACTCTGTATGTGAGTGAACATTCTGGTAGATCTCAAATTCCATTAAGAATCTTCAGATTACACAACATTATAGGCCCCTATAGTCTCCAGTTTCCAGCTCCTCCTTGACTGCAGACAAGCTACAGGCTCCCTTGATAAAGATCTGACAGCATCTTGTAGCTACCTGACAGATCAGGTAGCCCCATGGTTCCTTGAGGTTGGGGCAGGGCTTACGTAAACCAAAGGTGTCTTGTCCTATATTTTCAGTGCTGACATGTCTAGAAACTACCTGCATCTATGAGAATGTGAAGTCCAAGCTGACTTTGTTTACTTCTCTGCTCTTAGCATGGAGCCTAGCCTCAGATACTCAGTAAATGTTGGCAGGATACGTAAATGAATGATTGGGACCACTGTAATTGTCTCGGTGTAAGAGTCTGTCTGCAACGTGGGAGACCCGCGTTTGATTCCTGGGTCAGGAAGATCCCCTGGAGAAGGAAATGGCTACCCACTCCAGTATTCTTGTCTGAAGAATCCCATGGACAGAGGAACCTGGAGGGCTATAGTCCATGGGGTCACACAGAGTCAGATGCAAATAACACTTCACTTTGACTGAAGCACAAAGGAGCTAGAAGAAGGATGGGCTACTCCTATTCTCCTGGGAGGCCCAGGAGTCACATCCAACTGTTTTGCAACCTCATGGAATGTAGCCCACCAGGCTCCTCTGTCCATGGTATTCTCCAAGAATCCTGGAGTGGGTTGCCATTTCCTTCTCCAGGGGTTCTTCTTGACCCAGGGGTTGAACCCATGTTTCTTGCATCTTTTACATTGCCGATGGATTCTTTATGGCTGAGCCATGACAAGGGAAGCTGAAGGAAGCAGGGAGGGAGGTAGATAATTCTATGCTGTTATATCAGTACCATGTCAGTACTGTTATATCAGTACCATGAGGAGAAGGAATTCCCAAACGTATCTCTGAAAGATCAAAGAAGGGACTTCACAGGCCCAGGAGTCAAAGCAGTTCCCTGGAGAAGATGAGACCCTACATGGAGAGTAAGTATGAGTTAATCAGGCCAAGAAGCAAGAGAAAATGTTCTAGCCATCAACAAAGGAACAAAACATTACACAGAGAGTGCAGAAAAGTCTGAGCACTTCCTGTGGCCTGGGATGTGGTCTGGGGAAGGAGGAGCCCAGGGGTGAGGCTGGAAAGTAGAAGAGGACATCCTTTTTATTAATAATTAAAGCATCACTTCCTTGAGTGTTCCTGAAAGAGTAGTTTTTTTTGAGATGCTTGTCAAGAAAAGAAATCCATGGTCAAACAGATTTGAGGAACACTCTTCTACCACTTTCCCCAAAATGCACACTGTACCCCAGAGGTCCTTAGGAAGCTTATGGTAAAAACCATGAGTGAGGTTGTTGGCACCAGCATATTCCAAACTCTTAGGAAGACCTGACCATAGACTGACCATAGAAACTTCATATTTTCTTTGCAAATCTTATAGAGAGACCCAGAGTACATATTGGAAAATGTTCTGCAAAGGTATTCAGGAGTGATTGAAATGTTTTCATCAAAAGAGTGAGATAAGTTTTCATTATTTACATTTTAGAACTGATAATTGGCAACAATAAAGAAGACTAAATGAGCTGCTGCTGCTGCTGCTGCTAAGTCACTTTGGTCGTGTCTGACTCTGTGCGACCCCATAGATGGCAGCCCACCAGGCTCCCCCGTCCCTGGGATCCTCCAGGCAAGAACACTGGAGTGGGTTGCCATGTCCTTCTCCAATGCATGAAAGTGAGAAGTGAAAGTGAAGTCACTCAGTTGTGTCTGACTCTTAGCGGCCCCATGAACTGTAGCCTACCAGGCACCTCCATCCATGGGATTTTCCAGGCAAGAGTGCTGGAGTGGGTTGCCATTTCCTTCTCCAAGACTAAATGAGAGGGGAAGCTTTTTGGATAATGGTAGAGTATATCACCTGAGCCAACCCTATCTCTGAGGAGAAATAGAAAAGGCTGGACAAAGTGAAATAACAATAACAAAATATCTTCTTGAAGATGTCAGAGCACTAACAAGGTAGTGAAGAATTATGGGCCAAGATGAAAAACAGAGAGGTGGGGGTCAATATTTAAAAGCCTTTTTCTTCAGAGCAAGGAGATATTAATTTCAGATGAGACTGAGTCTGAAAATTGCCTATTCATGTGGGCAAAAATGAAACTCAACCCCTACCCCACAGTGTATACAAAAATTCCCAGTGAATTATAGATCTAAGTGCTTCCCAGGTGGCACTAGCGGTAGAGAATCTGCTGCCACTGCAGGAAATGCAAGAGACGTGACTTTGATCCCTGGGTCAGGAAGCTCCCCTGGAATAGGAAATGGCGACCTGCTCCAGAACTCTTGCCTGGAAAATCCCATGGACAGGCAATAGTCCATGGTGCTGAGGTCACTGACAGAGAGTCATTGAGCAACTGAACATTGAGCACTGATCGATCTAAATGTGAAAAGCAACAGAGTAATTAATCTTAATCACTTCAGGGAAGGGAAATGTTTCTTTATAAAGGCATTAGCCATTAAGAAGAAGTTTGGTTTGTTAATTGGATGCATTAAAATCATGTCTCTGTTCCTCCAGAGACATCATTATAAGAGTGAAAGGGGAAACAGTGAAAAGATACTTACAGCACAGATAGGTAACAAAGGTCTTACATCCAGGGTATGTAAAGAACTTATGCAAATCAATCTGCTCAAAAGATAGACAAACCAATCAAAAATAAATGTATAATAGGAACTTCAAAAGAAAGGATATCCAAGTAGACAATAAATGAATGAAAATGTGCTCAATCTCATTAGTAATCAGAACTGCAAATTAAAACTACAATAAAATATCACTTACCTAGAGTGACTAAAATTGAAAAGACTGACAATATCAAGTGTTGACAAGGACTAGAGGGTAATAGGAGGTCTCACATGCAACTGGTGGGATTTGAAATCATGACGAGAAGTTTGGGAAACTGAAATTACCTAGGCTGAATATATGTATGTATATGTATACACATACATGCTTACACACACACACACACACACACACACACACATACATATATGCATGAGCTACAAATCACACACATATATGTGTGTCCTACAAATCATAAATTCCAATCCAACAAAAATATGTGCACATAGACATCAAGAAACTTGTACAAAAATGTTCACACTGGTGTCATTCATGATGACCCCAAGACAGAAAAATAGACAAATAAAATTGTGGTATATTTGTTCAATGGAATGCTGAGCCACAGTGCATACAAAACATGGATGAAGCTCAGGAACATGATCTTGAGTAAAAAGAAATCAAAGTCAATAAAATACATCCCACATAATTCCATTTGTGGGATCTTAAATAGGAAGACAAAACCCAACCACAGTGTCAGAACTCAGAATGGGGGAAGGGATGGAGGGCATAGTGGCTGGCAGGGCATGTGCAAAAGGGTTTCTAGGGTGCTGGCAGGTTCTGTCCATAGAACTGCTTGCTTGGTGAAAACTTAGGGAGCTGTATGTTATGCTTTATGCCCTTCTACATACAGGTTAAACATCCAAATAAAATAAAATAATTTTTTTTTTAAAAAAGAAGGATTGGAGGAGACGTGAGACCATAAGCAGAAAGAAGCTGTCATTCACTATGCAAAAGCTAATAATGCAGAAGCAGCGTGAAAGTGGAGGAAGGGTTTGATAACAAGAAGCTCTGACTTTGAAAGATACCACGGGAGAGAGCTGGCACAATTTCAAAGGATTTAAGCCAATAGGTATCTTTAAATCCATTAATTCACAATGACTTTAAGGGAAAAATAAATCATGTTCAGCAACTGAAAGGGAACCAACATGTTATCCTGAAAACTGTTTAATATAGGGAAAGAATCAAGTATTTATTCTGCTTTTTTTCATGAACGGAATAACTGAGTAACCAAAAGGCAAATAAGAAGAAATATCTCTTTTTGAAACAAGTTCAGTGAATATATGGCAAAGAAATGATAGAATTACAATATCTCTCTTAGCAGCCCTGTTAAGTAATGGACTTAGGTACTGCCCATCCATGACTCTTCACACTATAAAAAAGAGACAACCAGAAACCATAGGCCTCCTGTGAAAGGACACGGGGTCACTCATTCATCTGGCCAAGAAGGTCTAATCTGAATCTGAACAAACTGACCATGTGCAAGAAATGCAGAGGAGAGAGGAGCAAATTGAGTTGCACCCTGTGTGTGCCATCAGCCAAAGCCTAACTGTGGGAAACTGCAGATCTATATAAAGTGCAAGGGAGAGTCAAGGTATATTAAAAGAGCTTTAAAAGACATATCACTAACCTTTTAAAGGCAAGACTATATCGTAATGTTTGGGGATGCACATCTGGGTAATGAAAGGAAATACAAGGAAATATCTTTTATAAAAGTCAGGACAGTAGGGTCTGTGATAGAGATGGGACATATGGGGTGGGAGTGAGTGTTTCCTAGGTGACAAAGATAGCCTACATGGCCAAGTCTATGTCTTATCTATGGTAGTGGTTGCAGGATGTTCACCTTATGATTTATTAAGCCACACACAGATGTCAAATGGTTTTCTGTATCTGTGTTTTCTTTTCAGTAAAAATATATTTGTATACTAGCATTAGCTTTTCAGAACAATCTACCTAAAGAGAAACTTAAATTCTTGGGAATTCCAAGAGGAATATATATTCAACACACAGCATTTATACAGCACTTTGTAATATTTTTTGGCCATCCCACACGGCTTGTGGTATGTTAGTTCCCCCACCAGGGATTGCACTTGGGCCCTCAGCAATGAGACTGTAGAGTCCTAAACAATGAACCACCAGGGAATTCCTAGCACACAGTTACTATAAAGAAATTTTTATTTACATTACCTGATATAATGATTACTCCAGTCCTTGGTGGTAGCCATGATTATACCTATTGATTAGATGAGGAATATTTTAGTCATGTTTTGCCCGTGTTTCTTTTATCTGTATTTTTTCCAACTCCAAATTCTATATCTCTCCTTAAAACAATATTTGAACATTTTTTAGCCATGGATTCTGTGGCTTATCCAGTTGCACCATTACCAATATAAATTTCAATGGGGAAAAAAAAAACTATTATAATAACAGGAAATAATTTAACGAGAAAAAATACTTAGAGAAGAATATCACATTTTGAAACAATAGTCAGTTCATAGGATTACTGCTTCATTGCCTTTACTCATATGCAAATGTTAAAATATATGGCACAGTGCATAATTGCATGGTAGAAACTCAAAAGAAAAATGCACAGTTTGGGATCTATTTCTAGCTCCTGTGCCAGGAGCATTTTTCATAATAGCAAAATAACCTAAATGTCAGCAGAATAAATGGAAATACAATTTGGCATATTCCTATAACATACGATTATTAAAAATTATGAAGTAACCTCAAAAATATATTGTGAAAGGAAAGCATTCTTTGTCCACCTCTCTATTCTTTCCACTTCCTGAATAGGTCTCAGTTTAGCCCTCTTCTCCAGACCCGCTCATCAGACACACCCTCTTCAGGTCCTGGCAGGGTTGCCATGCTAAGCCCTCAACACTCTCTCTGCTCTCAGCTTTGCCCTACTATGGCGCTGAGCAGACTTCTTAAAGAAGACTAATCCAGGAGCGCATATAGAGAATTAACTTCTACACACACACCTGCAAACAAATTCTGTCTGTACCACATAATACTCAAGTGAATTTAGTCAAATCACATACCTTCTTTGAAGCTTAGCTTTGTTATCTGTAAAACAGGAATAATCACTGTGCTCATTTCACATGCTGGCAAGGTAGTGCTCAAAATTCTTCCAGCTACGCTTCAATGGTACATGAACCAAGAACTTCCATACAGACAAGCTGGACTTAGAAAAGGCAGAAGGACTGGAGATCAAATTGTCAACTTTCATTGGATCATAGAGAAAGCAAGGGAATTCCAGAAAAATACCTACTTCTGCTTCACTGAGTATGCTAAAACCTTTGACTGTGTGGATCACAACAAACTATGGAAAATTCTTAATGAGATAGGAATACCAGACCACCTTACCTACCTCTTGAAAAACCTGTATACAGGTGAAGAAATAACAGTTAGAACCAGACATGGAACAATGGACTGGTTAAAAATTGGGAAAGAAGAACATCAAGGCTGTATACTGTCACCCTGTTTATTTAGCTTCTATGCAAAGTACATCATGCAAAATTCTAGGCTGGATGAAGCACAAGCTGGAAATCAAGATTGTGGAGAAATATCAATAACCTTAGCTATGCAGATGACACCACCACCCTTTGGCAGAAAACAAAGAGGAACTAAAGAGCCTCTTGATGAAGGTGAAAGAGGGGAGTGAAAAAGCTGGCTTAAAACTCGATATTCAAAAAACTACGATCATGGCATCCATTCCCATCACTTCATGGCAAGTAGATGGAGAAAAAATGGAAACAGTGGCAGACTTTATTTTCTTGGGCTCCCAAATCACTGCAGATGGTGACTGCAACCATGAAATTAAGACTCTTGCTCCTTGTAAGTAAAGTTATGACAAACCTAGACAAACAGCATTAAAAAGCAGAGACATCGCTTTGCCAACAAAGGTCCATGTAGTCAAAGTCCACCAGAATGGATTAGTTTTACACATCCTTCTAAAAACACGGACTCCTTTCAGTCACATGTAACTGTACCTCCACCCAGAGCATGATGGTCATCTTTAAGATCTGACATAGTGAGGGCTTCCCTGGTGGCTCAGCTGGTGAAGAATCTGCCTGCAATGTGGGAGACCTGGGTTTAATCCCTGGGTTGGAAAGACCCCCTGGAGAAGGGAAAGCCTACCCACTCCAGGATTCTGGCCTGGAGAAATTCCATGGACTATGTAGTCCATGGGGTTGCAAAGAGTTGGACAGGACTGAGTGACTTTCACTTTCACTTTTCTAGTTAGGTGTCAGTGCTAGTACAGAGAACCTATATTAATGAATTTCTGGGTCATAAATTCTCGTTTAGTCTGAGATGATTGCTGTAGATTCAAGGCCCTGACAATTGTGAGGGAATTTTAAGCAGAAATTTGGCCACACTTCTGAAATCAGATTAGCTTCCCAATTTGATTTGGCTATGGTGCCTTCATAGGCAGCTGTGGTTTCCTAAAATAAAGGCTCCCTGCTGTAGGTGGAGTTCAGGAATGTACCCCTGGGGGACAGCAGGCAGTCTGAATTTCTTCCACCAGGTCAAGGAGCTACGTCACAGATAGAATCTGCACCTGGGGCTGGACACCTGGAACCAGCCCGAGACCGTCAGTGAGAGAAGGTATAGGATTTCTGCCTGGGATACTCCTCATTCAATTTTCTTGCACAAAACCTGGCCCTGCTTTAGCCCCTTTAGTTTTTTCTTCCTGGAGTGGCAATGGGCCAGCCGTGGATCAGACCTCCCTACCTTCTTCACTTCCTGTTTCCAGAAGGTGAGGAGTTGGGCCCCCTGTCTTTATGATGCAGGCAGTAAGTTCCATGTCAACCAAGAGTTCTCACTTTTCTTTTTTTTAGGTATAGCTGATTTACAATGTTATGTTAGTTTCTGATGTATAACAAAGTGATTCGTAGTCTTCTCTTAGTCTTTTTCATAGTCTTTTCCATTAAATTTGTTACAGGATGTTGGACATAGCTGCTTGTGCTATAGAGTAGGACCTTGCTGACTGTCTATTTTATTTACAGTAATTTGTATCGGCTAACCCCAAACTCGTAATTCATCCCTCCCCCAACCAACAGTTCTCATATAACAACTTTCTAATAGCAAAGGGAAAGGAAACATACTGTTTCATCTGTGAGGAAGGTTTACTAAAAGTGTAGAGGTTGAAGCTGAATTAGCTTCTGTACCTTAACACAGTTAAATCTTGGAGACAGAGCTTTGGGTGAAATAGAATATAGCTTTGTTGCTTTGCTGGGTAAAGGGGGCCACCCTGGGTGAATGCTCTCAAAACTGTGTGTCCCAGCCTGGCAGAGGTAGTGAGACGTTTTATAGTAATGATTCGAAGAGGGTCATGGACATTCTTCTGATTGGTTGGTGGAGAGGTGAGAGTCAGCATCATCAAGCTCTCGGGTCCACGTGCTTGTGGGTAGAAACCATTAACTTTCTTCAGTATCTGCAAAACAGCTCATAGATATTGTTATGTGTATCCCTGAGGAGGAACCAAAGGACCCTGCCCCAAGATGTTCTTTTGTTTCTTTTGACTCTTTCTCTCTAGTCTCCATGGCCCTTCCCATCCCTAATTAACATCTGCTTGAACCTGCTCACTGGAACTCAGGGAAGTTCATGGAGGTTGAATAAAGCCTGTTTCCTATAATCAAAAAATGGGGGACACAGGAAGACTTTTGTGCCCAGGAGTCCCACAGGGCCCTACTAGGTGTCAATGTCCAAGATGGAGCACAATTTTCCGGGTCCCCAATGATGCTCACACCACCCTGATGTCACCCAGCACAGGAATCAGTCTTCTGTTGGATTTGAGGTTCTCCCAAAAGCAGACCCAGAAACAAGAAATGGGATGAGTGTTCTGTGTGTAAGGTAATCCTAGGAGGATGTAGGGGAGTGAGATAGGAGGGAAGAAAGTGGATTGCACTGCAGGTAATGGAACTCCACCCACTCTCACTGCTGAGAGCCTGTATAGACAGGCCCCGGTGTTGTGTCAGTGAGGACTGAGGGAGCTGGAGCGTTTGTTCACCAGCCTCTGTGCTGGCCAGCTGAGGGGGGCTCCCGGGTCATCAGAGCCCAGGCGCTGTCCCTCTTCTCCATCCAGGGAAGAGTAAGCTTTCTGGCTTGAAAAGAAAACCACAGTTGGGAAGTGTCTCTGTGGGGAGAAACACACTGACTGAAACTGCCCTCCCTGGCAATACACCCTATTAACCATTTGAGTGAGTTATTTTGCAACAGGAGATCTTGGTAAGGAACACAGAACTAACAAGTACCAACTGGAACAGTCTGGGAAAGGTCAAAAGGGCACACCACGTGTCTGACCACCTCCCAGAATCCTTCTCGCTGGCATCCATCGTGGCTGAGTGATGCACATGCCAGAATGGACCTTGAGTCAGAATGACTGGCTACAGAAAACCTGGAAACTAATTCCATCACCATAAAACTCGAGACTGCAAGCCACGTGGCAGAGCAGTCCTCCTGGGCTCCCTCATCCTGCTGCTCTCCACCCGGCATCCCTTCCCAATAAAGTCATGTCAGCTCATATGTTTTCTTGGACAATTCATTTCCAAGGCTTAGACAGGAGCCTACTCTTGGGCCCTGGAAGGGGTCCCCCATCCAGCAACAGCTTCAGTGACCAGGCGTGTTTCAAGGGCCCGTGGGCAGGACACGGAGGTTTCTGTTCCATTCCGTGTCTTTAGTGTCCTTGCCTTGGGGGAAGCCTGGTACGTACCAGTGGTCAATAGGTTTAGGATGAATGAAGAGGGGCGATGGATGCTGCCACGTGAAATGCAGCAGGATGAGCATGGGGACAGGGTAGATGCTCAGCAAGTGGTGACTTAAAGGGTCTTTGAACAATCAGTCAAACTAAACAGGAGAAGAAGCTCGTGAAATTTTCCTGATGGGAGGGCCTTGCCATAGGGAGAACTGGGTCTTGCTCTGGTGGGCAAGGACATGCTTAGTAAATCTTTAATCCAATTTGCTGCTGATAGGTTGGGCTGTGTTCCCTCCCTGTAGCTTGGCCTGAGGCCAAACTATGGTAGGGTAATGATGACCTACTCCAAAGGACTTATGCCAAGATGCCAGGCCTCTCAGGCAAAGCCTAAGGAGAAAAAGAAGGATATACCCATCTGAATGCAGAGTTCCAAAGAAAAGTTAGACCAACCTAGACAGCATATTAAAAAGCAGAGATGTTAATTATCAACAAAGGTATATCTAGTCAAAGCTATGGTTTCTCCAGTGGTCATGTATAGATGTGAGAGTTGGACCATAAAGAAAGCTGAGCACCAAAAAATTGATTCTTTTGAACTGTGGTGTTGGAGAAGACTCTTAAGAGTAACTTGGACTGCAAGGAGATCCAACCAGTCCATCCTAAAGGAAATCAGTCCTGTATATTCACTGGAATGACTGATGTTGAAGCTGAAACTCCAATACTTTGGCCACCTGATACAAAGAACTGACTCATTTGAAAAGACCCTGATGCTGGGAAAGACTGAAGGTAGAAGGAGAAGGGGATGACAGAGGATGAGATGGTTGGATGACATCACCAACTCAATAGACATGAGTGTGAGTAAACTCCAGGAGTTGGTGGTGGACAGGGAGGCCTGGCATGCTAGAGTCCATGGGGTCGCAAAGAGTTGGACATAAATGAGTGACTGAACTGAACTAAAGAATAGTAAGGAGAGATAAGAAAGACCTCCTAAGTGATCAATGCAAAGAAATAGAGGAAAACAATAGAATGGGAAAGATTAGAGATCTCTTCAAGAAAATTAGAGATATCAAGGGAATATTTCTTGCAAAGATAGGCACAATGAAGGACATACACAGTATGGACATAAGAGAAGCAGGAGATATTAAGAAGAGGTAGCAAGAATACACAGAAGAACTGTACAAGAAAGATCTCAATGACCCAGATAACCATGTTGGTGATCACTCACCTAGAGCCAGGCATCCTGGAGTGTAAAGTTAAGTGGGACTTAAGAAGCATTACCATGTACAAAGCTGGAATTCCAGCTGAGCTATTTCAAATCCTAAAAGATGGTGCTGTTAAACTGCTGTACTGAATATGCCAGCACATTTGGAAAACTCAGAAGTGGCCACAGGACTGGAAAAGGTCGGTTGTCTTTCCAATTCCAAAGAAAGGCAATGCCAAAGATTGTTCAAACTACTGCACAATTGCACTCATTTCACATGCCAACAAGGTCATGCACAAAATCCTCCAAGCTAGGCTTTAACAGTACATGAACTGAGAACTTCCAGATGTACAAGCTGGATTTAGAAAAGGCAGAGGAACCAGAGGTCAAATTTCCAACATCTGTTAGAAAAAGCAAAAGAATTCCAGAAAACATCTACTTCTGCTTCATTGACTATGCCAAAGCCTTTGACTGTGTGGATCACAGCAAACTGTGGAAAAATTCTTAAAGAGATGGGAATACCAGACCACTTTACCTGCCTCCTGAGAAACCTGTATTCAGGTCAAGAAGTAACAGTTAGAACTGGACATGGAACAATAGACTGGTTCCAAATTGGGAAAGGAATGCATCAAGACTGTATACTGTCACCCTGCTTATTTAACTTATACGCAGAGTACATCATGCGAAATACCAGGCTGAACGAAGCACAAGCTGGAATCAAGATTGTTGGGAAAAATACCAATAACCTCAGATACGCAGATGACACCACCCTTATGGCAGAAAGTGAAGAGGAACTAAAGAGCCTCTTGATGGAAGTGAAAGAGAAGAGTGAAAAAGCTGGCTTAAAAGTCACCATTCAAAAAATTAAGATCATGGCATCCATTCCCATCACTTCATGGCAAATAGATGGGGAAGCAATGAAAACAGTGAGAGACTTTATTTTTTTGTGTTCCCAAAACACTGCAGATGGTGACTGCAGCCATGAAATTAAAAGATGCTTGCTCCTTGGAAGAAAAGCTATGACCAGCTTAGAGTATTAAAAAGCAGAGACATTACTTTGCCAACAAGAGTCCGTCTAGTCAAAGCTATCGTTTTCCCAGTAGTCATGTATGGATGTGAGAGTTGGACCATAAAGAAGGCTGAGCACTGAAGAATTAATGCTTTTGAACTGTGGTGTTGGAGAAGACTCTTGAGAGTCACTTGGACAGCAAGGAGAGTCAACCAGTCCATCCTAAAGGAAATCGGTCCTGGATATTCATTGGAAGGACTGATGCTGAAGCTGAAACTTCAATACTTTGTCCACCTGATATGTAGAGCCAGCTCATTGGAAAAGACCCTGATTCTGGGAAAGATAGAAGGCAGGATGAGAAGAGGATGACAGAGGATGAGCTGGTTGGATGGCATCACTGACTCAATGGACATGAGTTTGAACAAGCTTCTGGAGATGGTGAAGGACATGGGAGCCTCATGTGCTACAGTCCATGGGGTCACAAAGAGTCGGACATGATCAAGTAACTGAACAGCAAACAGGAGCAACTGTGGCAGAAAGAGTGAGGAAATGGATGTGGGAGCAGAGCGGAGAAAATAAAGGAATGGATCTGTTGGTAAAAGAAGAAAGATGAATGAAGGGAAGTAGTAAATGAGAAATGAGCAATTAACCTGGAAGGAAATTTGAAATTCCACTCAAGACTTTTTTTGCATGGAGGCCTCTTCAAGAATGTGCTTGCATGCTAAGTCACTTCAGTCATGTCCAACTCTTTGCGACCCCATGGACTGTAGCCTGCCAGGCTTCTCTGTTCATGGAAATCTCCAGGCAAGAATGCTGGAGTGGGCTGCCATGCCCTCCTCCATGGGGTTTTCCTGACCCAGAGACTGAACCCATGTCTTTTAGGTCTCCAGCACTGGCAGGCATGGTTCTTTACCACTGGGACCACCTGGGAAGCCAGATGCATATAAGCACAGCTGGATGTAAAAGAGGCAGCAGGTGAGAGGCAGGTAAAGCCAGCTGCCAGTAAAGATGCCCACGTCATAATCCCAGAACTTGTCCATTTGTCAGTATTTACATGGCAGAGGAGGTTTTACAGATATGACTAAAGTTAAGGACGTTGAGATGGGGAGATGACCCAGAATTATCCAGGCAGGCCATATCTAATCACACAAGTCCTTAAAAGGAGCTTTTTTCCCAAGCTGGAATCTGAGAGAGATGGCCACAAAAGAAGGATTCAACACCACTTTCTGGTTCTGAAATGTCTGTAAAGACCAAAGAGGCCTCTGGAAGCTGGAAAAGGCAAGGAAACAGATTTATCCCTGGAACCTTCAGAAAGGAACACAGCTCTGAAGATGTCTTAAATTTAGCAGGACTTCTGACCTTGAGATTTGTGAAATAATAATTTTTCTGTTTTAAGCCACAAAGTTTGTGATCATTTGTTGCAGCAGTAATAGAGAATGAATACATCTATGGACATCAAAAGTGGAAAATTATCGAAAATCACTGACACCCTGGTATTCCGCCTGTAATCGGTTTCCCATTTAGGCTGGAATTGTTTTTCTTCTCTGCAGAGCAGAGGATGGCTGCTCACAGACTCATTAATATGCATAGATGGTGGCATAATTAGTTGCCACAGGTAACCCCACTCTGGCTGCGTGAACTGAGCCAATGTGCAGACGCCTGGTGCATGGCGAGCAGGGCGGTGCGCATGTGTAAGTCCTCATCTCATAAAAGGAAATGCTTGAATAATATGGAAATGCGCTGGATGTTATTAGCAGGATGTCAGGTTTGACAGTCCGTGTTATTGTGAAAATAAATGAGTTTTGACACAAATAACTTAGGTATGCATTGATTTTTTTAAGCAAATCTTGGAACAAGATGTTATGTATTGTGCTGTAGGTTTACAAAGATTTTGACGGCTATTAGGGGAAAATCATGGTGAAGGATTGTTTATTAATGTATTCATTAAGCTGCTCTAAGGTGTAACAATCATTACTTTCCCCCAAAATGTATACTCTTCCTCTTGAATATTTAGTTGACTCTGGCAACCCATATTTAAGACAATGAGGGGAGAGCCGTCAGCAACAGGAAGACAGAAATAAAGAGAGATCAAATCTCTATCACTGACATCAAAAAAACCTCGCACTGCGTCTTTTAACTGATGGGAATCTTTTCTCTGGGCTATTTCATCTCTGAGCAATCTGAGATATGAACAAAATTTCTATGGTCCATTTCGTTTTATTTCTTTCAGATGGTGGCTCTCTTGACTTTTCTTTCTTCAGAGGCTCTGGTTGACAAACAGGATTCAGCACCTAAGTCAACATTCCTGATACAGATCAGTACCTGGGAGTCTTGACCCAGATTCCCCTGGCATTTGTTCTTGAAAAGCAAAGGAGAGTCGTGCTCAGGGAGGGTCTCTGCCTAAAGGCCGAACGTCTGCAGGAGAAGCTCCAAAGCCATGTTTATGGGCTTGGTGGGGGCTGCCAGCTGGCCCCATTCATTGCCTTTTGGGTGTGGAGGGGAAAAGCTGACAGGTTGTCCCATCAGTGTGTGATCTCCTGGCAGAACCAATGGCTGACTTCCCATGTGAGACGGGGACGGACATCTCTGTGAGATGTGAGGCAAGCTCTGAGACAGTTCTATCCGCGTATGGATAGAGCTTTGCTCGCCATCAGGCAGCTCTGATCTCTGGGGTGTGGGTTACAACTCTGGGAGTGGGAAGTAGACACCAGCATCCTGAGCCCAGATTGATGGGTGTGTGGATATTAGGCACCCATAGAGCCTGCACTGCACAAGGACTGGTTCTCAGTTGCCCCCCTATCCTCTGAGGAACTTGAGAACAAGTTCCTGGGGTTCAGATGAAAACACAGCTTCACTCAGAACAGAAGAGACAAGGTGCTCTTGACCTGCAGCATTCAGATCACTCAACTGTTGGAAAAGTCTAGAAAGGCCACTTAGGGAAGAGGTCTTAAATATGGTGTTGAATGTCTCCAAAGGACCATCAGACTTGAGCAAGCTTCCCTCACCCTCTGGACTACTACTACAGATATGACAGCATCACAAATCCTGCCCTAAGTAGACTTAGGGCCATGGGAGGAGATGGATGTATAGGAAGATGTATATATTTAATGTGCAAGGCCTGGGGTAGCTATAGGCACAGGACATTCAAGGCACAGAAGAGAGCCATTCTGGGTCATCTGACAGCATACCGAAGATTTCCAGTTGCTCCCCTTTGGGGCATATGGCAGGATTCTGTTCCCTCTCTCCTAAAACAGTGGTGATCTTATGATTTGCTTTGCAATGAAATGCGAGCAGAAGTGCTATGTGCCACTTGCAGCTGAAGCTGTAACAGCAGTGCCTGCCTTGGCAATTCTTAAGGCACAGAGATAAAGCCCCATCAGCAGGGCTGAGCCAGAAAGATTCAGAGCAGCGCCTCCAGCCTGTTGGCCATGGCTGTGTACCATAAGCTCGAGCAAGCAATGTCTTGTAGTTTGAAGTCACTAAGATGCTAGACTTGTTTATTATTATAGCATAACCTAACCCATACTGGTTGATACAAGCATTAAATCCAGCTGAAGAATGGTGTTGTGGGGCCTCAGTGAGCAAAGACTTCCTGGAGGAGGGACCCCTGAGCTGAGTCTCAGGTGATGAGATAACTCAGCGATCGATGGCAAGTGTTCCAGTGATAATCAGAAGTCAGAGCATGGACAGCGGCCAGCTCCAGAGAGAACAGTTTCTCCAGCACTTGTTCAGCTAAAGTTATCCCTGGATCACTTAGGAAGATGCTCCAGAATCCTTCCTGGCAATGGGCTCTAGCAGCTGGCTGGCTGGCTGACTGGCTGGCTGGATGAACAGGTGGTGGAAAAGAGGAGCTCAAGTGTGAGCACCCTAATGAAATCTTCTCTGACATTCCTCCTCTCCCCATCCCATCCTCCTACTCCCCACACCAAATCAGCAATTTCTTACTTAGAGTTCTTGGATCTATAGCATGTGCTTCTGTTGTAGCAGTTAAGAAACAACTAATTTACACTAGGAGATTTGGGAAGAATTCCCCAGAGGAGACATTTGACCTTGAAAAAATGTGTAGGCCACACAAGGAGTAGGGTACCTGGAAAGCCTGTAAAGTTCCTTTATTTCTCTTTCCTCACTTACATTCACGCACAATTTAAGTACTCCATTTCATAAGCAAGAAAACGGTAGAAAGAAGAGGTAACTTTACTAATATCACATCAATTGTATAAGAGAACCAATGCTTAAACCAGGACTCAATCTCATACCTAATATTCTTTATCCGGTGCCATATCACTGCACATGAGGGAAGTTCATAAGAAGTTTTAAATTGTGATGTACAGATTTTGTTTGACCTGCATGGGGTTATGTCCCAATAAACCCACTGCAAGTTGAAAATGTTGTTAAGTTGAAAATGCATTGAATACACCTAAACTACTGAACCCCATACTTTCCCAGTCTAACTTAAACAGGCTCAGTATGCTTACTCTAGCTCCAGTGCGGCAAAATCATCCAACACAAAACTTATTTTATAATAAAGTGTGAACTGTCTCTTGTAATTTATTGAATACTGCACTAAAAGTGAACAGCAGATTGGTTGTCTAGATACGGAATGGTTTTGCATGTACTGTTTTCCCCCCATGATCGCATGGCTACCTAGGACCTGTGGCCCAGCATCACAACACATTGTACCATGTATCCGCTAGCCAGGGACATGATCAAAATTCAAAGCATGGTTTCTACTGAATGAATAATGGATATTTACTTTTGCAGAATAGTATATGGAACAGTCATTAAGTCGGGACCCGTCTGTGGACAGAAAATATCACCAAATTATGTTGGTTTCAGTTTATTATATATGAACATAGAAGAGTTTATCATATATGATATCCTTGTTTTATACAAATTGGAGGTTACTTAGGCTGAGCTTATAGAGTTGTGGTGAAAATTAAATAATAAAATATCTGTAATTTGAGCTTTGCTCTCTGTCACTTGCAAGTCCCTCCTGCCTAAGTACCATTGTTCAAAGCACTCGTGTCCACTTGCAGTTCTCTTTAGCCAGCCAGATTCTGAACGCACTTCCTGTGTGTGTGACAAATCTCCTCTGGTGTCAAGCGGAGCCCCCATGCCACCCTAGAAGCCAGAGTTACCAAAACTCACTTTCCCAGCCTCCCTTGCAGGAAGGTACAGGTCAGGACCTAGGTCCTGCCCATCACACACCGCTCCCTGGACTTGCCCAGGGAGACAGAGAGCCATAAGCAGATGACCCTTGTGCCACCAAAGCTATCCAGGTGGTCAAGGTGACAGCATCTCTGTCCAGTCTCTGAAGGCAACAGCATCCATACCTCCTGCAGCATCTAAGTTGGGAGCAGGAGTGACAACTCTCTGCTGCTTTGGGACAAGGCTCCTGACTGCAGAGCCTTGTGGTGGTGGAGGTGGAAACTCAAATATACATGGAGGGAAGTGTAGGGTGTGTTCAAAGCCAAAATCAGGGATAGGATTCTTCAAAAATAGCATGAGAAAGAGAGGACTTGGAAGCAGAGAGGGTGTAAGGAGTCGGCAAGTTGTGTGGCTTCTATGAGTATCGTCTGCGAGTGGGACAGGTGATGGGAGATAACAACCAAAAAAGTAAGTTGGTACCAGATCTCAGGGCAGCCTGTGTACCCACTTGCTATATTAGTTGGGCACTGAAGAGTTAACTCAGCAGGGCTGAGGCAAGACAGCACCTTCCCGAGAAGTATAGACCAGATTTAGTGAGAACACTTGGAAGGTTATTGTGATCATCCTGCTTCAGCCTGGTTAAACCTGTAGGAGTCAGAAACTGGCTATCTCGTCTTCCCCTCGTGTAACTCATAATACCACACACCTTTCCACAGAAGGAAAACAAAAGCAAAGCATCAGTGTAGTCCTAAGAGTCGGAGTAAAATGTGGTGGTTGTACAAGACAGCTTTTAACTTCTCTTCCACCCAAGGAAGCTAAACACCTTGTAAATGCCTCCATCCAGCACTTTATCAGAATGTGAGTTAGGAATCAAAGAACTTAAAGGTGAAGTTCATTCCTCTGGAGAGGGAGTATGGCAACTGTGTACAATTAAAAAATTATTATTTGGTCTTTATCCCTAGTTCCTGATACAGAGCTCCTAAAACCCTTGGAGTCTCCTGAACCATGAAAGCCTTTTGTCGGCTAAAGAGATGACTTAGGTCCAAGCTGTATCAGGTCCCGATACTACCGTGTGCAGCCTTGGACAGCTAATTGATTATGCTGTCTGTGCCTCAGTTTCCTCCACCTTAGCAGAGTTATAACACTTCACAGAGTTGTTTATAAGTAGAGTTGGGACTTCCCAGGTGGTTCACTGGTAAAAGAATCTGCCTACAATGCAGGAGATGCAGGTTCAATCCCTGGGTTGGGAAGATCCCCTGGAGTAGGAAATGCCAACCCACTCCAGTACTCTTGCCTGGAGAATCCCATGGACAGGGGAGCCTGGTGGTCTACAGTTCATAAGGTCACAAAAGAATTGAACGTGATTTAGTAACTAAATAGCAACAATCAGATGAGTTAGTGTAGGCAGAGCACCCAACACACAACACATGTTGACTGCAGTAACAGTCGTAAATATTGTTATAGACAGATTCACCCTTAAAGAGGGGGAAAGAAAGGAATGTTAATAGAGCATCTATTAGCTACTCTGAGTTGGGCTAGGAATGCTATAATTAATTCATTCAAGTTTAAACTCATTCATCTAAGCATGTGATGAATGTCATCCCCTCAACAAGTGCCAAGTCCTGTTCTATGTCTGGGAATAGCACAGTGACCAGAAAATGAAAATCCTTGGTTTTAAGGGAATGGGATTCAGAGAAATTGAATAACTTCCTTTCAGTCACATGTTAGTAAGGGAAACAGTGTGAATTTCAAGTCTGTATTCCTATGACACCTTGGGGTTCTACTCACAACCCCCCAGATGAACTTATTCAAGTTGTCTTGTTTTCAGAGAAGGAACAAATCTTCAAAACGCAGATTAACAATCGTATGATTGGAATACTTTTCTTTGTAACAACCACTGTCTGCTTGATGGTCATCCTTGACAAGCAGGGTCTTGGGACTAGCAATTTGGTGAAACAGTGGGAGGGTGGGACTGACTGAGTCCCAAGCCCTACCCTGGGATTCGTGGCCCATTCCAGCAAAGAAGCTGAAGCTCAGAAGATAGTGTCAAACAAAAAGTGGGGAGCTAGGGGAGGGAGACTATGACTACTTTGGATAAAATGTATGCAAGGAAAGGAAGCTATCATTAATAGCCTCGGGTACATGAAAGAAGAAACTAGAATAAGATTCTACTTGAATCTTGAAGAGGTAGAGGAGAGAAAGATACAGGGAAAAGAGAAAGGTAAAGAAGACACAACATTTTAAAGGACATTCTTGGCCCGCTGCCACCACCATCTTGAACTGAGCTGTCTGAGTTGGGTACAGATATTTCCCCTTGGAATCCTGGTCTGAAGTGTGCAGTGCAAGGCCTCCATATGCGGTTCCCTGTGAGCAAGTGAAACTATACGAAGCATGAAGGGAAAAAAAGATATCCCAGAGAGGAGAACAAGACGGTGGGGAGCAGGTGGACGTGGAGTACATCTCCCTCCACAGATACATCAGGAATACACCTCCAGACACAGAAATGTATGCAGAACAGCAGCTGAGAGCAGACAGGAAAGGAATATATAGAACTACAACTACATAAAACTTGGCAAGATGAGAGAGCTTGGGGGAAAAAACAGGAGTGTTAGTAGGACTGGACCTGCCCTCAGCAGGTGGGGGAACAGAAGCAGGGGTTCGATCCCCACATTGGGGCAATTGTCTGAGTCAGAGGACAAACATTTATTGCTGAGAGTGAAACAGCTGATCTGTGGCAGCCTAAATGGAATGAGAATCGGACAGTACTTGCCGCAGCCATACATACCCTGGACAGGGACGCAGGTCACCTGGAAGGCACAGCGGCTGGGAGCTGGAGTTTAGGGATTGTGGGGCAATCCCAGGGCGAGGGCTGCTGCTGACTTGAGGGAGGAGATCGTGGTGGGAAATGCCTGTAGAGGAAAGCCAGGCAGCCATGGAAGCAAGGCGACACTGGTGAGTCACGTGTAGTGGGTGGAGCCATCACCATAGCCTCTCTCTCCACAGGCCAGTATTGGCAGCTGAACAATAGAGAGGCTGGCCCATCAAACGCCTGATGCACTGAACTACAGAGTAGGACCCCACCCAGGGTGCTCCTTTAAGTGCCTGATGTGCTGAATGACAGACTAGGACCCCACCCAGGGCGCCCCGTCAAGCGCCTGACGCACCAATCTACAGAGCAGGACCCCAGCCAGGGGGCCCCTCTATATGCCTGATGCGCTGAACAGCAGAGAAGGACCCCAGGCAAGGGAGCCCTCTAAGGCCTGAACGGGTGGAGCTACAGAGAGACTGGCCGAAGAGGCCTTCTGATCACCAGCTACAAGAGACTCGAAAAAAGACTCTGAGAGGGTCATAACTCCTGTGGTGGAGGCAGTCCGTGTCCCTGAACACTTGGTGCTGCCAGGGTCCCTGCAAGCTAAATAGCTGGACCACCTTCACGCTCAACTCTCACTGGGGCAGAGCTGCCACAGGCAAAAAATGTCTTGCGTCTATGCATGCAGGGTTGCTTTGGTAGTGTCCAACTCTTTGTGACCTATAGACTATGGGCTGCCAGGCTTCTCTGTCAGGGGGTTCTCCAGGCAAGAATACTAGGGTGTATGGGCCAATATTAGTTGCCATACCCTTCTAGAGCACTGTATTTCCTGCTGCCCTGGCCGCCAACCCCCCTGAGTACCTGGTGCTGCCAGAACCCCTGCGACCCAAGCAGCTGCACCACCTCCACACCTGGCCTCACAGGGGCAGACCCAAGTCCTCCAGGGCAGCCTCAGGAGCAAACCCCAGTGTACGACCACATGCAGAGGTGGAAATAAAACCACAGTTGAAACCCAAGGGCAGTGTGACTAAGGAAGAAGACCCAAACCCTTCCCACCAGCTGTACAAGCTGCAGATTAAATCCACACGATCAACTAGGCAGACTCTGTCTGTGGAATATACAAAAGGACACTGAGAGCTCCCACAAAAGAAAACACACCAGTTCTGACAGCTGTGGGCATTGGAGGCAAGAACACACAAGAGTAGGACCAGACTGGAATCTGAGCTGCCCCCACAGCAGGTCCAGAGACCAGCACAGTGTTGGAGGGCGTCCTAGGGAGGGGAGGTGGACTGTGACTCCCAGTGACAGAAAGGATCCTGACAGCAGTGACTCAAGAAAAACATTTATTATTCTTATGTTTTGACTTGTTCTGTAGAATCTTTTGGATCTTTTTTTCCGCCCCCGCTCCCCCCGTTCACTGGTGCTATGAAATCTGATTAAGCTTTTGAGTTTGTTTTCTTCTCAGTCACATTGTTTTTATGGTTGTTATAAACCTCTGCCTCTACGTTGGGCTTTTGCAGTTCTGTGGAGTTTTCTTTTTCTCTCTCTCTCTTTTTTTTAAATTTAATTTTTAATTTTTAAGCCTATTATTATTTTTTCTACGTTTATTCCTTTGTTTGCTTTTCCTACTGTTCTTTTCCCCTTGCAGTTAACCTTTAATGTATATAAATCTTTATCTACCTCCATTTAACTTTGCATATCTATTCTTTCTTTCCTTTCCTCAACATATTTGTTAGTTTTATTTTCATTGTTTATTCCCCAGTTGTCACCTTCCTTTAGTTTTGTTTTCCAGTTTGTGCTTTAGTTCTGTTTTTAACCGGTAGATAGAATATTTGATTTCTTTGGTTCACCAGGTCAATCTGTTGTACTTTATTTTTCTTGGGATGTCTTGATTTTACGTATGGGTGTATATTCATATGTGTATATTCAGTTACATTTTTTATTGTTGTTATAAACCTCTGCCTCTATGTTGGGTTTTTACAGTTCTTGGAGTTTTCCTTTTTTTTTTTTTTTTCTTTTTTCCCTTCTTCCTTTTTTCTTTTCTATTTTTAAAATTTTAATTATTAATTTTTTAAACCTATTATATTCTTCTATATTTATTCCTTTGTTTATCTTTCCTACTGTTCTTTTCTGCTTGCAGTTAAACTTTATATAAATCTTCTTCATCTACCTCCATTTAACATTGCATATCTATTCTTTCTTTCCTTTCTTCTCCAAATATTTGTTAGTTTTGTTTTCATTGCTTTATTTCCCACTTGTCACCTTGTTTTAATTTTGTTTTCCAGTTTGTGCTTTAGTTAGTTTTGCTCTTAACTGGTAAATATAATTTTTGATTTCCTTTGTTTTCTGGGTCAATCTACTATACTTTATTTTTGTTGGACGGTTTTGACTTTGCTTATGGGTGTAGATGTTTATGTGTATATTCCATTATTTTAATTATCTTTTGCCTTATTTTGTAACTACCATTTGTCTGGGGTTCATCTTTGGTTTCTCATTTTTGGGTATTTGTTTTCATCTCAATTAATGCAGTAACAAACCACTTGTGGAATCTTTGTTCCTGAGCAGAGATCAAGCCCTGAGCCTTTGAAGTGGGAGCACTGACTCCAAGACCCTACGCTACCAGAGAACTAACCCTGCTGCTGCTGCTGCTGCTAAGTCACTTCAGTTGTATCTGACTCTGTGCGACCCCATAGACGTCAGCCCACCTGGCTCCCCCGTCCCTAGGATTCTCCAAGAAAGAACACTGGAGTGGGTGGCCATTTCCTTCTCCAATGCATGAAAGTGAAAAGTGAAAGTGAAGTCGCTCAATCGTGTCCGACTCCTAGCGACCCCATGGACTGCAGCCTACCAGGCTCCTCCATCCATGGGAGTTTCTAGGCAAGGGTACTGGAATGGGTTTCCATTGCCTTCTCTGGAGAACTAACAGAACTAACTTCTCTGGAGTATCAAACAGTGAGAACTCCCACAAAGGAAACCACTTGAATACAAGACCAGGTATCACTCAACCACCAGTAGCACCCTGTGTAGGATGCCTCATTTAAACAACAGACAAAACAAAAATACAAACCCAATCATCAGCAGACAGGATTACCGCCTCACTCAGCCTTCCCATCAGAGGAAAAGCAAACAAACGAACACAAATTCAGCACAAATTTCACCCTATTCAAGCTTACACAAACCCCTGAACCTAACTTAGGAGGGCAGAAGCCAAAAGGAAGAAAAAAATTCAACCTTGAACCCTGGGAAAAGGAGACCTCAAACACAAGAAATTTAAAAAAAAAAAAAAAAAAAAATGAAAAGGCAGAGAAATACCACACAAATGAAGGGAAAAAACTAGAAACATAGAAGTCCAAATAAATGAAGAGTAGATAGGCAAACTACCTGAAAAAAGAATTCAGAAAAATGATAGTAAAGATGATCAAAAACCTTGAAAACAAAATGTAGAAAATGCAAAATTCAATTAGCAAAGACCTAGAAGAATTAAAGAATAAACATAGAATAAACCCAACACAATTACTGAAATTAAAAATATTCTAGAAGGAATCAGTAGCAAAATATCTGAAGCAGAAGAATAAATCAGTGAGCTAGAAGATAAAATGGTGGAAATAATTTCTGAAGAGCAGAATAAAGTAAAAAGAATGAAAAGAACTGAAGATAGTCTCAGAGACCTCTGGGACAATATCAAACACACTAATATTCAAATTATAGGGGTCCCAGAAGAAGAAGAGAAAAAGAAAGAGTATGAGAAAATTTTTGAAGAGATTATAGATGACAATTTCCCCAACATGGAAAAGGAAATAGTCAATCAAGTCCAAGAGGCACAAAGAGTCCCATACAGGAGAAACCCAAGGAGAAACATGCCAAGACACATACTAATCAAACTAACAAGGACTAAACACAAAGAAAGAATATTAGAAGCAGCTAGGGAGAAGCAACAAGAAGCATACAATGGAAACCCTGTATGCTTAAAAGCTGATCTTTCAGCAGAAACTCTGTAGGCCAGAAGGGAATAGCAGGATATATTTAAAGTACTGAAAGAGAAATATCTACAACCAAGATTATTGTATCCAGCAAGAATCTCATTCAAAATTGATGGAGAAATGGAAAGTTTTTCAGACAAGCAAAAGTTAAGAGAATTCAGTACCACCAAACCAGCTTTACAATAAATGTTAAAGGGACTTATATAGTCAAGAAATAAAAGAGAAGAAAAAAGATCTACAAAATCAACCCCAAACAAGAAAATGGCAATAGGAACATATATATCAATAATTTTTTTCCATTTATTTTTATTAATTGGAGGCGGTGAGTGTGGGGTGATCTGAGAGGACAGTATCGAAACATGTATATTATCAAGTGTGAAACAGATCACCAGTCCAGTTTGGATGCACGAGACAAGTGCTCGGGGATGGTGCACTGGGATGACCAATAATTACTTTAAATGTAAATGAATTAAATGCTCCAACCAAAAGACACAGACTGGCTGAATGAATACAAAAATAAGACCCATATATATGCTGTCTACAAGAAACCCACTTCAGACCTATAGAGACTATATGTCTATAAAGACACATAGAGACTGAAAGTGAGAGGATGGGAAAATATATTCCATGCAAATGGGAAGCAAAAGACAGCTGGAGTAGCAATCCTCATATCAGACAAAATATACCTTAATATGAAGAAGATTACAAAAGATAAGGAAGGACACTACATAATAATAAAGGGATCAATCCAAGAGGAACACATAAAAATTGACAGAGACATAAAATGAGAAATTGACAGTAATGCAATAATAGTAGGACACTTTAACACCCCACTCACACCAATAGACAGGTCATCAAATCAAAATTAATGAGGAAACACAAGTCTTAAATGATATGTTAAATGAGATGGATCTCATTGATATCTTCAGGACATTCTATCCAAATGCAGAAGAATACACCTTCTTCTCAAGTGCACATGGAACATGCTCCAGGATAGACCACATCTTGGGTCACAAATCAAATGTCAGTAAATTTATGAAAATTGAAATCATATCAAGCATCTTCTCTGACCACAATGTTATGAGACTAGATATCAATTGTAAGAAAAAAAAACTGTAAGAAACACAAACACTCGGAGATTAAACAACACATTTCTAAATAACCAACAGGTTAGAGAAGAAAACAAGGGAAATCAAAAAATTTCTAGAAACAAATGACAATGAAAACATGACAACTCAAAACTTTTGGGATGCAGCAAAAGCTGTTCTAAGAGGGAAGTTTATAGCAATACAATCATAACTCAAGAAACAAGAAAAACATCAAATAGACAACCTAACTTTACACCTAAAACAACTGGAAAAAGAAGAACAAAAAAAAACTCCCAAAATTAGTAGAAAGAAAGAAATCATAAAGAACCAAGCAGAAATAAATGAAAAAGGAAATGAAAGAAACAATAGCAAAGATTAATAGAACTAAAAGCTGGTTCTTTGAAAAGATAAACAAAGTAGACAAACTTTTAGCCTGACTCATCAAGAAAAAAAGAGAGTAGAACCAAATCGACAAAATCAGAAATGAAAAAGGAGAGGTTACAACAAACAATGCAGAAATACAAAGGATTATAAGAAACTATTATGAACAGAGTGAGTGAGTGAGAGTTGCTCAGTCATGTTCTACTCTTTGCAACCCCATGGACTACACAGTCCATGGAATTCTTCAGGCCAGAATACTGGAGTAGGTAGCCTTTCCCTTCTTCAGGGGACCTTCCCAACCCAGGAATCGAACCCAGGTCTCCCACATTGCAGGCAGATTCTTTACCAACTGAGCCCCAAGGGAAGTCCAAGAATACGGAAGTGGGTAGCCTCTCCCTTCTCCAATAGATCTTCCTGATCCAGGAGTCGGACCGGGATCTCCTACATTGCAGACAGATTCTTTACCAACTGAGCTAACAGGGAAGCCCATTATGAACAACTATATGGCAATAAAATGGATAACCTAAAGAAGTGGACAGGTTCTTAGAAAAGTTCAATCTTCCAAGACTGAACCAGGAAGAAATAGAAATTATGAACAACCCAATTACAAGCACTGAAATTGAAGCTGCGATCAAAAATCTCCCCCAAAACAAAAGCCCAGGACCAGGTGACTTCACTGGAGAATTCTATCAAACATTTAAAGAAGCGCTAATGCCTATGCTTCTAAAACTCTTTTAAAAAACTGCAGAGGAAGGAACACTTCCAAACTCATTCTATGAAGCCACCATCGCCCTGATACCAAAACCAGACAAAGACAACACAAAAAAAGAGAAGAACAGGCTAATATCACTGATGAACATAGATGCAAAAATCCTCAACAAAATTTTAGCAAACAGAATTCAGCAGCACATCAAAAAACTCATATACCATGATCAGTTCAGTTCAGTTGCTCAGTAGTGTCTGACTCTCTGCAACCCCATGAATCGCAGCACGCCAGGCGTCCCTGTTCATCACAAACTCCAGGAGTTTACTCAAACACATGTCCATCGAGTTGGTGATGCCATCCAGCCATCTCATCCTCTATCATCCCCTTCTCCTCCTACCCCCAATCCCTCCCAGCATCAGGGTCTTTTCCAATGCATCAACTCTTCACATGAGGTAGCCAAAGTATTGGAGTTTCAGCTTCAGCATCAGTCCTTCCAATGAACACTCAGGACTGATCTCCTTCAGGATGGACTGGTTGGATCTCCTTGCAGTCCAAGGGATTCTCAAGAGTCTTCTCCAACACCACAGCTCAAAAGCATCAATTCTTCAGTGCTCAACTTTCTTCACAGTCCAACTCTCACATCCATACATGACCACTGGAAAAACCATAGCCTTGACCAGACGGACCTTTGTTGGCAAAGTAATGTCTCTGCTTTTTAATAAGCTACCTAGGTTGGTCATACTTTCCTTCCAAGGAGTAAGCGTCTTTTAATTTCATGGCTGCAATCACCATCTGCAGTGATTTTGGAGCCACAAAAAATAAAGTTGGACTTATTCCAAGAATGCAAGAATTCAATATATGCAAATCAATCAACGTGATACACCATATTAACAAATTGAAAGATAAAGACCATATGATAATCTCAATAGATACAGAAAAAGCCTTGAAAAAAAATTCAGCACCTATTTATGATTAAAACTTCTCAAAAAATGAGCACAGAAGGAACCTACATCAACACAGTAAAGACCATATATGATAAGCCTACAGAAAACATCATTCTCAATGGTGAAAAACTGAAAGCATTCCCACAAGATCAGGAACAAGACAAGGGTGTCCACTTTCACCACTATTATTCAACATAGTTCTGGAAGTCCTAGCTATAGCAATCAGAGAAGAAAAAGAAATAAAAGGAATCCACATCAAAAAAGAAGAAGTAAAGCTCTCACTGTTTGCAGATGGCATGATACTGTACATAGAAAACTCTAAAGATAGTATCATAAAACTACTAGAGCTAATCAGTGAATTTAGAAGGTTGCAGGATACAAAATCAATACACAGAAATCACTTGCATTTCTATATACTAACAGTGAAAAATTAGAAAGAAAAATTAAGGAATAAATCCATTCACCATTGCAACAAAAAGAATTAAGTACTAGGAATAAACTTACCTAAGGAGACAAAAGAACTGTACACAGGAAATTATAAGACACTAATGAAAGAAATCAAAGATGACATAAACAGATGGAAAGATATTCCATGTTCCTGGGTCAGAAGAATCAATATTGTGAAAATGAGTATACTACCAAATGTAATCTACAGATGTAATGTTATCCCCATCAAATTACCAATGGCGTTTTTCACAGACCTAGAACAAAAAATTTCACAATTCATATGGAAACACAAAAGACCCCAAATGGCCAAAGCAGCCTTGAGAAAGAAGGATGGGGCTGGAGGAATCAACCTTCCTGCCTTCAGATTACACTACAAAGCTACAGTCATCAAGACAGTATGGTACTGGCACAAAAACAGAAATATAGAACAATGGAAGAAGATAGAAAGCCCAGAAATAAACCCATGCACCTATGGGTACCTTATTTTTGACAAAGTAGGCAAGAATATACAATGTGGCAAAGATAACCTCTTCAATAAATAGTGCTGGGAAAATTGGACAGCTACATGTAAAAGAATGAAATTAGAACACTTCCTAACACCATACACACAGATAAACTCAAAATGGATGAAAGACCTAAATGTAAGATCAGAAACTATAAAACTTTTAGAGGAAAACATAGGCAGAACACTTGATAACATAAATCAAAGCAAGATCCTCTATGACCCACCTCCTAGAGTAACAGAAATAAAAACAAATGTAAACAAGTGGGACCTGATTAAACTTGAAAGCTTTTGCACAGCAAAGGAAACTATAAGCAAAGTGAAAAAACAACCCTCAGAATGGGAGAAAATAATAGCAAATTAAACAACTGACAAAGGATTAATTTCCAAAAATATACAAGCAGCTTATATAACTCAGTACCAGAAAAACAAACAACCCAATTAAAAAGTAGGGAAAAGACCTAAACAAAAATTTCTCCAAAGACATACTGATGGCTAACAAACACATGAAAAGATGGTCAACATTGCTTATTATTAGAGAAATGCAAATCAAAAGAACAATGAGCTATCACCTCACACCAGTCAGAATGGCCCTCATCAAAAAGTCTACAAACAGTAAGTGCTAGAGAAGGTGTGGAGAAAAGGGAACACTCTTGCATTGTTGATGGGAATGTAAATTGATACAGCCACTATGGAGGATGGTATGGAGATTCCTTAAAAAACTAGGAATAAAACCACCATATGACCCAACAATCCCACTCCAAGGCATTACCCTGAGGAAACCAAAAGTAAAAGACACATGCATCCCATTGTCCATTGCAGCAGTATTCACAATAGTTAGAACATGGAAGCAACATAAATGTCCATCAACAGATGAATGGATAAAGAAGTTGTGGTATATATATATATATATATATATATACAGTGGAATATTACTCAGCCATATAAAAGAACACATTTGAGTCCGTTCTAGTGAGATGGATGAACATACTATACAGAGTGAAGTAAGTCAGAAAGAGAATGATAAATATCATATTCTAATGCATATATATGGAATCTAGAAAAATGATACTGAAGAATTTATTCACAGGGCAGCAATAGAGAAACAGACATAGACATAGAGAATAGACTCATGGACATGGGGAGAGAGGAGGAGAGGGTGAGATGTATGGAAAGCGTAACATGAAAACTTACATTAGCATATGTAAAATAGATAGCCAATGGGAATCTGCTGTATGGCTCAGGAAACTCAAACAGGGGCTCTGTATCAACCTAGAGCGGTGGGACGGGGAGGGAGGTGGGAGGGAGGTTCAAAAGGGAGGGGATATATGTATACCTATGGTTGATTCTTGTTGAGGTTTGACAGAAAACAACAAAATTCTGTAAAGCAATTATCCTTCAATAAAAAACAAATTAATTAAAAAAAAACACATTCTTGGAAAATAAAACATAATAAACATGAAAAACAGCAAAAGAGTTGGAAGATAAAGTTCAGGAGATTTCCAGGGAAGTAGAAAAGAAAGAACTAGAGGTAGAAAATAGAAGATGTTAGAAGAATGAGCCAGAAGGTCCAACATCCCAATGATAGGAGTTTTGAAAAAGTAAAGGGGAAGGAAATCATTAATAGGTCAAGAAGTTTCCCAAAATGGAAAGATATGAGTTGTTAGAATGAAGAGACCACCAAGTGGGCATAATAATAGATGCAAATTGACCCCTACCATATGGGCTCAGAGTGTGCACAAAGAGATCATATCCAGAGAGTCAGAAAGCAGAGTGTCTTAAGACTTCTCAAAGGGAACTCCAGGAGAAGAAAGATAAAATTATGTGGAAAATTATTTCCAACCTAAAATCCATTCAAGCTATCAATATGATCAGAGAATAAAGAATTTCAGGAATGTAAAGTCTCAAAAACTGTTCCCCTCAAGATGCTGATAGACAGTGTGCTCCACACAGAGTAAATCAAGAATGGGGAACACCCAGGGTGCAAGAAGAAGAAGAATCCAGGAGAGAGGAGCTCAGGGAACTGCAGGAGGGTGGTGGACACAGAGTCGCACATAGTGCTGCGCAAATCAAGGGTTAGGCAAGGTGACGGCTGTCGTTAGTAAAATCGCTGCTGTCACAATGCTTTGCAACCCTAAGATGAAAGAACCTGGCTTAGATCATCACCTCTCATTTACTCATCCAAAATACCTGCTCTGTGCCCCATGCCCATGGAGTTACTGAAAGCATCCTTCTTTCACCCCACTGAAGAACCCAGAGCCACCCACTCCCCCGTGGCTGTATTCCCAGCAGATGCCAGTGTGAGACACAAGTGCCTGCTTGTCCAGATCCCCAGATCAATGATCTCTGACTCCCAGGACTTTCAAGACCCTGCCTGCTGACTTTCCCTGGAGAGGGTCCTGCAAATCCCGAGTCAGTGAATCCAGACTGAAATCGGTAGCTATGTATCTTATCATTTTGTATCTCCCATCTTCTTCTGAAACAGCAATGCTACCTTTTCCTTGCATAACTTGTTTTGTGCTGGCCACAGAGGTACTCAAAACCAAACAGTATATTGTTTCTGGTTATATTCTGAGGGAACTAAAATATAAAGGAATAATTGACACAAAATTGGGGATGGGTGGAGTAAAAGGAATGGGCAGGGAAATGGTACCCGGAGTCTCCCCAGGCACTAACAAAGTTCTAGCTCTTTACCTTACCGGTGGGCTTATGGGTGCTTGTGTTACTGCTTTTCTTTCACCCTTCCAGATACTTCTTTTTATACATTTACTTCTATTATATCTATAAAAATATGAAATTATAAAACCTCATGTCATTATTATAGAATGCGAATCAGAATAAAAGATTCCTTTTTTAAAATCCTGAAAAATGGGGAAGAGTATAGGGATGCATCTTTAAAGCATGGTTTTTCCGTGTAAAAAAATTATTTAATGCCAGATTATATATTATTTGGTTTGGAGCCAAATGAATACAAGCTTTAAAATTTATGCTGTATCATCAAAATAGACTTATAAAAAGAAAGAAGCTGCTTTTATAACCTGATATATGGAGTTCTTTCATTTTGCACTTTAAAAAAATCAGTGCCCACCCCCACACACACACACACACTGTCTCTGAATTTTGATTTTAAATGATGAGATAGAAGAATTATAACTGTTATTTCAAGAAATTCTCAAAAAGCACCATGTAGACATGTATAACAAATGGTATAAACAGCCGTGGTTTGTAGATTGGATGATTATCCTCAACTGTCATGTTTGTGTCCAAAAAGAATAACAATTACAATGCATTCAAACACTTCAAATATGCTTAAATTCGTGAGTTCATATTGATATCAAATTTTAAAGAATACTTATTAACTGCCTTATGAGAATGGTAGGGAGCTACATCATTTTGGAAACAGGCAAGTAAAAAGAATCAAACACAATTTTTTGCCTTTCTTATGAACTATACCACTGAGTAAATAAGAGAAAGTTTATCTTTCCAGAAGTATTCTCACTAATAAATAAAAAATCATAACAGATTAAAGTATCAGCATTTTACAACCTAAAGCAATAAAAGACCAAAACTACCATTTGCCATGGTGGAGCTACTGTGATTACAGAAAGGACCGCCAGACACAAGGGGCCTAGTGACAGAAGCACCAACAAGATCTGTGAATTAGCCTTGCAAAAATACTCAGACATAACCTAGATATTCTCAAATCATTAGATCTAACTATGAGTTTACAGGATATACATCTAGAACAATATATGAAGAATACTTGGAGGGCACAACCATAAAAAATTCAGACAATGAAAAATTCTGTAGAACAAACAACCTGGTTTCTTCATTAAATACCTGTGAGAGAGAGAACGTCTACAGAATAAAAGAGAATTAAAGGCAAAAAATCACTAGTAATGAGGGTATGATTCTAATCCTAATTCAAATGAAGACACTGTAAAAAATTATGAGACCATCTGGAACACCTGAACATGGATATTTCATAATATTGTTAGGTTGTAGGTGAGATAAAGATAGAGTAACTGTGTATATGAAAAAAAAAAAAAGCTTTATCTTTTAGAGATGTATGCTCAAATGCCACCAGTAAAATAGACTGATGTCTAAGATTTGCTTCAAAATAACTCAGGGAGCTGGAAATGGGTGGCTGTGGGGATAAGATTGAGCAAGACTGGTCATCTGTCAATAATTGTGGAAGCCAGTGATGGCTACATAAGATTTTCAAATTACTCTCTTTACTTTTATATTTTTTTGAAATTTTCTCACAAGAGAAATTTTAAAAGTTTTTGCCTCAAATAAATAGTAAATTACTGTGTGGATCACAACAAACTGTGGAAAATTCTCAAAGGGATGGGACTATCGGACCACCTTACCTCTCTGCTGAGAAACCTGCATGCAGGTCAAGAAACAACAGTTCGAATTGGACATGGAACAATGGACTGGTTCCAAATTGGGAGAGAAGTATATTAAAGCTGTGTATTATATTGTCACCCTGCTTATTTAACTTCTATGTAGAGTACATCATGTGAAATGCCAGGCAGGATGAATCATAATCTGGAATCAAGATGCAGGGGAAAATATCAAGAAACTCATATATGCAGAAGATACCACTCTAAGGGCAGAATGTGAAGAGGAACTAAAGAGCATCTTGATGAAGGAGAAAGAGGAGAGTAAAAAAGCTGGCTTAAAACCCAACATTCAAAAAACTAAGATCATGGCATCCAGTTCCATCACTTCATGGCAAATAGATGGGGAAAAAGTGGAAACAGTGATAGATTTTATTTCTTGGGCTCCAAAATCACTGCAGATGGCGTCTGCAGCCAAAAATTTAAAATACACGTGCTCCTTGGAAGAAAAGATATGACAAACATAGACAGTGTATTAAAAAGCAGAGACATCACTTTGTTGACAAAGGTCTGTATAGTCAAAGCTATGATTTTTACAGCAGTCATGTACGGATATAAGAGTTGAACCATAAAGAAGACAGCACTGAAGAATTGAAGCTTTCAAATTGTGGTGCTAGAGAAGACTCTTGGGAGTCCCTTGGACTGTAAGGAGATCAAACCAGTCAATCCTATAGGAAATCAACTCTTAATATTCATTGGAAGGACTGATGCTGAAGTTGAAGCTCCAATACTTTGGCTACATGATGCAAAGAACTGACTTGTTGGAAGATGCTGGGAAAGATTGAGGGCAGGAAGAAAAGAGGATGATAGAAGATGAGATGGTCAGATGGTATCACTGATTCAAAGGACATGAGTTTGAGCAAACTCAGGGATATAGTGAAGGACAGGGATGTTTGGCACGCTAAAAAGTTCATGGGGTTGCAAAGAGTCGGACATGACTGAGCAACTGAACAACAATAAAATATTTGTGGTATATATGATTAACAAAGGGTTTCTGACATTAATACAAAAAATTTCTTACCTATAAATGAGAAAAAGAAGTCACAAAAGCACAAAGAATATGGACATGCTTCACCAGAAATGAGATACAAATGGCCAATGAATATGTGAAAAAGAATTTGAACTCCTTAAAATTAAAGAACTACAAGAAGTGAGCCTAATTCTGGAGAAGAAAGTGAAGGAGTAATTATGAGATTTCTCATAGACTGGGGAGAAAAAGAAGGGTCAGCTTCCAAGCAAGTCTCTTGAGATATGCTGTATACTCTGTATGTGTGTGCACACATAAATAAAATATATGAACAAAGCCAAGAAGATAACTTTAAACAGTTATAGACATTCTTACTTCATTAAACACATAATTGGGATAAAAATAGACCAAAAATTTTCATCTAAAAAGAAAGTGCTTCAAAATTATTTTAAATGAGATGGTACCTTGTATTCTGCCTGGGACTCCAGTCCTATAAGTTAAAATATTCTCAAAGAAAACTTTAATGCCAACATAAAGGGTGTCGTCCATGCCAAAGACAATTCCCCAAGACATGGAAGATGACTGAGCAGACTCTAAGATGTTTAAAGCCACCTTAAGTAAGGAAAATGCTGATAAGTTCCTGACATTACCAACCCCACTTTCCAGTGGGAAAAAAAATGCTATTGTTACAAATAAACAACACTATACATCATGGAGTTAAACAAAACACACAACAAACTAAATTTAAAAAGTGAAAACAATAGCAAATTACCATTAAAAGTAAAAAGTAGCAACAGCTGAAAAATGAGACCAACTCTAAAAACATTTATGATGCAATTTTTTTCCCCAAATTGGGACAAGTTCAACTCACTGAGCATGGACATCCAAGAGATATACAACCTGACTAGTATTGCATGTCAGAATATTTTTTCCAATACAAAAATAATTCAGGAATATCTACTCATTTAACAAAATTCAGCTGAGACATAAATGGAGAATGAAAAGCGTTTGCCTTGACCTTCTCCCACAATACAACTATAACAAAGGAGAACAAACCTAACTCCACGTTAGACCTGCTTCTTTAGCTCTAACCCTTGTGCCTTCTTGCCTGTGCTTAGTCATGCTGGCTCTGCACCTTTGTAAAAGAAAGTTGCTATAGCCTGAAATATACTTAATAGCCCATTCTCAAGGCTCTGACCTTTCAAAGCATAACACTTTTCCGTTTATGTAAGATAAAAGCTGCAGAACAGAAAATAACAATTGTCTTGTTGGAGGTTTACAGGAACTTTGTGACCAGACCTACAGCTGCAAGGACAAAGGATTCCTTCTCTAAGAAGTTGGCAACAACCAGCCACACCTCCTCCCTTTTGGTATAAAAGAAGCCTGAATTCTAACTTTGGAAAGACGGTTCTTTGGGACACTAGTCCACCATCTTCTCAGTCTGCTGGCTTTCTGAATAAAGTGGCTATGCCTTGCCTCAACAGCTCATCTCTCGCAGTATGTTGGTCTGTCATGAGGCAAGCAGTATGAGCTTGGAGTCAGTAACACAACTTGCAAGAGGAGATATAGGTAATGGGGAAGAGAAAAGAGTTCTATTTGATAGCCAAAGTATGGAAACAAATAAAATGTCTGTCAACAGAAGAATGGATGAAGAAAAATAGGGTGTATACATACAATGGAATATTATTCAGCCATCAGTCACATCAAATATTTAACTTTTGTTTTTGGTGTGAGTATTTAAATTCTACTCTCTTAGCATATTTCAATCACATTTGACCCCTGAGCAACCCAAGTTTAAACTGCACAGGTTCACTTACACATGGAATTTTTTCAATCCATACATACTACAGTACTACATGACTCAAGGTTGGCTGAATCTGCAGATGTGGAACCACAGATATGGAAGATGGACTGTACAATTTAGGCAGACATTTTACTTCAAGAAGAACTGGCCTGCCTAACCTGCATGTCGCTCAAAGGTCAATATCATATAGGGTTATCAACCATAGCGTAATGTTATACATTAGATCCTTAGGGTTTATTCATCTCATAACTGAAAGTGTGTACCTATTTACCAACTTCTCCCTATCTCCTCCATTACTCAGTTCTTGGCAACCATCATTCTATTCTGTTTCTATGAGTTTGATATTTTATTTTAGATTCTGGGTATAAGTGATACCATGCAGTATGTGTCTTTCTTTGTCTGAACTATTAAACTTGGCATAATGCCCTCCAGATTCAACCTTGTTGTTGTACATCACAGGATTCCCTTCTCTTAATTACCTTGATACAGCAAATCCTTTTACAATGTATATGTATATCAAGTCATCATACTTACATGTTAAATATCTTACAATTCTATTGGTCAACTATACCTCAATAAGCTTTAAAAAAGAGTTCTGTTTGCACTATTTTGTCTAAGATGACTATAAACATAGACCCAGTAGTAATGTCTAATAGATAGTTCGATAAGAGTTTGGTGCTCCCAAGAGAAGGCAGACCTGGAGATACAAACGGATGAGTCACCAGCACTGAGGTGATATTTAAACAATGGGATTGAATAAGATTCTATAAGGAGAGAATAGAGATTAAAAGGGGGCAGGATTGTGAACAAAGCAGTGGGCACTCTAGCTTTAAATAAAGTCAGAAATATAAATTAAAATGATAGAAGTGAGTTTAACATTTGTTCTTTGCTCTCTGAAAATTCATTGATGCTAATTTTAAAAGAAAAAAAGCTAATCTAATTTGATTAGTGTGTTTCACCAGACTGGCAGTCCTCAGTCATCCTCCTAATTCTAGAAAATGAGCTGTGCCTTTTCTTCTAGGCACCTATCACACGCCTCTGCTATCATTGATGAGGCATCCAGTCATTTTCATTGTGGGATATTTGGTGCTTCCAAACCTTTGAGCATAACTTAGCACTGAACACAGGATATCATTGACAGAACTATGGGCCCATCGGGAATGCTGCTCATGTGTGTCATCTGCTCTAATTTAATTTCTCCAGTGTAAGAAAAGTCTTCAATTGCAATTTGGGCAGAGTATGAGTAGGCAGCTCCCAACAGTTAACGACAAATGCATTTCTCTAGCTATTGAGCTTCAAATTGAAGGAGGAGAGAAGAAAAGAGCTGGAGATCATCTGTGAAAAACTTTCATCCAGTTTGGCCTCCCATTCCCCACTAGTTTGTCCTTTCTTTCTGTTTTCTTCTCTGCCAAAAGGGAGAAAACCTTAGCTGGATGAAAGAAGCACTGTTGAGGTCCTTCACCGATCATTTTGGGAATTTCCCTGCAATAGTTACATTATGTGATGACTAGGCTTCGCTATGGTCCAGTTGTTTGGTCAAACTCTAGTCTAGATGCTCACATTTTAATCAAATTACCCTCCATAGTACAGGTAATTTAATCGGTTAAAGGCCTTTTTAAACAAAGACTCAGGACTCCTGAAGAAGCAGCACTCCTGCTTCAAGACCGCAACATAGAAACCCTGCCTGAGTGTCTGGCCTACAAATTTCAGAGTGAAAACTCAAGCATCAACTCTTCCCTGAACTTCCATTCTGCCCATCTGTGTGAACCAAGTCCTGAAAATTAATCAGTCTCAGTAGACAGATAGGTAGGTGATAGGTAGATTGATAGTTATAGATGATAGATAATCATAGAAGACAGATGATAGATAGATGATAGAGGTAGATCCATCTCCTATTGGTTCTATTTCTCTGGGGAATCATGTCTAATAAATTTTCTTCCTCTCTTTCTTCAGCCTTTTCACCACATCTGCCCAGATAAATGCAAAGTGACAATCTGCAGCCCTTGTAGAAGGCTTTGTGCCAGAGGCTGAGGAGTAAGGTGACGTGCTGTGACCCCGGGCAATTTTGACTCCAGCACTTCAGAGTCATGTGGACAAGTGAGACGAACTCTGAGCCTCAGTGACTGGACAACAAGGACTGGACATGGACTCCACATCTGAGCTCAATGTGCTTTTCAAAATCAGCATGTAAATGCTCTTATAAGAAGCCAAGAGCTTTTTCTCCGGTGCTATCTATAACATCAAGGTAAACAGATTTAAGTAAATCATCCCAAGGAACTGTCTAAGGGAGAAGGAGGAGATGGTCCCTCAACTTCTGTACAATGTTTCCTTAACTGAGTTTTTCCTGTCATTCAGTTTCTGATACAACCAACCAAATGGCTCTCAGTACTCACCATAATCAAATTTTTACATGAAATTAAAGCACACCCCTAGTCTGTAGAGAATTTGAACTCTATTAGAATAAACAATATGTTATAGTTGGTTGATCTCTTTTGAGGGCTTCCCAGGTGGCACTAGTAGTAACGAACCCACCTGCCAATGCAGGAGACATAACAGATGTGGATTTGATCCATGGGTCAGGAAGATCCCCTGGAGGAGGGCACAGCAACCCACTCCAGTATTCTTGCCTAGAAAATCCCATGGACAGAGGAGACTGGCGGGCTGTGGTGCATAAGGTTGCAAAGAGTCAGACCCTACTGACGTGACTTAGCACACACACCCTATCTCTTTCAATTAAAAGAGTAATAATAAGAAAGAAAAAGTAAACTCACAAAGAACTAAATAATGCAGTCTTAAGCCTTTGTTCAAAGAGAATCACACCCACCCAAACCCATGTTCAGGCTTCAGGGGACTTTTTTCTTTGGGCCAAATCTGGAACTAGATGGTCTCAGGTTTAAGGAATGCCTTGTTGCATAGGTAGGAGTTTGGAGAAGTACAGAGTCTGATGACTTAGGTGGTAACACAGAGATTTAACAGAAAGGCCACTGAATTTGGAATCAGGAATTCTAGGTGGCCCCTTCCACCTTTTAGCTACATGGCTTCAAGAAAGGCAATCACCTCAACCTCAACTGTTTATCTTTAAAATGGATTAACAAACTAACAGTTTGTTTAGTTTTTTTAATCAAATAAGTGTAAGTGCTTTGTGCTGTATTTTACTAATATGAGCTCTATATTACATGATGACACTGCATACGAGGCTTAGTGGTTTCATCTTAGCAAAAAATCCAGAAAGGGATTCCCTGCTCTTTATTCTTCACACATTGCACAGAATTCCAGAAAAAAACAATCCCCCTTCTGGTCATGCCCTACCTGATGGTTAAGACTGACTGTTTCACTACCCAGGGGAGTAGTGAGATCGGAGATCTTTCCTAGCCCAAGTATCAGACTTTTTCACAAGATGCCTAAAGCAGGAGAGGCAAATGTTAGGAGGCTCGGGACTGACTCTCAGTCTCAGGGGTAGAAGGTTTGCTTTCAGGACCAAGTTCTCAAGTCGTCTCTTTCTTCACCCTAGCTGTAGGAGGTGTGTGAACTCTGGAGACACTTGGGTATCTGTGCATCCCAAGAACAGCAAACCCTGCACCTCCTTAACCAGGCAGAGAAATCTCAGAAGTCTCCCAAGCCTGACTTAATGTAACATTGCTACAGAGAGCTGAATGGACACCATTTTCTCTGGGGATCTATTTATATTATCACATGACAGGCGTCTCCCAACAGGACCAGATCCATAAAAGGGGGAACCTGAGCCATAAAAGAGGAAAGTTCTCTTATAGGAACAGCAGTCATCTGTTGGAGGCTGGCCACTGGACTCAGGATGAAGCCAGGACCCAATAACAGGGCTCAGAGAGCAGAACTGAGCAGGAATGGTGAGAAAATGTGACTGGAGCCAAATAACAAGTAACGGCTAACCTTCAGTTAGTACTTTACTATACCAAGCTTCCTGATAAGCATTAACATGATCTATTTCATTTAACCCTCATTTAGACAGTGTGAGGCAAGTACTCTGTAGTGTCCAACTTACAGATGGGGAAACTGAGGCTCAGGGTGGGTGTATCTAGTCCAACATGGCACCAATGGCTGCAGAGGATTTACAATCAGGGATCTGAACCTCTATGCACTCTGCTGTCTTCCCAGGATATCGCCTCCTTATTACAAGCCTCATTTATTTTGGTCATCTTAAGCATTTTCTCAATGACCCAAATAAATAATGTCCAATTGAAAACTGTTGATCAAGGATCAGTGAGTATGAGTGGCAATGGGAACCAAGGGAGCAGCTGGTAGAAAAGAACCTCTTGCTTCTACCAGATGGCATTTATTTGGCCTGGCATTTATTTTAGCCAAGTCTGTTCCTCAAAGCGGAAGCCAAATACTTGATGAGGAGGATCAGTTGGCTATGTTCATCAGTCACCTGAGATATGTGAGGTCCTAATAGGCTACTTTTTACCATATATACTAAAACATATCTAGATACAGCGGTGTCATTGCCTCCACTGTAAAGAAAAACATCAAGATTATAAAAGCAAAACATAGGTGCTTCCATCAAATAGATGAGAAATTAACAATAACTTCTATCTTGCACGTAATTATAATTGCCGCAGGGTAGCTGATGCCTTCAGCTTGGTAGATGCAGGGATCTCTGATTTGAAAGCCAGTTAGCCTGAATATCTCACTGATGCTTTTCAGGTGGGCTTTGTGCTGTTAGATCTCTGAGAGGAGGTGCCAGGCATCCAAGGCAAATGAAAACCTCAGGATTTATCCCCTGCTGAATGTATGGTTGTCTCCAGGTAAAACCCAGTAAGAAGGGAACAAAGGGGAAAAAAGAAGCTTGCTAGCTACCCCGTGTCCTCTGGTTTGGAGAGATTATGCTTGACGCTGTGAAAAAAATAATGCTAATAACATCTCCATGGCTTCTCAACATATGTCCTCACCCTGTCCTGTTCAAAAAGGAATATGCAGTCCTCTGCCATCCGCCCCTGCTTGGATTTGGTCTCCCCACATGCCTGGGGGTCAGGGCACATCAACTTATGACGGGAGTCTCCAGCAGAACAGGAGGTGCAGCCCACGCGCAAAGCCACGCGAACCGCGGTGACAGGCTCATTTAGAAACAAGTGAGAGGTTAAGTACGAAGTGCATGACGGAGGCAAGACCGAGTTTCCCTTTCCCCCTTCCTGTCGGTTAGAATTAGAAAGTGCCTATGAGCAGCGTGTGTCAAGAATATGAACGTGAGATGTCATTTCGGCTGCCTCTAATTGAAGCCAGGATAAATGGAGTGGAAAGGCAGCATCTAATCCAATCAAAACATGAAAAAGGTATTTTGACATGTAAATTACAAACTTCCTGTGTATTTTGTCTCCCCAATTACACCCTCCCCTGTCATGTTTTTTTAAATTATATCTTAATCTCCCAGTCTCCTAATAATTATGTCATCATTCTTGGGCCTTGAACACTGTGTAATGGTATTTTATGGGATATGCCATTCATTATTAACTAAACTCACTTTCTGTCCCCAGTGATACCATATCTCACCGTGTTCAAATATGCCTGGTGTCAGCTTTGTAAATGCTACAGCAGTTCCACTCTCTGCTTCACGATTACATGGAAGTGAACTGGTGAAGCACTTTTGGACAGTTAATCCGACTCATCAGTATTTTACGTGGGGATGGCCGACACCTTTTTCTTTTTAAATGGGATGAGCAGTTGGTTTAAAATATAAATCTCTCATCTTCGGGGCTCATTCAAATAGTGCCTTGCACAGAGATTTTACTACTGCTCTTAAAGTAATAGCTGATATTGAGATCATACAACTGAGATCCCAAGAAGAAGTCAGATAGTAAAGAAAAACTGTAGTTTGGTATGCAGAGAGCAGTGACATGGCACGGGTGGGAAGCACTGGTAAATACTATTATAAATTGTTCCCAAGCAGGAGAAAACCTTCAAAATCATGGCCCATGGTTCCTGGATTTATGGGTCAAAAAGATAATAACAATAACAGCTACCAGGTAAGAGAAATTCACCAGGTCATTCTGTTCTTAGGAGGCAGAAACTAAGATTCCTCAGGGCACCAATGGGACCACACCAAGGTCCTGTCAACCATGCCCCAGAGCCCCTGGTGCTACATTCCAGAGCCAATACATCACCTATGGGACCACCTATAAGCAGGAGTGAAGCATCCCTGAGAAACTCACCCAAGGCTTGGACCAGGGTGGCAGCATGTCAGGGAGCAGCACATAACACTGAAAGTTACCACTGAACAACCTCAGCTACTAAAAAACCACTGATCTCTTCAAACACTTTCTTCAAAAGGCTATCTTTGAATACAGGGCTTATTCACACTTAGAGGAGCGGAGTAGAACAAAAAGAGGAATTGCGTTCAGAAAGATGAAAGTTCTCATCCAGGAAACACTCCACTCTAGTTCTTGACCTCGGGAATATCAGCAGGCCTCCCTGACCCAGCCTCAGGGTGCTCACCTGTAGGACACAGGTAATAATACCATAGCTGCCATGGGGACAGATGCAAGCAGACTTCATTGTCTGTACATAGTGTACTTTTAGGACTTCTCAAGTGGCGCTCATGGGAAAGAGCCCACCTGCCAATGTAGGCAGATGTTAAGAGACACAAGTTTGATCCCTAGGTTGGGAAGAGTCCCTGGAGGAGGAAATGGCTTACCCACTCCAGTATTCTCGCCTGGGGAATTCCATGGACAGAGCAGCCTGGTGGGCTACAGTCCATGGGTTCCGAAGAATTGGACATGACTGAGCAATAGACCACTTGTACTTACAGTGTACTTTAAACACTAAATAGCCAAAACTAGAACATTAAAGTTAAAACTGCTGGATCTGTGTCCCTGTTCTACCACTCATTAGCCCTCTGACCTCAGTTTCTACTTTTTTAAAAAACAGGTACAATAATGGATCTCCCAGAGTTAAAAAGGAGTAATAATGCCAAAACTTCAGCCTCTGTGCACCGGTGCCGAATCAAATCTCAAAGACAGAGTTTTGTGTGAAGTAGAAAAGAACAGATCTATTACTTTGCCAGGCAAAGGTGGACGCAGTGGATGCCTGCTCTCAAAGAACTGTGTGTCCCAACCTAGGAGAATTTGGTTAGGAGTCTAATAGCAACAAGGGGACAAGGGGAGATTTGCTGGTAAGACGGGTGTGTGCAGGGCCTGCACTCTAATCTGGTCTCAGGGAATCCTGATGAGTTTCTTTTGAATGAACAAATTCCATTTGTTGTGTTTTAAAGTTTAAATGTGTCCCTTGAGGTGGAACCAGGACCCTGCCCCAAGGCTACACTGCATTCCTGGCTGTTCCTCCCTTGTCTTTGCAGCCCCTCCCTTCCCAATTTAGCAGCTGTTTGAATCTCTGCCCTTTGGAGCTCAGGGAAAGCCTTGGGGGCTTGAGTCAGTTTCCTGCAAGAAACAGGGGATGGAAAGGCTTCCCCACCCAGGGCTTTGGTTTCAGTAATGTGTGCTTCAGGGTTTTACTGGGTACCTGGCATGTGTGAGCTGTTGAATGGCCATCAGGGCCATAAACTTTTCTACTGGAAGCAAGTCTAAGTGAAAGATTGAAACATGAGACTGGGAGGGGGAATGCCAAAGATGATCCAAATATGTGGGCCCACTGCCTGCTGTGGGCAGGTCATTGAGATCACATCAGCTGCCACATTGAATCCTCTGGCTGGATCCAATGTGATAGCCAGAAACAACATAGGTGCCTCGGAGTGTTCCATTTGGAGCATCCTCTGAAAAAGAATGAGGTGAGTTGTTCCATTTTTACTGAAATCCATGAGTATACGAGGGCTTCACAGGCCATCTTACCCACCCACCTCCTCAGGTGTGGAAGGGAGGTTTTGGATACTGGCAGGAGGCCAGCAGCTTCCCTCTCTACTTTTCTTCAAATAATACTGATGTTAGGCGCTGCAGGAAATCAGAAATACTGAAATCACGGCGTCTGTCCTTAAGTCCAGGAGCAGAAATAAGAGCTGTAGGAAAATTGTCCCTAGTTTAAAATAGAAAGTGAGAAACACGCTACAGGTGGTGGTGGTTTAACTGGTTTAGTCACTAAGTCATGTCCAGCTCTTGCGACCCTATGGACTGCAGCCTGCCAGGCTCCCCGTCCGTGGGATTTTCCAGGCGGGAATACTGGGGTAGATTGCCATTTCCTTCTCCAGGGGATCTTCTGGACCTAGGAATCAAACCCAGGTCTCCTGCATTGCAGGCAGTCTCCTGCATTGCAGGCAGACTCTTTACCGACTGAGCTAGGAGGGAAGCCCGCATGCTACAGCAGTTGCCAGCCAAGTTTCAGGAAGAGATTTTGTGCTGTGCTGTGCTTAGTCACTCAGCCGTGTCAGACTCTGAGACCCCATGGACTGTAGTCTCCCAGGCCCCCTGTCCATGAGATTCTCCACGCAAGAAAACTGGAGTGGGTTGCCATGCCTTCCTCCAGCAGATCTTCCCAACCCAGGGTTCAACCCACATCTCCTGCACTGCAGGGGGATTCTTTACCAGTTGGGCTACCAGTGAAGAGATTTTAGTATAATCCTAATCTTTATTGTATTAGAGGTCTTTTTGAAAATGTAAATGAAAGCCCATCCTCATTAGAAAAATTATTCTAAAAAGAAAGAATAGTAACTAAAATGAAATCTAAGTTTTAAAAAATTACAGATACAGAAATTGGACCACAAATAGTGATCTCATTATCTGAGAGAGTACTTTAAAATGGGCCAGTTATAGTCTCTGAGTATCATCTTAAAATTGCCCCCAGACTGTTTACTTCTTTGAATCAGGTTAGTACTGGGTGAGCTTCCCAGGTGGGGCTAGTGGTAAAGAACCTACCTGCCAATGCAGGAGACTTAAAAGATATGAGTTCAACCCCTGGGTTGGGGAGATCCCCTGAAGAAGGGCATGGCAACCCACTCCAGTATTCTTGCCTGCAGAATCCCATGGACTCTATTCGAGATCATGCACATTCAGTTATTTTAAACATAGTTCAAATAAACAGACCTTTAGCTATTTAGAGCCTACCTACTCTACACGCCCTGTGAAACGGCACCACATGGAACCATCTTCCAACCACAGATAAGGCAAGCTCTGTAACTATACAAGATCCCAAAGTTCTCCGACTCATAGACGTCCCCCCTTGTTTCTAATCACATCACCCGGACACGTAAGACGGCTCTCCTATCCCCCTCTCCCCTGAGAGTTTCCTTGCCCGTTCTCCTTCAGGCGGTGACCTCACAATAGCCTCTGAAGAGATCTCCCCTCTTACACAACCCTGTGCAGGCCTCACCCGCTGAAATGTGCGGCGTCCTTTTTCTTCCTTGGTCAACCCTGGAATCCTCAAACCTACCACAGAAGGTGTTCTGTTTGGGCCGCTCTGCTGTGGCAGAGTACCATAGACTGGCTGGCTTATGAACAACAGACATTTATTTTTCACAGCTCTGGATGCCAGGAGACTCGGTGTCCGGTGAGAGCTCAATTCCTGCTTTAGTTCTCTCAGGCCCCCACATGGAGGAACGGAGGTCTCTGGGGTCTCCTTTATTAAGTCTTTAATTCCCTCCCAAAGGCCCCACCTCCGAACACCGACACTCAGAGGCTGTGTTTAGCGTATGAATTTTATGGGCACACAAACAGGGGAACCACCGCGAGCGGAGTGAACCCTGGACTTCGCGTCAGCAGAGTGACGCCCAGCTCCCCCCGCGGCCCCGCGCTGTGGCCTCAGGCCAGCCACTCACCCCTTCGGGTGTCACATTCCCCGGCTGAGGGAGAGAACGGCCACCTCTCCGCGACGGTTTGACCAGCACCCTGTCAGCGCGTGAGGAGGAGCCAGAAGAGGGGCTCGGCAGACCGCCAGCAAACCACAAGCGACCTTTCAGTGTCCCGGTAGAACTCCCGTGTTGTATCTATGGGGAAGCGACATGAGAGGGGAGAGTGCATGTCTCGCCCCCAAGTAGTGGGAGGTGCTGCAGAGACTAAAGGGGAGCGCCTTAACAGCTTGGGAAACTTCCGGCGGTACCTGCCCCCTCCAGTCCCATAAAGATGACCATTCACCAGCGGGCCTGCCCCGACGGCGCTGTGTTCCCCATTTCCCAATGGGAGTCTCCTACGCCTAAGGCTGGCATATGTCTACCTGCAGGCCCAAGTGAGACCGGGGCCCCTTAGGTGACCAACTACCTCCCCTGGTTTCTGGCTCCCATCTCAAGAGCTCAGCCTGCGACCAGTGTCATGACCTGCCTTCATCAAAGGCAGACCTGAGTCTGGTGTTTGGCTGCTATTCACTATAATAATCAGCTCTTACCCAACGATAGTGAGAGTGGTAATGGTAATCTGGGTAACCATTGTGGAGACACCCCTGCCTCTAGGCATTTTCCTTACCATAGATCAAGACAGTTTTAACCTTGTCTCTTGATTCTAGGTCTGTGATGTCCAAGAAGTCTTTCTACTATGACAGAAATTCTCTACATGCGTGCTATCCAATATGGTAGCCACTAGCCACGCTGAGGACTCAATATGTGACTCATATGACCAAGGGGCTGAATTTATAATTGTATTTAATTCTATCTGATTTAAATAGTTACAAGTAGCCAGTGACTACCAAACCGGACAACACAGTTCTGGACTTTGTACATTTGGAGACTCCAGTGCAGTTCTCTAAACATAGTAGTTCTCTACTCAACCCCAGCAAACTTACTCTCCAATATCAGAGCTTTTAGACTAGGGGCTTAACTAGCTCAATTTAGTTATCACTTTTCCTATTAGACTTGCATTTCCCAACGCCCTTAGTGCACCTATCAGATGCAAGTCTTGAGTGAGAATGTGCTATGCACATAGGACCACCTGTGCGCACAGCCTGGGGAGTTAAAGAAACAGAGATTCAGTCCTGAGGGAACTTGCTTCAGACAATGGAGGGTAAGTGTTGGTGATGGTGATAGTGGTGGAGAAGGGGAAGAGAAGCCAGATTCTGGATTTATTTTGAAAGTAGAGTCAATGGTCTTGCATGAGCTTGAATATGGTGAGTATGAGGGATGATACAAAGGAAACAAAGAGGGTCTGAGCCTCCAAGAAAAAGCCAGTGTGATAAGACATTGGGCAATATGGAGAAATACTAAAAATGACTCAAGCTTCTCTGTGCGGACATAGGACCTTGAATCCCACTCCACACTGTCTCCCAGTTCTCCAGACATAACCATTTCACAAGCTGCTTTCCTCAGAGCCCTGAGAACGTACTGTGTTCATTACAATCTCAAGGTTTTTGCTTATATCTACACCCTATGACATCCCAGAAGGCCCCTTAACTTTTATTTTCATTCTACATTATTCAAGAATAGACTTCCTACCAGATAACTTTGTCTTTAGTTTCAGTCTCCTCTGATTCTCCCACCTATTGATATTGCTATCTTTTTTACCTTACTGATGTAATTTTTCTGCTTAAAAATCCCATGATGAGCTGCAGATATAGGTACAGTAAGACATATGTACAAAACAAGTCCCAAACTCACTAGCATTCTCTGTGACGCATTCCATAATACTCACTGAAGGATTCATAGCCCCCAATGACACTTTTGTAGCTTACTTCACTTACATACTATATTATTTTTCTCTAAATCCCTATTGTACATCAGCACAGGCCCTGACACCTGATAGATTCTCAATAGATATTTATTAAATCATTAAATCATCTATTTAGAATTTTACAGCTTTTCAACAGTTTTACTTGTCTTGGTCTCATAACTTGGAAAGTGTCTTCCAGAAGCTGTAAATGCAAATATCTACAGGATACAGTTAGAGAAGGCAAGTAAATATAGTTAGGAGTAGAACAATAAGGTACAGTGGGGCTTGTGACAAAGCACAGTGTTTATGGCCTATCTAAAAGCATTCTAATGAGAAAATAATTACTGTGTCAATCAAATGAAATAATCTGCAGCAAATTTGATCCATAGGCAATGTAGCCCACTGGGCTGGTAGATCATCACCTCTGAGTTAAGTTTTAATGTAATAAAGAATTCTTTCTATCAGTAAAAAATTTTGTGTTTTGCAAAGTGATCTGTAACTTACAAGACAAATAAGTCACTGCAGATAGGTAAATAGAAAATTCCTTAGGAGGCTTCATCCAGAGGAGAAACTACCATGAGATGATTTCTACAAGAAGCAGTCTAGAGCTCCTAACCACCTACTCCCTGACTAATACTTCAATTTGCCCCATTGTTGCAGGAGCGACCTTGCTGTTGAATTCATCCCTTTATCCCCAGCACAATGTCGGGAATAACCTGAAGGTTCAAAACACATGTCAAAGTAATGAATGAATAACTTTGGTGCAATTGATGCCTCTCCCTTTCCAATTCTGACACATTCTTGAAGCTACTCTTGATACCAAAACTTCAGGGGCAAAAAAGACCTCCCACTGCCATGGCAGGCTTCATGTGAGGGCACCTATGGAAGGGCAAGAGGCTGGGTTGAAATTCTAGCACTTTGACAGCTTGTGTTAGTCACTCGATAGTGTCTGACTCTTTACAACCCCATGGACTTTAGCCCGGCAGGTTCCTCTGTCTATGGAATTCTCCAGACAAGAATACTGGAGTGGGTTGTCATTTCCTTCTCCAGGGGATCTTCCCAACCCAGGGATTGAACCCAGGTCACCTGCATTGCAGGCAGATTCTTTACCGTCTGAGCCACCAGGGAAGCACTTAGACAGAGAAAACCCAAGGCCCACCTGCAGCAATAAATTAAACAGGCATAGTCATTTGTTTTTTCAGCATGCATGGGAGGCAACTGTAACTTCCGGGATCCTCTGCAGTGAAGAGTGCAAGGGGGGCAGAAGAAGCAGTTAGTGAAGATGCTCAGTTAAAGCCTGAATGCTGAATACTCCCCGCCCCATCGAGAGGCTGCACAGTCTGCAGAGTGATGGTGGTAGGACTCCTACAGATGAGACAAGGAAATCCAAACAGGACACAAAAGTCCTGGTGAAGCATTTCCTCAGTCCCTAGGGAAGAGGGATTGAGAGCTGAGGCAAGAACTTTATTGTGTATTGATTATTGTTCATATTGCTTAATTGGCTTACGTTAACTGAAAGATAAATGCTATAGAAAACAGTCAGTACCTATGCTTTGATTGATCATCAAAACAATACCCTTAATCCTCATGCAAACAGAGTTCATAGTTTATCCAAAAGCTACAAGTTTTTCCATAACTTTTACTTGGGCTCCTGAATGCACAGAGGGCATTCATTTCATTCTTGTACCTGCTCTGCCCAGCCATGTCTTAGAATACCCCTCTAGAAGCATTGCTTTCAGTCTTTTTTTTTTTTTTTTTTTTAATAAGCCTTGGGACTTTTCACTCAGATGAAATCTTTAAATAAAACATAGTGTATAAAGTAGATGCAGGCTATAGTTCTTTGTAGGAAGAAGTACCAGGGGCTATAATCAGCACAGTCCTTCGCCTCCCTCCTTCCCCACTCACTGCCCTTCTGCCCCCAACCTGGGCAATGTAAGGACACTCTGAGAAGCCTCACAAGATTTGCAGCAGTACTGAGTAAGCCCTGGGCTATCTCATCCATTCTCAGTGGCTCTCCAGGTAGCTCTACCTAAGATATCTGATTTCGGCAAATCAGAAGTGAAGTTGTTGAAACTGACCTAATTCCTTCACCACTTGAGAGTTCCAGATCCTCTTTTCCTTTGTTCCCATTCTCAAAACAAGCTGGCTGCTAACAAAGCCTCTTCAGTATTCAGAGTATTTCAGGAGCATCCTCTCATTTGAGCATGAGTCTCTCCTCCTGGCTGTGAGAAAAAGAGACTGGCATTGCCATTCCACATCACAGGAGCAGAGACCAGTCCGGAGGCCCTGCCGGGAACTGGTACCCATTCCTCTGACTCTCTCATCTATGATTCAAGGAAGCCCGGGCCCCAGGTAGCTGTGTGTCTGGGGTGCTTCACTCTATACCTCACTCTGCACTTTAAAGAAGTCAACTTTCCCATACATCATCCCCCAAATCGAACACCCCTCCCATTACTCATCTCTACCTAACACACACACACACACACAAACCAAGCTACAGATACCTGCGTTTGGCACATAACCCATTTCCTAAGCCCTTTTTTTCCCCTTATCCCACCTCAAGTTATTTTTCCTGGCTTGTGCCTGATGTTGGCTTCTGAAGATCCCATCTCTTCCTGCATCTCAGGATTCAGATTCTCCCACTGGAATCCTGAACCCTGGATCCTCTCACATGGATCTTGATTTATCCCAGTGGTGATGGTTTGAAGATCTACATGCACCAACCACTCAGATTATAGATGAAGCTGTCATCCAGGCAGTCTGAGTGACACCCAGTGAACACACCCTTCCCCTGGGCTCTGGTTGTCTGGAACTTCCATCTGATGTCAGCTACTCCAGGTGGACAAACACACCTTCCAAATACCCGCTTTAGCCTATGCCCTCAGCATTTATCAAAGACATAGGAGTAGGGTCAGATGTATGCCTCTCACATTGTTGCAGCAAACACTAGTCGTTAGTAAATATATAACCTTCCCGTGGGAGAAAAAGTTAGTCTCTCAGTTGGTGTCTGCTTTTTATGGTGTCTTCTTTTAATAAACTAATAAAGCTTGTTAGGTATTGACTTGCATAATGCTTCAATTCATACTATATAGCTAGATAAAAATAATTTTAAATGAATAAAAGCATGAAGTAAAAGGAAAATGAAGTAAAGGGAAAACAGAACTGGACATGGAACAATGGTCTGGCTCCAAATTGGGAAAGAAGTACGTCAAGGCTGTATATTGTCACCCTGCTTATTTAACTTATATTCAGAGTACATCATGAGAAATGCTGAGCTGGATGAAGCACACATTGGAATCAAGATTGCAGGGAGAAATATCAATGACCTCAGATATGCAGATGACACCACTCTTATGGCAGAAAGTAAAGAGGAACTAAAAAGCCTCTTTATGAAACTAAAAGAGAAGAGTGAAAAAGCTAGTTTAAAACTCAACATTCAAAAAACGAAGATCATGGCATCCAGTCCTATCACTTCATGGCAATTAGATGGGCACACAATGGAAACAGTGGCAGACTTTATTTTCTTGGGCTCCAAAATCACTGCAGATAGGGACTGCAGCCATGAAATTAAAAGACATTTGCTCCTTGGAAGAAAAGCTATGACCAACATAGATGGCATCTTAAAAAGCAAAGATATTACTTTGCTAACAAAAGTCCATCTATTCAAAGCTATAGTTTCTCCAGTAGTCAAGTATGGATGTGAGAGTTGGACCATAAAGAAAGCTGAGCACCAAAGGATTGGTGCTTTTGAACTGTGGTGTTGGAGAAGACTCCTGAGAGTCCCTTGGACTGCAAGGAGATCAAACCAGTCATTCCTAAAGGAAATCAGTCCAAATATTCATTGGAATGACTGATGCTGAAACTGAAGCTCCAATACTTTGGCCACCTGATGTGAAGAACTGATGCACTGGAAAAGACCCTAATGCTGGGAAAGATTAAAGGCAGGAAGAAAAGGGGACAACAGAGGATGAGATGGTTGGATGGCATGACAGACTTGATGGACATGAGTTTGAGCAAGCTCCGGGAGCTGGTGATGGACAGGGAAGCCTGGCATGCTGTAGTCCATGGGGTCACAAAGAGTTGGACATGACTGAGCAACTGAACTGACTGAAAGAGATAATGAGAAAAGTTGAGGATAAACATGAGTATAGTTTGCAAAATATAAATAACAAAATTATGTGCACTTGAAATGGTTGAGTCTCAAAAGTCAGCGCAATTGGTAGTATCAAGGAGGAGGAGAAATACACCATCTATCAAATGGATAAAACAGTAACATCTACTTCTTAGATTTCTGAAAGAATTAAATGAAATAATACACGTAAAGCAATAAGCCAGTTCTATTTAATATGTAAATATGTGTTTAAGGAAGGTTAGCTACTGTTATTTTTTTTAAATGCATGCATTTGCTGATACTGAGGCTAGAGAAAACATACTTTTCAGGTCCTCTCCAAAAGGATTAACTTTTATTTTGGATGACACACAAAGTTCTCAACAACTTTATTACAGAAACTTGACCTGTGAGGTTCAAGGTGTTATCTGTCATGATGCCCTAAGAGAAGGCTGAGCTGTGTGGTGTCAGAGTGCACAGCAGGGATGATGCTTTCCACAGCCCATGGAAGGAGTACTCTGATGGCTTTCTTCACATATTTTGAAACTCTGTTATTAAGTACCTATTTAGAAATGTTCTTTTGATGAATTAACGTCATCATCATTAAATGACCTTTTAAGTCTGATAAAATGTGTTTGCTCCAAAAATGCTCTATATGATGTTACTGTAGCCACTCCACTGCTTTTGTTTAATCAGTGTTGGTATGATACATCTTGTTCCATCCTTAGGCTTCACTAATTAGTGTGAAAGTGTTAGCTGCTCAGTCAATCCGACTCTTTGAGACCCCATGGACCATAGCCCACCAGGCTCCTCTGTGAATGGAATTCTCCAGGCAAGAATACTGGAGTGGGTTGCCATTCCCTTCCCCAGGAGATCTTCCTGACCTAGGTTTGAACCCAGGTCTCCTGCATTACAGGCAGCTTCTTTACTCTCTGTCACCAGGGAAGCCCCAAGAACTTACAACAAAATAATTCATTTGTATCATTTGTTATTGTACATTATATTTTTACATTGGTTAAAACTCCAAGGTATATTTTTATTTTTCCTCTAAGCTGTTATCTTTTAAAGATATTTCTATGACAAGGAAAAGATGGTCCTTTATATTTGCCCATGTAGTTAGCATTTCTGAGTGTCTTCATTCCTTTCTATAGATTTAGACTTCCATCTAGCATCACTTGCCTTCTGCCTGAGAGATATCCTTTCACATTTCTGGTAGGAAAGTATGCTAATTATGAGCTGTTTTTGTGCTTTATGTCTAAAAAAGCTTTCATCTCGTCTTTGTTTTTGAAAGCCATTTTGCTGGCTTGACAGTTTTTTCTTTCAGTACCTTGAAATATGTTGATAAACTGTATTCTGACTTGCATTGCTCCTGATGAGAAATCTGCTGTCATTCTTATCTTTTGTTTTCCTGTATGTAGTATGTCTTTTTTCTCTGATCATTTTTAGAATTTTCTCTTTACCACTGCTTTTGAACTATTTGATTATGATGTACTTTGGTGTGATTTTGTTCATGCTTTTTTGCTTTGGGTTTGCTAAAATTCTTGGATCTGTGAGTTTAGAATTTTCATCATATTTGAAAAAGTTGGGAGTCATTTTTTCTTCCTGTATCTATTGTCTTAGTCTCCTACAATCATTTCCATTTTATATTTTTCATGTGTGTGTGTGTGTGTGTGTGTGTGTGTGTGTGTGTGTGTATTTCACATTTATATTTTGTCCCAAGGCTAACTGATGTTCTTTTCCTTTGAATCTTTTTCATGTTTCATTTTGAATAGTTTACTATTGCTTTGTTCTGAAGCTCATAGATATTTTCTTTGATGTCCAATCTGTTTGTTATTTCATCCAGTGTATTTCTTCATCTCATACACTGTAGGTCTTTTTGTACAGTAATTCCTGAACTTACTCAAGTTGTGCAATTTCAAAGTTGCAACATGTGTTTGCATGTCCAATCAATGTATGTTGGCATACATTGTCACATGTGTGCATCTTTGACAACTGGTTGTACTTTTGTGTACTTTACTGTACAGTATTATATAGAATACAGTATCTTTATTTCAAGTCCAGGATGTCCAAAAGCAAGTGTAAAAGCAGTGGTGATGTAGCTGGTACTGCTGAGAAGGGATAATGATGGAAACAAAAGTGAAAATCATTGAGAAAGTGGAGTGAGGCGAAAAGATGATTGACATCACTCATTCTTATGACATGAATTGTTCAACCATCAGCATGATTCTAAAGAACAAGCACAAGATCATGGAATACGTGAAGCTTGCTGTGCCAGTTATGTTGACAATAATATCAAAGTAGCATGGAAAAGTGATGGAGGAGATGGAGAAATTCCTCAACATGTGGATGTAGGATCAACATCAGCTTCAAGTCCCACTCAGTTTAACTCTGATTCAAGAGGAATCTAAGAGTTTCGTGAAGACTTAAAGAAGAAACATGGCAACTTAGCAACCCTCAGCAAGAAGCTGGAGCTAGATCTGCAAGAGGACATCTCCAGTGGACTCTCCTTGTACGATATGATGAGCTTACTAATGAAGACCTGATGCAGTTGGAGGCCCAGGGAAAAGAGGAAGAGAGATAAGAGTAAGAATGTGGGAAATAACATGGGGATTTTCTTTGAAGAGGCATGGTTAGTTTTTGCGGTACAAAACCTGAACGAAGAATGGTACTGCAGCAGCTATTCAAAATGCAGTTCAGTGCTACCAGCAGCTGTACTGGACTGCTCTACTTTTTGAGGTACTGTATGTAAGATTAAATTTTTTTGTTATTTTTTGTGTTTTTTAATGTATTGTTTACATGAAAAGTACTATAAATCTGTTACAGTACAGTACTGTATTGTCAATTGTGTTAGTTGGGTACCTAAGTTATGTTGAACTTACGAACAAATTGAACTTAACGAGTGCGTTCAGAAAGGAACTCATGTATGTATGTAGGAGACTTACTGTATATTCTGCATGTTTTCTTAATGTGATCACTCTTTCTTCTAGCTTCTTGAATATGTGGAATACAATTACAGCTGTTTAAATATTCTTGTCTGGTAATTCTATTGTCTATGCTATTTCCCCAACAGTTTTGATTGATTGATTTTATTTTTCCTCATTATGTTCATATCTTCCTGATTTTTTTATGGATGGTAATTTTTAAGTGAATTCCACACATTATAAATTTTACTGTTTTGAGCCAGCTCTGTTACTTCAAAATAAAACATTTAGTTTAGGGCTAAGTTTCCCCACCTACGATGCACTGAATAAGACAGAATTCTTATGAATACTCTATCTTATGTCTAGTATACTACTGAGGTTTTCCACTCTGGCTGGTGGTAAAAGGAACTGTTCTGGGCCCTATGGGAGTCCTGGGGATTGTTCATACTAATCCTTTTTTGTTTCTGTTTCCAAAGCCTTGGGTAGACTCCTCCCACACGTGTGCGGATCAATCACAACTGAAGACTCAGCAGGGACTCCCTAGAATACTCTCCTGTCTGGGGCTCTACCCCATAAACTCTTGGCCTCTATGTTCCCTTCTCCATCTCCTCAACTCAGAGAGACCCCTGGCAGTGCCTGGACTTACCCTCCCTGTGCAGCGACCCCAAAACTCTCCAGACAGCGAGCCGGGGGCCACTGTAGGATTCACTTGGTTTGTTTCCCTCTCTCAGGCCTCACTGTCCTTCAGGCCTAAATGTCCACTATCTCGAAAACCACTTTTTCATATATTTTTTCTGATTTTTTTTCAGTTATTTCAAGTGAGAGGGTAAATCCAGTCCATGTTACTTAGTCTCGGACAGAAGCAGGAATCGTGATATCCTGGTCTTGACTCATGGATGAAGTCAAACATGACTTCAGTCCCACTAACCAGCAGCAAGTGCCTCATGAAACTGCGTGCTCAATTATAGTGGTCTTCTTATAGCCTGTTTCTTGGTTAATTATGCCCCCTTTCTTGCTTGGGTTTTACCCTTTTATTCTTTTTTCCTCTTTTCTCTTATTCTCTCCATGTTCCTTCTTCCTTCTCTTTTATTTCCCTCTTTCTCTTTCCTTCTCTCTTTCTTCCTCTCAAACATCCAGCAAACAATCCCAGACACTAGGTGATAGGTTCTGACATAGGCTCTAGGGAGCCAAAAATTCATGAGACAAGATCCGGGCTCTCAGTGAGCATTTAATGTTTTATTCTGTGTGTGTCTATTTACAAACTAGCCTGAAATAAATTAGGAAAATAAAAAGCAACACCATCATTCAGCTCAGTGCAATAGAAAAAGTGTGCACAATGTGACCCTTTATCATTGTTTGACTTTGAACAAGACCCTTGATTCTCAGTTTTTGCGCCCAGAAACAATAACTCATTCCTCACAAGATTTGAGTAAGGAGTGAATGAGATAATACGTGGGAGATGCTCCTCACATCCCTGGCACATAAGAAGTATGCAGCAAACATTGGTTTTCCTTTCCATGCTGTCTTTCCCAAGAACCTAGTTCAGTTCAGTTCAGTTCAGTTCAGTCACCCAGTCGTGTCTGACTCTTTGTGACCCCATGAACCTAGCGTTCTTTGTAAATCAATACTCTTTCCATTACAGTGAATACCTACTAGTCACTCAGTCATGTCTGACTCATTGTGACCCCCTGGACTGTAGCCCACCAGGCTCCTCTGACCTTGGGATTTTCCCAGCAAGAATACTAGAGTGGGTTGCCATTTCCTCCTCCAGGGGAATCTTCTTGACCCAGAGTTGGAACCCACATCTCCTGCCTTGCAGGCAGATTCTTTACCACTGAGCCATCTGGGAAGCCCCTTTCCATTATAGTGTCGTGCTTGAAAAGCCATAAAAAGTTATACAATCCAAAATTCATGATTGATCTTGTTACCATGAGTCTAAGTCACACATACTCTGAGTCCTTGGTGAGAATAACTGAATTAGCATAGAGTTCAAAGGTAAATTCAGTAGCTTTGGGTGAGAGGGTAAATCAAGTCCATGTCATTCCATCTTGGCCAGAAGAAGCGTTCTCCCCCACAGCTAACTTTTCTTGACCTTCATGAGGTGTGACACCATCAACATGACTCATAACTGTGGATTTCATGAATGCAACTGAAAAACAGAAGTCTGAGGATGTTGGAGTCCTGTACTGTTAACAAATTGATAACTTGAGAATTATCAATTCAGTTCAGTATAGTTCAGTCACTCAGTTGTGTCTGACTCTTCACGACCACATGGACTGCAGTACGCCAGGCTTCCTGTCCACCAATTCCCGGAGCTTGCTCAAATTCATATCCATTGAGTCAGTGATGCCATCCAACCATCTCTTCCTCTGTTGTCCCCTTCTCCTCCTGCCTTCAATCTTGCCCAGCATCAGAATCTTTCCAATGAGTTGACTCTTCACATCAGGTGGCCAAAGTATTAGAGCTTCAGCCTCAGCATCAGTCCTTCCAATGAATATTCTTTAGGTTTGATTTCCTTTAGGATGGACTGGTTGGATCTTCTTGCAGTCCAAGGGACTCTCAAGAGTCTTCTCCAACACCACAGTTTGAAAGCATCAGTTCTTCGATGCTCAGCCTTCTTTATGGTCCAACTCTCACATCCATACATGACTGCACATGACTGCTGGAAAAACCATAGCTTTGACTAGATGGATCTTTGTTGGCAAAGTAATGTCTCTGTTTTTTAAGATGCTGTCTAGGTTGGCCATAGCTTTTCTTCCAAGGAGTAAATGTCTTTTAATTTCATGGCTGCAGTCCCCATCTACAGTGATTTTGGAGCCCAAGAAAATAAAGTCTGTCACTGTTTCCATTGTTTCCCCATCTGTATGTCATGAAGTGGTGGCACCGGATGCCACAATCTTAGTTTTTTGAATGTAATGAGAATCATAGGGGCATTATTTATTTATCAGTTTTAGGTGAAGTTACTATTGCAGGGGTATGCCTAAACAAGAGGTGATAAGGGAGGAAAGATTCTAACCTAAAGAATGACAAATGCCCCAAGTTTAGATACATATTTTTACTCTGGAGAAGTTGATCTTAAGCTAGCCTCCTATGAAGACAGAAGCTAACCAGGCAGATTCACAGGCTGAGAAAGCTACAGGAGCCTAAGTGCGTGCAAAGTTAGGGCTTAAAACACTGCCGTGGCTTCCGGAGTCAGCGAGGATAACAGCTGACATGAAACGCATGGTCTGCCTGCTCCATCTTCCCCACACTCTGCTGCTTCCCATTCTTCTACCAAGCCATTTCCCTCACCTCCCCAAATGGGCCATTGGCCCTTGCATCTTTAACTCACTGTCCTCTCTATGCCCCTGCCTGCAGCACCCTTCCCCCTCTTCCCTCGTCCTCTTTAAGACTCCAATATAAAGCTGCCTTTCCAGGGAATTCATGCTGACTTCCCCGATGTTCACCCTCTAGGGTATATTAAGTCTGCCCAAAGCTGCAGACATTTAAGGTTGAAAAGTGGGAGAAAGTCACAGATTATTAAGGCAAATTGATCCAGTAGTTTAGTTCAGCTCATATGGAAATATGCAATGACATTAGTTGAGATGCTAATCCTTAAAAGGATTTCAGACCACAGAGAGATTTTCCCATAGGATCAGAGTCTAGCCTATACTTAGCAGCCTCACAATAGGGGAGTGGCTGAAAGAAAATCAACGTCTCAAATGTCGGGGTAGGAGACACACAGGCAAATATTATAGTTATACATAATCAAGTGGCCCCTGCTGAGTGCAACACATATACCAACACGTGGCAGAAGCTCCTTAACAATCCCCTTGAATGGTCACCGCCTCATCTTCATCCCCTGCTTTTATCACAGGTCAGAGAAAACAACCAGGAGACTGCATGCTAAAGTTGTGAAGATTATCACGATTAAGAAGCCATTTTTCATTTTGTTCTGGGGTACAGAGATCTCACTGCAGGAAAATAGAGCCTGTGAGATTTGGTGTGAATTCACACACACTCACATGCTCACCGCATACAAATGCTGGAGAGAAGAGCCATGGGCATGAGCTCGTTGCACAGACAGATTATTCACACATTCAGTTAGGTGAGAGGAGGGAGCCGAAAATCCAATCACCTCATCTCAAGTATCCTAAGTTGTTATTTCTTCCCAAACCATTTTCAGTGACAGGAGCACCCTGACCACATGCCACCTAATACTTCCACCTTGTGGGCCTCTGGTGACCATGCAGTTTGCATCTGCAGTTCACAGCTCAGATTCAAAGCTGGAATCTTTTTCACAGCGCATCCTTCTTCCCTTCAAGAACAGAGTATGTATTAAGTTGATATATTTTCTCAGAAAAAAAAAATATTTGGCTGAGAATGAGTTCTATTTTCATTGTTTCAATAATTTTCAGTTGGGATTTTTTTTTTTTAACACTTGTTTTGCAAGGCTTGCCTATCATTCTCATTTGGTTTGTAACTGTGTCAAAGTGACCAAAGCAACTGAGCAATAGACAAGGAGATCACAGTATTTTTTTTAAAGTCTTGGTGAATCCAGCAACTGGTCCATATACTATTGACCATGAACCTGAATGGAAGCCTAGCTCATATGCAAAGAAGTTTCTTCAGCTCCTACTTCCCAAGGCTACCTGCTTTCCATCTTAGCGCTCCCCTGCCCCCCACCTTCTTAAATGGCAGTAAGAACTGACAACCTACCTTTTACAGCCAAGACAGAAGTCAACAGAGGCTTTACCACTTTCCCAGCAGAGAGAGCCAGTGGAAACCTCAGCTACCGTAGAGCCAAGTCACTCACTTTCCAGACTCAATATTGATGAAATGAAAAGTATATCCCGAGTATACAATCCAAGACCTGATACAGACAAATCAAAAACTATATTAACTGATTATAAGCATAAATAAATAAATGTAATTTGCAAAATAAATTAGCACAGTGTATCAAAGGAATTTACTGCTGAGAATTTCTTATTAGAGTCATCCTACTTTGCTATCACCAAAACATCCCTCCCCAAAAACTAAGAATATTTCAATATTTGAGAAATCTATCAATTCAATATACCACAGGCCAAAAATCATATGATCATGTCAATAGATATAGAAACATATCTTATCCCACTAGAAACAGAAAGGAACTTCATTAAATTGACTATATATATATGTGTGTTATATATATATGTATGTGTGTGTGTGTGTATATATATATATATATATAAAACTAGAAACTTATAGCAAGCTTTAAAATTAATGGGAAAATTGCAAACATTGCCTTTAGACTAGAAACAAGACAGGAACTCCCATTATTACTGTCACTATTTAGCATAATACTTTGAGAAATGATATATAAGTAAAATGTGTAAGGATAAAGAAGCAAAGTATTATTATTTGCAGGCAATATATTCCTTACCAATAAAATACAATAAAATCAACACATAAGCTATTAGAATCACTAAGATTGTTCAGAAAATTTGCTAAGTGCAAAATTGCTTACAAATTAATAGAATTTGTCAACACCAGCAATAAACAACCAGAAAATATATCTTTAAGGAAAAGACACAATAACTGAAAAAATTATAAAACATCTGGAAATCTACTCAAGAATATACAAAATTTCTATGCATAATGTTTTTAAAGTCTAACAAAGAATATAAAAGAATATCTGAATAAGCAGAGAGAACTTTCCTGCTCTCTAGACAACTTCTAGTCAAGGATACAGAGATGTTTGATAGGGAGCTCTAGAAGGAACATAAAACGGAGCCATCAAAATAGTTATGGTATATCCAGCAACACAGCGATGCTGTTTCTTGGCATACATTTCAGAGCCACACAAGTCCACAAGAAGGCAGGAGTAAGAATGTTCACCACAGTATTGTTTGGAACATGGATATTTATCAGCAACCTAGTTGTCCACTCGTGAGGGAATGGAGATGCATCATTTGATAGCTTGGAATCCTCTGCAGCTCCTGGGGGCAAGAGACTGGATGCACACGTGACAATGTGAATAGATTCCTAAATCAGAAGACTGAGTGGAAAAAGAAATAGAATGAGGTCCATAGCACAATATCATGAATGTAAATTAGAAAACATGCTCACAAACAGCAATACATGTTTTCTAAGAACATGTACTATATATATGTATATATATGTATGTATGTATATGCAATGTATTAGCATAGTTGCCTGTGAAGAAACAAGGGGGATGGCTGGCATGAAAGCAAGAAATGGGGATAAAGAAAAAATGAATTAATTAATTAAAAGAAAATCTTTATACTCACTCATGTTGACAAATGTGCCAAGAATAGAGGAGCATTTACAAGTTTATATCTAAATTTATTATATATTTTTATTAGTTCTCTATATATAATATCTGTGCTAGGGTATGGTATTTTAACTAACACCAGGACAATACTTTAAATCCTACCTGATCTTCTTCCAAAGAAAATAGAAAAGTTATACTAGAAATTTTTTTACTTCATTTCCTTCTGTACTTTTGAGAAAACTTTTCGTAATCAGACACTTCACAAGAAACATTGATAGCCATTTTAAAATGTTTAGTTATACTTCACTCCAAAAAGGATGTTATGACTACGAAAGGAATTGTAGCTATAAAGGAAAGAGGAAACGAATAAGACAAGAAGAGAGGGAAGAGAAAGAGAGGACATACCATAAGAATGTGAGAATTAAAGCAAAAGGCAATCATTATATTTCCTAAGCAAATTAAAGTGCAAAATGAAACGCACAGCTTAGCAGGAAATACAGTTTCCTGAATTTGCTACATTACTGCCTCGATCTCGTAAGTCCTTGTGTGACAAGGGTTTAAAAGTCCTCTTATCTGATTCACCACCTCCGCTTGTCTTCATTTTGTTCCCTGCAGTAACGCCAAAGGAGCAGGAGAGGCTGAAAGCGGGGCAACGTTTGCAGCCTGGCTGCCTGGCGGTCCATCCGCGTTGCTCTACTCCCATCTACTGATAAGAGGCTGCTACTTCGCCAGGAGCTCCTTGCCCGCCCTCACCACGACCAAGGCAACCAAAGTCTGAGAACCCACTGCAGTCATATCTTCAGGGCACTGGTGTGTGTGTGTGTGTGTCTGTGTGTGTGTGTGTGTGTGTGTGTGTGCGCACGCGTGCACACATTCTGAGAATATCTAACAGTATCCTGGTTTATTGACAGGTGAGTTACTGTTTTCCTGTTATTTTTCTTTGACAATAAAAAGTCAGCACAATTATCTCTTGAAGCTCTTTCCTCTTTTTGAAAAGGTATATCAGTTCAATTAGGGGAAAAAAAATCACACATTTTGTGGTAGTTTTTTTCAAAGCATCTCATTACTCTACCTGTGCTGCTGTACACCCAGGATTTTATTTTGGTTTGATTTAGGGGTTTTTTGTTTTTGTTTTTTGAATTACAAAGGATCATTTTCCCACTGACTTAAGGAGTGAGGCAGCTAGGGTGGTAAATGAGATGCTCAAGAAGTGGTCAGGATCCCTCATGGATAGGGTCCCCAGTGGAGAGCAGGGACATGCGCTTTAGTTGTTCTTGAGTACTGCAAAGATTTGGGTGGAATTCTATTAGGAAAAAAACTTTGAGAGGAATTGTAACTCCACTAAATCACCCCCATGATCCTGTGTTCAATTAAATATCAGCGATTTAAGAAAGAAATTATAGCAATTTTTTTCAGGGTTACCTTTTCCATCATGGGCAACTGCCCCTGCCCCACAGACCAAAAGAGAAGACAATTCACCTTTAAGTTTGGTCTACAAGATTAGTTCATCCAAAAGAAATTAAATGTCAATTTTATCTTGATTCATCACAGCTCTTTAATCAAAGTCGATGCATCACCTCCCCTGATTACCCCTCTATCAAAGGCTGACCTGGAAATCTGACACCAAGCTTCCCTGTGCAGGCTGCCTAATTAAGAACTTGGTTGTTCCACCTACAGCCTTGGAGAGAAGGGGATGGCAGAGCTGCCCCAAAGAGGTGGCCTCTTTATGGAGAAGGGTCTTGGAAAGAGGTCAGTGGTAATTACCAAGCAGCAGAACAGTCCATGTACACGTTGGACATTATTGGTCCATAAAACGTCTGGAGATTTATAGCAGAAAACAGAAGCCGTGTGTGTTGAATGTCAAACTGAACTAAATTAGCCCAGCATGGTGAACTAGAGAACAGGAGTCCCCGCTGGGACCATAGGGAGGAGCCCAGGAAAAGAGCTTGGACCTCGGAGGATGGGTACAAATCTCCAAACCTCCCATCCTCCAGCTGTCTGACTTATTCAACTAGCAGGGGGCTTCCGTTCTATACTAGCTGAACTTCACAATTCAACTGCAGGAATCTGTAAAAAAGAAAGAGAATTAAAAGGTAAAAACCCTTTTAATGATAGGTTTAATGAAAAACCCACTGTTTCATTCAGTAAGTCCCAGAGAAACAGGGACACAGACCAGGGGACTCTGCCATCCTCAGCTGAGATCTCAGGCTTCTCTTCCATCCAGGAGATTCCTGTGATAAAGTTCACTTTTTTCATACATCACACGCTGCTAATTGCAAGTCCACTGCTTTACCTGATGTTTGGTTGAAGAAATAATGGTTTGATTCAAGGCAGCGGGATGGAGGACATGTTGTGTTGGATTTATGGGCAGTCTAATATATTGCTCTCCATTGTAGCGATCCATGGCAGGAAATTCAGGATGACTCAACTGTAGATACTTTTCCCTCTACACGCTGACTTCAAGACTCAGTTCCACATAAGCTGCTTCTCTGCTACATTCAATTTTCTCTCCATAAAATATAGAAATAGCAGAAGTAGCTTTTGGTCAGGAGGGTTAAAGGAGACTTGAGCAATGCCTGGCAAAAACTAGGTGTCCTTTGCCCCTTTCCATGGAGAATTGGGAGACCTGGATACAGATACAGATGAGGGCTGTCACATGGTCATCAACTCCTACTTCTTGGGTCATGTTTTCTTCTTCTGAGAAACCAGCCGATTGCATATGCCAGACTTGACAGCCCCTTCCAGCCTTGTTCATGGTTAACCTGAGGTTTGTCACTTATGATGCCGTTTTTTAGACCAAATGTGTATGATTCTTTGTTGAAGTGGAGATATAAACAATATCTATATCAGACTTAACCTTGCACAGTTTCAACAAAAATTTTGCAGACAGCATCGAAAAGGCACACGTTATAGAGTACACATTTGTTGACGGTGTATTGCATTTCAGGCGTGGAGCCTTTTTTCTACCCTCATACCATCCCTTAAATAAGATACTGGTTTTATCTCTGATTATAAGGATGAGGAAAGAGAGTCAGGGAGCCTTTAAGAAATGAGCCCCTAGGCCCTCAGCTTAGGGAGTGTTGGACCTGGAATTAAACTTCCTCTTTTAACCACTGTATAAGAATTGGGGCTTTCCCAGGTGGTGCTAGTGGTAAAGAACCCACCTGCCAATGCAAGAGACAGAAGAGGTGTCAGTTCGATCCCTGGGTGGGGAAGATCCCCTGGAGAAGGGCATGGTAACCCGCTCCAGTATTCTTGCCTGGAGAATCCCATGGATAGGGGAGCCTGGCGGGCTACAGTTCATAGGGTCGCAAAGAGTTGGACACGACTGAAGTGACTTAGCACGCATGCATGATAAGAATTTTCTCTTGATTAAAGTATTCAGTGAACGCCTCTTTCCATTTTCTTATTCACAGTCCAAGGAGAGTTGGATGCTTTGGTCCCACCTGTACCATTAAGAATGAATTAAAAGGATTTCTTGTTCCATATGGTAGATAGAGCACACTCATGTACATTCACTTCCACAAAATCTCCCATTGAAAGTACAGACCGAGGTAGGAAACAGGAAATAAATCCAGGACTGTTTTAAGACACTAAGGGTTGAATGGTAAGGCAATCAGCAAAACATAAACTTTATTCTAAGACACAGAAAGTAGGCTGGTTAAAATTAGATATTGATTGTGTGTGTGTGTGTGTGTGTGTGTGTGTAGCAGAAGGTGCCATCTGCCATAATAAGTGCAAAAGTCAACTGGAGGAGAGGTTAGAGCCAGTTTTCCTAGGATGAAGAAACTTAGGGAACAAGAGGAAAAGGGGGCATGGGAGAATAGGTCTGGGGGACCGGCGCCCTCCCTTAAGCACTGTGACTTTGTGGGTCTGTTTCCAGGCCACTGGAAGCAATGTTTGTTACCTCCAGAATGAACCTAGGGACTTCTCTAAAGCAAATGAAGCCTTGGCCAGGAGAACATGCAGGCTTCTCAGGTGGGTGATGCGTCTCCATGTTGAAGCCCCCATGTTGTCGCATGGAGGATGCACAGAGAAGGTGACGTCAGCCTGTCTGTCAACCTGCCTGCCCTCGGGAAGTTGGGTTGTAGTCACACTGGCCCACGCGCAGAGACAGAAGTGATCAATGACCTAGGAAAGCCAGGCCAGCAGATGCACTTACCAACACACCTTTTCATTCACAAATATGAGCCAAGAGTCAGTAGATATTTGAAGGGGGAAAAAAAAGTAACATGAATGAGAAAAACCAATATGAGGAAATATAACTTTCAACCTCAGGGCAAAGAAGTCAGGGAATAGAAGAGAGCTGTTAGAATCCCAGGGAAAAGTCCCATTATGAAATCCAAAAAACAAAAGTAGGAACACTAAGTGAGTTTTTGGAAATTAAAAATATCCTGAACTTTAAACAAGAAAAAAAAAAGGACTGAAATATAAAGTCAAAGAAATCTCTATGAAATTGTTCAAAAAGAAAAAGAGGAAATATTAAGACAGGGAAAAAGCAACACAGATAAATCCATGAAGTTCAATAGATACAGTTTTTTTCATGGAGAAGAGAAAATTAATCAAAACAATTAAAAATTACCAAAGAAATAGGATTATGATTGAAAGATCCCATTGAATGTTAAGCAGTGAATTAAAGATTGTAAACAAATCATGGAATGCCAGGATAAAAAAAATGCCTTAAAAACTACTAGAGAAATGGAAAAATAGTTTACTTGCAAAGGAATAAGAATCAGATTGGCATCAGACTTACCATCAGAAAAATTAACTGCTAGGAGATAATGAAGAGATGCTTTAAGAGTTATAAAAAGAAGTTATTTCAAATCTTGAATTCCATATTATCCAAACTGTCAGTCAGGAATAATAAAATGAATGCTTTTTTAGACGCACCAAAAAAAAAAAAAACACAAAATCTTTTAAAATTGTTTGAGATACTTCAGGAAAATGAAAACAAAGGCAGAATGAAAGAAAACGTAGGATCTAAAACAACAGAGAAATTAACTTCGGATGAAACAAAATGAACCCCTGGCATCCATGCTGTGTAACAAGCTAGAAATTGATCCAAAGACAAGGGAAGTCCTACCATGCTTGGTAAACATAAGAAAATTAAAGTGATTTTATTCAACAACATGATTCAGCAGCCGAAAGTCAAGAAATGTGATACAAAGGGTGTATGTTTGTTTTCTCAGTAAGAAAAGAGAACGAGAAACTCCAGTAAACTAAAAATGATGCATGAAAGGAAGTGCTCAAATACAAATTATTTTGCAAGCACTCACAATAGATAAGCAAAAGTCGTGTACAACGACTCATACATAAAACCACTACCTGGAGCCACAAAGTCAAGTGTGATTCTGCTGCCATTTTTGTCTGCTCACCAGCTCTTGCTGTCATGCTAAAGTCCTGCCAGATAATGACCAATATGGTATTTTGTCCCCAAATGAAAGGTGAAAGACGCTTAGAGGCATTGCAAAACTCAGGCCCGTAGACATTCCCGGCACCATCAAGAATGTAAACTAATTATTATCTTATGGCTAAGGTCTCTTCATTTACTAAGTGTATAGACTTGGGTTTAAAGTAGGCTATTTGGAAAACACTAAAATGCTCATTTCTCACTTCCTGTAAATTTTGTTAGGCAACAGCTGAACTTCCAGTTAATTATTATTTTTATCATAACATTGTGGCAAGTTTTATTTAGGCAAAGTCATTTTAAAATTATTATATTGATAAAGTATTATTTTGAAAGGGCCTAGGGATGCAGCAAGGTGGAACTTCTGACCCCGGGACAAACAGTCCTCAGCCCCACAGCCAATAAAGCTGTAGACTATGGTTGTAAAAAGGCAATGGATGTGTCTCAACTTGAGCAGCAAGAACAGACTAGGTGCAAGATGGAAACCTTGCTGTCTCCATCATCCCAGTAGCTTTTTATGTTTCTTTTTCAAGTGGGATTTGGTACCTGAGCCTCTGCTCCGTGCCAGGCTGGATTTCCAATCTATGGCCGTCTCCTGCCCCGACTCCCACCATCTCTCCGGACGTCTCTTCACTTCCACAGCACTTTCCTTCTCCTTGCACATTCGCATCTCTCCCCTTGGATGGTCAAAAGTATATGATCAAGAGTTATATTTTCACCTTTTTATTCTTTGAGTAGTTTTTGTTTCTTTGTCTGGGGCTTGTGGGGTCTTAGTTCCCCGGCCAGGGATTGAACCTGGTCCCTCTGCAGTGAAAGCAGAGAGTCTCAACCACTGGATCATCAGAGAATTCCCAATTCTTTGAACAGTTTTATAGCTACAATTATGACTTTTAATTTTATTCTCAAAAATAGATAAATGAATAAGTGAATAAGCGAAACAAGCCTCAAGGCTGAGCTGCCTGCTTTCAATGGATTTTTTTTTATAACTTCAGATTCATATAAAAATTGCCAAGTATAGTATACCCAGTTTCTCCTTTTGCTAGTATCTTCCATGAGTGTGGCACAGCTCACACACATTGTCACAGTTCATGAACCAATATTGGTACAGTATTAACCAAATTCTTTCCAATTGCCTTACTTTTTACCTAATGTCCATTTTCTGATCCAGAATCTTACCCAGGCTTCTATGTTACATTTAGTCATGTTTCTTTAAGCTTCTCTTACCTGGGAGAGTTTCTCAGACCTCCTTGTTTTTGACGACCTTGTTAGTTTTGAGAAATACTGGCCAGGTATTTTTAAAAATATGCCCAAATTGTGATGTCTGCTGTTTTCCTCATGATTAGAGAACAGTTATGTGTTCTAGAAGGAAAATCACAGCGGGAAAGTGCCATTCTCACATCACATCATATCAAGGACATATACTATCAACATGATTTACCATTGCTCATCTTGACCTTGATGTTGACCTTGAGGTCATGTTGGTCAGGTTTCTACACTGTAAGTTATTTTTATCCCTTTTCATACTGTGTTCTTTGGAGGAAAGCCCCTCTGTGCCACATGAGCTATCTTTTAATTTGGCTTTTGGTTCATTTGATTTTCTTGTCAATCAGTAGGTATCAGTACAAATTTCCCCTTACAGGATTAAATAACACAGTGATCAAATTAATAGAATTGTAAAGACACCCCACAACTATATACTGTGGGCAATGCTGGACAACTGGAGGAAAAATATAACTCAAGGAAAAGGTAACTTTAACTCATCCTCAATCACCAATAATAACTATTCATTAACCCTCTGAGTCAATTTGTAGTTTTCACCTCCCAAACATCCTCAGAGGACAATCCAAGTCTGATGAAGTCTGTACCTTCCCTGAAGAGCAGCTGCTGTGGTTGGAAGAGTTTGGGCCAAGCAGCCTCTGTTCTGTGACACTTCCCTCCTTCTGGGGTGGCAGAGGCCAGTCCTGGGCGTGAAGAGCGCCGGATGGAGCCTCCTAGCTTCACACTCAAACAACCCGTGCTGAGCACATTGGTTTAATAGATGGCAATAAATCAGGTAAGTGTATATATCTCAGGATTTTGTAAGCATCAATTCAAACAATATAATTTGCTTCACAAAGATGAACATCTGTATTAAAGAAAGCACCAAAGCAGCACTAACCAAGAAAGTATCATGAGACTTCTGGTGTTGATGAAGCATCTCAGGGTCCTCGACCATCGCCAGTTCAACATATAGGACATTGTATGTGCTGAACAATGTGGAAGCATTCTCTTTTGTAAGCCTCATAATTGCTCTAAGAATTTACTATCATCAGCATTACTGTTATCATCATCATACCCATTTTGTTGATGAGCACAATAATGCTTACAGAGGCCAGAGGTCACAATGCTAGATCTTGAATCTAGGTCTGTCTGACTCCACATTTCATATTCTGAGATTAATTTCTAATTAAACAATTAATTTAACATTTTTCCTCATCCAGAGTGTACATGGAAATGAATGAAGATAAGTGACCATTCTAGGTGGGGATTTCCACAGTTTTAATGATCCCCATATTATTGCCATCTCATACCCAGACCAGTTGGACTTAATCTGGCTTTTAGAAGTATTCAAATTCTATAAAGCTACATAATATCAAAAAGATGATGCAACAATTTTTTTTTTTGCATTGCTACCAGCTGTTTGAGCTCAGAATGCAGCCAGCTTTCAGTTCCAAGTGTCTAGCTGTTAATTCTGACGTCCAAGGCACCATATTGGTAACAGAAGCAGAATTAATAAGGCCTAAAGAAAGGCTCATGACATGGGAAAATCATAAACTTGGAAATATTAGCCTTACCTGCTAGACGGATGGCTTGATGGAGCCACAGAAAACGAGGTCATCCGAAACCCCAGACCCCACACAGCCTTGACTTCAGGGCAGCCCCGCCACCCTGCTGGGTCTGTGGGCCCGAAAGGGGGTAAGGTCAGTCTGGGGTGTGCTGGAGGAGACTCAGTGCCTGCGTCTCGCCCCAACTCTAAAGCCGCTGACGTTGAAGCCAGCCATGGGGATAACACTCACACTGCAGAAATCAGCAAATGCTGCAAATCCGGGCCCCTGCCACCTCCATGCCACAGGAAGCTCACTGTGAATACTCGCCACCCTGCACCCTGGCAGGTTCTAATGTGGCCTCCTGATGTCCGAATTTGCCATGCCTCATCTCAGATTCACCTTGAGATACTGGTTTCTTGGACGTTTTGTCCAAGTGTGCCGTGCACTTAGCACAAGCCTTGCCATGTGCTAAACAGCAGTCATACTGGTCAGAACCACCAGAGAAAGATCTGTTACCTCCCATGCACGTTACCCACGTCTCCCTGAAGTGAAGGCCACACGCTGAGATTTGCACGGGCTTCAGCACAGCCCGCCAGTTAATCTGAGGCAACCTAACAATAGTGTCTGACGAAATGCTTCTCAGACACATTTTTAAGCTACTGCTAAGGGGACGCACTGTACTGTGGGGGATTCAAGGATAAATCAGTTGATGACACACCCTTGGAGGAGTTCGTATTCTACAATGGGAAATGCAACCTGAATATCCTCCCCTATTATGCAGAATTAAAGGTGACAGTCTCTTACAGGGAAACACTGATATGAGGCCTCTGAGTGCTGAGAGTGAGACATTACCCTTCCACATGGTCGGAGAGAGAAGTCAAGGAAGGCTTGCACCTGAAGTTTCAGGCAAATTCCTACCAGAAGCAGAATGTGTCCTTTCCTAGGGCCTTTTCCAAAAAGAAAAAGAAAAAAAAAAAAAAGATGAGGGGAGGGGAAGCAAATAGAAAACAGAGGAACAAATGAGAGATATTTGTCCTTGTCTCTGACAGTAAGAATATCAACCCAGAATGTGATAGTTTCAACATCAAACATACTCAATTTTTGTGGCCTCATTTTCATACAAGAACACTCAGCATGAGTTTTTTTTCTTCCTCCCGAAACCTACCGGCCCAAGAATTAACAACATTCAGTGATCTTTTGCCTCTTGATCAAAATCTCAGATGTAGGATGTTTATACATCTGAAGGGAACAAGCCCGCCTAGAGCTGAAGCAAATCCCAAGGGCAAATCTGGAGGGTCAGGAGGTCGTCTCAGAAAGGCGTCATCTCTCTGTGCCACCATCTCCCCAGGAAAGGCGTTTTGGAGCCTCCCATACTGACCCAACAACCAGACGGAAGGAAGTCTCACCTGTGGGATCTCTGTTCAGTACACTCCCCAGCTGGCCCCAGAGTCTACATCTGACTTCAGAGGGAAGGACAGAGAGAATCTGAGTGGATGCCTATGTCCAAATTTGAATTTCTGTGACTTCTCTGAGGCCCCATCTTCTCCACTGGAAAATGAGAGGGTTGGACTCAGACCAAAAGGTATCACCCAGAGCAGAGGATAGAGTGTAAGGTAATTCACCCAAGTGAGCTCCTATTCTGTTTCTTTTTAAAGTGGCAATTCAGAGCAGCTCTCCAGATTCACTGTCCAATTAAGTAGCGAAGTTGTAAAACACTGTATTCATTCAACAAAACATGTCTGAAGGAAAGCAGTATTTATATCAACTTATATATTTTAAAGTCAGAAAGTTATTTGCCCCCTTCCTCCCTAGCACTCTCTTGACCCCATTGTATTTTCTGCTTACCCACTGTTCTTGAATGCCTTTAACCATTCTTCAAATAGCCATTGCTTTGCTAGATCATCATAACTCACAGGGAATAGCCAGATGTCCTCTGAGACATTTGTCCAAAATGATGGTAATATTTTATGAAGGGCAATGACAAGCAACTTGTTTCTGAACTTCATTTAGCATATTGAGCTTCAGCCATGAGAACTGCCCTCCAAGGTGACCCCAGGGGAAGGGAGAAGAGGGACCATATGTTGAGGACCTACTAAGCGCTAGAGACCTTGATGGACACTTTGAAGATGTCACCCACTCATTCATTCCAAAAAGCAAGGGCGGACACAATGGCTTCCAAACACAGTGCCCAGGTACTCACATTGTCGGCAACGTCACAGAAAAATGCTACATTCTGAGAAAATGCAGGCCACTTTTGTCAGTGAACACTGAAAAGAGATTGAGACAGGAAAACTAATTCAAAGTAAAAGAAGGAGACGGATACACTCCAGGCAAGAAACTGGAAGCAGAGAAAAGATAAAAATAAAAGTCCATCTAGTTTTAAATAAATGAATGTCTATTATAATTGAGCAATTTATAAATATTTATGCCCCTGGACTTCAAAACCTTTCCATAGCCACTTCTGCTCAAATATTATGTTTTTAACCTGTGCTCATAGTCAAGTTAATTTTTTTTTTACCATCTACAATGGGCAGAGAAGTTTCAATATATCCAACCCCACAGCAGGAGCAAGATGAAGGGAGCAAGCCTTTTTGTCTTTGGTTATGTGACAATCATAGAGGGGCTTCATAGAACTTATCTTATCGAATCTTCAATTGAAATTTAAATAAAATAATACTCCTGTTTTGCAGAAGGAGAAACAGAGACTTAGCAAGGTGAGCTGTGTAGTCAGGGTCTCATGGCCAGAGAACGAAACCAAGCTCCAGACCCTCGGACTCTAAGCAGCTTTAGCTCGACCAGGGCCGCCCCAGAGCAAAAGGGTCTCCACCAGCAGCCGAGTCCGCCTCACCAGAGACGCTGCCGCAGAGGCTGAGCACCAGGGGGCGATCCACGAACTGCAGGAAAGCTGTCTCCCTCAGGAGGAAGTCTGGAGGAGACAGCCTCTCAGAGCCTCTCCGACTTTCCAGGGTGTTGGATGGGTGACCACAGGGATCGTTAAGGCTTTGCACAGACATTCAAGTTGCTTCTGCCTTTTGGGCATCTGGAAGGCAGGTGTGCCTTATCCCTTGTTTTGGCCGATGAAGTATAAACAGTTGTGATGTGTGTCTTTTAAGGCAAAGCGTCAGGGTTGGAGCGCAGCTCATCCCACTCTGTCTCCACCACTTCAGTGGTCAGTGTTAGGAGACGGTCTCCTTCCTTTTGGATCTCTGAACAATTCCAAGGAGCAGAGGCACTTGCTGACCTACAGTGGACGAGTAGTATGAACAGAAATTGAATTCAACTCAGTGGTTTTAAGTAACCGAGACTGGAGTTTTTGTTATCGCCACATAACCCAGACTATCCTGACTGATCACAATGACATTTTAGTTCTGAATTCTTCAGAGATGACCTCTAGGACTGACCTCCTATAGGAGTCGGTTAAGGGGCTGGGGAAGTCCTCACAGAGAAGTTCTGCAGGGACAAGCAAGTGACCTGGGCCAAAGGAACTGCTTCCTGGGTTAAGAGCGTGAGAAGTGAGAGGGAAGAAACGTAAGAGAGGAGGGGTATTTTCATTCAAGGAGTAGAATTCTCCCCAGCAATCATCTGGGCACAAAATCCAGTAATTTACCGCTGCTGCATTCTCTTGTCCCCCAAGAGGAAAGCAGAGGGCTTTCTTTCTAGAAAAGAAAAATATTGACCTTTTCTCTCACACAGACTGACTAGCAGCAATTTAACAATGATTCCCGTAGTTCATCCCCCAGGACATCAACCGTGCAAGGGAGAATATTGATTTTTGTCTTTTTAAAAAAGAAGCTCACTAAAATAAGCACAGTAGTTGTGGTTTTTTTTTTTTTTTAATGTAGAAGCAAGTTGAATTTTTTTAAAAAAAAATAAACAATGAATTACTGCGCCCAGATTATATGAAAGGACTGTTTGAGGTTTCAGACAGCACAGCCGCCAAGAATAACAGCCCCCCACTTTACCTGTGCATCCTGGGACAACAAGTGCTTTACATATGGATGCTCTTCGGTCTCTCTTAATGAACTTCATGTCTGCATCGCAGGGCAGCTCTGGCAGAATGTAAGCTTTATTGGGAAAAGAGGTTGTCTGGAGGCTGGGATGGACCTAATTGTTCTTCCCAGGTGTCTAGCCCAACGGCCCAGCTTTGTGTGCAATCCTGCACACAGCCAGCTCTGAGAGCAGCAGACTCAGACATCCTCCTGGCTCAGAAAAAGCTCAAGCGAAAAGTTACCTCCTGAAAACAGAGCTCACAACACAGGCTTCTAAGAGAGACCGGCTCCCGCTGCTGTAATCCATGCATACAACTTCGGGGGTGGGGGGGGGCGGCGGGGAATGAACTCCAAAATAGCAGAAGTTCGTCTCTGACCTGACTCCTCTCTTAGGCCTCACTAGATTTTATTCTGACTCACTCCAGAAAAAAAGAAAAAAAATACTGCTTGACAGGCCACAGTAACATTAATTGGAATCTTTTAGACAGCTTAAGTGCTTACTCGCCTCTGATAAATCTGTTCTCCAGAAAGGGCCTGTGAGTTTCATGCAGGAGTCCCATCAGATAATCACAGACACTTCTTATGCAACTTGCTGATTACTGACAACACACATCAGGAGTGTCTGGCCACCCCTATTTTGAGGACCATCTTCCATCACCAGTAACTTCAACTGGAATAACGAAACAGGATCTGCAGGGTTTATTGTTAACACATCATTCCCCTCACCAGGCTAGACATACTGTGTATCACGGAGGTGAAAATGTTGGCTCACTCATCCTGATGCTGAATTCCCAAATCTACTCCCATATGAAAACCAAAAAAAAACATCCACTGTATAGACAAGGACAGATGGAAATGTTGGGGACAGCCACCCCAAAGCTGAACAAGTGCTCCCCTGCAGTAAAATAGGATTTTGTCATTCCCAAACTTTCCTTGTGTGAATGTGATTTCTTTCTTAAAAGTCTATCTTGACTTTTAGGTTTTCAGACCCTAGCTAGCTAGAGTCCTGTCAGTTAGTCCCCCTTCATGAGCAGCTGAATGCACACACCGATCACTTCTCTGATTGGATCTTTTCACTGTGCACCTGTCCTTCTAGGGAGACCCAGGCACCAGATGATTACCAGTAGGCTGTCTACCCACAAATTATTCAAATTAGCTAGTCTACGTGGAGCACAAGAAACCAAGCTAACCACCCCCAACTGGCCATTCAACGCCTGCCCCGACAGGCCCATCTTGCTGTTACCCCACCCCCAGGTTCAACTCCCTGCACGGCCCTGACTAGCAGCCTTCTCTTGTCTTGAGCTATAAATAACGACGCGTTGTGCCCTGAATCTATGTGAGCACCCATATGTTCTGTCATACCATCAAAAGAACTTTTAAACCTTATAAAACACCCTGAAGGACTGAGCAGATCCATTTTTTCATGCAAGAAGATGAAACACACAGGCTTCTTCCAGCCCCACAGCCGTCTTGACTGATCTGACCACTTAGATGCATTGAAATCACTTTCTGGGACCAGCCAAAACCACAAAGTAAACACTACCATTGCCCACCGTTCAAACTCTTCACCTTAATCTCAACTCCTGGTCTCAGGAAATGAAGACTCTATCTATTTCTGCTGTGCTAATTAGCTCTCTTTCCACTCACCTCAGTAACCCAGTATAAAGCAGAGTTCCCATCATACAGCAGGTGCTCCATAAATGCATGTTGAATGAATATAACACAGGACCAAAAATGCATAGAAAATATAGCCAGTTCATTCAGAAACCCAACACATATTTAATGGATGGCTATAAGCCTGTTGTGCTGCAGCCCATGGGGTCGCAAAGAGATGGACACGACTGAGCGATTAAACAACAAATGATCCAATCATCTGGGTTTAAAAAGTGATGATATTGCATTTTATATTAAGGGAGTGTTAGCAGTGTGCCTGCATTAATTAGTTCTCACTTGGGGGCATGCCATTTAATGATTTAGTTCTACACTTTCTGAGTGTACGTCTCATGTTCTGAGTGAAACATTCCTCGACCTCCCTGGGAGAGTTGATCACTCCTTTTTCTCTTAACTCCATGCATCTATCTACAGTATCACATCCACTGGCTGATCTTGGGCTCCCTAGGAGCCAGGACCATCTAGAATGCATCTTCCCAACTCCAATGTTTAACCCAGTGTTACCCAGGACTTAGCAGGTACCCTTAGCAGTTACCTTGCTTAGCAGGACTTAGCAAGTATTGAGTGAATAAATGAATAGCAAATGAATGAATACCTTTCCTACCAAGTGCTTTGCACTGTGTAAAAACTGAAAGAAAAGGTAATGGGAGAGGAGAGTTGACTAAAACAGCAGTTCTCAAATGTGAGTGGGCATCACTCCCACTCCCTGGAGGGCTTGTGAATACACAAAGTGCTGGGCTCCAAACCCACCCTCTGATAGGGTAGGTCTGGGGAAAGGCCTGAGCATGTGCATCTATAACAAGCTCACAGGCGATGCTGATGCTGCAGAGGTGTGGACCACACCACGAGAACTAGTGGTCTGCAGAAAAAAGCTTACTGTGACTCCCCTGACGTCAGGGAGCTTACTGCGAACATATGCAACACGGAGGAAACAGGAGCAAGAATGCAGAGATGTGGATAGTACAAGCTTCCTGCAAACCCGCCACAGACAGTGGGGCAGAGAGAGTCTGTCCAGGCTGACTTCATTAACCTGTTCCAAAGAGAAGGAAAAGGATCTTAAGAAGGTGAATGACTTGTCAGAGGTCAACTCAGGTGCAAGGCACAAGAGAAATGTGTGCCTGTGAGCACCAAATGACATGTACCAAAATGTCCATTTTTTGATGCTTAATGATCCCAAATTGGACACATGTCCATCAACAGTAAAATGAATAAGTATACTGGGGTGTATATTCATACAAAGGAAGATTATATATTATTTTTTTTTAAAGAACAACTACAGCCATTTGCTACACCATTGATGAATCTCACAAACGCTGGTGAAAGAAGTTAGACACGAAAGAGCACGTTCTGTTAAAGTCTGTTTATACCAACTTCAAAGAGAGGCAGAACAAATCTCTTTTGGAGGTCAGAACAGTTACTCTGGGGAATAAAGTAAGTGGGGGGACTTCAGGGGAGTTTCTGGAGGTGCTATTGATATTCTACTTGCTGACCCAGGTGGGGGCTGCAGAGTATGCTTACTGACGTTTTCACCCTTTTCTGCATATATATTATACTTCAAAATACAGAAGGGTTTTCTTCTTTTTTTTGGTTTGTTTGTTTTTCAGTGGTTGAAAGGAAGAAAACAGACATTGAGCTGAATCTATCACAGTCCTTGCCCTGGGAGCTGACCCAGATACCCAACAGGAACAGACAGGAAGACGGTGGTGAGCTCTCCCAGGGGACAGAGAGGAACAGGGTCACTGCAGATGCTTACTTCAGGCCAATTTCACAGGTGCAACCCATGAAACTGTGAGATAAGCTGAAGAGTACAACACATATATTAATCTTTTACATGAGAATTATAGAGTTGGAACATACCTGGGAGATCGTTAAAGTTCAGAAGAAGAACTTATAGAAAATGTTCTTAGAGCCTTCCCCGTAAACCATCTCAGTATTTAATCTCAGCTGGGAACTTGGCAAGGTGGGCCGGGCAGCTGTCTTTTTTGGCTGAACTCCCCACCCCTATAAAAATGTTTTTCCACTGGATCCTCTAACCTTTCTCAATCTTGAGGAAGACTTAGTTCTCAACTCAGAAGATGACAAATTCTTTTCCTAAACTCCATCATTTGTATACCTTTTCACAAACTGAGAAGGCTTTTGAGCAATCTGAAAGTATTGATACCAAATCCTTTCTTAGGAGGTGACACCGTGTTTGTCCAAGATGTTTCTGTAAACCAAGCAGCCGAGCAGCTCTGTAGGCATTGTAAACATCTGGCTAGTTCAGAAATACAGCCTCCTAACTGATCTATTACAGTAAATGGTCTAGACAGCACGACTGGAACTCCTCGCTTTTTTATACTTCATAAACCTGTATCTAAGTGCAGGTGAAGTCAGTTGTAAATATAAAAACCACCAGAGCGGAATGGCCTTTGATTCTTTGTTTATCACAGGCTAATTAAAACACAAGCTGAACATAACTCAGTTCTTTAATGGAGGTTACCAGATGTGTTATTACTTGACCCTGCTCAGTATGAAGTCCTTGTATAATAACTATAATTTTTTTTTTATTTAGTGCAGCAGCCCTGTTATAGTTAAGGGTGTGTCTTTCTTTTGATTACAAGGCCCACATCTAAAGGAGGGGGAAAGAGGATGGTTAACTACTGAGAACACGTTCTCTGGGCATTGAAACTATGATTAATATAAGCCCTGTCCAGGAGTGAATTCTTGGCTGCCCTGCATGCTATGGTTATGCACCGTGCCGAAGACACATTTTCACTGGAAGTATAATTACTGACTTTTAAAAGTCACCTTTCATCCCAACAAACCCAGCTTTCTTTAAAGCATTAGAGAGCCATTACAAATTACAGTTAGAGTAATAGCTTCAGTCGCTCAGCCATCACTTAAGAAGCACTTCAGCTGCCTGGAGCAGGAAAGGTCAGCCTGGTAGGGCCGCCCCTCCGCAGTCAGGAAGTCACATGGAGCTCTTTCCTGCGGGGTGGCCCTGCTGAATCGCCAGGCGCCCTGAGCACCTGGAATCAGACACACATTCCTACGTACAGGGCCCAGCAAGCACCCCAAACACCTGGGCACCCAAGATGCATCACTGACAGTGTTATCCGTGGAGTCAGGAGAGCGTAGATGAAATATCAACCACCACCTACAGGACGGGCAGGTGTGCTAAGTCGTGTCCGACTCTGCGCGACCCTATGAACTGCAGCCTGTCAGGCCCCTCTGTCCATGGGATTCTCCAGGCAGGAATACTGGGCTGGGTTGCCAAGCCCTCCTCCAGGGGATCTTCCCAACCTGAGGAAGGAACCCATGTCACTTACGTCTCCTGCACTGGTAGGAAGATTCTTTATCACTAGCGCTACCTGGGAAGCTCCACCAAAAGGACGGCAGCTCTCAAAAGTCTTTTCTCCAATTGAGAACCCTTGCAAGACTCCCTTGAACCCCAGATAGACTCATCCCCATCGGTTATCTACTTGGCTGTTCCCTGGGCACTTTAAATACCAGCATTTCCAAAACAGGATTCATCATGTTCTCTGGAAAACTCGTCTTGGGTCCCGCAACTCAGGAATGACACCACCCATCACTTATTTGCCAAATGCCCAAACCTAGGCTTCATCTTTCAGCTCTCCCTGTTTCTCTTTGTCAACCCATTCCGAAGATCTGCCAATGCCACCTGTTCCCTTCTGATCCACACTTCTGTCATGATCTTCCTTCCAGTTCAGATCCTCATGGTATCTAGTCTTTACAACGAAGGTTCTCAGCCAGGAGCAGCTTCACATTTCTCCCCCCTCCCTGCACACACACACACACACACACACCAGGGCACATCTAGCAATGTCTGGAGACATTTCTGGTTGTCACAGCTGAAGGCTGGGATGATGCTACTCACATTCAATGATTATAGGCCAAGGATGCCGCTAAATATCATTACAATACACAGGAGAACCCACAGAGCAGAGAAGGAGTCCAAACTGTCAGTAGCACTGAGACTGACAAACTGCCCTAAAACATCTCCCTGCCAAGGTGCCAGAGTCATAACACGTAAGTCTTACTACGTAACTCTTCAAATATCATGGTTCCTGGAGCAGAGTCCCTAAGGTCCTTCGGCCTTTGTCCCCAGCCTTCTCAGCGTCATCTGCAAACACCCTTGTCTACCTTCCCCGTAGCTGCCACGCTTCAAATGTCCACACCAGCTTCTTTCAGTTCCTTGAGCTTCCGGGTCTCTGGACAACATTTTCTGCCCGTGCCCACCAAGGAGTTCTCCTGTACTCAGCCTTCAGATTTTAATCTCACCCACTGTCCTACACAGGGGATGGACCTGTGCCCTCCAAGACACAGATTTTTACCATCCTTTGCCTTGACTGTGTATTGTCAGTCAGCCTTGTGCATACTCCCCATGGGCAGGGAACTTGTCCGTCTTCCACTCTATCCTCTTTCTGCCTCTCAGTCAGGCACTCAATACATGCTCATGGAAATAATGACTAAATAGCATAATACTACAGTAAAACTGGTCTCTAGGGGAATTCAGACTGGAGCAACTCAGCTAAACAAAAACTTGTATCTTGCGTAAATAATAATTTTCTATACTTAGACTCATTCATTAAATCAGTGTCTTGGACACTTAGGGTTTTAAAGTCATCCACTGCAGCTTCTCATCTGATATCCATGTCCCCTCTACACAACTGCCCTGTGTACACACAAACACACATGCACACTCACACACACTCATGACCAAAGGCAACCAGGCTTGACTGGGACACACATAGTCAGAGCAGTCTGACTTCCTTGGAGACACTTTAACATTCGAAAACACCCTTAGAAAGTATTCTTCACAGATGGCCAATGGGCACATGGAAAGATGCTCCACACTGCTAATTATTAGAGAAATGAAATCAAAGCTACAATGAGGTACTGCTTCATGCCAGTCAGAATGGCCATCATTAAAAAGTCTACAAATAAATATCGGAGAGGGTGTGGAGAAAAGGGAAGCCTCCTATACAGTTGATGGAAAATCTAAGTGCAGCCACTACGGAAAACAATACAGAGATTCCTCAGAAAACTAAAAATAGAGCTGCCATATGATCTAGCATTCCTACACCTGGGCATATATCCAGGCAAAACTATAATTGAAAAAGATGCATGCACCCCTAGGTTCATAGCAGCACTATTCACAATAGCTGAAACATAGAAACAAGCTAAATATCCATTCATAGATGAATGGATAAAGAACATGTGGTACACATATATTAGACTGGCCAAAAAGTTCATTCGGGGTTTTGGGCTGTTACAGAAAAATCTGAATAAATATTTTGGTCTACACAATACAATGGAATACTACTCAGCTATAAAAAAAAATGAAATAATGCCATTTGAAGCAACATGGAGGCACCTAGAAATTATCATACTAAGTGAATTATGTCAGAAAGAGAAAGACAAATACCGTATGATATCACTTATATGTGGACTCTAAAATATGACACAAATGTACCTATCTATGAATCAGAAATTGAATCAGGGACACAGAATAGACTGGTGATTGCTGGGGTGGGAGGTAGGAGAGAAATGGATTGGGAGTTTGGGATTAGCAAAGGCAAATTGGTATATACAGAATGGATAAACAAGCAGCTCCAACCGCACAGCACAGGAAACTATATTCAATATCTTGTGACAAGCCGTAATGGAAAATAATTTGAAAAAGAATGTATACATAAATGAGTCACTTTGCTCTACAGTGGTAATTAACATAACATTGTAATTCAACTATAATTCATTAACAATTTTTTAAATATTTAAAAATATTTATTTCTTCATACTAAGCCTTAGTGTGTCTCATCCACTTGTTAGGTTCAGTGCCTTTGGGTCCTACAGGACAAGGCAAACTCCTCCCCTTTATACCTGATAGAAAGACCATCAGCCTTCCCTAGTTTTCCTCCTACTATAGCCTCTAGTTCAGTGTTTCTCTTACTGTCTGAACAAATTTCACTTGATCAAGTTCTATCTAAAAATGCCTTTGGAACTGTTGGTTAGCATCCCATAGCTAGTCAGCATCCCAAATCACTGTCAAATCTCTGGAAAGGAATGTCGCAACATCCATCAAAATTTTAAATGCACATGCCCTTTGGTCTGTGGCATTGCCCTTTTTTAGGATTGGAATGAAGACTGACATTTTCCAGTCCTGTGGCCACTGCTGAGTTTTCCAAATTTGCTGACATATTGAGTGCAGCACTTTAACAGCATCATCTTTTAGGTTCTGAAATCACTCAGCTGGAATTCCATCACCTCCACTAGCTTTGTTTGTAGTAATGCTTCCTAAGGCCCACTTGACTTTGCACTCCAGGATATCTGGCTCTAGGTGAGTGATCACACCATCATGGTTATCTGGGTCATTAAGACCTTTTGGGGGCAGCTCTTTTGTGTAATTCTGCCACCTCTTCTTAGTATCTTCTGCCTCTCTTAGGTCCATACCGTTTCTGTCCTTTATTGTGCCCATCTTTGCATGAAATGTTCCCTTGGTATCTCTAATTTTCTTGAAGAGATCTCTAGTCTTTCCCATTCTATTGTTTTCCTCTAGTTCTTTGCATTGTTCACTTAAGAAGGCTTTCTTATCTCTCCTTGTAATTCTTTGGAGCTCTGCATTCAGATGGGTAAAACTACCACATAACTGCACTCATTTCACACGCTAGCAAGGTAATGCTCAAAATCCTTCAAGCTAGGCTTCAACAATACGGGAACCCAGAACTCCCAGATGTGCAAACTGGATTTAGAATAGGCAGAGGAACCAGAGGTCAAATTGTCAACATCTACTGGATCACAGAAAAAGCAAAGAAATTCCAGAAAAACATCTACTTTTGAACACTTGTGCATTGCTGATAGGAATTTAAATCAGTGAAGCCATTGTGAGAAACAGTATGGATGTTTCTCAAAACGCTAAAATAGAACAATCATATGATCCAGCAATTCTATTTCTGAGTATATTTGCAAAGGAAATGCACATATACTTGCAGACGTATCTGTATCTCCATACTCATTGCACCATTGTTTGCAGTATCTGAGACAGGGAAAAAGCTGTGTCCATTGACAAACAAATGGATAAAGAAAATGTGATTAAGAAGACACGGTACACATATATGAAGGAATATTACTCAGCCATAAAAAACGAATAAAATTGGGTCACTGGCAGACATGTGACTGGACCTTGAGGGTGTCATACAGAGTGAAATAAGTCAGAAAGAGAAAAACAAGTATCATATATTAACAAGTATTTGTGGAATCCAGAAAAATGGTATAGATGATGCTATTTGCAAAGCAGAAATAGAAACACAGATGTAGAGAACAGATGTATAGACACCAAAGAGGAATGGGCTTCCCAGGTGGCAATGCAGGAGACATAAGAGACACAGGTTTGATCCCCGGGTTGGGAAGATCCCCTGGAGAAAGGAATGGCAACCCACTCCAGTATTCTTGCCTGGAGAATCCCCATGGACAGAGGAGCCTGGAGGGTTACAATCCACAGGGTCGCAAAGAGTCAAACATGGCTGAAGCGATGTAGCATGCATACAGACTGTCACACCAAGGAGGAAGGTGGGTGGGAGGAATTCTGAAATTGGGATTGACACATATTTACTATTGACACTATGTATAAAATAGATAACTAATGGGAACATATTATATAGCATAAGGAGCTCAACTCAATGCACTATGGTGACCTGAAATGGAAGGAAGTCCAAAAGGGAGGAATGTACATACACCTCTGGCTGATCCATTTTATCATACAGTAGAAACTAACACAGCACTGAAAAGCATCTATGCTGCAAGGCCTCACCGACTCAGTGGGCGTGAGTCTGAGCGAACTCCGGGAGCTGGCGAGGCCAGGGAGGCCTGGCGTGCTGCAGTCCATGGGGTCACAAAGAGTCGGACATGACTGAGTGACTGAACTGAACTGATTCTCCAATAAAAATTAATCTTAAAAAGGAAAATGTGAGATATTTATATAGAATGATATTCAGCGATAAAAAGAATGAAATGCCTCCATTTCTAATAACATGGATTGACTTTGATGGCATTATGCTAAATGAAAGAGCATACAGAGGAAAAACAAATACTGTATAATCTCACTAAAATGTGAAATCTAACAAAATCAAACTCATAGAAACAGAACAGATTGGTTGTTGCCAGAGGCAGAGGGTGGAGATGGGGGAAATGGGAGAAGGTGGTGAAAAGGTACAAACTTCCAGAATAAAGAAAAAAGAAGAGAATGGACCATCACTTAAACTTTAAATGAGTTAATGTTCAAAGTTGGACCATCAGATGCCTTTGTGCACAGGAGGAAAAAAAATGTATCAAATCCCAATCACTAGCAAAATTCCCAAGAGTTCCTTTATGGAGAGATCTGTTATGAACAACGCATATCTGTCAGCACTGGTGGCCACTGAAGACACTTCAGAGTTTGAGGATGAGCATAGTTTCTGGCAGGAGGAGACGGGGACGACAGAGGATGAGATGGTGGGAGAGCATCACTCAATGCCATGAGTTTGAGCAAGCTCTGGGAGTAGGTGATGGGCAGGGAAGCCTGGTGTGCGGCAGTCCATGGGGTCACAAAGAGTCAGACACGACTGAATGACTGAACTGAACTGAACTGATAGCTTATGAAATGTGTTAGGCTTATTGAACTTTTATCATGACTCAGGCTTTCCCATTAGAGAAGGTGGAAGGACAAAAAGGTAAGGTGGTAAAAAGACTTTGACCAAAGCAAGTGCTGAGATGGTATTCTGAGAGGTGTCTCTTCTTTATCCTACATAAGCATTGTTTTAGTAGAGAACTGTTCTTTCTCATTTTGTGTATCATGACCATATACCAAAAAAATGACCACCATTTGTTGAGGGGTTGGTTCATTTGTAGTCTCTACAATCTGAAACATCCTCATTCATTATTGTCCCCAAACCCTCAGTTTCCTTGTCTACATGGAGCTAATATTCCCACTTAAGTATATTGGGATACATGTGCTAAGTCACTTCAGTCGTGTCCAACTCTTTGAGGACCCATGGGCTGTAGCCGGCCAGGCTCCTCTGTCCATGGGATTCTCCAGGCAAGAATACTAGAGTGGGTTACCATTTCCTCCTCTGGGGGATTTTCCCAACCCAGAGATTGAACCCCCATCTCTTATGTCTCCTGTATTGGCAGGTGGGTTCTTTACCACTAGCGGCACCTGGGAAGCAGCTTGGGGTATAAGTTAAATGAAAAATGATTACATGGAGACTATACAACATGTAAAAACTATACAACATTACTAAAAACACCAGTGGGTCAACAATGAAATCAAAAAGGAAATCAGAAAATACCTCAGGACAAATGACAATGAAAACACAACCACATTAATCTATGGGATGCAGCAAAAGCAATCCCAAGAGGGAAGTTCATAGTAGTACAGGCCTTCCTCAAAAAGAAAAAAGAAAAAGAAACATCTCAAACAACCTAACCTACCACCTAAAAGAATTAGATGAAGAACAAACAAAACCTAAAGTCAGTAGAAGAAAGGAAACAATAAAGACCCAAGAGGAAATAAAATGGAGGTCAAAAAACAAAGTAAGTGAGTGCTAGATCCTGCCTTACCTAGAGCAAGAGAATATTTCTCTTCTCCTCGGTATTCACGTTCTTATGATTTATCTCAGAAATCCAGGGTGTCCTCCAGGTTTGCAAGGCTAGTCCTAGCTACATTCCTGCAGAAGAGAGAGCTCTGACGATCTGAGTTCTGAATCCCGTTGATGATGAGATGAGATGAGATGAGATGAGATGAGATGAGAGATGATGAGAGCTCTGAGTCATCTCTTGTTGATGAGAGAGATGAGAGCTCCTCTGAGTCCCGTTCTCTGGTCAGTGCTATTCTGGTCCGCTCTGGAGGCTCGGTGATGACCTGCCAAGTGCAACCACGGAACTCTGCGGATGCACCCTGTGAACCAAGAAAGCAGGTGGAGGACAGCTCACCAAGCACCATCTCTCATCAGCAAGAGGAGAAATTGGGTAGAAAAGGACATCTCTCTTCTGCAGTCTTGGTTCTAACACACCCTAATCTTAAACTCAGTTGTACTATTCCGCTGGTTGTTGATACACACACATACACACACATGCACATACATGTGCATGCATATACACACACATAGCAGTGGTCCCCTGGGATGTCCTCAATCCCAGGCTGGGGAGCCCAAGGGAGATTTCCAGTCTCAGATCCTTCCCATCTCCATCTTCGAATCACAGTCCTGAATCAGAGTCTAGGGCCCCCATGCCAAGGCCTCAGAAAAACTCACTTTCTTACACGTTAAAAAGGCACTGAACATGTAACTCCCCATGAATCCCACAACCTTAAATTCCATGGTCCTGTTTCTATGATCTTTTGTAATCCCAACTGTAGGCACTGAGGGGATCACATTGTTTCTTTTTTGGAGCAAGAAACAAATACATCAGATCTGTATTTAACAAATAGTTATTTAATGACAGAGTTCAATTTCAACTTCTTAAAAGTTAAAATATGATCTTAGTTGCCAAATAACCTGAGTTTCCAAAACCTAAACTTTGGTGAAACGCCACTTTTTCCTTTTTTCATTTCCAGGTAAAAATTATTCATTCCTTCAGCAAAGCTCGTAAACCTGTTTCTCTGACTGTATCCCTGTTCTTGTGCTGGGGCTGTGGGAATGGAAGGAAAACAAGGTAAGGCTATCAACTTTCTCAAGCTCATATTCTGATAATAAAAATAAAACTGTCCCAGAAACACCCTTAATGCTGGCATTTGGGCCAACCCTCCACACATCTGACTCCACCAGGAAAACACACTCATGTTTAAATACCTACTGAATGATGCCTATATCCCCGACCCCCAGCACAGAGGTACTCAAGATGTCGGAAATCAGCGGATGAATGAATGAGTGAGTGAGTGACGCGCATCGAAGAATCACCACCAAAGCCTTGTCAGCTCACACTGATCATGAAAACATCTTCATCAACTGAATCAGCCACTTGTTTGCCAGCAAGAATGCAATGAGAATAAAATATGAACCCCGAATCTTCTATTTTGATTCACATGTTAATGTGAAGGACCAGGAATTGAAAGATCACACATTTCATCTACAGAAAGTCCTCAAATGGTAAAAACTAGCTTTGACTTTTAAGCTTAAGCTTCTAATTCAGCTGGAACCCAGCCCAACCCAGAAGCTTTAACTGGTGTGGATTTAAAGACGAGGTTTTCCTAAGAAATATTTAACACTTCTCTAATATTTCTTCTGAGTTTGCTTCAGTCATCTGATGAATCTAGCTACTGGAAAGAAATCATTTAACCCCTAGGCTTTGAAAACCAGCCAACAACATCGACTTATATATCCATGTGTCTCTTTGGGGAAAACCCTGCCAGCAGCCTGAGGGTTAAGCGTAATCCTGTCATGTTTGCCCTGAACTTGCCCAGTTAAATTGCAACAGCATGGGTCTCCATAATTATCTAATCCTTAGTGTTGCGCCTTTACGTAATTTATGATGTAGCATTAAAGTCTGACCCTGAGTTTGAAATGAACTGCAGTTCTGCTGACATCCAAGCTCAAATTAGTAGGTAAGCACCCAATTAACGATTATGCTTCTGAGCTTTCATTTCCATCTGACCACACTGCTACGCTAATCAGTTTTCTAAGCCGTTCACCTTCCCCATAACTAACAAGCATTTCTGTTGCCTTTTATGTCTTTGGATACTCTGCATCCTCATAAAAAGCTCTCCACCACTGCTGTCTTCAAGACTGCTGCCCAAAACGACTATCCGCGAATGAGCTGGCCGGCTCTGACGCGCTTTGCTGGCAAAAACCAAAGGTCAGCTTGATGGGTTCCCATTTTCCTCCTCCAAAAAGAGTCACCTCTGTAGAAGGACTGGGTTCCCTAGATGGCTTCTGTTGGCTGCTGGAATCACTCAAGTGAAGGATGGCCCCCTGTGGACGGTTAGATCAAGGAGTTAGCAAATACTCTCAGGCAATGGACTTCACCAAAACCCCACCATCTATCTGAATACCCGGGGAAGGGGTGAGCGGGGAGCGGAGAGCGATGATAGGAGAGGAAAACTCAGGCATTGTTCCGGTTTCCAACTTCACACCCCCTTCCCTCTTTGTTTCCCCACCCCCGGAACAACACTCCCCACTTCCTCTGCTCATCTGCACACCGCGTAAACAGCAGCAACTGAGCATAAAATATTAGAATATTTTTAGAGACTCGTGATATCATTACTTTGACTTCAGTACCTACACACAAAAAAGACACTTAATCTATGTGAATGCTCAAATGAGTGTCTGTGCGGGGGAGTGATTTGCTAATTACCACGTGTGAGTACAATCGCTGTCCTAGACCTGTGTCTCCTGTCTTCCCAACTGCTGTTTCTTCCTGGACCTCTGTCACTTGGCATTTTGATTCCTAGTTAGCTGAGCCACTGCTAGCCTCTCCTAATAAAGTCAGAGAAGAACTGCTTACACCCCCTGCCAAACACAAAATCAGAACTGAATCTGGACTCTCCATAATTACTTTCCCTAATGTATACCCTAATTATACACCTAAACTTGCCTTCCACTCCAGATTTATCAACTTTTGGACACAACACAGATATTTTCCTTTCCAACTCATGTAGAAAAGACATGAAGTCATCAAGAATTTTATCCAGCACGACTGCCTTTCAAACTTGAGTACCAGAAGCTTGTTCTCACTTTTCTGTTTCTAATCAAACTTACTCATTATTCCAATATCAAATCTCATTATGAGGAGTGGGGAGAGGGATGAACAGGCAGAGAACACGGTGTTTAGGGCAGTGAAAATACTCTGTACAATGATACTGTAATGATGGATATACATCACTTTACATTTGTCCAAACCCATGAAATGTACTGCACTAGGAGAGAACTCTAAAGTAAATTATGGATTTGGGTGACTGGGACGTATCAGTGTAGGTTCATCAGTTGTAACAGTGTACTATTCTGGTGAGGGATGTTGATTATGAGGGGGGCTAAAGGAGATCAGTCCTGGGTGTTCATTGGAAGGACTGATGCTGAAGCTGAAACTCCAGTACTTTGGCCACCTCATGCGAAGAGTTGACTCATTGGAAAAGACCCTGATGATGGGAGGGATTGGGGGCAGGAGGAGAAGGGGACGACAGAGATGGCTGGATGGCATCACCGACTCGATGGGCATGAGTTTGAGTAAACTCCGGGAATAGGTGATGGACAGGTAGGCCTGGCATGCTGCGATTCATGGGGTTGCAAAGAGTCAGACACGACTGAGCGACTGAACTGAACTGAACTAAGTGTTCAGGGGGACAGAGGGTATATGGGAAATCATTGCAACTTCCTCTCAACTTTGCTGTGAATCTTAAACTGCTCTTAAAATAATCTTAATTTTTTAAAATATTATTTATTATATTTATATAATATTAAAATAATAATATTATTAAAATATTATTATTAAAGAGGGTAAAAATAGAGTTCTTCTGATGAGAATGGGACTGAATCCTTCCACCAGCACCAGGGTGCCATTACCACACACTGGCACACACTGCTTGAAAGCCGTCATCCTAAGATAAACTATGTACAGAAGCCCACACAGATAAAGAAATCCAATAAAAATTAAGCTTTGGTTTGATCAGTGTTTCCTTTCTTTCCTAGCTGTCCAAAGTGGTTTCATATCCACAAATTACAAAATTTATTTTCATTTATCTTTTGAGAGAAGAAAAGATGAAAGAAGGCATCCATGTTCTCATTTTACGAGTGCTCCGAGACAGAACTGGCTCAGTTAGAAAGCTGGAATAGGAACTGGATGCCCCGGCCCCTCTTCTTTCCTCTGCACCAGTGCCCCACCTTACACGCTCACATCACATTGACAAGCATCACAACACACAGACACTCAGGAGGTATCCTTGTGGGGACAGTGAGGATGATGATGGTGAGAGCAAGGAAAATTGAGTTGAAAGTGGGTTGAAAAGATACCCTCATAACACTGTATTTGAGAAGCATATTGGATAGCTGACTTACTATGGAAAAAGTCCCGAGGTTCTGGACTTCTAATTCAACTTGACTCTTCCTTATGCAAACTAGTAAAAAGGAGCTCTTATCAAGCCCAGTGAGATAAGAATGATGAGACAACTTTATCTTTGAACAGAATTGTTTATGGCATGCAGAAACTTATGCGTGTGAAATAAGTAAGTCAAGTTCCTCCCAAAGTTAGTGGTAAGTGAATGTAGATAACACGCAGCTCTGAAAGAACGACTGCAGAGTAGTGGCCCCTGACCCTGGACCTTGCCAAAACGATGGTGCTTATACAAGAAAACCACAGAACGCCTCATGAGATGATGGAGCTTGGAGAGAGCAAATAGATTGAAAGGAAGCCCCTGACAAGGGGGAGGGGAGGGGTGAAGTGATATTTTCAGTGGAAGTTCCCTCCTGTCACTAGTCCTACTTGAGTTGCGTACATACACACTTCAGATTCTTTAGGGGAAAGTTTACATTATTTGCTGGACAGAGATTTGTGGAAGAAATAAACAAACTGAAACTCCGAATTAGCCATCACAGGCTCCCTTGCTTTTCGAAGGCAAAGTGTTCCTTGAGAACTTTTGCAAGCCTCAATGGCGTAAAGCAAAGAAGCAAGTTCCTTAGATCTCATCTTGCTAAAGGATGCACAGAATGAATCGAGAGCCAGCCCAGATGGTCAGAGACACAGTCCAAAGCTAGTGGGGCCTGATGCTGAGCTGCCCACTGTGGTTCTCAGGGAAGGAGGCTGATGGGGCTGCTCCTACGGCTTACGGTGTGTGGTGCCTCTATAATTGCTGCTGCAAAACAAGCGCTGAGCCCTATTTTCACCTTTCTGTAAGTGAAAATCCTCTTCAGATTCCTTTTGGTTAGCATACACAAGTATTAACATAGACTTTCAGAAAAGTGAAGTGACATAAAGCAGGGGATACCTGTATTAAGAAATCGAGAGCTTTTGAACTAGAAAGCTCTAGATTCAAAACCAACTACCCACAAACTAACAGAATCTAGCCAAGTAATTTAACCTCTCCAAGATGCCAGGTTCTCACCTGTGAGGTGGAAATACTAACACTCATTTCCTTGCATAATTTGAGGTTTAGATGAGATAACACAGAAAATGCATGTGAAACTCAGAGGACAATAACAAAGGCTATTTCCTCTCTTTCCACTCAAAAGATCTCAGATGCAATGATTTGCAGCTCTCAGCCCCACAATTTAAAGTAGTTTATTAAAAAATAACCTCAAGCCTTGCACTCACTGAGTTGCCAACCTAGGAGTTATAGCTAAATCTCCATAAAGCCCAGACAGTGGAGTAAAAAGTGGAGACATCTCCATATGGCCAACAAAGGTCCATCTAGTCAAAGCTATGGCTTTTCTTGTAGTCATGTAAAGATGTGAGAGCTGGACCATAAAGAAGACTGAGTGCTGAAGGAATTGACGCTTTTGAATTGTGATGCTAGAGAGGACTCTTGAGAGTCCCGTGGACTGCAAGGAGATCCGACCACTCAATCCTAAAGGAAATCAACCCTGAATATTCATTGGAAGGACTGATGTTGAAGCTGAAACTCCAATACTTTGGCCACCTGATGGAAGAGCTGACTCACTGGAAAAGACCCTGATGCGGGGAAGGATGGAAGGCCAAAGGAGGAGGGGGTGGCAGAGGATGAGATGGTTAGATAGCATCACCGACTCGATGGACACGAATTTCAGTGAACTCTGGGAGACAGCGGAGGACAGAGAAGCCTAGCATGCTGCAGTCTGTGGGGTCGCAAAGAGTTGAACATGACAACTCCATAAAACTAAAAATAACCCCTGTTTTTCCTGATTGGGAAGGTGACTACACTGCTAATTCTTAAAGGCAGAGGACAAAAAACATGGATCAACCTCCCAACTTTCAATTATAATGGGAGCCAAGATGCAGTGATTGCGTTTACCCTAGAGGATGCATGTCAAAGGCAGTGGCAGGCAGAAACAACAGTCTGTATTCCATCAATAGAGTGTAATTCTGCCAGAGTCTTTCCATCTCAGCAGCCTTCCTCATTGTACAGAATGTACAGAGCTCATCACAGTTTAACTTGGATTGCCCTAAAGCCTGAAGCTAACAAGGAGATTTGTACTTATGAGGACAGAGACTCTCCCAACAACTTTGCAATAATCCCCTTGTCACAGAGCAGGACTCTGTGCAGCCTTCTTAGGACAGACTTCCCATGTCCTCCACCTGTCTCTCATTTGCAGAAAAACTTTAGCCCCTCTGAGTTCCAAAGAAGAGATTTAATCAAAGAAGTGATAACATGTATAATTAAAAGAAAACAGTCAAGCAAGACAAAATAATACTAGTAGAGACATTAAATAAAATCAAGGGCTTATAGTTTATCCTCAAGGGTTATATATATATATATAATATCCTGAGCCATATCCTGTGAGCTATTTTGAAGATACTAAAACTCCCCCACAAGGTGGAAAAAGTTAACTGTATGTTGACCACAAGAAGGTAGACCCCCAGACAGCTGGGAACAAGAAGGTTGATGATATTGATTCCCAGTTGCCTCACCACCAACCAATCAGAAGAAGGTCCATGAGTTGATCATATACCCTTTAACCTTCTCCCTCATCCTGTCTTTAAAAAAACCTTTCTTTGAAAGCTTGGTGCCCTACAATAAACACTACAATTTTCTTCACCACAATTCAGAGTCATGGCTTTACCACATGTAGGCAAACAGACCCAAGTTTGCTTTGGTAACAACCCCAGACCTTAACCCACTGCACATCATCTGGGTGTCGCTGGGGATTTGACCCAAGAAGCAAGACCACTATAAGGTGTTTAGAGTAGTATAAGTGTTGATAAAATTAGACCTAGAGCTTAGAGGAGAGTCTATACAAGGTGATTCCCTCTGGTGTTGTTGCTGAAGTCACCACTATTAGGTTAAGTCAGCCAGCGGGTGGTCTTCCAGGGAAGCTGTGTGTGATCTGGGAGAGGGCAGTGGAAGGCTGGACCCACACGCATAAGCTGGAAGCCACAGACACACCCTGGACCTCCCACATCTGTCTCTGACCACCTAAAACTCATGGCGGCCCGAAGGAAGAGCGGCATCCTCTGCCACAGAGGTGCTCACAGGAGACTCGATGGGAGCCAGCGAGGCCGGTGGTCCAGGGTCTTCCTGAGCCTGGAAGGCGAGGCGGCACCTGAGGGGCGGTGCGTGTTGGCCGCCACCGTCTTTCCCTCTGAAACCCCCAGAGCATCAAGTCGGCTGCTGCTTCACGTTCACCTTCCAAATCTCACATGTATTTCTCCTGCGACCAACCCTGATGAGGAATCAGACAGAAAAGGGAACCTGGGAAGTGTAGCTCCAGCTGAGTTAAATTCACACAGTACATAACTACCCCAGAGAGTAAATAACAACGCAACGATGAAAACACACTTCACTGCTATACCGGCCACTGGATCATGCGGTGGCCCCTTCATTCCCCACCACCCAAGCTCCTCATGACTTCCAACCGCTGCTGATCCAAAATTCCAACCTCCCTTCCTCCTGTAGGCCTGTGTTTGGTTAACCCGCCAGGACATAAAATCTAAGTGTGCCCTTTATGTCTGCGGCCACAAACCCTAGATTGAAGAAAGGCCTCTGGTGCTCAAGGCATCTCTTTGCCCTTCTCCTCCAGCACAGGATTTACCAAGGAAAGGATGTCCTAATGGAGAGGGTAATTTAATCTGAATTGCTCTTTAATCCCTGGGTAGCTCTTGACTGCCTGGCTGTCAAAATAAAGTGTGTTTTTGCAGCTGCATGGTCTATCAGGCTCTCATTAATCTACCATGTTTTAATATCCATTAGTGAGCATTAATCTAAAAGGATGGATTTGGGGCAGAGATTCCATGCCTCTTGTCTTTTCTAATTTTCTATCATCAGAGAAAGTTTTCTTTTTCCCCTCTATGGAACTCCAAAGAGGATAAAATGGCTGAAGAGTGCTTGTATCTCTGTCCACATTGACAGATGGCTATTTGAAATTTAAAAACCACTCCAGCTGGCTTTGAAGTTTTTTCTTGCCAAGTGCATAGCACAAACTTAACCTCATCTCATACTAGGTCATTAATATCACTCTTCACTGATGACCACCAAGACACTCCTTGTTTAGGATACCTTCTTCTTTGTTCTCTTTGGTTCCCATTCTTTTGCTCAGCCCCACAGCACTGGCTCCTGAACAGGGCTATTCTGCAAGCTAACAGCTTGCAGAAGCAAAGTGTCTGAATCTGAAGTCACTGGCAGATGAATGTATAAGAAAGCTGTGGTATACATACACAATGGAATATTACTCGGCTATCAAAAAGAATGCATTTGAATCAGTTCTAATGAGGTGGATAAAACTGGAGCCTATTATACAGAGTGAAGTAAGTCAGAAAGAAAAACACCAATACAATATATTCACGTATATATATATATATGGAATTTAGAAAGATGGTAACAATGACCCTATATGTGAGACAGCAAAAGAGACACAGATATAAAGAACAGACTTTTGGACTCTGTGGGAGAAGGCGAGGGTGGGATGATTTGAGAGAAGAGCACTGAAACGTGTATATTACCAGATGTGAAATAGATCACCAGCCCAAGTTCAGTGCATGAAACAGGCACTCAAAGCCAGTGCACTGGGACAGCCCTGAGGGATGGGGTGGGGAGGAGGTGGGAGGGGCTTTCAGGATGGGGGACACATGTACACCCATGGCTGATTCATGTCAATGTATGGCAAAAACCACTACAATATTGTAAAGTAATTAGCTGCCAATTTAAATTAATTAATTAAAATATATATATAAAAGTATAAAAATGAAAAAAAAAAAGAGGGGAAAAAAATGATTCTAAGAGAGCAAAGAGACAAAAGTGCTTCCCAGTGCATCTAATCACTGTTGTAGTGAGATTATTTTTCATGTCACCTGTATCTTTCCCAGCACAATCTGGAACCTTGTCATCTCTGAAAAAATTGTAATCTTGAGCCAATTTTTATGATTAAGGTTTACTTTCATAGATGAAATGCATTCAGAAAATGTGGACTCCTTTATGATTTAGAAGTGGAAGTCCTCTATCTAGTATGCATAAACTCACCCAGCCAGAGAAATTTAGTGCTATTTATTCAGGCTGGGAGTCCTCATTGAAGAATTCGAGGGATTTTTTTTTTTTTTTTTTTACTATGATGAGTTCCCCAAAGTCACATTCCCTTTGTAGATTTCATTTGGTCTTAAAGAGGCACTAGCCCAAGCCTCCTACCTAATCTCTTAATTGATGTGAATCAGTGAATTATCTCAATTCACTTTCTAGATCACCCCAGGATACGGCCTGAATGGGACATGAAGAAATTCTAATTCTTGTTCTTAAACTTGAGGACCAACAGGATAATGCTGGTGCGTGAACTGGGGTGGAAAACCAGGGCAAAGTAAATAGCACAAGTTTTGTTAGGGCAGGAATACTATTTGCCTTGGTTGATGGGGCCAAATGGAAAAACAGAATTTAGGGCTTCAACTTATGGGACTTTTTATATTCAGGAGAAGTCAGAAATCTACAAATTTTATGTAAAATCTTCCAAATCTAAAAGTAAGTTTAAAATACATTAAACCCTGTGTAGGTCAGTAAAGTCAGTCTGCAGACATAGCCAGTTTAGAGACTCCCAGTTTTATAATCTCGTTCCCAGTGCATTGGCAGAAAGGCCGGCCACTTAGAAATGACTTGTCACCAGAAATACAAGAAATATACATATATAGTTGTTGTTAAGTTACTGAGTCATGCCTGACTCTTTTGCAACCCCAGGGACTGTAGCCCGCCAGGCTACTCTGTCCCTGGGATTCTCCAGGCAAGAATACTGGAAGGGTCTGCCATTTCCTTGTTCAGGGGATCTTCCCGACTCAGGGATCGAACCCCTGTCTCCTGCATTGGCAGACAGGTTCTTTACCACTGAATCATCAGGGAAGCGTCCAGGCCACTGTCAGTGTTCTTATAAATTATGAATATGTAAAAAAATATAGCAAACAGATATGGGATACTAGGCTGCAATAAAAGTGGACAGCCATATCCATTCATGGAAAAGTAGAAAAAAAGGAAAAATAATTCCAGAATGTAAAATCATATTATTATGCTTAAGAAATAGAGTTGGAGGAATCATATTATGATTGGTCCAGTGGTCAGGACTCTGTACTTTCACTCTGCATTCTACATAAAATAATCCCTAGAACAATAACTAAAAATGCACTATGAGGAGTAGGTAAGGTCCCTTAGAGAAATGAAAATGAAATAATAAAGATAGATTTGATCACCTAAAGAAGTCAAGAAAGGAAGAACAAAAAACCAATATACAAGGAGAAAACAAAAAACAAAATGCCAGACTAAACCCAGCCGTAGCCCAAAATCCATTAAATGTAAACAGACATACATTTCTTATTAAAACACAAAGATTGTTATACTGGATTAAAAAATAAACAAACAACAGCAGCAACAGAAACCCAAGACTCACCTGCATGCCACCTATAAAAGAAGAACTTTTAATATAAAGATATAGATAGGTTAAAAATAAAAAGATGGCAAAAGACCATGCAAACTCAGGGTTTGTGACTTTACCAGGTAAAATAATCATCAAGATAAGGAGTTAAAGGGGGACGTTCCATAGTGATAAATGAGTCCATTCATCAGGAAGGTATAACAACTCTGAAAGAATATGCACCTCATAATAAAGTCTCAACATACAGAAAGCAAAAACTGACAGATCTAAGAGGAGGCAGAGACATATCCACAATCCTTATTAGAGATTGTAACAATCGGGATGAAGATCCCATGAATATAATTGTCACCACATCTCTTCTTTTGGGAAGAACATCACGATAATTTAACAAATGAGGCATGGGTTCTGAGCCATCAAAACAGACACTGGCCATAGTGCTGGAGGAAAGTCTCAGAATCCCCTGCCTTCCCAAGCATTTATTGCTTCAGTCGCTGGACCAAAGCAGAGGAAACAGCTATGCCAAGTGTGGGAGTGGTTAGGAGAATGCACATTTTAAAACAGGCATGAAAGTATTTCAATATTTTGGCAATTAATATGACTCCACATGTATAGAAGCTGTAGATCAGCTCTAACTCCTTTAATAAGAAGAATGCCACTACCAACTTTTTCAAGACAGTATTTTATTAGACTGAAAGTTCCTTGAAAATGAGATCTGAGGTTGATTCATCCATGTAGTTCTCACAAAGTTTGGTACAGAGTCTCCCTCATATTAGAAACATCATAAAAAATCAATTCAGTGAAACAAATAATAAATAATTCCCTTCTTTTTTTCTGGATGCATGAGGCACTCTTTGGCAACAGCTCCATAAAGATGACTCTCCTGCACTTGAATTCTTTCATCACAATAGTTAAAGCCAAAACTAAGCAAAACATATTGGGATGCCAGCACCTTCTGTTGAACAAGTTGTATATAAAATGCTGTGGAAAAGGAGCATATGTTTTTGATAACTGTAAAACACATATTTAAGAACCAGGAAGGAATGTAAATGCTGAATATTAATGCCTTGAAGTCTTATTTAAATTAAAAGTTGGTCTTGGATGTGACCTGATTCTTCCCCAAACATAAGAATCCCTCTTAGGGTCTCATCTGCAGAGGCTGCACATGAGTCAGCTCTGCCTCAGCACCACTGGAACCTGTCTTGGGTCTGGAGGGAAGGATCAAGACGCCAACACTTTGCTTCAAAAGGGAGTTGGGTTAAAAGAAGAAGAAGATGAAATGAAGCCAAGACACAAAGCAAGCAGTGCAGTGTGTTACTGGCCAGCCGCAGACTCACTGTGAGCCTCAGAAACAGTCCATAACTCTGCAGACATGCTCCCTGGGTGGTCGCTGAAAGCACAAGGAAGAGGGTGGATATCAGCTTGGCTCCTTTCCATCGCCCCTTGCCCCACGTGGGCTGCACCATGAGGCCCTCTAGTGGCTGCTCTGGGATCCAGACCTCATGACTTTATTCCTTCAGTCACTCAAGTCATGTTCAACTCTTTGCGACCTCATGGACAGGAGCACGCCAGGCTTCCCTGTCCATCACCATCTCCCGAAACTTGCTCATCACAAACCCATGTCCACTGAGTCAGTGATGCCATCCAACCATCTCATCCTCTAGCACTCCCTTCTCCTCCTGCCTTCAATCTTTCCCAGCATCAGGGTCTTTTCTAATGAGTCAGCTCTTCACATCAGGAGACCAAAGTATTGGAGCTTCAGCTTCAGCATCAGTCCTTCCAATGAACACCCAGGACTGATCTCCTTTAGGATGGACTGTTGGGTCTCCTTGCTGTCCAAGGGACTCTCAAGAGTCTTCTCCAGCACCACAGTTCAAATGACTTTCAGGTGGATGGCTTTCAGGTGATCATCCCGATCTGAGAACGGAGGAGTGCCTGAGATGAGGGGGAGACTTGGAGAGAAAGGAAGCCGTCACAGCCATCTGGGAACAGGCCCAGCACTAGCCCCATGGCACCCTGGGCCTGCTGTCTCCATGGGTCCAGTGGAGACACAGCCCCCAAAGCGGTGCCATTATGCACCCCTCAAGGCAGAGGGTCTGCAGCTTTCCCCTGAGATTTGCCTATGAGAAAGTCAAGGGTCAGAGGCCAAGGCAGAGAGCGAAGGGGGGAAGAGGAAGAAGCAGGCACTTAAAAGAAATGACCCTGCATCCTGGAAAGAGCTCAGAGCTTATTATCAGACAAACTGGTTCAAATCCCAACTCCACACTTAATAGTTGTGTAACTGTGTGCAAATCACTTAGCTCTCTGAGTTAAGCTTTCCCATTCTCAAACAAGGATAGAAACAATTGGTCTAAAGAGATGTTATGCCAATATAGGTCTCGACATAGCAGATGGCTCTAGTCACCCATCAAACGTGAGTTCCTATACACGCTAGAGAATGCATATCAAAATCCTGTGGACCTCACATTGGTTAATAAATGATAACTGTTATCAGGTCATTGCCTGATGGGCTTCCCAGGTGACTCAGTGGTAAAGAATCCCTCTGCCAATGCAGGAGACATGGGTTCAGTACCTGGGTCAGGAAGATCCCCTGGAGCAGGAAACGGCAACTCAGCCCAGTATTCTTGCCTGAAGAATCCCATGGCCAGAGGAGCCTGGTGGGCTACAGCCCATTGTGTTGCAAGAGAGTTGGACATGATTTAGTATCTAAACAACAACATTTGTCTGATAAACTAAGAACATGAAAGAAAGTCACCACAATCACAAGAGCCTGACATTGCCTATACATGGCCTGGAAACCCACGAGCACATACAAATACCCTCCTAACTGCCTTGGTGCACCTCTCTAGTGCCTCTGACTGTCTCCTGCAACACACACAGGCCGCTAAACTTTAGAACTCAAAAACTCAGCTCGAGGACACGTCGCCTTCCTTCTTTTTTTTTTTTTTCATTTTGCAAGGACAAATCTGACAGAAATGTAGAACCTGCATAGATATTTAAACAGCCCGAGCATCAGGGAGAGCCTTCAGCCTAGCCGTGAAGGATAGACTCTCCGACAACATCCACTATACAGATGAGCCCTCAAATTAGTGCAGGAGCTGCGCGTCCCCGGCTGGAAGAGAGAGGCGTTCACCGCTCTGCCTCTGCCACGGGCCGTGCCGCCAGGGGCATCCATCACGGTAAGTACCAAGGAACAACACCTCTGATACCTCTTCATTGGGCCGCCAGCAAATGAGGCACTAGATTAGGCCTGACACCGGCAGGGCACAAGCTGAGGTTTGCCGGGTGTAATTAATTGGAACCTCGCCAGCTTGACAAATTGGGATGATGAATCTATCTTGTATGAATAAGGGAAAAAATGCATAATCAGTCAAAGATTTAGTTAAGACAGCTTTACTCTGTCTGCCACAGCTAAATCCATTAAGGCAAGGAAACATCACTTTAAAAAAAAAAAGCAATGTCCTTCATATGTTCAATTTATAACTTTTTGTTCTTGAATTTATGAGAGAAGTCAACTCAGATTTGCTTGACTTTAAGGGGAGAAAAGGTTTCTCTTGCGAGTTTAAAAAATTTGTTTCCCATGTCTTTTCAGTTCAGTCAGAAATCTGTGTAAATAGACATTGGAGGGTATTCATCATTACTTTTTAAAGGAATTTTAATAGTAGTTGAGTCAAACAGACCACTCTGCCTTGATGGAGATGATCTTATGTCCAATGTAAAGACAGTAAGACTTTCACAATGGGTTTGCTTACCCCCCACCCAAAACTGTTTTCTCCATCACTGCTTATAGACGATGATGGATCTAGCAATATATGAGTGAGAACTGTTTTTCTTTCCTAAATTGGCAGGGGAAATCATTTTTTAATTTGTTCTGCATTCAAGTTGGGTCTCATGAAGTGAAAAGTATCATTTATGTGATTATCCAGCTAATTTGACAAGCGTTAAAAAAAAAATCAAAGATAAATCAGCCCTCTCATAAAAAAAAAAATCATTTGAATTATTGACCAGATTAACTAGATGGTTATGCCCTGGGCAAGAAGACATTGCTTCCAAGAAGAAAGAGAACAGGCTCACATGTTTTCACTGCAAGAGCTGTGGGTATAAATTAGGTCATGGTTCTTAAATCTGTGGTTCTTTAAAAATTTAATCTGTGTGTCAATACTGCATACCCATTCTACTAAATAATGAAGCAACTCTGTTTGCTTGTTTTTTCTTATCCTTTGGAAAACAGAAGTGTCTGCAGCTTTCAAAACCCAAGTCTTGCAAGGATTAATGACAGTGGTTTATATTTCAACTTGTATGTGGTTCTTTTTTACCCAAATAAAAGAACAAAATGTGAGGACAATAGTTAGATTAAAATGGCATAAAAGCCAAGATGTCACATGTGACCCCACAGACAGTTGAACACAAACACCACATTTACCCACTGAGGCAGGCCCTTTGGGGCACCCACTTATCCCAGTCACCTGGACATGCCCAGTGGGAGCCCAGATAAGGAGCCGTCCATGGAAGAGCATGCTGAGGTTGTTCAGTAAGGGGTGAAGGAAAGGGCCTGAGAAAAAGAATGGGCCAGGCTGCATGGTAAACAGACCAAGGTTCAAGGCTGGTTACCCAGGAGCTTCTAAGTCTTTCCCGCATTCTGGCATTCTGCTCCAGAAGAAATGTCCTGTGTAAAAAAGATATCTGTGAAACTCGCTAAACACCACTTTGGAAATAGACTCTGCTGTCCTGTAATTTGAATCACACCTTAACTTCAAGTGGCAAAATGCCTTTCCTCGCGACCCATAAAAGCTTTTAATGGTCAATGAAACTTGAAAAGTAGAAAGTGGGTTAAAAGTCAAAGGGTGCTTAATTTTTCTTTTGTGGATCTTTTTTACAATCTTTTTCAAAGGACGGAGAGATGCCACAGGCAAACATACCAGTTTACAGGGCAGGGGGCGGGGTGAGGGGGAAGAAAGGCCTCTCGGGAGACCACTCAGGTGACAGTTAACAAGGGGCAGGGTGTTTTGCTAGAGGCACAGAATTTACACTTATGAAGATAATCACTAAACGAATCGGGGCAGCTGCTAGTCAAAACTTTACTTCCATTCATTTTCAAAATATCTGGTTTTGTTTTTTTTTTAATGTAGTAGTGTTGCTGAAGGCTTGTAATCTTTTCATTATTCAACAATTCCCTTCCACTTTTGCCTAAACTAGTCCAGTCTTCCCACCCACTATAGGATAGAAATTCATGTGTTGTCATGCGTTATCTCAATTAATCCTTCCCATCTCCATAGAGCCAGAACTGACGTTTAAAAAGGGGTTGGGGGAAGTAAAGAGACACACAGATTGTTACAGAAGTATATACGCGTATGCTGATGTGCTCAGTCACGTCTGATTCTTTGTGACCCCGTGGACTCTAGCTACCAGGCTCCTCTGTCCAGAGAATTTTTCAGGCAAGAATACTGGAGTGGGTTGCCTCCAGTATTTCCTCCTCCAGGATGTTCCCAACCCAGGGACTGAACCCACATCTCCTGTATCTCCTGCACTGGCAGGTGAATTCTTTACCCCTGAGCTACCCAAGAAGCCATAGAAGTATGTCGCTGGGATTTAAAACCAAGCACCCCGTGGGACCAAGCCTGAATGAGTCTCCCCAGGCCCACCACCTGCAGTCAGCCTCCTTGCTGCAGATACCCACAGACCACCACCTCCCCTGTACTCCTTTGCTGGAGACACGTCAGCCTGACAAGCTGACTCTCCAAGTGCCCGGCTGTGACATGGCGCCTGTCCCGGCTGAAGCTGATGAGCTGGAAGTCAGAGCCACAGCAGCCTCACTCCCCAGACAGGTCTAGGCTGGTGTCAGCCGCCCCTCAGAAGCCTTTCCTTCTCCTTCTGGGCCCTGCTTCTCCCTGAATCCTCCTCCTCAGACCTCAGGGGAGGCCCACTGTTCTCCTGACAGAGGCAGCATCACTGCCCTCAACAGATGGAACACCATCAACCTGGAGGACATTTTGCTCATGAAAGAGCCGTGAGACTCAGTGTCAAGAAGACCTCAGGTCGCATCATAAATGCAGGGGACGTTGCCTTTGGGTACCTCTCTCTCCTTTCTTCTCCCACTCAGCTTGCCGGTTCTGTCACTGAAAAGCAGATGTGACTATGGGCAAGGCCTGATGTCCTGCTCGGGCAGCAGGAAGCTATGGGGCAGGACAAGCATCCCAACTGGCCCACCAAACTGAAACATACGCTGAAGATAAAGATGAGACTTCAGAGCGGATCCGGAAGTGCCAAACATGCAGGGCCAGTGAGGTCATGACCACCAGCCTACTTTGATCCCTGGATTTCTAATCCCACAGGAGTGTGGTGATGTAGACTGGACATTGGGTAACTGGCAGTGGTCTTAGGAGACTTGCCCATAACCTGCAGGAGCCCAGGCCAGGGTGGGTGCAGGACAGAGAAACTGGCAGACCCTCACGGGGAGCAGAAAAAGGGCAGGAGTGAAAAGGAGACACTCAAGGTGTGAGCTGAAAGATACCAGGAGCTGCTGCACGACGGCCACAAGAAAGCCATGTAGCTGTAGGTAGATGATCCTAGGGCCTAGACCCAGAAGATGATTAACCCTAGGTTTTCCCCCATCAGTGTTGGCTGCGTAACTGAAACTGCAGGGCAGACATTCAGAAGCTTAGCTGTGAAATGCCCTTGGAAAGGGGTGGCCACCACCTTCTGAGCTGCAGTTCTCCAGAGGGGAGATGTTAAACCGAAGAAGGGAATTTCTTAAAGGTAGTGGGTGGCGAGGAGACCAGGGTCCTTCATTCATGAAGAGAGGTGTAATAGAATGGCAAGTTCCAGAGTGGGACATCAGAAAGACATGTGTAACAGAAACACACAACTGTATATAAAGTAGATAAATGACAAGGACCTGTTCTATAGCACAGGGAATGCAGTGGCTTGTAATAACCTATAATAGGAAAGAAATGAAAGTGAATATATATACAAACATGCATGTATATAACTGAATCACTTCACTTTACACCCGAAACACTGTAAATCAACTATCAATTCAGTTCAGTTCAGTCGCTCAGTCGTGTCCAACTCTTTGCGACCCCATGAATTGCAGCACGCCAGGCCTCCCTGTCCACCACCAACTCCCAGAGTTTACTGAAACTCATGTCCATGGAGCTGGTGATGCCATCCAGTCACCTCATCCTCTGTCGCCCCCTTCTCCTCCTGCCCCCAATCCCTCCCATCATCAGGGTCTTTTCCAATGAGTCAATTCTTCGCATGAGGTGGCCAAAGTACTGGAGTTTCAGCTTCAGCATTATACTTCAATTAAAAAGGAAAGAAAGATGTATGTGAATCCCAGTTCAGCCACTCACAGCTATGTAAGCTAGGAAATCTCAATCTTCTATTAAACAAGGAAAATAGTAATAAGTCCTACCTGCAGTAGACACACTCATCAGGCCTCCCCACTAAAGGCCCTTTCTGAGCCCTCAGTCCTGGCAACCTTTGGGCCATAATATCCTGGCTACACTCCTGTCTAACATTGGACCCAGGCTGAACCCAAGACTGAAACTAGACCAATAGGCATTTGGAATTGGAATTTGGAATTGGTCCAGCCAGCTAGCTATGAGGAACTGAGCTTCTGGGTTATGTAGGTGGTCACTAGGCCACCACTGATGGGCGGTCTTGATGTGCACAAAGTTGAATGAGCAGATGAGCAGAGGGAAGCAAAGATAGAGAAACTGCTTTTCTAACTCAACCCCACGGAGCTGTAATTAGGTTCTCAGGGATTTGTTGGTATCTTCCAATGAAGATATCTTCCTTTTTATTTGCACCTCGAGTGAATTTTTGGTGCTTGCCAGCATTTTGCCCTGGTTGAGAGCCTCAACAAAGAATGGCAATAACAGTGATGACTCCAAAATGAGTACAATGGCAATGACAATGACTTCCATGGCTTCAAACGTTCTTATATAAAGACCAGCCCTGGCCTGGGTAAAGCCTCTTATAAATCACTGACCTAATCGTGAGATCAAGACCACAATAAGATAAATGCTTATCCCAGGACCTTGCTACTCAAAATGTGGTCCCTGGACCAGCAATGACAGCATCACTTGGGAACTTGTTTGAAATGGAGAAATTCAGGCCCACTCCAGACTTGGAGTCAAAATCTGTGCTCTTACGAGACTCCCCTGTCATTTGTGTACATATGAAGTTAAAGAAGCATGACTCTGGAAATAATACCTGCCCAGTGAAGAGAGGTACCTATCAGCCACCCTTTGATCACCAGACCTCACTCAGGTGATGTGCGTGGCTGAGCATATCTCCCACTCCTCCTCATGGCTCCATAGAGGTCCTCCCAACTCCAAATGCCAGAATTTTAATGGACAACATCCCCCTTCAAGGGGACCATTCTGTTGTCAAGAAGAAAATCTGGATTAGGCATCTCAAGGGCCATTTATTGGGCGTTTGATCCTGGCCGAGTTGAACGGCCCCATTAATTTACAGAATTTAACATCCATTTCTCAGATTATAAACTCTCAAAGGATTCTGTCCAGTAACCAACACACCAAATAAATACATCCATTAAATATTTGCTGCAGGCTTTCTCAGCCCCCACCATCTGAAAGGTTAGTGAAGGCAACTTGCAAAGCACAAGGAAAACTAAATCATGCAGCTTTATTCTTCCAAGACCTGATTTTCAGTAAAACAGGAATAACCACCAATCCTAGGGTTTTAATGACACAATAAAAGGTTTAAATTATGGATCTCATGGAGTCAGAAGGAGAATACCTGTGCTTATTCATTCACTCATTCATTCTTTCATTCACTCATTCATTCTTTCATTCACTTTTTCCAATTACTCCGTTCAGACAAAAAGAGACAGGAGGATTCATTCTATCTGTTTGGATGAAGACATGGGGATTGCCAGAAGGGCAATATATTAGATCTACCTGACTCTCAGAAACAAGTTGCTGGATTTCTTTTCCAGGTTTTTAATTGAGTTTAGGGTAGATGAGAAAGTGAAATATGGGAATTAAAGCTAAGAGGGCAGATGTTACCGTCAGTTGGCCTAACACAGCTGAAATTCTGGCTGTGACTTACGACCACCTGAGCTTGAAGCCTGAGCCATGCGTCTCTCAGAACCTGAACTCGTCCATCTGTAAGGTGGGGACACCACCTGACTTAGGAGTTTGTTCTAAGGACTGGGGAAAATGTCATTTCAAATCATCATTATTCCATAAAGGGAGACATCTCATGACCGTTAAACTCACCAGGAGCCTCCTAACGATGGAGCACCTCAAGTTCGGCACTCTGAAAGAGTGGTGGAAAGTAGTCCCCAGAGCTGTTGCAAAGATGAAATGAGATAACTATTGTGAATATCTTGATTATGCCTGAATGTTATCTGTATACTTGATGTCAAATGCTCTTATTATCTTTGGGGTCAAACAGAGGTGCTCATATCCCAGTAAGACACTAACTCTGTGACTGTGAACAAATTAATTGATGAACACACTACCTTATTTCAGAAAAGATTCAGTGGACCTTGTCAAGGTATCTCAGATTCCTCAACCACACAATGGGACTGTTTGACTATTAAAGGAGAAGACTTATAGAAAAAGAGTTGGTCATTTTTTTTTGTTTGTTTTATTTTTCTTTTATTCCCCAAACCCCTTCTCTGCTCTGCTCTATGCAGAAGACCTAGATGTTGAATGGTGGTGGGGGTCCCAGCCTCAGAGAACAGAGGAAGAGAATTGGGGGACAGACCTTACAGCACTGTTCATTATAAATAACCCATAGATTATGGCATTGCCTGGAATGGGGACCACCCCCCAGTTGATTCCCAGGGTAGAGACGCAGGTAACTCAGGAGGAAGAGAGGCAGGAATCGAGGTGTGCCACCAGGAAGAACATCATTGTCAGTGACGTGCTAGTAAAAGGAAATGAAGGTGCCCAGAATTACAAAAAGCTGAAGTTTGGCCTTGATGCTGGAACCATCTAACCACTTGACTTGGGACATCTGTGGAGCTTTTGATTCTTCATAAATGAGACAAGGGGGGTTTTTTACAGGCTAATCTCAAGATGCTTGCTATCTCCAGTGGTCTCTTTGTCAGGAGTTGGACTTTCCCTGGTTTTTCCTACATGCTTGAAACTTGCTCTCCGAGGTGCACCAAATTTCTTCCTGTCCTTTGCTTTCGGTTTCCCTGTCTAGCCCTGAAAATCCCTCTTTTGAAAGGCAGTTTGGACTTTAAAGCTGTCGACTTCATGTTGTGGCTGACAAAAGTGTTTCTGTTAATGGGTGTAGCCACAGCCAGATTTGCTTTTAAAAGGCTGATCTCTCAATAGTCACATTTGACTTCCTACCTCCATTTTATTTATCTAGGTTGAAAACCAGTTTAATGTTTCAAGATGTTGATTTGGGGGAAAATGTTTATAGAATTCTTTTATAGAGAGACAATGACCCATGTATAAGGAATATTTACTTAATCACTAATGCAATCGTTGACTCAATTTGGGGAAACGAAGTCTTTGGGGAACGTGGGTCCTTCTCTTGTCTTTGTTGTTTGTTTAAAAATGATCTGAAATGCCTCACTGAAAATAAAGCACAAAAATGTGAAATATGGATTTTCATTTGCATATATTTGATTCCTCAGTAGTAGAGGGGATACTGTGCATTACAGCATATGTCCACAATTGAAACAAAATATTTTGATTCTTTCTTAGAGGCAATAACATTAATATTGCTATTTTTTAAATAAATGTTTTGGCATCAGGTATCTGCTGGTATTTTCCAATTTAAATCTTCAACTTCTATGACTATTTAGTTATCAGCAGAGGTGCCAAATACAATTTTTTGGTAGAGAAACCAAGAAAACGTGATTACTCCTCAGGTTCACAAAATTAACTGGAGAAAGACAGAGTTGTTGTCCTAGGCACAAGGCTTTGCTGCAAGTAAAAGGAATATATATATACCTGAGGCTTAATTTTAAAAATAAACAATATCAGAAAATCCAATTTCAAAGATGACTACTTCCCCTAGTCCCACTTAAGTTTAAAATGAGGCAGCTTATGTGTTAAGATTTCTTTAGATTCAAATCCTATTGTCCTCACTTTTAATTCTAAGTGTTATTAAAAACTATATGGTAATAAAAGTTATAAATTAAGAAGTGTAGCAAAGGGGCTTTCGCTCAGACTTCTGTGGTGATCATGTTAAGAAATAACCGAAGAAACAAAACTCATGGAAAATGAACATATTCATTTTCACATTATCTATTACAGGTAAAAATTGGAGACAATTTATAAATCAAATAGTAAAACATTTAATAAGTAAAACAGGGAACCTAAACTGAGTAGACTTACCTAGAGCCATTGACAGAAACAGCTTTGGTAACAACATGGAAAATCTGTGTGAAACTATGGCCAGACCTTTTAAAGAAAGAAAGAGAGAAAGTGAAGTCGCTCAGTTGTGTCCGCCTCTCTGCGACCCCGTGGACTGTAGCCCGCCAGGCTCCTCCATCCATGGGATTTTCCAGGCAAGAGTGCTGGAGTGGGGTGCCATTTCCTTCTCGAGGGGAGACCTTCTAAGGGAACATGTAAAAATGAAACCACCATGTTCGATGTATGAGATTAGCGATAATACATTTACAAAAGAAATCCTTTATTATTGTGATAAAATTTCTCTTTGCAATTGAAGATTGAATCTAGAAGAAAAAATTCTCTGATAGGACTCAAGGAAGTTGGAAGGGAAAGAAATGAAGGTTTATTTCTGTCTTAGGGATTACCGGTTGCCAGAAGGAGAACCCCACTCAACCCAGCTTAAATAAAAGGGAATTTATTGCAAAGAGATGATGAGAATACAGAATCCTAGCTGGGCTGCAGGACAGGGTGAGCCTAGAACTAGACAAGGAGCTACGGGCACGTCCTGGCCTCACCAGCCACATGAACAAAGAATGAAGACCAGATCCAACCCCAGGCTTGCATGACCCTGAGAGTGTGAGCTTCCTGGCCTCACCCTCATCATGCCCATGGGTTCTATATTTACAACTCTGACATTTGGTTCATCATGGACTTGCATTAAGTTTTATTTATTAAAATGCTGTAATAAACTGTCCATTGTCTTAACTCTTGAGGTTTTTTTTCCACTCTCCCTTCAATTTTGTGCCCACACAGAGTGCCTCACTCACCTCCCACCGATCCCTCCCCTGACTACAACAGAATTTGAAATTCTTCCATAAAGTCTGTCCTTGGATTATGGTGTTGTTTCCCAAAAGGCTCTTTGTGATCTTAGCCCATTACCTGATAATAACAGATGAACCCATTAGTAGGTGTTTTCATGCCAGACTGACTGTGTTCATCAGATGAGCTGAGAGTGAGCACAGAGCATAAAACGTTTGATTAGAGAGAGCAAGAAGACAGGAACAGCCTGCCGGGGGGAGGCCCCTGGAGGAAGAGACGGGGCCAGAGCAAATGCACACACTTTTACAGCCCCCCCTGCCCACGACCCAGCCTCTCACCTTCCTTTCTCTACCAGCCCCCAGTTAGGGTAGAAATTAGCCTGTTGCGATGGATCTGCCCATGACAGAGATAGACGTCCCTCTAAAAAGCAGTCCACTAAAGGGACTTTTGATGTTGGCCTCCTTCAACCAGCAGCCACCCCTGGGTGCCCAGCGCTGTTCTCCTAAAGCCCAGACAAGCCTTTCCTCTTGAGGCTCTCACCCTCAACCCCCACGTGAGTCTTACTTGGCCTCATTTACACTGGTCATTAAGGTGTAACAGGAGGAAAGACGATGACTGACGCTTGCTTGCTTGCGTGTTTCCCGTGGAAGAGAAACGTCCCTTGTGCCCATTTGTTTTCCTGCATTTGCCATCCTCTCTTCTGTTCTCTCTTCGCTTTCCAATCTGCTCCTCACACTTCCTCCTGCTCTCCCTTTTGCCTCCTACTCCTCACCGTACCCCAGTATTTCTTTCTAAGTCATGGCCCAGCAGCTAAGGGATCTGTCGTCTTTAGAACCTCTTGTCACAATGGATGCAAAGAAGAATCCTTCTAATGGGAGAAGCCCAGCTTTTCCTGGAGGGTGAGTCCGAGCGGAAGGAGCGTTAGTCGCCTTCTCTCTGTGCAGGCTTCCGAGTCTTCCCTTTGGGTTACTGAGCTAATCACGTCTCCTTCTTCCTCTAGGAAGGACCTGAGGCTGCTCCTACGTCACACGTAGGAGCTGATGGACCTGATGGCAGATGAGACTAGGGAGTTACTGATAGCCAGCCTTTCCTAGGACTGGATGACCAGAGGAGAAAGCACCTGGATTTAATTACCAAACCCACGGAGAGTTCCAGGAATGTCCAATCTCAGTGCCATCTTCAATTGTTTCCCTTATTTGGTAATTAATTACCATATCTGTCAACTGCATTTTTTTTAAACCAGTCATCACGATCCTGGATGCTCTTGGCTGGTCCTTAAACATCTAAACTTCGTGGTCAAGACAATGGCATTCACCTTCCAATTTTCATTCTTTATTTCATCTGCAAATCATTTGCCTTCAAAGAAAGTAACTGAGTAGTTCAAACGTCCTGATTCATCTGTTATTGGCAGACCTTGTAGAGCCCCAACAGAAGGATTTTACAAATCATCCTCACCACACACAGTCCATACTGCCCCGCATAGTGCCTATTTTAACACCAGAACCTAACAAGAAACTAGAGAAACAGGAAGACTTCAACTGTAAGTTTCCAACCTTAATGTATTCCCCTCTTAATATAGCAAGACCAGATACACTCAAGTGTCAAAGACACTAACCACTGTTTCTAGCAATTTTTCTGGGTTTAAACCCATGAATTCATACTTATATATTATATAACTATTATGTTCTTTAATTATATAAACACACTCTGTAAACATATTTCTTCTGAACGAACTCTGGAGATGATGGCACTTTGGCTAAGTGGTCCACTGGGCTTGCTCCTAGGTTATTCGAATAAAACTGGGGGTGGAAACCAGGGCCACTCCCCCACCGTTTCTCCCAGTCTCGTTTCTGTCCACCTTTATGCAGCCTCCAAAATGGGAGTGCAGGGGGCCTCAGCATGTGTTGCTGCCCTGCACCCCACCAAGGGGCACTGTTTCCCTGGAACACAAAGTGTGTTTTATGCAATGCAGCAACCAGGTTTCCACCACCCGCTAGCAGCAAGAACCTCCAATCAGGCTCAGGACCAAGCTGAACTATTGTCTTTGTTTTGTTCTTGTGCCGTCAGAGGGTCCTCCACGAAGCCAGAAGCAAACAATGTATAACCCAATAGTGGAATCACTTCACTGTGGGTTCAGACAGACCCAAGCTTAAGAGCTGCAATATCACTTAAAAGCCGTGACCTAGGGCAATTCATCCACATTTTCTCAGCCTCAGTTTTCACATCGCTAACCTTGGGTTAATAATGTGCACTGTAGTGGCCTCTAGCAGATATAAATCACAAAGCATCACTCCAGGAACATTTTAGGGGATCAATAAATGTGAATCTGCTCTGTGTCACACATTTTTCCTTGCCTTTTTGAATCCTCCATTCTGAGAAAGGATGGCCAATTACCATCTTCTAGAAGAGTATTACTAGTCCAGTATTACTAGTAGCGAGCGCATCAAACATGAATGATTACAGCTACCCTGGGATCACAGCAACTTACCATGTCCTTTACATCTAGGGGATTGTCCAGCTTCGGACTTTGGGTAAGAGAGGACCCCAAAGCACCATGCACATTTGGCACAACACAAGCAACAGATATTTTAATGACATCACCTCCCAAGGGAAAGGCCAGCCAACTTAAGGTAACCTGCTGTAGTCCTTTCTAGACGATTTAACATCTGACAGTTTGCAGAGTCTAGCCAGCCATGGTGCTGTGTTTTATTACCGGCCATTGAAAATAATTAGTTGGTGACCCAGAAAACTGATATATAAAATCCTTTTAATCACCAATATGGCTTTCAATTATATAGCGTAAACTTATTAACCTTTTTACTGCGGAGACTTGATTTATGGAATTTATCTACATGACCATTATGAGCAGAGATAAAAAGTGTATTATCTGAGGTGTTGGCATTAACAATAAAGAACTGCTTTTCCCCATCGTGGAGTCTTAAGTGGCGATGGCAGCCTTCTGGGAATTCTCTAGGGATTCATTTGTCTCCTGCAATCACTCGGCAATGGTTGACTGAGGACATACTGTCTGTGTGTGTGGCTTTGTAACTTAACAGGGTAAAGTCTCACTAGCTCAGCATGGTCCCAGCCTTAACTGGGGTTAGTTTAACGCAACCCAAACTGTTCCAGCTTCCTCTCCTAAAAATTCAGCATCCTCCAATGAGCCCGGCTTTTCCCCGTGCTCCATTCGCTGGACGTGTGTGTTTTCTATCTTTAATGGACCCACCTATGCCTGCCAACAGCCAAACACACACAGACACACACACACACACCCAACTCCCATCCACACATCCCCAACCCCATACTTACTCATAACCCCACTCACACCTAAATCCCCCACAACATCCGCACACAATCCCATATACACATGCATACAACCCTTACACACACACAGCATTCCCACAGTACTACATCCTCAACCCACCACACACATATAATTCTCCCCCACACACCCATAATCCCTCCATACACACCACAATCCCTACACACAGCCCTGACACACATACAGCATTCCCACGGTGCTACACCCTCAACCTACCACACACACGTATAATTCTCCCACACACACCCTCCATACACACCCTCCATACACACCACAATCCCTACACACAGCCCTGACACACACAGCATTCCCACAGTGCTACACCCTCAACCCACCACACACACGTATAATTCTCCCCCACACACCCATAATCCCTCCATACACACCACAATCCCTACACACATGCCCACAACCTCATGGCACACATATAACTTCCTAACAAACCCCCAAACCCCACACCCACACACACCTACCCGCACAGTCTCCTTCACACATATAATATACATGCACAATCCTCCCATACTCACTCACACACACCTGCAACTCCCCCAAAGCACACACATGCAATCCTATACCCACACACATTACACAAACCTCCCTTCCACATACACTAACACACAAACTCCTTTCTCTCTCATTTTTTTTTTTGTTTTTGGTCTGGTATAATTTTCTTTTTTTATCAAAGTATACTTGGTTTACAATGTTGTGCTAGTTTCAGATATACAGCAAAATGAAGCCGTTATATATACAGTAAATTTTCAGATTCTTTTCCCTTATAAGTTACTACAAAATATTGAGTATAACCACCTGCGCTGTACAGTGGGACCTTGTTAAGTACTTTATGTACAGGAGTGTGTGTGTGTTAATCCTAAACTCCTGATTCATCCCTTCCCCCCTTTCCCCTTTGGTAACCGTAAGTTTGCTTTCTGTGTCTCTGAATCGATTTCTGTTTTGTAAATAAGTTAATTTGTATCATTCTCTTTTAGATTTCACATGTAAGTGATATCATATTTGTCTTTTTCTGTCTAGCTTACTTTACATAGTTGACAATGTCTAGGCCCATCCACATCAATGCAAATGGTATTATTTTGGCACTTAGAAGACATGGAAGCAACCTAAATGTCCATTGACAGGTGAATGAATCGGTCTGATAGGTAGTATTCCATTGTGCATGGCAATAGATGCTACACACACACACATACATACACACACCATGGAATACACACACACCTATGCATACTCAACCACACAAAAGGGCAAGCCCTTTCTCTGACTGGAGAGCGTTTTCTCATTTAGGGTCATGTGGAATTTCTCTAATCTCCAGGGCAGAGGATGCCACTGCCTCGTTCCTGCTACTTCACTCTGCTGAGGGAACTCACCAGGGACCAGAGTACATGTCACCCCAAAGGACGAGGCCCTGCTTGTCATCCGGCGTGCGTGTCTCCTTCCTGGGTCATGCCCAGCTGAGGGGACTGCCTGTCAGTGAGCTGAGGGCGCAGAGGAGGCGGGCAGCCGCGCTCTGCTCCCAGGAGCCTTTGTCTCTCTCTGTGAAAGTGTGTATGTGCACGCACTTGAAGCAAATGCAAAACAACCAATCAGAAAACACATTTTAAATAACATACTGCATGGGTAGAGAGGGAAGATTCACAAGAGCTATCAAAACACAATTTTTCTACTTTGATAGTGTGTGTGGTGATGACTCGGAGCAGGAAATGGCCCGAGGGAAAAAAACACCAAGAGGAGCACCTGAGTGACGCTTCAGGAAATAACCAGACCTCTAGCTCACCTAGCGGGTCTACCGGACATGAGAGGCCAGTAGTGACAGGGTGAGCAAGTGCCCAGACGAGATGCAAGGGCTTCAGGGTTTTATCACCAGAGCCTCGGCAGGCTCCAGAATTCCCAAAGCTCCTTGAACGTACCCCCACCATGCCAGTGCCAGGCACTCAGGCCTGTGCTCCGGGCTGGGTACCCAGGGGAGCACCAGCATGGGTGCAGGTCAGGAGAACAGGGGCCCCAAAGACATGTTATTGAGAGCAGCACTTCAGACTAGTATCCCAATAGTCATCTCAGGAAAAGTCAGGATTTCATTGGCTTTCCTTGCACTTATTTGGGGGGTTCCCAGGTGGCTCTAGTGGTTAAGACCCTGCTTGCCAATGCAGGAGACATCAGAGACACGGGTTTGATCCCTGGGTCAGGAAGATCCTCTGGGGGAGGGCATGGCAGCCCACTCCAGTATTCTTGCCTGGAGAGTCCCATGGACAGAGGAGAATGGACTACAGTCCATAGGGTCACAGAGTCAGACTCGACTGAAGCAACTTAGCACGCACGCACACTTATTTTATTATTTCATTCAGAATTCTTAGGGGAAGGAACAATAAGGGTGAAACCATAACTGTTTCACAATTTAAGGACACTAAGGTCTGAATCTTGCTGGGATTAAGTCATATATTATACAACAGTAATTTTATTAATATTTTTCCCAAACCAAATTTTATAAATTCCCCAGTGATAAGAACAGTTACCATCTTGCTGTTCAGCGGTAATTAACACAACACTGTAAATCAACTATGCTTGGATTTAAAAAAAAAAAAGGAATTAGCTTTAAAAATGCAAGTAACATGCCTTATTAATAAAATTTGAATGTCAAAAATAAATAAAATGCAATTATTGGGCTATTAAAATTAATTAATCTAAAAAAGAGTGGGGTAATAAAATTGGATTGAATAAGGTTTAAAAAGAAAGAACACTATCATATTTTTCTCTGTAGCCCTATATCTAAGCCAGGGCTAGAATACATAAGTTAGTCGTTTATTAGTCATAAGTGAATTAGTCATAAAATGAATAAATAAATGAATAATTGGTGTTCTTTATTCATTTCTTTCTCCATTTCCTCCAATGGATTTCAACAGAACCCCAGTGAAACTGAGTCAAATGTTTTGACTTACCAAGTATATTGCATGGGACTATGCATTCTGTTGGGGAAATAAATATAATACTAGGAAACCAAAATTTGTGGAGGCTTACTATAAATCAGACCATGAACTACGTGTCCTACATAAGTTTTCTCATTATTTCCTACACAAACCCTGCAGTATCACTTTTGTTTCACAGATAAAAGAATCAAGCCTTAAAAGATTTAAGTGACTTATCCAACAACACACAATGAGTAATTGGTTGATCCTGGATTTGAACCAAGGAGCCAAGCTCCAGAGCTTCACCATGAATTAACAGCTATCTGATTAGACTGCCCCAAAACAGAAATAATTTCAACATTGCTTCACTGCGCAAACACTTGGTGCATTTTCACCCCATGCCAAGACTTGTGCTAATAATTAGGATAAGATAGCCAACACCATGGGTATGTTTGCTGCCCTCAGAGAGCTTGCAGTTCAGTGTGAGCTCAGAGCTGAATCGTGTAATCACACAAGTTCAGCGTGTGCACACCAGTAAGGATGGGGGTCACCAGGGTGGCTTCCCTGAGGAAACGGCAATTGTGCCCCAAGCTACAAAATGTGTAGGAGTTCATGACACATTGTATGCTTGGAATCTGAAAAGATTTGAGGGAGATAGTTTTTGTCGATTGGCTCATTTCTTAATCCACCTTGCTCAAAAAAAATTTTTTGAAGTGGTTTGCAGAGTTATGTAAAATACCCAATTCCTTTTTTAAAAAATTGGAGGATAACTGCTTTACAATATTGTGTTGGTTTCTGCCATACATCAACATGAATCAGCCACAGATATACATACATCCCCACCCTCTTGAACCTCCCTCCCACCTCCCACCATTCTAGGTTGTCACAGAGCACCAGATTTGAGCTCCTTACATAATACAGCAAATTTCCACCAGCTATCTATTTTACATATAGTAACTTATATATTTCCATACTACTTTTTCAATTCGTTCCATCCTCCTCTTCCCCCTCTGTGTCCACAAGTCCATTCTCGATATCTGCATCTTTATTTCTGCCCTGCAAATAGGTTCATCTATACCATTTTTTTTTAGATTCCATATACATGCATTAATATAGGATATTTGTTTTTCTCTTTCTGACTTTCCTCACTCTGTATGCAGACTCCAGGTTCATCCACATCACTACAAATGACCGCGTTTCATTCCCTTCTATGGCTGAGTAACATCCCATTGTATATGTACCACCTTTTCTTTATCCATTCATCTGTTGATGGACGTTTAGGTAGTTTCTAGGTCTTGGCTATTGTGAATAGTGAACCTAGAGGTGCATGTATCTTCTTAGCTCTAGTTTTATCTGAATATATGCTCAAGAGTGGGATTGCTGGATCATATGGTAATTCTGTTTAGTTTTCTGAGGAACCGCCATACTGTTTTCCACAGTGGCTGCACCACTTTACATTCCCACCGATAGTGTAGGAGGCTTCCCGTTGCTCCACAACCTCTCCAGCATTTGTTATTTGTAGATTTCTTAATGATAGCCATTTTGATTGGTGTGAGGTGGTACCTCAATACAGTTCTGATTTGCCTTTTTCTGTCATTAGCAATGTTGAGCATCTTTTCATGTCCCTATCGGCCACCTATATGTCTCCTTTGGAGAAATGTCTATTTAGCTCTTCTGCCCATTTTTCAATTGAGTTATTTGTTTGGAAGTCTGGAATTCAGCTCAGTCTTTTCATTTTGCTGATGAGAGAAGTCGAGGGGTTTCACCAAGGCTGTTGGCTGGTCAGTGTCAGAGCTGGGACTGTCCCTTCCTGTGGTGCCTCCCACAACACTCAGCCTGAACAATGTGAGGGTCGTGAACCACACAGGGGTTTCAACTTTGACTCTAACAACACTTGCCCTAACCCTGGGATTAACTAGCTGCTGTCTCACATCTAGTAAAAAACCCTTCCATGCAAACAAATACAGTAGTAATTGATTTGGTTCACCAGTAATTCACCTCATGGAACCATTGTGTCTCCAGTTTTCAGGCAGATACTCCCCTAAACATCAGACTGCATCTGTGAGCCTTATCATAGAGACAGTTTTTGAGTTATTTTAATAACTATCTGCTTGTGATAAAGAAACCCAGGGATTTCTCACAATCCACGGCTTCCTCCATCTACTCAGTGAGATTCCATTCCGTAAGCCATCTGGTCTGGTGGCTGAAAGCACAGACTTTGAAGTCTAAAGCCAGTTGGATATGAATTCCATTCCAACTCTGCCTCTTTCTAGCTTATGGCTTCCTACAGAATCTTTAAACTCTGATGTCCAGCTTACATGAAAAAAATACAAATGGTAACCAGACCGATCAAATGGTTATAAGGTTCCAATGGGATGATTAATGTAAAGCACTTACCTTTACAGGGTGTTTAGAACATAGTAAGCACTCAATAAATGCTAGCCATCATTGCTGCTCTACAAGTTGCTCCCCTTATAAATCTGCAGCCATTAGTAATGACACCAACAGAGATGATTCAAATGGTTTAAAGGAGATTTTGTGAAACAAGAGCAATAAAGAAATCAACGGCACCTCATTATCTAGTCTGTGTCTTACTTCACTCACAAATCATCATCTGTTCAACAGGGGAAATTATGAACTGTCTGGAAATAATACAGTAAAGACAGTCAATGACAATTAGAGCATAAAGAGTCTAATATAGACTCAGAGATGAATGTAGAATCTTCTATTCTATAAAAATCCATTTATTACAAAAAAATTCTGGAATCACTTTACCATAAGTGGGTATCATTTAGTGCTCAATTATAATGAAATTCCACTGGAAATATATATTAAATGCAGAACATCTACGTTAATACCAGGAGAATTTGGTAAGATTGATGTTAGTGCAATGACTACCAGATGAATACTAAGTACTCCACTTCAACCTTCCAGGTTCTTGAGCTCAGATCCTGCCATCCCCTTACTCCTATCATCTCCATTTTCGAGGGCTTTTTATGGAGGCAGAGGGAAGGCTCAAAATCTGTTTTATTTTCTTGTAATTTTGCTTAGAGCTAGATGACTCTCAAACACTGATTAATCGAGATACATTATATAATAAAATTAAAATCACAAACATTCCCCCCTCACCATGAAAAACAACTCATTTTTTAAAAGGCTGTAGATCTATGTAATGGGGAATTTCGTAAACGGTGGTAATTTCAGACTAAGCACTAAAAAGATATTTTTAATAGCCCCAACATGGATTGAACTTAGTGGAGCAAAGAAATCTCAGTTGAAGAATTAGGAGCTGCCTCATTCAAACTCAGGGTTGTTAATGACTCAGAAGTGGACTCTGCAGGGTAAAAGAGGTTTCTGTTAACATCCTATTTCAACACAAGTTACTTGAGCTGCGAATGAACTTCTCCTGCAGTCGTTTTTTATGCTAATCAAGAAAATAAAGCTCTTCCTATGCAGGAATATATGCAAATGTAAGGCCAGATTCCCATTATAAAATCTGGGGTTATAAAAAATTAGGTGAAAGCCTTGATGTACTTGCCATTTGTCATCCTATATTCCTGGGCAAGGAGACAGGAGCATATTACCCTGAGTTCAGTGTGATGGGTCACTTATCATCCCACCAGATGATCCAGATTCAGGTCCCAGCTCAAACATTTACTGACTGCTAAAGCTCTCAATCTTTAATCCCATCTTCAGAAAAGTGGCGATAACAACCTCATCACACTGTGTGTAGGTTAAGTGAAATGTAGCATGTGAAAGCTCCAAAGACAAGTGTTCTCCATGAAGAGGATACAGCCAAGTCTTATTCTTCTTCTGTTGTGGGTAACTATTCTGTGTGGTAACTGCTATATCAAAGTCTACTTAATAATAAACACAAAAATTACTGTTTTATAAGTAATAATTATAAATATAATTATAAATAATAAATAGAGAAATTACTCCAGCTTCAACCACCATCAAGGGCTAGATCCTCTTCCGTAAACAGTCAGTTTCATCCCACGTCACTTGCACAGAACCTCCCCACCACTTTCTAGTTGCCCACTAGGGTTTTGAGCCTACCTGTCCCCAGCTGGCCAGCCCCTGCCTTAGGTTTTCACCACATGGACCCAGACAGGGGATGGAGACCCAAGTCCTCCATTGGACTAGGATGGGCAGATGGCAAAGCTGAAGGAAACCCTACAGAAAGTCTGCGCAGGCTGCTATGCACTTATCCTGCTGTCTTCTCTCTTAAAAACAAAAGTCAGTAGATGGGTTGAGGCCAGAGATTGCAAAGGCAGCTGAGAGCCAGCCGAGATATCACCCAAAGGTGGTTTGTTTGTGTCATCTGTACGGTGCCTCCGTTTTGAAATAGAGAAATTTCACATTTTACAGGGCTTTCCAGGTGGCACTAGTGGTAAAGAACCCACTTGCCAATGCAAGAGACGCAGAGACATGAGTTCAGTCCCTGACTCAGGAAGATCCCCTGGAGGAGGGCATGGCAACCCACTCCAGTATTCTTGCCTGGAGAATCCGGAGGACAGAGGAGCCTGGTGGTCTACAGTACATAGGGTCACAAAGAGTCGGACACAACGAGGCAATTTAGCATGCACACACACATATTTTATAAATCTAGATTCTGGGTTCATTTCATAAAACCTGAAATTCTGATTTCTATGTACCACAAACAGCCCCAAGTCAGTTGAGGCTGCCCCTTTAAATGGGTCCCAGCACCCAGGCAATCTCTATCATCCCAGGACACCCCGAGGCCTCAGAGGTTGGCCCGATAATCTCACCATGTACCCAGCCAATTCCTGCCATTATTACGATAAGCTTGGTTACTTCACAAATATTCATCTTTTCATAATCCTCCTAGCACAGTGAAGCAAAACGAAGCCACAGACAGAGAAATGTGACAAGGGAAAACCAACGGTGCTAAAAAGTGAAATATGTGTTAAGTCCCCAAAGAAGTCCATTACCTGAAGGACACATTATCCCCTTCTCTTCTCATGAGTCAGCACAGTCAGTAGTATTTCTAATTGGTTTAAAGCTTAGTGTGAAATATTGGGATGCCACGGTATGTGATGACACAGCTGTATTCCTGAGGGGCCGGCCGAGACGAATCTGTGTACGGTGGAGACAGGTGGAGATAGAGGGAGCAGGTGGAAACGGGTTGTAAATACACTATAACTTAAAAAATAATGGGGCGTTTTTTCCCTGCAGGTTTCTGGTACTTCATCACTAATTAAATATTGAAACTACAAAAGGAGGAATAAAGTTTGGTGGCTCTTTGGATCTAGGGTATAAATGTAAATATTTTGTACCATTAACTGCAATTTCATTTGAAATACACCCACCTGGCCTGGTAGCATTGAATTGTAGGCATGTGAGCTGAGAAGGGGTAGATTTAGGGAAATATTAACAGTTAATGCTGACTTTTTTTTTTTTTTAGGTTGTAATAGCGTCTAGGGTTGTGCATTTCAGAGCATTATTTTTCAAGTTTAGAAAATTGATGAGCTTTTTAAACAAAAGAGTAGATTCTCTGTAATACGGATTGCAGTCAAAATCATATTCCACAGAGCAGGTAGGCTATTGCCAAATGCAGAAAATCAATAGGCAAATCAGCCGGAATTCTTGGGAGCACTAGATGAATCATTTATGGTCTCCATCCTCCAAGTTTGCAATGGTAAGGCACTTGGAACGCTGAGACACTGGTTCTCAATCTTGGCATTAGGATAAGATGATCAATAATTCTGTGAAAGGAAGGAAGAAACTCCTGGAACCACAAGAGTCATAGGTACTTAGAGTTGGTTGGCCAAACTTCAATACAACTGTAGCTCACCAGGCAGAGGCAGACCTCGTGGTCAGCTCCCACTCGGGGTTCATTCTTCCCACTGGTTTGCCCAAAAGTCTGTCTATATCCCTTCCCTCTGGGTTCCACACTACCCACAGAATCACACAAGAATATGTCTTCCTCATTTTCCTCCATGCAATGACTCCATTGGTTGGACTTAAAGTCAAAAGATTCCGTTCCCTGACCCATTCTCCCATGCACAGCCCACGAGCACCCACCTCTTCATCTGCAAAATGTCATCCATGCCTCCCTCCTGAGGTTTGGATGAACTGTGTATTTTGTCAAAACAGGAGACGGTGTGGATTAGCAGACCAACGCAGATGTCCTAAAAGGCTAATACAGAGTTTCAGTGAGTGATCTGGAGGAAAGCACTAGGGAATCTAAAATAACCAAACTCACAGAAACAGAGAAGAGAATGGTGGTTACCAGCAGCTAAGAGAGAGGTGTGAGTAATAAGGTCAAAATTTCCGTTATGGGAGATGACTCCATCCTTGAGATCTACTGCACAGGCCTACAGTCAGCAGTGTTAAATTGTATACTGAAAAATGTGCTTGAAGGGTATATAAAGTACTGTCAATCATAAAAAAATAACAATAATAAGTAAAGAGGAGGAGAAGAAATTTTTGAACATGTTGAATTTGTGTATGGCAGCGATTGTTTTAGGGATGTATTAATAATACATTTATCTCCAATATCATCAAGTTACAGATATTAAGCCCATACACATGTGTACATATATGTGTGTGTGTACATATAAATATGCATAGTCCTTTGTATGTCAACTGCATCTCAGTAAAATGGATTTTTTTAAGTTCAGGGTATAATAGTTTGCATGAAGAGTTTCTGTGAAAGCTACAGGAGACACATAAAAACCCTGGTATGCCTTGGTGCTCAGCAAGTTTTGGTCTTTCCCTTCCCCAAGCATTATTATGAGCTATATGAACTCAGGCCATGAGTGAGCTGGGCTGCAAATGGGACCTTGAAAGTCACAACATCCTCTGGCACCTGTGGCTGACACCTGTGCCCCCGTAATCTGAATGCACCCCCCCCCAGCTCTGGCCCCTGCCTCCTCTCTCCAGAGTCGACTCACAGAAGGGGGCCAAGAGCAAACAATAGCTTAGGTTGTAGGCATCCAGGGATGAACTCAACCCCACTCTCTCTCTCTTTCAAGAAGACACCGCAGATCTGGTGGTGGGAGGTGCTTGTAGGAAGAGTAAAGGGGCTTCAGAGAGAGCTGTTTTGGGGGGCTCTTGGACGGAAGTAGCCTTTGGGCTGCCAAGACTCTTGGATTAGACTGTTTTCCAGGTAGGAAGGCCCTTATGCTCGGAAGAGGGCAAGAGAGACCAGGACAGAATCTTTAGAAAAAGATCTGAGTGGTTAGAACTGATGTCTCTCTGATGTCTTTTAAAGGAGAAACTGAAAGAGAACCTTGGGATTTCCTTCCGTATTTTCTAGTTCAGAGATGGAGAGAAGGCATGAATCGGGGGCAGAAGCCCCATTGAGGAAAAACATGTGCACATGTGACCCTTCGTGGAGGAGGATAAACAGGGACCTCAGCCGGAGATCCCTAGACGGGGAGGAGCAAGGACTGCAGTCGTTGCACAGAATTAATTACTGAGCAATCATGCAGATTCAGTACTGCTCAGAAGCAACTGTCATCATGATGTGCCCAGGTGACGGGAAACTTATCAACAGTGATGGCTGAATTGCAATGAAGAAATCTCGGGCCCTTCCATTGAGTTCCATTGGGGTGAGAGGTAATAGGGAGTGGGTGACACAGTGGTTTATCATGAAATGTTCGTTATATCAGTTTTGGATCCCAAATGCAATGGTCAAGTCCATAGAGAAATGTCAAAAGTCATGATTAAAAAACAAAGATCAAGTGGCCGTCAGAAGAAAGTATGGTGCTATCTCACTTTTTAGAGAGGTAAAGTGACTTCTCTGAGGTCACACAGCTGTAAAGATCAGAACTAGGGCTTAACTCTCAGCATGCCTAGCTGCAGAGCAGATGTTTTTTCTTTCATCACCACCGCTTCCCAGAGAGGACTTCCTGGGGTGGACCACCCTCAATTGGCCATTGTCTGATACAGACCCTCTATACACCTAACCCACCACTAATGGTGAACTCACACCGTCTCACTTTCCTTTTAAGTCACCAGTCTGGCATTAATTGGAAAAGAATAACAAAAAACATGGTGGACTGCACAGTGCAAATATATTTATTAACATTCCATCTGCACGCCGGACACACCACCTGCATTCAACAGAGGTTGACAGGCTATAAGCTCAACTACAGGGCTGGCACCAGGCAAAAAGAAATAAAGTCCCACCCTTTGAAAATATCCTTCACACTAGTCATTCACACAGAGCCACCTTCATCAGAACCCCTTCTCTTACAGTATATGTTACAGAACAGGGCTCATTTCCCCTACATCTTTTCATCCCTTCTTCCTGGGTCAGACTGTGTGTGCTTGCAGAGGGCGTGATCCCCATAACAACAAGGGGAGGTGGACACTGGTATCCCCGCTTCATAGATGTGCCCACTGAATGTCAGGGATGCTGGGGCACTGGTCCACATCTCACAGCAGAGTGTGGCAGAGGAAGACTTCAACCTCACTGGGCAACTCCCCCAGCCCCAGGCTCTTCACCACTCCATTCTCCCAAGCCTGTCCTTCCTACCCCTCATTCTTTTCCCTCTTTTTTTATCCTTCTTTCTATCATTTTCTTTGTTACAGATCATTTTCCTTGATCTCTGCCTAACTCATAATTCCTTTGAGGAAAATGCCAGGCTTTGTAAAAATCCAGTCCTAAAATCCTAACAGGAATACAAATTTAAACTATTCCCATATGAGTTAAAATTTTCCACATGAGTTAAAAATCATTCTGTCAATACCTAAGGCTGACTTGTATTCTCTAGGAATGGATGCAACGTGGTTATGTCAATAGCCATCCTCCCTGGACACATGGAGGAAACTTAAGCCCAAAGGAAACAACATTCCTACATGAGGGAGGCAGAACCAGAGACTAAGAGAGTGAGAGTCTTGAAGAGATTATATGAGATCCAGAAACTCATCATGCCTGAAGATGGCTTTGACTTCCCAATAAGATGAACCAAGGTCTCCTTTTCCCTCAAGTTACTTTGAGTTGAATTTCTGTCAATTGCAACTAAAATAAAGCAAACCTCTTTTAGGAAGAAGGAACAAAAATTGTAAAAAAAATAAAAAATAAAGGCCACAATCTTTTTATCACCTTGGGCCAAGAAATAGCATGAAAGTTGTAGTAACAAACAGCATTTTTACAGTGTTTTATAATCTACAAAACACTCTCACATCTCTTGTCAAAGTGGATACTCCCTGAGATTCTGGGAGATGACAAAGTGAATATTATTATTATCCACATTTCACAAATGAGGGATTTGAGTCTTGAACCTGGGACTTCTGTCATAAGTCCTTTCCCAGCCATCTGGACAGCTCTTTAATCACTATCATTCCCAACACTCTCAGAGCTATTGAGATAAAGACTAACGAATTTACTTTGTAGGTGGAGAAAGCAAAGTGTGTGTGTTGGGAGAAATGGGAGCAGTCAGCCTGTATTGATCACACATGGTGTCCAACAATCAGCAAATAACTCACTTAACAATATTCTTCGATTGAAAAATTTCCAAGTCCATTTATCTGAAAAGCTTTGGAAAATATGAAACATTTGACCCTCAGACTTGAGAAAAAATTCTTTACAGATGTCCTTGGATCTACTTTGCAAAGCCTTCCAAGAATGTTCTAGAATCATTACTTTCAACCAAATTATAGACTGTGTCTTATGGCAGAAACACATCCTATGTACAAGATAACTTCTTAATAACTGAGCCACTGATTATCAAACAGGGGATGGGTCAGTGAGGGAGGAGAGGGCATGGAACCCACAGAAGACAGGCAACATTCCCAACAAGTTAATACAGAATTTTTAAGGAGAAGGAGACTTAGTGAATTTCAGCATTGCATGGACCTATATGCCACTGGAACTAAAAAATATAATCATTTTGGAGGAAAGGGTGACTCTGAGCCATTGCTGATGCCAATTTTGAAAAATCTCTGCAATTAATATTTTAAAATCCTTAAAGTCTCTAATTAAAGAAACAATATTCTAAAGCAAAGGCAGAAGATATGAAAAAACTAAACAGAGAGTAAACAGATGGGTGGGTAATAAGAGACTCTAAATGGAATGGAACTGAAGGATTTTCTTCAGCCACATATGAAAAGAATGTCAGTTATTCTTTCATGAGGTGGGAGTAGCCATCATATACGCGTGTGGGTCCCTGGAGGAGGGCATGGCAACCCACTCCAGTCTTCTTGCCTGGAGAATCCCATGGGCAGAGGAGCCTGGTGGGCAATAGTCTATGGGGTCACAAAGAGTCAGACACAACTGAAGTGCCTTAACATGCATGCACTTATGCATGTCAGTACATATACCTTTGCTAAATTTAACTCTATAGTAAATGTTGCATTCTTTTTCCATTTTTTAACTCCTTTGTTGAATCTTTTAGCTCCAGATTAAATGGAATATTTAATATTTAGATAGATATCTGGGTCTGTGAACTCCAAGGAACCACTACAGTCAGAATTTTGGTGACCAGAGGGGCAGGCCAACTAGACTGCCTCAATTTTCATATGATGCTTTGCTTAAACGTGCCTTTCTTTCGGTGGGTCACATGACCTTGAGATCACATAAAATTATCCAGCAAAGCAATAAGGCCACAAAGGCAAATAAGCAGGAAGAAATAAAAATGCCAACCCACCTTCCAGTGCAAGGTTAATGATGGTACCCCAAAGGGGGTAGGAATATGTTCGGGTTTAAAAATTCAGATCTCACCTGAGCCATCTATGTTCATTCCAGGCAGCAGTGTCTTGTAGACTTATATCCTGTTCTGTCACAGTGATGAATATCGAACCCTTGTTCATGTTGCTAGATGTATTTTAATACATATAATAGGATTATTATGTGATATATATATATATATATGTATGTAGGTATGTATTTGTTGTTATTCAGTTGCTAAGTCATGTCTGACTCTTTGTGACCCCATGGACTGTAGCACACCAGGCTCCCCTGTCCCTCAGTATTTCCCGGAGTTTGCTCAAACTCATGTCCATTGAGTCGGTGATGCCATCTAACCATCTCATCCTCTGACACTCACTTCTCCTTTTGCCTTCAATCTTTCCTAGTGTCAGGGTCTTTTCCAATGAGTTGGCTCTTCATATCAGGTGGCCAAAGTTTTGGAGCTTCAGCATCAGTCCTTCCAATGAATATTCAAAGTTGACTTCCTTTGGGATTGACTGTTTTGATCTCCTTGCAGTCCAAGGGACTTTCCCCACCAGATACATCCACAACAGAGTGTCATTTCTGTTTTGGCCAGCTGCTACATTCTTTCTGGAGCTATTAGTAATTGCCCTCCACTCTTCCCCAGTAGCAAACTGGACACCTTCTAACCTGGTGTGCTCACTTCTGGTGTCCTATGTTTTTACACTGTCCATGGGGTTTCTGAGGCAAGAATACTAGAGTGGTCTGCCATTCCCTCTTCCAATGGACCACGTTTTGTCAGAACTCTTCACTATGATCCGTCTTGGGTGACCTTGCATAGGAAGGGTTAATAGCTTCATTGAGTTATGCAAGCCTCTTCATCACGATAAGGCTCTGATCTGTGAAGTGGGGAGATTATATATATATATATATATATATATATCTTAGATCAGTATAAAACATAAAATTAAGACTTTAGAGAATTTTATATTGATGATATTCAAAGTTGTGACAGAGATGTCAATTTTGATTCCTAACAACTTCCTTCATGAATACAACACCAGAGTTAGCTCAGTCAAAAGACTGCATTTCCCAGACTTCTTTGCAAAGATTTATTTCCAAAACTTCTTTGCAAGGAACTGTGGCCATGTGACTAAGTTACAGCCAATGAGTAGTAACTGGAAATGTTGTGTAATTCTTCCAGGAAGTCTCCTTAAAAAGGAGGGGTTTGGGTTTTTTTTTTTTTTTCCTTCAAACTGTTGTGATGTGACATAGTATGATGTGATTAGATGATGCTGTAATGTAACATATGATAAGTAACAAGATTCAGGTTTCATCTTGGAATAAGAAAATAGAAGCTACAATCTTAGAAGGCACAATAGGCAACTGTAAGTAAGTTGGGTCCCTGAAAAGTTTGTGTGGCTTCACATAATCCTTGGATTGCCCACCCTTGAACTTCCTTACCTGAGAGAGAAACATCTAATTTTCTTCTGTTTTCTAATATATGCAGCCTAATCTGAAAGCATGTACCTGGATTAAAGGAGAAAGAAGGAATTGAATTTAAAAAATGAGTTATAGTTGGGTGAAAATATTTTGTTCCTTCTCACTTTTTCCTGCATCTAAAGACAACCATAAATGTCAAATGAAGGCCAGAGCCTAGAAGAAATTTCCAGAGGCCTTTGTCTTCAAATATCTAGGAATTTCAATGGGAGCTAAAACATGCTTCATCTTCACAAGGTTAATAAACTTTCTTCATCTTCATGGCATAAGCAAAAGCAAAAGACATCACAGAGACACCTCAAATTGCCAGCTGGTAATCACTCTTAGGTACAGCAATAGAGATTTCACGTTTCATTTTGATATCACAATTATTGCAAAACTACAGTAATCACGAGTGCAGATACAAAGCTACAGTAATCATGAGTGCAAGATACAAAGACCAATCAGTTGATTTCAGCTTGGCTTCGATTTGCTCTCATCAGCAGGTGCTAAACTAAAAGAGTTCTGATTTTATCAAGACTCGACCTGAACTCACGGAGAAGCTACTGATGTTTGATCTGTCACCCCTCTCAACTCCCATGACTATGTCTTGGTCAAAGAGGCCTGGCTTTTCTCCTCTCTTAGAGCCTCCCCATCCTCTCCTGACCCAGAATGAACAATTAGGAGCCCAGTGATCACTATGGCTCATGCTGAGAGGACTAGCCGTTATGGTCTGGTCTCTGAGCACCTCATCCTGGCCAGTGGCTTCCGTGTCAGACCACTTTCCTCAGTCCAGGCCGGCCAGTGGGACAGAGCACGGCGTTCCTGACATCCCTCTGCCTCTGTACCTGGCACCACCTTTGCAGATATTACAGCAATCCCATTTTCCAGGTTAAAGACACTGAGACCCAAATTTGTACACAAGGAGTTGGCAGAAGTGGTGTTTAGACTCAGTTAGGTTAGACTTGAAGTCAGCGTCCCCACATCCAGATTTCTCTGAACTGAGGAACTCCAAAAAAATTTTAAAATGCCACATCCACCCCACCCAGTCCTTTGCCCATTATTATGGCTACTTGTCTGTAACCCCATGGCCTGACCATCACATACCTTGGATAAGACCAGAGGTGAAGTCCCCTGGCCAGAGTTTCTGTTATGATGTGACGTGAGATTCTCCGCAGAGACCAGAGGAGGGCTTAGCTGCTAGGCATCAAATGTGAAGGCAAGAATGAAGAAGCACAGGACTACTCAGAGATGATCTTGTGGGGAAGACGTGTCTTCATCTCAGTCAACCAGTTGGTCCATGAAGTGGCTCAGGAGACCTCCAAAGAAAGAAGAAAACCATCCTGGAGATGAGGCAGAGTCTTTGGGAAGCTGGGAGTGTGTGAACTGGTGAGTTTGCCTTATTGCTTTCAAGGATTTTCTCTTGGTTTTAGCTAATGTGATCCTATATTCTGGCATGTCTACTAACCGTTGAACTCATGTGTATTGTTAATAAAACTTGTAGTGACTCCAGGTGATGTTATTTTGCTCCATAGACAATTTAATCCCTTCCTCATTTAGGCATATTTTTGATCATTGCAATCTAATCACAAATGATGCTATTACAAGGCTGTGTTGCTATCAGTGCAAGGCTCAATCTACTGGGTTGGCCCAAAAGTTGGTTCAGATTTTTTCCATAGCATTTATAGAAAAACCCAAATGAACCTTTGGGCCAACCCAATACTTCCTGTTTGCCTTTATTTAAGGTGCAGTCTTCCACAATTTTCACCTAAAAGCTTGGTACATTCATTGTATCACCTTCCCATACTAAGTTCTGACTGTAAACTTCATCTCTTGACACTATGAAGACTCTTGAAAATGAAAACTCTGCCACTTTTTTCCCCCAGAGGACTCTCACATAGGTTTTTTGCCTCCTACTCCATGCAGCCTCAGAATCCAACTGAGGGGGAACCAGCTGCAAGCATGAGGCCTCCCAAGTATCTTCCACAAGCTCCAGTGGTTTCCCTTCTCCCCAGGACCAGCCTCCATGAGCACAAATCTTGGAAATTCAACCCCTTGCCTATACCCAAGAGGCTACAGAAGTCAGTTCACTTTTCCATTGTCTGAATCACCCTCATCCTGTTTGTCTCAGCAGTTTTTTGCTGCCTTCAAAGGGATGGTTTCTATATTTTATCCAGGCTTTTTTTTTTTCTTTTTTTTTTCAGTTGTTCTCTACAGGATCAAACTTTGCTACCAGCTACTCCTGGCAGTCTCTCAATGTAACCTTTTTAAACTCACCGGTCCTACGAATCTAAGTATTCTTGTGCTTCACATCTCCAAATGTCCCCTACTAGACAATGGAAGTGAACTTGGGCAAACTTCAGGAGACAGTAAGGGACAGGGAGGCCTGGCGTGCTGCAGTCCATGGGGTCGCAAAGAGTCGGACATGACTGGGAGACTGAATAACAACAACAGTCATTAGAATGAAATTCAAATTACAAGCCTACTTTCTGCTGCCTGTCTGCCTGCTACTTCCCCAGACTACCTTGCATTCCCTGAGTGTCCCATGCCCACCACATTGCAGCCAAGACGCAGATTTTGTCCTCACTCCAGGCCTTGACATACATGCTGTCTCCTACCTGGGATGTGCTGCTTGAAAAGCCTTCCGAGAAGAGTCTGGCTTGATAGTAGTGATCCTCAATCTGATGTCTGGGTTTAAGGGGTATGGGGAGATGAGAAGGGATACCTCTTGACTCCCCAGGACTCCTCAGGCAATTATTAGGTGTACAAATTCAGAAAAAGTGTTACTCTCTCTAAGCCTCAATGCCCTCGTCCATAAAATGGGAAAAGCATTCAAAGCTCTTTGTGAGCACTAAATTAGGAGCTGCATTTTTATTTTTTCAATTGGAAGATAATTGCTTTACAATATTGTGTTAATTTCTGCCATACATCAACAGGAATCAGCCATCGGTATACATATGTCCCCTCCCTCATGAACCTCCATCTCACCTCCCACCACATTCCATCCCTAGGTTGTCACTGAGCACTGGGTCTGAGCTCCCTGCATCATGTAATAAACTCCCACTGGTGATCTATTTTATATATGGTAATGTATATGTTTTAATGTTACTCTTTCAATTTGTCCCTCCCTCTCCTCCCCCACTGTGCCCACAAGTCTACATGTGTCCACATAGAGAACATATGTCTGCATCTCCATTGCTATGCTATGGTATGCAAAGTCACTTCAGTCATGTCCGACTCTGTGCAAGCCCATAGACGGCAGCCCACCAGGCTCCCCCGCCCCTGGGATTCTCCAGGCAAGAACACTAGAGTGGGTTGCCATTTCCTTCTCCAATGCAAGAAAGTGAAAAGTGAAAGTGAAGTCATTCAGTCATGTCTGACTCTTAGCAACCCCATGGACTGCAGCCTACCAGGCTCCTCCGTCCTCCATTGCTGTCCTGCAAATAGGTTCATCAGTACCATCTTTCTAGTTTCCATATACATGCACTAACATATGATATTCGTTTTTCTCTTGCTGACTTATTTCACTCTGTATAATAGGCTATAGTTTCACCCACCTCATTAGAACTAAGGAGTTGCATTTTTAAATGGCTGCCTTTACATGACTATGGTCTTCCCTCTTTATTCCAAAGCACATCAACCAAGAAGGAACATTTCCATCAGTAAGAGTGTCTTGAGTTTCTATGGAAATGGTCCGTTTCCCTTTTCTCCACAGTCTGGCCTCAGCCATCAGATATGTTTGGAGACACTGTAATGACATACAAACATTCCCATCTTAACAAGAACCATGCCCCCACTTAAAGCCAAGAAGATGCTCTTGTTACAAGTCATTATTTCTTGGAGAAACAAGAAAAAAATCCTTAGGAGCAAGCATGTCTCATACTTTTAAAATATCCTAACCCTTCACTAACTGCAATATGTCTGTAATTGCTTTTTTCTCCTCAGGTTTTATGTCCATTTTGTGGTTCTATTGTTTGAACATCACTGCAAATGAAATTGTGCCAGTAAAAAACATAGCATCTTTGGATCCTTTTAGTCCAGCTGTGAACTTTAGACTTAATCCTTTAGGGCACTCTTGTCTGGTAAGGTTTAATTTATATTAAATTTTCTAAAAGGAAAGGCAGGATAGTCAAAGCAAGATAGTGAGACAGACAAGAGTCTGTCTCTCATAAATTAATAAGCATCGCCACCCGCCTTTCTTGACCCTTTAAACTCTGTGAAATTAATATAAGTAGACAACTAAGGCCCACTTGCCCCCCTCCAGAGCCTTGCAAGTTCACTTAAGCAATCCAAGTTTCCTTAAAGTTTTATAAGCCAGCTTTTAGAGCAAGTCCTTTGTACTTATTACTGGTGACAGCGAGCATCACGGCAGCCAATGAACCTTACTGACTTACGACCCCAGTATGGTCGAGCACTGTTATCAAGGGAAATATCAGAATCAATGCTTGTATATTACACTGAGGTCCTGACTTCTGCAAAAGCCCCCTATAGACCCTTCAGAATATGTCAGTGAAATAAACAGCTAATACTGCGAGACAGTCTACCGACAATGGTCAGAAAGGGCTGTTTATTTAACCACTTTTCAACCACCTTAACTCTTCTAGAAAGTGTATGTTTCCAAAAGAAAGAAGAAACAAATTTTCATGCCCCCAATTCTTTTGCAACGGAACCACATCTATGCCCATTTTTTTCAGGTGACAACATGTGTGGTCTTGTCATCGAGAGCAAGGAATGCCATGCCATCTTCTTCCTTGATTAACGAGCTTGCATTATCACACGGCTCTGGCGAAAGGAGTGAAGGTCCCACGCCTTTTCTCTAGCAGCACCCTGCCACGTGAGCTTTCATTTGCAGCCAGCATTTGCAGGAGAAAAGCTAGGCTCACCACCACCTTTTGCTTACTGAAATTGCTCATGTCACTGCTTCAATAGTAACTTCTTCTACATGTATATTCACTAACTCTATGCATAGAATTTTTATGTAACTTAAAAAAAAAAAAATCCCTTTCAGTCATGCTTAGGTTTTTTTATTACTTAGATATTCTGTCAGGCATAAGAGAATAATCTATAATTATTGTGATTTTCAGAGCATAAGTTTTTAGAGCTTTTTTCCCATTGTAGTTGGTCAAAGGACTAAAAAAATCTTACTGGAATATCAAAAATGAATACATAAGATACTTCTTATGTGAAGAATACACCCTTTCCTTTCTGGGTGATAAGAGGCTAAACCTAAAGATTTCTGAAGTCCTCCTGATGCTGAGATTTGTCTCTTCTATTATTTGACCTTTTCTCTTCCCCCCAGTCACAGTGCACTGAGCCATTCAAATGTCCCTATCTGCGGAGCGATGGTTCTTAAGGCTGGAAGTCTTAACAACAACACTTGTAACCTTCAAGCCCTGGCACTGCCCTTGATGTGAGCTAACCTGCCCAGAATTCAGTCCAGAAGTCAGAATTGCCCAGGGGTGCTCAGCAGAAGATCAAAAGGTCTTGCCTCCCCCTCTGAGAGTCCAATCATCTTGCTTTTGGCAAAAACTAATTCATATACATTTAACCTTTTATTGGGGGGCAGGCACTATTTCATGTTCCTCAGAGGAACATGTTTGAACCAATTCAACAGCTGACTTACCTCAGGCCTTTTCTAAAGAGACGGTGTCAGTGATCACACCTGGGAGTGGGGTGTGGGCCAAGCTCAGGGGGAGGAGAGAGTCTGCCAACAGGGCTGAGAAAGGCAGGCATCCTGCTCAAAGCGCCCCCAGTGTCACAGCAGAACTAGGTGATTTCGTCTGGGCAGCTCCAAGGGTCAAGGCTCTAAAGGCAGATTTGCCGAGCCCCTGGGTGAAAAGTTGGGCAGAGCTAGGAGAGACAGAGAGCAAGACCAAGGGCAAAATAGGGGCTCCTATGCAATCACACCCAAAGACCCAGAAATGATTCTTCCTGGCATCCAAGCCCAAGTTCCAGGGGGTGGAGTGGATGAAGGTGAACTATTGGCTCAGTTGAGCCAGAAGTGCCTTTCCAATATAATGCATTTACTAAGAAGAAACTTTTCCTCGTGGAAGGGACTTTGCAGGAAAGGAAGCATCCTAGCACATTATCACTGAGGCAACTGTACCTCTACAAAGAAGGCCTAAGGTCAGTAGGGAGAGTCAAGGTCATGTTAACCCACACCATCAGTAAGCCTTGGACTCTCCAAGACATTGACGATAAATGTTGACAGTGCCTTGGGATGACTTGGCGGGGGAGGGGTGCTTTTGCAAAATGTTAGGGCCAGGGGCATTCCCCTAATCAGGTAAAACAGGGCCTTTAGGGATACTTTTGTTCACCTAGCTGACTCATTAGAAAAGACCCTGATGCTGGGAAAGATTGAGGGCAAAAGGAAAAGAGGGCAGCAAAGGGTGAGATGGTTAGATAGCATCACCGACTCAATGGACGAGCAAACTCCAGGAGATAGTGAATGACAGGGGAGCCTGGCCTGCTGCAGTCCATGGGATCACAAAGAGTCAGACATGACTTAGCAATTAAACAACAAGGTGATTTTAATGTACAACCATAGGTGAGAGCCACTGGCTTAATACAAACCTGACTTAAAAGAAAGATAAGGAAAGGAGATTTCAGGTTAATTTCATTAGAATCCCATGAAGCCCACCAGCACCAGTGCCACCACAGTTCATGCCTAAAACCTTCTGAATCAACCAACATCCAGCCTGCCTGCTGCTCACCAGGAAAGAAAAAAAAAAAAAAAGATGCATCTATAAAATTAAATCAACTCTGAACATTCACAATTACTCCATCTTTCATCTCAGGGGCACCTCCTGAGAATGGGTCTTGAATCACATCATCTTCAAAATAATTTGAATCAAATCATCCTCTCTTTAATTTTTTAAATGCCCTTGGGGAGGTATAACCACTCCCTACTCCACCCCTAAATACAAACCAAAATCAAAGAAGATCAAGTCCCTTGTCATAGAGTGAATTTTGTCCCCTTTCCCCTACCCCCGCCTTTATCTGTGGAGCCTCCACCCAGCCTGTTAAATTTCAGTTCCCTGGATGACCCATTCATCTGCCCTCCCCCTTCTCCCCAAGTGACAGATTCCTACTTATCCTTCAACAAAAACAATAGCCAGGATCTTAGAGACAGATCACATCTTTGTTGGTGATTTGCTTTGCGCATCACAGTGCATTAAGCATTTTGTTTGCAGGCACATCTCATTTAAAGCTCACAACACCACTACGATGCTATGATGCTCATTGACAAATGTGGGCATGGCCAAGGTCACAAAGCTAAGAGGTAGGGGGGCAAGCTTACAAACCCATGCAGCCCACTCCCAGCCAGTTTTCTTGCCCTCATGCTAAATGCTTCTCTGAAAATTTAGCCCAAATGTCACTGTCTTCATTTTTTTACAGTTGTAATAATTGTTAAAACTGTACCAGACACAGGAGAGTTTATCAAAATGATTATCAAAAGCATGAGTGTATTTGAAAATTTTCACAACAAAAAGCTTTTTAAAGTGTTATGTAAACAATGATATTTTCAGATATTTAAAATCCATTGTTCCTCCATAAAACATTAGCAAATTTTTTAAATGTTACCGTTTGTAAAGCCCATCCTTTTCCCTTTCAACAGCCCAGAAAGGGGCCCTTCATTCCTGCAGTATTTCCACATTTCCTACATCATCTCTCAAGTGGCGTTGTCATATTTTTTTGTTGTTGTTTAAACATATGTATTTGCCACAAGATTATGAACCACACATGGGGGGCACTCAATTTTATTCATCCTGGTTTATCCCAAAGGCAGCACAGGGTCCAGCAGATAATAAGGTCTCAGTGTCTGCTCAGTGAATGAATGAATTGCCAAACAATTCTTTCTTGAAAAAGAGTCCCTTCACCGTTAAAATCTAAGCAGTCTATTTATCACAAAAGCCCAGTATTTACTCTCCCATTTTATTCCCCTTTCTCTCCTCCCCATTTGGACAAAATAAAGAAAAATGCCTTTTTCACACAATTCCCCCCACACACTTGCACTTTTTTCTGCTTGGAAATGACAGCGGAAGCCTGTGGGATCTAGAAGGACATTGATCACTTTCACAACTAGAACCAAGCACTTTCCTTAGAGGAATCTCCCTGCATCGAGCAGAACTTGCTTCACCCTCCAGGACAGGTCCAGGGTCAGCAGAAGGAAGAGCCAGCATCCTACCCATCGGACTTTGATGCCAGTGTTGGGGTTGGAGGAGCAAACTTAGTCTTCTACCCAAGAAAAGTCTGTGGTCTGCCTGCCTCTATTTCCCTACTAAATTTAAGGAGGAATGCATAAAATGCCTTGAAGCCAGTCCAGAACAGAACACGGACTTAACTCCAGGGCTACTCAAACCTGGGTTTCCAGGGGAGAGGTTACCAGCAATCTCTCTGTCCTTCCTTCCTTCTTAGAGCCCTAAACACTTGAACTGAACTCTCAAAATGCAATGAAAAGGAAATTGTGAGTGCAGACATCCTAAAAGAAGTATACTCTTGCTTCAGATATGCCTTCAAATGGGAAATGATTCACAAATCGGGAGAGGCCATTGGGAAGAGTTTGGGCAGAGCATCATTTTCAAGCACTGACATCATCAATCCTATCTGAGAGCTTTTTTATTCTTGACAAAATCCTGTCTGCTCCCAAGACTACACCTAGAAAGAGTGGGGTCAGCAGCCTCCTTTGACAGGTGGCAGAATCAAGCTTTAAGGACCAAGACCCAAGTGCTGGGCCCAGGCCCTCCATCCACCCTCACTGGCTGTTGGCTAGAGGCACACTCCATAGATGGGGAGAGGACCCACATGCACAGTTTCTCAGCTGTGTCCGACTCTTCACAACCCCATGGGCTGTAGCACACCGGGCTCCTCTGTACACAGGACTGTCCAGGCGAGAATACTGCTGTGGGTTGCCATTCCCTTCTCCAGGGGATCTTCCCAAGCCAGGGATCAAGCCCGAGTCTACTGCATCTCCTGCATTAGAAGGAGGATTCTTCACCACTGTGCTACCTGGGAAGCCCCAAAGAACCCACAGACCCTTTAGAAGTCACATTCACGAGGCAAAGAGCAGGGCCTTTGTGGTCAAGTGGACTTTGATTCAAATCCCAGCTGCTTCTTTACAACAAAGTCTCAGTTTCTGCACATGGGTCTCTTATATATAATTCACAGGAAGAAGATCAACTGGAATTGGAAAATTTATGTAATCATATGCCTAAATAAAGTTTTTAGTTACCTTATTGAATAAAGGCCATCAAATCCAAAATTTATCCTGAAAATATACATTCGTTTTCGTCAATAAATCTTGAAAAAATTCTGGTAGTTCACAGAACATTGTTTTTAGAAGAATAGCATTGCCGTTTAACACAACTGCTGCTTGTAGAAATTTAGAACACTCTAAAATTTTCAAACCCTGTTTCTAACACCTTCAGTAGAAATGTGTATAAAACAAGAGAAACCTAGGAGCACTGTGTGTTGTTACAGCCTGATCATTTCTATTTATCCCTTTATTTGACACCCTTGGGGTTTTAACCACCTAGCAGATAACAATTAGTCAAAGTGAGATCTGGAAGGGGTGAGAGATACGTCTTGCTACTGGAAAGTGGAGAAGGGTTATCACTCGTATGGACATCTTCTTAGGCAGAACGTTTCCGGAAAGTACATATCTGAAAGTGGAAAATCTGGGAAAGGATTCCCTTAAAACTGTCTGTATATGTGAACTTCCCAGAGAACTTTCAACTACCAGGAGTACTGCTGAAGACACCATGTGATTTTATAAGTCTTACACTTACCATTAACTCTGTTTTGAATAAATTTCTCCTACTCATATATTGGATTGGGAAAAAAAAAAAATATTGTTCTGGTTTTTTCATAAAATGGTACAGAAAAACCCAAACAAACTTTTTGGCCAACCTGATATTTCATAAATTCATACCCATCTTTGGGGGAAAAAGTAAAAGTGGAAGTGTTAGTCACTCAGTCATATCCAGCTCTTTGAGAGCCCAAGGGCTATAGCCCGCCAGGCTGCTGCTCTGTCCATGGGATTTCTCCAGGCAAGAATACTGGAGTGGGTTGCCATGCCTTTCTCTGGGTTATCTTCCCAGCTCAGGAATCGAACCCAGGTCTCCTTCATTGCCAGCAGATTCTTCACCATCTGAGCCACCAGTGAAGCCATCTTTGGGGTCACAGTTCAAATATTCCTCAGCAATGGCCACAGTTAGTTGCTTTCCTTTTACTGCACCTTCCACCTACCTCCACTTTACTGCATCAGTTCAGTTCAGTCACTCAGTCGTGTCCGACTCTTTGCAACCCCATGGACGGCAGCACACCAGGCCTGCTGTCCATCACCAACTCCCAGAGTTTACACAAACTCATGTCCACTGAGTCGGTGATGCCATCCAACCATTTCATCCTCTGTCATCAACTTCTCCTCCTGCCTTCAATCTTTCCCAGCATCAGGGTCTTTTCCAATGAGTCAGTTCTTCCCATCAGGTGGCCAAAGTATTGGAGCTTCAGCTTCAGCATCAGTCCTTCCAATGAACACCCAGGACTGATGTCCTTTAGGATGGACTGGTTGATCTCCTTGCAGTCCAAGGGACTTTAGCACTTATCTCATGATAATGTAGCTGCGTGTCTCCATGTCTGTCTCCTCCATTAAAAGTGAATTCCCAAGGGTGGGGTGCCTGCCACACACAGTGTCTGGAATACAGCAGATGATCAACAAGGTCAAAGGCTGTGACATGGATTCAGACACTGCTGCAGAAACCTTGGCTAAAGTCATGGTCATTTGGACAACAGTGGGGGTGGAGGTGATAAAAAATAGCAGGATTTGCTCACTGGCCCTGTGTAATTTGAAGAAGAAATAAGAGCTAAGGAAAACTCCAAGATCTCTGGCCCAACAACTAGGTGGATGGTGGTACAATTTCTTGCTGCGGAGAAGACTAGAGTGGGGAAGATTTAGCATGTTGAATAGGTCATGGTTATATTAGTCTGGGGGGTTTCCCTGGTGGCTCAGATCAAAGAATCTGCCTGCAATGCAGGAGCCCTGGATTCAGTGCCTGGGTCAGGAAGATCACCTGGAGAAGGGAATGGCTACCCACTCTAGTATTCTTGCCTGGAGAATTCCCTGGACAGAGGAGCCTGGCGGGCTACAGTACATAGAGTCAGAAAGAGTCGGATTCAACTGAGCAATTAACACCTTCACTTCACTTATGTAAGTGCGGAGGACAGGGATGAAGGTCAAGGCTGTGAATATTATGTTAACATCCAAAAGTATATAGAAGGTATTCAAAGCCAGAGAACTGGATAATATCACTGGAGAAAAAAACTGTTCAGTGGAAGGAGATGAGAAACAGGGCTGGGAAACTCCAGTCTGTTGAAAGAGGGCGTTGCTAAGAATGACACACTCAGGTATGTAAGGCATTCACTAAATAAAATGTATCACATTTCTCTGAGCAGGAGATACAGAATTTTTATTTTTTAATGTTTACTCCTTATTTCTTTTCATTGTTATTATTTATTAAATTACAATTTAAATTACAATTAACGATGATTTTCACAATGTTTTTTGCAGAGAAAATAATACTTTCATTCCAGTAAAGTAAATATCATTTTTCTCATTTATTGTCATCGTTTAGGTGGAGAAATATCTTTCTTCATGCAAATGTGCCAAACTCATACACAGGAATAGGCAGTCATGTGATTTTCTAACACCACCTGTGAACATTTCATTATCAAATCACCGCTCTGCCTACAACTGCATTCACTCTCTTATTCCCAAAAAGCAACAGAAAATAGTCTTCTGTGGGATTCTACTTATACCGCCTCCTCTTTTAATTTGTTTTTAGGATCTGTTTGTGCACTTCACTTTGAACAGCAAAACCTTGTCAACGGACTTTTAGTTTTTCGCTTTGCCCATGGAGACGTCATGGCTCCCTGATTGATGGATGGTATTTACTCGACAGCAGTGTTTATTTAAGTCAGTGACAGATTCTAGTTTTTTTTCCTCAGATTAGGAAATCTTATGGAATCTGGAAAAGCCTTGGGACTTGGCTACAGAAGACTAGGGAAGAAAATAAAACTTATTTTATCAGTCCCCCCAATGGTTAATTCATATTGAGAAGAATCTATCCTTGTCCTCTTTTTTCCAGATTCAGGTTTTAGAGTCTGAATTAGGATTATTGGTTTGAGTTCCTACCACATACCTCTGCCCACCCATCACATGACTAGCATGATCTGAGAAGTTATGAGAATTCCTATGCTGGTATGGGCACCATGTGTTACTTTGCTGATTTCTCCCTTCTGATCTCACCAAGTCTGAAAACAGACATTCAGCAACTAACGGGTATGTGTAAAGACTTGAAGTTAAAAATTGAGCAGTCATTGTCTGTCAGTTGGAAAGTGATTAAATTTCTCTTAAAATTATTTTAGATGCCCTAATCATTATTAATGTAGACCACTTAGCATCCAGATTGTGGTCTCTAAATATCATTTTCCATTAAAAAATAAACCAGGGTCCTAATGCCAAGTCTGGAGCAGGAAATGGACAAAATGAATCTAGAATTTTCTGTATCCAAAAGTTAAAAAAAACACTCAAACACCAATAGAATTCTGTCAAAGGATTCAGAAGCCAGCTTTAGGACCTTCCACTGGCCAAAGGAGATACAATTTGAGAACAAAATGTGCAATGAATTATAGCCTATGAAATGCATTAATATGAGCTCATAGTAATAATTCTTTTTTTAAAACTTACTGGCCATCTTTGGAGGATGTTTCTTCATTAAATCATTGTTTTCAAACTTAGGAAATAAAAGGAAAGAACCAGATATTTATCCAACTTTCCAAATGAATAATATGGAAAGTTAATCTAATAATTGATAAGGGGAAGTACCATTTTACAGAGGTACTCAACCTGCTAAAAAAAATTTTTTTCTTTTTTCCATCAATTGTTCGTGTCAATCCGTCATGATTTTACCCCACATAAATGGCAAAATCAAAAAACAATCAACACAGATTTTCTTTCAGCAGGATAATGTCAGTTCTTCTACAAAAGAAAGCACTGTAATTGCAACCTGCTTAAAAATTTTTTAACAATAAAATTAGAAGGACATGATTTTTCAACTTCTGATGAACTAATAGATCTAAGTAGCAATCATTTGTGGCCTGATAAAATCACAGAAAGAAAGAAAACCAGTCATTCTATAAGCCCTAATGGAAATACACATCACCACTGAAAAAATACTTTTGAAAAACAAATTTGAATCAAATGAAGCCTCCAGGATTATCAGTTTGGCAGGGGTGTGGGGAGTGGCTACAGTAGAAGATGTTAAACAACACTACAAAAATGTAATCAGCAAAATACAGACTTGAAAGTCTATAGCAGTGCTACTCAATGCATAATCTACTGACAATGTCATCCATAAACTGTTTATTACTGACCCATGATAATTATAAAAATTGAGAGGAAGCATTTAGAAAAGTTTACAGCAATGTAACATAATCTAACATCCAAGCCCCTGGACAGAAGACTCATCTTATTGAGTAGAGTATAGCTATATTCAGGTCACACAAAATCATACCTAACACATGATGAATCATATATACTGTGAACTATTTATTAGTCAAGAGCAATAGGATCATGTTACGATTTGTCTCTGTTTAACTATAACCGGTCAACTGTGACTCTAAAAGGTAAATTCTGCAATCTATTTCTTTCACCAAAAAATTATTTAAGATCAGAAATAGATCAGTTATTGCTAGGGTATGGGGTTATGGTGAGGGTAGGGGGAGATACTTCACAGAGGATTCAAGGAAACTTCACTAATATGGTTATTATGTTGATATGAGAATTATTTCACATGTGTCAAACTCGTCAAATTCTTTAAATATGTGTATTTTACTGTACATAAATTATGCCTTGAAAACTAAATATTTTTTTGTAAAAACAAGTTTAAGGATATCTGTTAGGGTTTAGAAAACTGCAAAAAAATATTACTCCCACATTAATAACAAGGGAAATTTGAATAATCTACAAAAGCATAACTTACTTCTTGAACCCGTCATTAAACTGTGGTCACTGGGCAACCAAGTGACCCATTTTTCATGAGTGACTGGTCCTTCCAAGGGAATATGAGACTTGTGAACTGTTCATATTTGACATTACCTGGAAAAAAGAAGTGGGCACCACGCAAGCCTGAAAGAAAGAAACTGAATAAATTTTAATGAATTCTTAGAGGCAAGTATGGACCAGTAGGTCACTGTGGAATGGCTGGGGGCTTCAGACATAAAGGGAGTTTGCAGGTGCTCACACCTCTCCTCCACCAGCTTCTGATGAGAAAGATTGGGTGTTGGACAGGAGACTTGGGGGAAAACTCCCTCGGTAGCACGCAGGGGCACAGGCATCAGGAGGTGATCAATGGAAGCAAGAGAACAGGTAGGAAACCTCATCTTCATTCTCACACCTTCCTCTCCTGTGAATCAAAAACCTCAGCCACTGGGAAAGGGGCATACGGCCTTTGACTCACAAGGGCACAGACAAAGATTCATAGTTCTGGGAGATAAATAGAAGCAAGATTTGTCTGCTTTGGGAGAAAAGATAGAAAACTCTTTCCAAAGCACAGGCAAAAACCCCTTGCTGCTGGAGGAGTGGTAGAATCAAGCCCTCTACCCCCAGGAGGAGCAAGAAATAGTATTACGGTTAGGACCTTACACTGATACAAAGGACTGCATGCTCAGTCACGCCCGACTCTGCGACCCCATGGACTGTAGCCCACCAGGGTCTTCTGTCCATGGAATTTTCCAGGCAAGAACACTAGAATAGTGGGTTGCCATTTCCTTCTCCAAGAGATCTTCCCAACCCAGGGACCAAACCCTGGTCCCTTGTGTGGTCTCTTGTGTCTCCTGCATTAGCAGGCAGATTCTCTTACCACAGTGCCAACCCTAAATGGAAGGTTTTATTTTTTTGTTTGTTTGTTTTTTGGGGGGAAAGGGGCTGTTTGTTTTGGTTTTTACCACTGAGGAAGGATCATCATGCTTGCCTACTAAAGACTAAATACAAGAGATAGTGTGTTGGTAAAAGTTTAAACACCAGTTTTCTGGGATAGAAAGTCTAGACTTGCAGTTTTACAAGAAATTTGTTTGCAGGTTTGTCAGAAATGTGGCCGATTTCCTTGATGCAAGCATGGCCACAATGTCATATTTCAAACTATGATCTATGACATCGCTGAACACCGAGTGGAAGAGAGAAGTGCAGAGCTGGCTTTCATGAGCCTGCATGAGACTGTTCCAGCATATCACAGAATACAAAGAAAAGTTTAGGAGACTGCCTTTCACCCTCCCACCATGCTTCAGGCGTGCAGAGATAACTTGTAGCTAATTTGAAAGCAGAAAGACTGGGAAAATACGTTCAACACTCAAACCCCAACTCTAAACACAAAGTAAGAGCAATCTACTACTACCAAAACTTGAAGCTTTAGCTGCACTAAAGGAACAATACCGAAAAGAAAACTCACAGAATGGAATAAAATATTTGCAAATGAAGCAACCAACAAGGAATTAATCTGCAAAATGTACACAGTTCATGAAGCTCAATATCAAAAAAAGAAAAAGAAACAACCCAATCAAAAAATGGGCAAAAGATCTAAATAGCCCTTTCTCCCAAGAAGACATACTGATGGTCGAGAGGCACTTGAAAAGAAGCTCAACATCACTAGTTAGTAGAGAAATGCAAATCAAAACTACAATGAGGTATCACCTCACACCAGTCAGAATGGCCATCATCAAAATCTACGAACTATAAATGCCAGAGAGTGGGGAGAAAAGGGAACCTTTGTATATTGTTGGTGGGAATGTAAAAGGATACAGTCACTGTGGAGAATGGTATGGAGTTTCCTTTAAAAACTAAAAATGAAGCTACCAAATGATCCAGCAATCCCACTCTTAAACGTATATCTGGAGAAAACCATATGAGAGGATACATGTGCCCCAGTGTTCACTGCAGCACAATATACAGTAGCCAGGACACGGAAGCAACCTAAAAGTTCACTGATGGAGGAATGGGCAAAGAAGATGTGATACATATATGCAATATTACTTAGCAGTAAAAAAGAACAAAATAACGCCATTTGCAGTGACACAGATAGGCCTAGAGATTGTCACACAGAATGAAGTAAGTCAGATGGAGGAAGACAAATATCATAGGATACCACTCATACATGCAATCTGAAAAATAATGATACAAATGAACCTACTTACAAAACATAAGTAGAGTCACAGATGTAGAAAACAAAGTTATGGTTCCCCAGAGTGAATGGGAAGGAGGGATAAAGTGGGAGACTGGGATTGGCAGAAATACACTAAATAGGAAATAGACAATGAATCAGAACATACTATGCAGCGCACGGAACTCTATTCAGGATTCTGCCGTGACCTACACGGGAGCAGAATCTAAAACAAGAGTGGCCGTATGTTTCCACGTAACTGGTTCACTTTGCGGTACAGCAGAATCCAACATGCTGCATATCAACTATATTCCAATCAAAATGAATTTAAATAAAAGATGACAACAGTAACAGCAAAACTCAATCCCAGATCAAGTTCGAAATATATAACAGGAAGGAAATTTATAACTCATTATGCTGTTTCCGTTATAGAAAAGAAAAATACCCTTTGCATCAGTAGCAAAGGAAGTAGTAAAGAGTAGCTGCATATGAGAGTTGGACTGTAAAGAAAACTGAGCGCCAAAGAGGTGATGCTTTTGCACTGTGGTGTTGGAAATGGCCCTTAAGAGTCCCTTGGACTGCAAGGAGATCCAACCAGTCCATCCTAAAGGAGATCAGTCCTGGGTGTTCATTGGAAGGACTAATGCTGTAGTTAAAACTCCAATACTTTTCCACCTAATGCAAATAACTGACTCATTTGAAAAGACCCTGATGCTGGGAAAGATTGCGGGCAGGAGGAGAAGGGGACGACAGAGGATGAGATGGTTGGATGGCATCACTGACTCAATGGACATGAGTTTGAGTAAACTCTGGGAGTTGAAGAAGGACAAGCTAGCCTGGCGTGCTGCAGTCCATGGGGCCCAAAGAATTGGAACTGACTGAGCGACTGAACCGAGCTGAACTGTACGCACTTCTGAATGACTGACTTTCTCCTAGAACAACTGACCCTATGTGGCTGGAGCTACATACACTGAAGTTAAATGGCTTTCTGCCCCCTAGGCTTGAAGAAGTTGGAAATCAGTGGCCCAGACCTGGAGCTCACTTACTCAGGGAGCATCTCTACCTGAAAACGGGAGGATAGTCCTCCTCCAGCCCCACCTGGCCCCCTTGTGGCCACAAGGAGGAAGCTTAAGAGAGGGAGGAAATGGAAACAGAACTGGAAAGAAGCAGAAGCCACATCATTCCTCCCCATCCCCCCTCCTTCCCCCTACCTTCCCTCCTAGTAAGGAGCAGATGGAGAAAGAGCCAAGGCAGGGGGGCCCTAAAGCTAGACTTCCCGGGGCTCCCCCTGTCATGTCGCCGATGCAGTGGAGCCGGCCCAGGGGACGTGCCCAGTCCAGCCGTTTATCACCACATCTTTGTTATCCTTCCACTTCGGTGCAGACTTCTGCCCAAAACTATGCCAATGTCTTGTAAAATTTAATTTATAACCTAAGAAAATGAAAATAAATCACTAAATCAATCAATCACTAAATCACTAAATGAAAATCAATCACTAAATCACTCGCCCAGCTCAACTATTCTAGTCTATTTAACTTAGTAAGCAACATATTCTCAAGAGAAAAGCCAGACCATATTTTCAAATGACCTCAGAAATTCAAAGAACATTAAAATGTAAGTACTGCATTTGGTTTTTTGTTTTATATAGATATGATTTTCTTCCCTTTCTGTTGAAAAACAAGTTCCAATTACGAAATTAAAAGAAAAAACCCCATGCAGTACTTACATTTTAATGCTCTTGATATATATATACATATATATATACATATACATACACACACACACACACAAGTACATAATACACACACACATATATGTGCTAAGACACGTCAGTCATGTCCAGTGCTTTGCGACCTCATGGACTGTAGCCTGCCAGGCTCCCCAGTCCATGGGATTTTCCAGGCATGAATACTGGAGTGAGCTACCATTTCCTTCTCCAGGGGATCTTCCCAACCCAGGGATCGAACTCGAATCTCCTACATCTCATGCACTAGCAGACAGGCTCTTCACCTCTAACGCCGCCTGGGACGCCCACACCCAGTTGCGCGGCGAGTGACTTGGAGGAGGTGTCCCCCAGGACAGCAGCGTGGTGACTCCCAGGCGGGAGCACTCTCTGTCCTGCCCAGAAGCCACTCTGTTGGTTTCAGGAGTGTGGATTCTCACAGGTGCCATGACCAGCCTGCATCTGAAAGTGGGAGGGCCAGGATACAGCTCTAGCCACTTTACAATATTGTGTTGGTCTTTGCCACACGTCAACATGAATCGGCCACGGGTACACAGGTACCCCCTGACCCTGAAACCCCTCCACCTCGCTCCCCAGGCCATCCCTCTGGGTTGTCCCAGAGCGCAGGCTCCGGGTGCCCTGCTTCATGCACCGAACTTGTACTGGCCATCTATTTTGCGTATGGTAATGCACATGTTAAATAATTACTCGCCTCAGTCTCTATCTTACGGCCACATTTTATCTCATTAAAGCAACATTCGAATTTGTCTACACATAAGAATTTTGTGTTCTCCACTCTCTCATTACCTTGATGAAAATTTACTTTCAAATCTATATCTTTTTTTCCCCTCTTCTTATATAGTTGGTAACAAAAAGCTCTTCTTCCCTTAGAAGAGGGAGGAAAATCTCTTTGATGTCCAAATTTTCATTTGTGATTCAGAAACCTCCCAGCCCCAAGAGTAATTTTAAATTCAAAGAGAAACTTGTTTGATAGGATTTTGTCTGCTTTTGTGTGTGTGTTGGGGGGAAGGGAGAAACTTTTTTTTAAATAATGATCAAACACAGATATAAAACACTATAATTAGCTAATTCAACGCCATGCCATCCAAGTGGTGCTTGCTTTGAATTTTCAACCTTCATAAAGTCATGTCTTTTGGCTTTATAAAATTACCCATTCTCACTCAAATATGCTGCCTTGATAACTGTTTCTGCCTCATCAGTGAAATCCGTCGTGCCATTACTATGGTTATTAACAGGAAGGCATGCTAATTGGCAGTTGCAATTCAGAAAAGGGTTGTACACTCGAAGCAGGCACAAAAGGGTAAAAGAGCCATCTTCTGATGCCACCAGGACAAAGTAGGAAGAGTCAGCGGAGGGAGGTGACTGGAGCCGTGACATTTCAACAGTGCAGGTGCTTTGGCCAGACTTGCCAAGGGGCGCGTGTGAGTCCTGGGAGGGAGCCGGGGCTCAGTCTGTGCAAACGGCCTTCTGGTGTTCTAGCAGAGGTCCCAGAGTGAGCCCTTCAAGCTGATGACAGGGCCCAGGGCAGGTATTGGTCTCCCCTGGTGGCTCAGAGGGTAAAGCATCTGCCTGCAATGCAAGACACCCAGGTTCAATCCCTGGGTCGGGAAGATCCCCTGGAGGAGGACATGGCAACCCACTCCAGTATTCTTTCCTGGAGAATCCCATGGACAGAGGAGCCTGGCGGGCTACGGTCCACGGGGTCGCACAAAATTGGACACGACTGAGTGCAGAACACGTATTGGCAGGAAGTACCCACTGGAGGGAAGCAGACACCATATGTTTCAGGAACATCTCTTGACACCTTGAGTCTGAGGACAGCTGCTATATAACTGTGGGTGGAGAGACTAAGGACTCCCGATCCCGGGCAGAGAAAACACCAAGAAAGCAGAGGTCATGCTAACTCAGAGTTGCATAGGAGGTGGACCCAAAGCAGCTTAGCAGACACATCTACCAGGCTGACAAAAAGCAGAGTTCTCAGAGTGACCGGGACAGTCCTGGAGGCCCAATGAGGGCGTGAATGTGAGTGGGATCCAGGGTTAATAACAGAACCAGCCCACTCAGCACTCAGGGGCACAGTACCTGCTGAGAGGAATTTAGTCAGCTTTCTGGAGTAATAATTAGAAAGCCCCAAACTGTTTCACATCAGGGGAAGATTGAAGGCAGGAGGAGAAGAGGGCGACAGAGGATGAGATGGTTGGATGGCATCACCGACTCAATGGACGCGAGTTTCAGCAAACTCCGGGAGAGAGTGAAGGACAGGCAAGCCTGGCGCGCTGCAGTCCCTGGGGTCACAAAGAGTCGGACGTGACCTAGCAACGGTAACAACAATAAATTGCCTCAGGTGCCAACAAAAATAAACATGTGGGCCACCTGACAACTGAGTCAGAGTGTTAGCATTCCCTTCTAAAAATGTTTGGAAGGAAAGTCAGATTCTGGCCTCTGGATGTTTTGTAGGTTTCAGAGTCACTCCCACTGAAGGTCCCTTCACTCTCCTGATGGTGGCCGTCATCTGGCCCTTGCTTTCTCAGCCACGGTTAAGACAGGACTTATGGGAATTAACCTTTCTCATAAACCCCTCAGGAAAAGGTCTGTGACGGGGGCTAAGTGGTTGCAGGTGAGATCCCCACACTGTCGGGGTTGGCCCTGGGGGCTCCGTGCCCAATGGCCGTCACCCCCTGCACCCTCACAGATGACGGAAAGCGGAAGGCACGGGCTGATGTCAGTACTACCAGGCGAATTCAAGGGACGGTTCACTGGGGACCCAGCTTGTGCCCATGAATGAATCTACGTCAGTCTGGAAGACAGCGCAGTGTCACGGAGCTCTATCTGGTTCAAAATCCTCATCGACCTGAATCAGCCAGAGGAGGAAATTTTGCTTATCAAAATTGATCTGAACTGGGAGGGAGAGGAAATATACAAAGGCAACAGAACCAAATTCCAAAAATAAATGTCCATATAGATGGTCGTGACTGCATACAATAGAGTCTAAAATATGAATGAATATGAAGTTCTTTGTGGGAATGTAAAAAACCAGGACACAATCCTAAGGAGGGAAACACTTTCCCTAAGGAGGGAAATGCGGGAAGGAACAGGGTCTCCCAGGAGGAAGTATGAAAAAGGCTCAAGGGTTGCTCATGTAAGTGAAATGAAAGTCTAATCATGTGTCTTCCTGCTTATAAGGGCCTCCCCAGCCTTAGCAGAAGGCAGAATCCTTGTCTGAACTCCAGGCCCTCCCAAGAATGGTCTGGCTCCCGCCTTTCCCTCATCCTAGCGCCCGCTCCCTTTGGTCCAGTCACGTCTGCCCAGGGTGATTCATGCAGCGCACCCCACCCTCCCTCACCTCTGGGCCTTTGCACATGCTGTCCCTCTCCAGGAACACCTGCCACACCTCGGTACCACCCCTCTTCACCCGAGAGGCAGACCTGCACTGCCTCCAGGTCTCAGCTGGAACATCTGCTGCTCAGGGGGTTTCCACCTCCACTGAACCTGGTCCAAGCCCGTGCCCTGCAATCCCATCATCGCCCAGACCTCTCTTTCCTTCACCCGCATGACCAATCCCTCCGCCCACCTGGATCTTCCTCACCACACTGCGAACTTGTGCAGGAGAGGGCGTGTTTGTCTTGTTCATCTCACTACTCCCAGTTCCCAGCACGTCACAGGACTCAACTTAAAGGGAACAGATTAAAGATCCTTCATGCTGCAACAAAGATTGAAGATTGGACATGCCACAACTAAGACTCGGTGCAGCAAAAGAGAGAAAGAAGGAAAGGAAGAAATTGATAATGACGTTTAGTGTGATATACCTGGCAAAGAAATCAAGATGCTCTTGGAATGCATCAAAAGAGGTATGTGTTCTGTGACAAAGGAGGTGTTAGACCCTTTCTGTGCCAGTCAGGTCACACACCAGGGTTTATGTTGGGAGATACATCAAGATGATGGTGAAACTGGGGAGCTCAAAACCATGTTCTCCCAAGAACGTTAAAGGAACTACACCCACATAGTCTGGACACAAGGCAGGAAAGTCTCAGCCACTTTTCACACGTATCTGAAGAGCGCATATGACAATGCGGTTGTCTACTCGGTAGAGAGAAGTGCAGGTGTGCGATGATGGGACAACGCCTCCTGAGGCTCCTGCTGCTGAAAATGTCCAACCTGAGTCTGCAAGACACTCAACAAGGTCCCCAGTGTGGGCTGGGCCATGAGACAGTTTCTCTCTTTTCCAGCCTGGGGTGGGAGGTGGGGGAGGGGCTGTCAATGCATTTCCATGGAACTGCATTCTGGACGTCAAGGCTTTATTGGCTAGATGAGAACACTGGGCCAAATTCCCCCTGCCGTGTTCTCTGAGCTCATGCATCTGGTAGGCATTGACTGGGGATTTCTAATCTATTAAGCTAACATAGGAACCAGCAACTCAAAACTATCTTCACACCTAGAGGATCATTTCTTAAGATGGTGCATTTGCATCTGGTTTCTGGGAATTAATGAAGAAAGAAAAGGAAGAAAATGATCAACTGGAATCCAGATCTGTGACCCAAAAAAATGTATCCCCACTTAAACTTTTGCAAGACGTGACATGGAGGGAAATGTCTGTCTTTGCTACTTTTTGGCCTCGTGGTCGCATCCTCCAAATCCTATGCAAACCTCCCAACTTTAAGGGCATCTAAGTGCAGAAGCTCAAGACAGAAGCCGAGGAACTCTCTCATTTCCAAATCACAGGAAATATCCCTGAAGCTGCCTTCACCACTTTTGCCCAAAAGGTTGGGAGCACTTGAAATCATATTTTAATTTCAGAACCACGTTCCCTACCAGAGATGCAGCATCTCCCTCTGCCCAGAATGTCAGTGTCCGTGTAAACCCTGGAGAGGTGCTGGTAGGTTTTCTACCTGCTTTGTCTTCCATCCTGCATGCCAGGCTGCACTTCCTAAATGCCTCTGCCCCTGACCCAGGAGATTTCTATACTCCCCCCTCTCTCCCTGGAGTGTTAAAAGGCTACACTTTACTCTGAGATCAACCTCTCTCTTTTCCCCCCTCCAAGTACTTCCATCCCCATTTGTAACAGCCCCTGATATGCTTCTTTCTATTCGATTTTCCTCACCCAGCTTGAAATCCTCTCATTCTAATTACCATTTCAGTTTTCTTATATTTCTCCCTCAAGATGTCTCAATTAGTGTACTTTTTCATCCTGGCTGTCACGTCTGAGCTGCAAGGTGGGTCTAACTCCAACCGAAACCAGGCAGAAAATAAATGAGGAGTCGTTCTGGGCAGCCAGGCCGAAGGTGGGGTTACTTTACAAACTAGCGCACCTTTAATTGATGATAAATGGACAAGAAGGAAGCCTTATTAATACAGCGGCCCCGATTCGGTTGGCACACGATGTCCTTTCATTACTCAAAGGGGCAGGAGAGGCAGGCCACACTCAGTGCTGGGCAAGGAACCTCCATTCAGAGAAAGATGGAGCGTGAGGCTAATTAACATAGTTCTGGTCAAAGTCGGAAATTAACTCACCTCTTTAAGACCACAGCTTCAAATGCCATTTGTCTCCTCTGTGATTACACTTACAGGTAATTACACGTGACTGTAGCACACAGCAAGTTAAACAGAGGGAGGGCTGCCCCCCACTGCCTCCATCACATAACTCTTTTCATTCCAGCCCTGTCAAAAGACTAAACAATAATAAAGGTGTCTGCCTCCGTATATTTCTTCTATTAATGAGTGCTTTGTTGTCTTAAGGCTTCTCGAGGAAGTGGCAATTGTGTGGTGTTTTTTCCTTCACTCCACTGGGAATGCAGAGGCCTTATCTGAACCTTTGGGGATTTAAAAACACACAGGAGGCAAGTTGGACCTGAAAGCCTTTCCCACCCACTAATTCCTGCTTGGTGGGTCAGGGAGGGTGGCAAGGACAAGGATCAGAAAGTCACCGTCCATTCTTTCCCAGGCGATGCAGAATTTAGGTCTTGCTGATACAGTATCTCTAACTGAAACCTGGGCACAACCCCTTCCCATCACTTTAACTCTATTACTATTATCTTTCTAAGGATCTCTAAGAGGCCAAAGAAGTGAGAGCATGCACACAGAGGAGTGGCATTTAGCCCCCTTCAGCTGGCCATGTGCGCACAGCCCTGACATCTAAGACGCTAGCCTGGGACTCATTAGCGGTGGCCAGGCTCAGCCCTCCCAAGAGCCATGCACGGGGCTGTCAGGGTCCCACTCTCTACCTGCCACTAGGCAGAGTGTGAGAGGCGCCTTCAGAATTCACGGCTCCCTAGAGGATGTGGTGGGATCCTCAGCTAGGCCCATAAATTAGTCCCCCAAGAATGCAAAGGGTCCAGTTTCCAGTGGTAAACCCTCCGAGGAGCTTAAAAGTGGGCAAAGGTGACTGAGGGGTCCCCCGTGTCTGCTTGCTGCCTACCTCACCCTCTCGTGCCTTCTTCTTGGTTACACACCATCGGGATTTCCTCCTCCACTTGCTTCCTCCTGCTCACCCGCCCCCAATCCCACCCAGCCCCTTTTGGCCTCTCCTATATCTTTGCAAATTCTGCCACTTAACAGTGAAGATTTGGCTGAAAGATCAAGTTGAGCTTGTCTAAATCCCAACTTGCTTTAAATGTTGCCCTGAAGCCACTTTGCAGCCCGGAGGTGGCATTCTTGCCTCTGACTCCCATCTCACTGAGCTGAGTGATTCCCATGAAGAAATCAAGAATTAAAAAATAAACATCTTCAGTCACACATTTGCTGGATAATTACTTATAAAGCCCTCTCATGAAGCAATTTGGCAATATGTATTAAGAACAATAAAAATATTGACTGTGAAACTTTCATGAGGAAATAATCTTTAATTCAGAGAAGTGTTCAATACAGTGCAAAAATATTACACAAAACAGCCGTGACAAAAAGGAAAACAATCTAACTGTTCAAAATTGGAATAATGTTCATTTAAGTGGCACATTCACAGAATGGATTGTTATGTGACCATTAAAAAAAGGATGATTATGGAGATTGTGCAAAATCTGAACCATTGGTTACAATATTAGGTTTAGAAATTTGGACTATAAATCAGAAAAAAGAAACACCATCATAAAAGTCATACCAAAATACAAACAGCAACTGGTTTAAAAGAAAAGGATTATGGTTGATAATTTTCCCTTTCATTTATTGTTCAAATTCTCTGCATTGCGTTTATGTTCTTTCTAATGGAAAAATAGATAGGAGTATGGTATGAAAAAGAAGCAAATCCATCACTCTTGTAAACATGGCTCTTGCAAGCATGCCCGATGAATCTAAACTGAGGGGTTGGTTGATGGATCTGTCCCTAAGGCCTCCCTTCTCTTCCACGGAAAAGCTGGTGACCAGAGGGAATCATCTAACCCTCCAAGCTTCAGTTTTGCCATGAAAAGGAACAAACTCTTCTCAAAGGTGGTTGCACCCTCTCTCCCCATCCGCCTTGTGGGCTGCCCCTTCCCAGTCAACTTCGTGGAACACTTGCCTCGGTCTGCTTCTTAGAAGCTGGGATCTGCCCGGATTCTGTCCTCCGCTTTCTCTCTCTGTCCCCATGTCTGGGGTGTCACCGCCCCGCCACCCACACCTCACCCACTCTACCCTGTCCTCTACCCTGTCCAGGCCTCCAGAGCGTCAGACCTGGATTTCCAGAGGCTGACCTGGCTCTCCACACCCAGCATCTTCAAAACCCAACTCCTGATCTTTCCCCAGCAAGCCTGGGGAATTTCCAAATTCTCTATCTCATGACAGAACCAACATCCACTTGCTTGGCCCACTTGGGGACACTTGGATGCTACTTGGTCCCAACACCATCACCTCTGAGACGGTCACATCATCTATGCCCCTCTTCTAGCCAGTCAGCTTCTCAACTGTCCCCAGAGGGAACCTTTCTAAAGTGCAAATTGCCCTTGTCACTCACCACCCAACACTCTCGGGCGCCCCCTGATCACATGTGCAGGGCAATCCGAGGTCTGGGACACGACTTAGGATGAGGCTCTTCCTGGGTTCCCAGCCCTCCCAACCCGCTCACCCAGGTGGTTTCCCACCTCTCTCACTTGCTCACTTCTCAACCAGCTGATCATCTGATGGCGAGGCAGCCCTGGGTATTGGAGACGATGCTCTAATGGCCCTGCCTCCCGACACAGCCCAGGTGGGTACCCAGCATCCTTCCCTCCCTACCCAGGAGTCTTCCCCCATGAGAAGATGCTCTGCCCAGGCTCACCCCATGGGAAATACCAGTGCAGAGCGGGTCTGCACCTTCTCAGTGACTTCACATCACTGTGACCCTGGACATGCACCATCCCTAGGAAGGAAGTGGAATTTTCCCAGGGGTACCTCAGTCAGAGAAACAGCCTGTGTCTGGTGGGAAGCGCAGCATGTCCCGTCTCCAGGGTGGAGCTTCAGGGAGTCTTTGAGAGGCTGGTCGACACTAGCATGGGCCCCTCCTCTCTACAATGATCAGCACAGAAAATGGAGAGGCAGGAGGACGGCCTCCTTCCAGGTGACCCTTCCTGTGCCCTGCTGACCTTTGCCCAGGAACGTTAGCAACAAAGATGGGCTCTACTGCCAAAACAAAATGTGTGCGCAGCGGCTTGAGGCAGGGGAAGGGCAGAATCTAGCCCCGGAATTTGCTGGTCACATAACTTGTCACTTGGCCACATGGATCTTGAATGCAATTCCATCCACCTTCTAATATCCTTGTCTCTCTACTTTATGACTCTTCTGTTCTCTTCCTTGTAGCATTCTGGCTCTGATCAAATCTTACTTGTCTCTCACAGTCATCACTGTGCAGTGCCCAGTAAGGCTCAAATATCTGTCTATGAACAAATATTCACTGTCCCCTGAGAACACCCCAGTCTCTGGTCACAAGGCTTCACCCCTTTGCTTCCTCTGTCTGCTGTGCCCTTATTACCCAGGCCCACTCTCGATAAACTTCCACTCACCCTGGAGCAAGCCCAGATCAGCTTCGATCCCTCAAAGAGGCTTTCCTTGTGCTTATTCCCCCAATGGGACACCCACCGTCCCCTCTGCCGTCTCCTGCCACCTACCAAGTGATACACGCATCTCAACCCACTCCGCAGTAGTGGAACTTCACGCAGGGTATCAAAACTCTTTATTTTAGGTCTCACCTTAAGTAGACTCTGAACCTTTCCTGTGGGTCTTATTAGGATTATCCCCAGGCCCCTCCCCCAGGGCACAGCAGCCACAAATCAGGTGCTCAGTAAATGTGGGTTGCAGGCATTAACAGCAGACCCAGGTGGGGCGGCCACCTCCCTGGGAAGGCAGGGTGCTGGGAAGCTAGCACTTTCCAGGTGACACAGCTGAGTAACAGGCACACGGCTGCCATTGATGTCCTGCTGAGCAACAACTGCCACTTTAAAAACAGCAGTCCCCGAAAGAGTCCCCCATGGCCACCCGATGACTTATCTCCACAGGGCCAATCTTTGCTCAGTAGATGATGCGATGGGAAACATTAGCCTCAGCCTAGTCAAATTTTCAGATTCTAGATTAATGAGGTCTTCATATAACACACTTTGTCAGGAAATGATCAAGGTCCCATCACCTGTAGGAAACATCCAGTGGAAATGGTGTGGGCTCTGCAACAAGACAGATTTTTGTTCGGATGTGTTACCGGTACTACTCTGGGCAAGTTACTTAACCTCTCTGAGCCTAACTGTGTCATCTGTAAATGGGGATGACACCCACCATCATGCCAACTGAACATGGCTCACGTTAATCCATGAGGAATGTAACACAGAGCAAGTCCATGGTGATCAATGCAAGTCAGTTCTCGACATTTTCCTCCCGGTGCTAAATCTTTACTTTTTACTTTCATAAAGAAAGAAGGGCTTCCTGCTTGAGCACTCTTGGTATCTGGGACCTGATCATCCTTTGCTCCCCTTTTGCAGGGAGGGAGAGCTGTCCTGTGTATTACAGGGAATTTAGCAGATTCACCAGCCTCAGGAGCACTCCTCTCCCCAGTTATGACAACCAAAAAACGTCTCTTTGCCAAATAACCTTAGGGGAACGATTTCCACCAGTTGAAAACCACTGGGCTATAGTTCTCTAACTCAGGTCACCTAGAAAGAAAAGTGCCCTGATTTTCCTTTAGGACCTGTTCTGAAAGGTGCTGAAGGCTCATGTGGTGGAGTCCCCGCCTGTCAACCTTCAGGACAGGCTAGGATGCGTTCTGGATGCCAGTGCTGTCAACAGCAACCACATATGCTATGGACTGAATCGTGTCCCCTCAAAATTCATATGTGGAAGCTCTAAACCCCAACGTGACAATATTTGCAGATAGAACCTTTAGGAGGTAATTAAGGTTAAATGAGGTCTTAAGGATGGGGTGCTAACCTGATAGGATTAGTGCCCTTCTAAGAAGAGACCTCCGAGGGCTGCCATTTGAGGACGAGGTAAGAAGGTGGCAGTCTGCCAAGGCAGGAAGAGAGCTCTCACCAGAAACCAAATTGGCCAAGCCAATTGATCTTGGACTTCTCAGTCTCCAGAGTGTGAGGAGATAAATATCTGTTGGTTAAGCCACACCATGCATGATATTATGTGAGAGCAGCTCCAGCAGACTCAGACATCGTGCTTTCAAACTGAAGACTGAGCTACTCCGTCCACGTGTGTACCCCCAGAGATGGCTGCATTTTGATCTTGCCCCAAAATTACTTCTCCTCATAGTAACCACTGATGCTTTCAAACTGGGGTGCTGGAGAAGACTCGTGAGAGTCCCTTGGACTTCAAGGAGATCAAGCCAATCCATCCTAAAGGAAATCAACTCTGAATATTCATTGGAAAGACTGATGTTGAAGCTCCAATACCTTGGCCACCTGATGCAAAGAGCTGACTCATTGGAAAAGATTCTGATGCTAGGAAAGATTGAAGGCAGGAGGAGAAGGGGATGACAGAGGACAAGATGGTTGGATGGCATCATTGACCCCATGGACATGAGTTTGAACAAATTCTGGGAGATAGTGAAAGACGGAGAAGCCTGGCATGCTGCAGTCCATGGGGTTGCAAAGAGCTGAACATGACTGAGCAACTGAACAACAACCATAGTAATTAAAATAGTTTAAGGGAAACCATCAGAGAAAGAAAAATCTGCATTGTCTCTGCACCTACCTCGCAATACGATGGTGGCACCAAACTGCTAAAACTGGCTTAAGGGAAAAAAATTAAAAAGCACACCAGAGTACATGGGTGCTAGTCCATCCTTATTTGTTCAGTATAAAGAATGAGCATAACGATAGCCATGCTGTTTTTAAAAAAAGAAATGGAATTAACAGTTGGTTTGCTTTTGATTGGCAGGATTATAGTTGGTTTTTACAAATTCATTATATCTTTATTGTTTAAAATGTCTACAAGGAGCGCTATTTCTTATAATTAAAACATCTCATAAACTTTCTTAAAGGCAAGGGGCGGGGGATGGTCCACCGTGTCTGGTTTGATCCTGATTTATAACCAGAGTTTCTCATCGATGGAGGAGGTTGCCATGGGAGGGCGGTGATTTACGACAGAGCTTTGTAATGTTTAAACATACAACATAGAAATGGAATTTTTAAAGCTTGAATTATTGAGTCCAACCCAGTGGACTCAGTCTAGCCAGTAGTGTGAAAACAGCAGGTACTTTTTAAAGTCTTTTGATCTGAAAGATTCCGGCATCTCCTTTTGAAACTATTGCAAAGACAACTTAAAAATGGAAACCCTTTTTAATTTGCAAATTATTGACCCTAGAACGCCCCAGGGTTTCAGGGCAATGTCACAGACAGAGCCCTTTGCAGGATCAGGGCTGAGTCAGGATCCTCAGAGGGGGCCCAATGCCACACGTATCTGGCTTCAATCCAGGAACAGAAAAAAGGAAGGACCCCAGAAGCCATCTCCAAGCTGGGAGCCAGTACGCTTTTCTTCTTTTTATTTTTTTTCAAGAAACAGTGTCATCACTCCATACATGCTGTAGCCGTTGGACTCAGAAAAAAAATTCATTGTCTGTACTTCTTTTCAACTGTAGATAACATTCTAGTTCACAGAGCAGACTAAAGAACAAAAATATACTCTCTGCATAGAGAAAGGAGGGGAGCCCGTCTTCGACTTATAACTTCTGTCTGTTTTCCCGTGCCTGGTGAGAGCTCCTGATGTCAGAACTTTGGGGGTCGCTCCAGGGACAGGGTCCCCGTGCAGAGAGGAGCATCCGGGCTGACTGTCTGTAGGGGTTTATCGCTCTCCCTTCAGATGTAACTCCAAGAACAGCTTCTGGGCTTACAGACCACATGTGGGCAGACCCTCCTTCACCTGCCAGCCTCTGGGAACCCCACTGCAGAAGCGGCTGCTCCTCTCCCCTGGAGTGGGACCCTTGGGAACCGCAGAACCCAGAGGCTCTGTTCTCAGATTCCTGTGCGGCATCCCAGTTCCTAGCCTGCACAGGACCCTTAAGAGCATAATTATTTTAAGAAGTGTTGTCCTGATGCATTTCACAGGAAAATATCAGTACAAATTATGTCAAGCTTTGCAAACGTTGCTGGCATAAAAGAAAGAAATCAATCTTTTTTTTAATCACTATTTCCCATTTGCCTCCTCATTTTCTGTTTCACTAATTGGCCAAAAAGGATCTAAAATGAGCACACTCTTTACAGCTGCTCAGTTGTGATGTAAATTTCTTGCCAATCATTCCTCTTTTTTTTTTTCCTCTCCTAGCCCTCAGGTGACTTAGTGGTAAAGAATCCACCTACCGATGCAGAAGCCACAGGAGATGCAGGTTCGATCCCTAGGTTGGGTATATTCATCCCCTGGAGGAGGAAATGGCAATTCACTCCAGTATTCTTTCCTGGGAAATCCCAAGGACAGAAGAGTCAGGCAGGCTACAGGCCATAGGGTCACAAAGAGTTGGACACGTCTGAGCACTGAGCAAGCACTTGACTCTTTAGCTTGTTCCATAGTAATACATTCCTGCTTACAACTCTCTAACATTTTTGGTTAAGGTTCTTGTCTCAGAAAGCTTCCTCCCCAGAAGCTTTCTCTCAGTCACTCTGTCTCTGGTAGAGATAATTTCTCCTGGAATCTGCATGCCTTCCTCCCGCACCCAGAGCGTCTTGCCCCTAGAGCCATTATCCAGCTCTGTGTGGCACACGAGTTATTCCCTGGTGTGTCTCCACGAAACTGGGAGCCCCCTGAGGGAGAAGACTTCCCCCTGTCCTGTTTGAATTCTCTGTGCAAGATCAAGTTCTGGCACACAGAAAGGGCTCAGAAGTGGCCAAACAAATGATCAAATGAGAGAACCCTTGGATTTCCTTATTTGAAATTGACAATGCAGTGGACACTGTCTACTCCAAACAACAAAGAAAACGAAAGTCCCCTTTCTAAGAAGCAAGGTGAGATTATTGCCACAGACGGAAGAGGCTAAAGTGCTACCAGAGGGAATCCATCTAAACACTCAACAACCTGAGGGTTGCTGCAATCACTGGGCTCCCTCCCCTCCCAAAGGATGTCTAGATCCATCGCTTGAAGCTGGAGGTACGGCCAGGAGATCCAGCCCCAGCTCTCTGGGTGGCTCAGGGCTACGTCACACAAATGCTAGAGGAGTTTAGGCAAGTGCTAAACCCTAAGATTAACTCTAACCAGAATCACTGAAGTTCATTCCTAAAAGCCACAGGGTGGAAGTGAAAAAAACGGAGCTTTGGGAACTCAGCACATATGGGTTCAAACACCCCAAGTCTTCTGTTGTAGAAGTGTGGGCTCATCTCAGTGCCCCAGCTTCCTTACCTGTAAAATGGGATCACCGCAAAGGATACAGCTTTCAAGATGTTTCCAAGGGTTGGGTAGGCCATCACATTTGTCAGCCGTAACTGTTCCCATGAGAAGGCATCTGGGGTGAGTTTTGAAGGCTGAGTGTGAGGACATCAGGTGAACCAGAGGCAGAGGGTGCCCCTTGGATGGGCCTCTCTGGCCCAGAGCATTGAGATCTGCACCAGTGCTGGGAGTAAGTGAGGCCAGGGGACCTGCCTCCACGTGACTGGCCACGAGAGGATGCTCAGTGGCCCTGAGCAACCTCCTGCTGAACTGACTCTCTTCCTGCTGACAGCCCAGAGGGGATGGCAGACAAGCAAGGGGGGTGCAACACAGCACCCTCTGAGGGGTCCAGAAGTTCAGCCCATTACCATGAATTAGGGGTTCCTTAAAGCCACAGCATCATTTTCCAACCTGTCAAATGCATTTTTGTCATTCAGCCGGGACAAGAACAAGTTGCAATCACAACCACAAGCTAGAAACTGGCCCGTTTATTTCATCATCATGATCAAAACAAATCACATCACTAAATCTCTGCAAACTTTGAGATGATTAGAACCGCTCTTTTTTGCCCAACAATTTTTCTTGTGGAATTCACACAGAGGAAACAAAGGGTTTACTCAGAGATGTGTGTATAAAATTGGGTTTCATCTCAGCACGATTTATCAAATGAACCAACACTTGAAAAGAACATAAATGCCAGAACTTTAAGGAGACTGATTTTTAAAATGTTTCAGTACACCTTCATAGGGTGCTAGAGAAAACTTTTGAGAGTCCCTTGGACTGCAAGGAGATCAAGCCAGTCAATCCTTAAACGAAATCAACCCTGGATATTCCTCGGAAGGACTGATGCTGAAGCTGAAGCTCCAATCACCTCTGTTCACCTGATGCGAAAAGCTAACTCACTGGAAAAGACCCTGGTGCTGGGGAAGATCGAAGGCAGGAGGAGAAGGGGACGACAGAGGATGAGATGGCTGGATGGCATCACCGACTCGATGGACATGAGTTTGAGCAAACTCCCGGAGATGGTGAAGTAACAGCGAAGCCTGGCGTGCTGCAGTCCATGGGGTGGCAAAGAGCTGGACACAACTGAGTGACCGAACAACAACAACATCAAAATTTTACTTATAATAACAATTTGTAAAGTTACCTGGCAAAGCACACTGCAAATCAGCATATGGGACAAGGTCCTGAATTTGTAAATGTGTGTTATGTGTACATGCGTTTCAGAAGGAGAAAACCACATGTTATTTGTAGTTTCCCTCAGAGACACTAGAGCTCCATGGCTAAAAATGCAGGTTCCAGAGCCAGACTGCCAAGTGTGAATCCTGACTCCATCCCTTCTGAGTGTGAGACCCTGGAGAAGTTGTTTAACTTCTTGTGTCTCAGTTTCCTCTTATTAGAAAGTGGTTGCTAGTTGTTCCCTCATAAACTGTTGGTGGGAATGTAATTGGTACAGCCATTATGGAGAACAGTATGGAGGTTCCTTAGCAGACTAAAATTAGAGCTACATATGACCCTGCAATCCTATTCCTGGGGATACACCCAGAGAAAAACAAGATTCAAAAGGGTACATGCACTCCAATGTTCACTGCAGCACTGTTTACAATACCAAAGACACAGAAGCTCTCTAAATGTCCACTGGCCATCGACAGAGAAATGGAGAGAGAAGATGTGGTACATATATATGATGGAATATTACTCAGCCATCAAAAAGAATGAAATAATTCCATCTGCAGCAACATGGACGTTCCTAGAAATTGTCATACTGAGTGAAGTAAGTCAGACAGAGAAAGAGAAATATTGTATGGCATCCCTTATATCGAAAAAGAAATGAAATAAAAGTAAATTTACAAAACAGAGACAGACACAGGTATAGAGAACAAACCTATGGGTGCAGGGGATAATTAGGGAGCTTGGGATGGAAATGTACAAACTGCTGTATTTAAAATAGATAACCAATAAGGACCTCCTATATGGCACATGGAACTCTGCTCGATGTTTGTGGCAGCCTGGATGGGAGGGGAGTCTGGGGGATACATGTATATGCATGGCTGAATCCCTTCACTGTCCACTTGAAACTATCAGAACGTTATTAATCAGCTATGTGAAAGTTGCTCAGTCCTGTCCGACTCTTTGCAACCCCACAGACTATATAGTCCATGGAATTCTCCAGGCCAGAATACTGGAGTGGGTAGCCTTTCCCTTCTCCAGGGGATCTTCCCAACCCAGGGATGGAACCCAGGTCTCCCACATTGCAGGCAGATTCTTTACCAGCTGAGCCACAAGGAAAGTCTAAGAACACTGGGGTGGGTGTCCTATCCCTTCTCAGAGGATCTTTCTGACCCAGGAATCAAACCAGGGTGTCCTGCATTGCAGGCAGATACTTTACCAAGGGAGCTATCAGAGAAGCCAATAATCAGCTATACTCCAATATAAAATAAAAAAATTTTTTTAAAAAGAAAGTGGCTGCTAGCTGTTCCTACCCCATAGGTTAGACTGATGTGCTAACAGAGCAATGGTTCATAGCTTGTAGCGCCTACATGTCAAGTCACTTCAGTCATGTCTGACTCTTGGTGACCCTATGGAGGGTCACCTGCCTCCAGGCTTCTCTGTCCATGGGATACTCCAGGCAAGAATACTGAGGTGGGTTGCCATTTCCTCCTCCAGGGGAATCTTCCCGACCTAGGGATTGAACCTGCATCTCATGTCTCCTGCATTATCAGGCAGGTTCTTTACCACTAGCACCACTGGGGAAGCCGTACAGGCACTTATAAATGTTATCTATTATCATAAATTATTATTCATGGTGGGATTACTGGTCATTTCAAGTCTCAACTCTTCTTTATATTTTCTGCATGAAACTGTTTGACTCTTACAAGCATGGGAAAAGAAGTAACTTTTTAATCCATTTCAGTCAACAAGATGAATTCAATGAAGAGATTAGTGAGAACTACTTGCAGTAATTGAGACAACATCTGCTATTTCTAGGGCTAAATCAAATAAAATAGTCAACTCTCGATTCTACACAAGGCGCATTCATTTATCTACAGCTAATATTGCTTTCCTGTTTTTACTGGCCTCATTAAACACTGGATAGAACATCATATGTTACAGCTCTATCTAGCGTCTGTTTACTTTCTCCCCCACAGCCAACAACTCAGCAAGAGCCTTGTAAACCAATTCTCTTAATGATCTTTCCAGTCGGGGAAGGTGTGAATCAATGATACAGGGAACTCCGAGGCGAGGCTGGTGGCTGTGACTCAGTGAGGGGTCGCTGCGGTGCCAGCTCACGCGGTTAGGGCTGAAGACTGAGGGGGACACTCTGCGGGCACCTCTCAGAGCCCCTCCGGTCCCCGCCCACCTGGCCACTCACAGCAGTGCCCGGAGGTAAAGGGCTTTTCCCTTCATGCTGGGTGGATAGGGAATGATGGACCCCACAGTCAGTGATGAGGGTCCACACTATTTATAACACATGAGGTTTTATAATGTGTCTGCTAAAAAGCACAATTGCCAATGAGTTGCTGATATCAGCACTCCAGCTCTTGCTATTAAGCACACAGATCCCTTGCTCTTGGTGCAGACCTGGAGGGGGGCTGTTGCTTCTCATCTCAGGGCCTACATTGGGGGATATTCTGTCTTTCTATCATCCAAAATCAAGGTTCTCTTCAAATAGAGCTTGCCTGGAGCTTTACTTCCCTCCCTCCTCTATGTCCGTCTCTCTCTGATGGAAGATGCCCGCCCTGCATCTTGGCCCCATCGTTGTTCCTTGCACTCAGGAGACAAGGGTTCAAGGCTGAGTACCGCACACAGCACACTCTCCATGAAGTCCTACACACCTACACATGATACATCATACACGACACACCTACATGCAACACACCTGCATGCAACACACCTGCACGCGATACACGAGACACCTACACGCGAGACACCTACACGCTATTCACCTCCCTGTGGCTGCAGCAGCCTCTCTGGATTAACTATCCTTCTCTGCAGTGATGGACTGAGCATCTCCTTGTGACAAGCAACAGGGGCAAGCACTCTAAAGACAGATAAAACTCACTGGAGATTTGATTCTTATTTGGTAATTGGTCCTTCACTGGTTGTTTGAACAAGGGACAATGATTCAACTCCAGTTTTCTCAACTGAAATGGTAATGATGAGACCAATACCTCTGATACAGCCTCAGATAACACCAGTGAAAGCCCAGTGCCTGGCTTGTGGTAGATCCTGTAGAGAAATGTGGTTTTCTTCTTGGCTCTCACCATGATGTTCTATTTGAAAGTGCATTTGGTAAGAAATATTTGCATAAGTAACAGGTAACCTACTAGTGCTTTAAACAAATAGAGGCTTTCAGACTTCCTTGGTAGTCCAGTGGCTGAGAATCCATCTGCCAATGCAGGGGACGTGGGTTCAATCCCTAGTCCAGGAAGATTCCACATGCCTGGGGGGAACTAAGCCCATGAGCTGAGCCACAACGGCTGAAGCCTGCATGCCCTAGAGCCCAGGCTCTGAAACAAGAGAGGCCTCCACGCTGAGCTTGACCGCCACACTGAAGAGGCCCCTGCTTGCCACAACTAAAGTCCGTGCACGGCAATGAAGATCCAGCACAGCCGAAAATATATAAATAAAATGTCCAAAAAAATAGAGGCTTGCTTTTCCCCTATAACAAAACATTTAGAGGCAAATCACTTCTGAGGTTGACTTGTTTCCGGGGTCTCTCCCTTTCTCCTAGTCTTACCCTCAAGGTTGCAAGATAGATGTGTGTGTTCCAGGCACCGCATCTCCATTGAAGGCAAGAAGAAAGGGAAGAGGTGGTGGTGGTCTTCTACATCTCTTCTAACACAAAAAAAAAGGCTCCCCAGAAACACTTGATAGCGGACTCTGCCTTGCATTCTGTTGACCAGCTCTCTGTCACATGGCCACCCCCTGCAAGACACTCTCATTCCTCACTTTCTGTTCCAGGTGGGATCAGGGCAGGGAGTGGCTGTCAAGCTAGGCAACCTGCAGGATCTTCCCAGAGGATTAGACATTGTCATGTTAGAACTATCCAGGTAAATGTTAAGTAAAATAAAAGTAAACACACAAATAATAAGCATTTCAGAGCCAAAAGTATAAGGTGGGATCCTACCAGGTGGGATTCTGTCCTTCCTCAGTTTATATCAGTTCTCCAGCCAGGATGCGCTTTAGAGTCACCCTTGGATCTCATAAAACTCACCCATGCCTGGGTGTCCTCTTAGACCAACGAACCCCGTGGGCCGGGCGACTGGGACTCCCAGTCAAAGCCCAGCACTGTAGGTTAGGAGCCCATGGAGAGAACGTGGGTGAACCACAGAGGGCGCAAGAGATAGCAGCCCTGAGGAATCAGGAGCCTGCAGGACTGTGATCCACGTCCTTGGCAGCTTCCCATTCCCCTAGGGACAGTACCAGAGACACAACAGGCATTCTGACCTACACAAACATACCCGTCTCCCAGGACTCCTTACTAAATCTTGAGTTCAGTTCAGTCGCCCAGTCATATCTGACTCTTTGCAACCCCATGAATCACAGCATGCCAGGCCTCCCTGTCCATCACCAACTCCCAGAGTTTACTCAAACTCATGTCCATCGAGTCGGTGATGCCATCCAACCATCTCATCCTCTGTCATCCGTCCCCTTCTCCTCCTGCCCCCAATCCCTCCCAGCATCAGGGTCTTTTCCAATGAGTCAACTCTTCACACGAGGTGGCCAAAGTACTGGAGTTTCAGCTTTAGCATCAGTCCTTCCAATGAACACCCAGGACTGATCTCCTTTAGGATGGACTGGTTGGATCTCCTTGCAGTCCAAGGGACTCTCAAGAGTCTTCTCCAACACCATAGTTCAAAAGCATCAATTTTTCGGCACTCAGCTTTCTTCACAGTCCAACTCTCACATCCATACATGACCACTGGAAAAACCATAGCCTTGACCAGACGGACCTTTGTTGGCAAAGTAATGTCTCTGCTTTTTAATATGCTGTCTAGGTTGTACTGAAGCCTAATCACCCAGAATACACTGTGTTGCTCTTTTGTACTTTCGGTCATTTGATAAACTAAGCCCAGCAAGGCTCAGAAGCCTGGTGCACAAGAGCTGGACCATCAGCAAGGACTCCACCTGGCAGGCATCCTCGCCTCGGTGTCTCCCCTTCTGTCCCACAGACAGAAGCCTCTCCCCTGGGTGCACCCAGCCGTGCTTCCTGCTCCGGCCTGCATCCATCAGCTGCAGCTCCAGCTCTGACAGCAGCTTCAGCAGGATGGCGGGTGGCCTCCTTCACAAACCGCCTTCATCTCCATCACCCTCATCTCCCCAGAGGCAGCTAGCTTGCCAAAGCTGCCAGGAAGCTCACCTCCCAGCTTCTAGCTGTAGTTTTCCCCAACAGAGAGAATCCGGATGGTAAGAAGCCTTGCCTAGCACTAATTCTGATGCACAGGCAGCTCCCAACACTTCAGATTTCTGTAAAGCCCCAAAGCCAGCAGAAGATGATTTAATTACCACGTGAATGAGTCAAAAAACAGATGTGAAGTTTCCAGAAATGCCTGCAAGTGCCTAGTAAGTAGCCACAATTGATAGAGATATTGCAAAGACACGCTGGAAACAAAGGCTGGCTCAAGGCACAGTCGCAGCCCAAAAAGTGCTGTCAACAGAGCGACACTCCCACCCCCACCCAAGTCCTGTTAAGTGCAGAGAGCTGGGAAATCGTCTGTAATAGTCTGGCCCACGTGAACTGCAATTAGCAACAACAAGCACCACCCACAGACTCTGCGGGAATGTGTTCATGGTTAATCGATTCGATTGATCACTGTTTATTAAGTAAAAACCTGCTTTCTAAACTGTTCTTCCCTAAATGGTGGTGTGTTGTTTTTTTTTTTTTTTTTCAGTCTGCTAGAAAATAGGAGACTAATTAGAGCTTTTAATTTGAATCCAAGCAGGGAGATTCGAGCATGTACTACGGTAAGAGCATTAGGACGGGGGATGGAGATGAGGAGCCCCGCCCCCGGCTCCCCAGAGCCTCAAAGCTAAAGCTGCCACACTCACATAAAGACCCCCCGAATCCTCATTTCACTCTTCAGGTCAAGAAGCCACTGAGACCAGGTCAGACGAGGACATCAGGAAGGCAGCCCACTGATAATATAGATTATGGGAATGTTTGAGTCGCACCAGCGCTGTGAAATTGATCGGCTCCATTCAGCACCTTGGGAATCAATAGAGGAAATCAATGGTTGGCAGATGGGTAGGTGCTGAGATAAGAGACCATAGAGTATTTTTTCTGTCTCCTTACAGAAAATAATGATCTCAACCACCTTGAACGCTCTAAATCTAAGCGAAATACACACACAAATCCAATCCAGACTTGGATGCCACACAGAGCGGTCAGGGCAATTATGTCACTGTGGTGCAATCCCAGGAGGAGGGTCTCCTCGCCCGTGGTTAAGGTCTTTCTGATTTGGACGTGCATGTCCTGTGCATTACCGGCCTCTCCTGTGATGGCCTTACCTGCAATCCACGAAGCTACTGCAGAGTGACAAGTGCCCACTGTCCCCGTGATTTCTCGTGAAGTCTGATATTTGATGACGTCTTTGATGCCTACCCAGTTTGGAACCCCAGCCCCCCAGATGAGGATTCTGCAAAGTCCTTTATAAGTCTCATCAATCACAGATAGAACAGCAATGAAGACAAGGTGTTAATGGGAAGCACAGATTTTTGCCTAAAGTGTACATATTTCTGCAAGGACAAGTATCCAAAACCTCAGGAATCCAAATCAGAAATATTGTTAGTTACTCTGAAAAGGCTCAAGCCAAAGAAAATTGAAATTTTCTAGTGATGCTGACATAGGGATTTTAGTTTATACAGTGGTAGTGATGAGTAGACTCAAGGGGTTGGATCTGGTGGACAGAGCGCCTGAAGAACTCTGGATGGAGGTTCATGACACTGTACAGGAGATGGTGATCAAAATCATCCCCAGGGAAAAGAAATGCAAAAAGGCAAAACAGTTGTCTCAGAAGGCCTTACTAGCTGAGAAAAGAAGAGAAGCAAAAGGCAAAGGAGAAAGGGAAAGATAGCCAACTGAATGCAGAGTTCCAGAGAATAGCAAGGAGACAGAAGACAGCCTTCTCATGTGAACAATGCAAAGAAACAGAGGAAACAATAGAATGTGAAAGACTAGAGACCTCCTCAAGAAAATTGGAGATACCAAGGGAATATATCATACAAAAATGGGCACAATATAGGACAGAAACGGCAAGGACCTAACCAAAGCAGAAAAGATTAAGAAAAGGTGGCAAGAATACACAGAAGAACTATACAAAAATGGTCTTAATGACCTGGGCAACCATGATGATGTCGTCACTCACCTAGATTCAGAAATCCTGGAGTGTAAGGTCAAGCGGGACTTAGGAAACATTGCTATGAACAAAGCTAGGGGAGGTGATGGAATTCCAGCTGAGCTATTCCAAATCCTAAACGATGATGCTGTTAAAGTGTTGCACTCAATATGCCAGCAAATTTGGAAAACTCAGCAGTGGCCACAGGACTGGAAAAGGTCAGTTTTCATTCCAATCAAAACTGAAGGCAATGGCAAAAAAATGTTCAAACTACGGTACAACTACACTCATTTCACATGCTAGCAAGGTCATACTTAAAATCCTTCAAGTGAGACTTCAACAGTACGTGAATCAAGAATTTCAAGATGTACAAGCTGGATTTAGAAAGGGCAGAGGAACCAGAGATCAAATTGCCAATATTCATTGGATCATAGAAAAAGCAAGAGAATTCCAGAAAGACATCTACTTCTGCTTCATTCACTTATATTAAAGCCTTTGACTGTGTGGATCACAACAAACTGTGGAAAATTCTTAAAGACATGGGAATACCAGATCACCTTACCTGTCTACTGAGAAACCTGTATGCAAGATAAGAAGCAACAGAACCAGATGTGAAACCGGTTCAAAATTGGGAAAGGAGTACATCAAGGCTGTATATTGTCACCCTGCTTATTTAACTTATATACAGAGTACATCATGAGAAATGCTGAGCTGCATGAATCACAAACTGAAATCAAAATTGCTGGGAGAAATATCAACAACCTCAGATATGCAGATGATATCACTCTAATGGCAGAAAATAAAGAGGAACTAAAGACCTTATTGATGAAAATGAAAGGAGAGAGTGAAAAAGCTGGCTTAAAACTCCACATTCAAAAAATGAAGATCAAGGCATCCAGTCCTATTACTTCATGGGAAATAGATGGGGAAAATGTAGAAACAGTGTCAGATTTCATTTTGGGGGGCTCCAAAATCACTGTGGATGTAACTGCCGCCATCAAATTAAAATACGCTTGTCCCTTGGAAGAAAAGCTATGACAAACCTAGACAGCATATATAAAAGCAGAGACATCACTTTGCTGACAAAGTTCCACATAGTCAAACCTATGGTTTTTCCAGTAGTCAAGTATGGATGTGAGAGTTGGACCATAAAGACGACTGGGTGCCAAAGAATTGATGCTTTCAAACTGTGGTATTGGAGAAGACTTTTGAGAGTCCCTTGGGCAGCAAGGAGATCAAACCAGTCAATCCTAAAGGAAATCAACCCTGAATATTCATTGAAAGGATTGATGCTAAAGCTCCAATAACTTGCCACCTGATACCAAGAGCAGACACGTTGGAAAAGACCCTGATGCTGGTAAGACTGAGGTCAAATGGAGAAGGGGACAACAGATGATGAGATGGTTGGATGGCATCACCAATTCAACAGACATGAGCTTGAGCAAACTCCCAGAGACAGTGAAGGACCCGGAAGCCTGGCATGTTGCAATCCATGGGATGGCAAAGAATTAGACAGGACTTCACAGCTGAACAACTACAAGCCATTTTGAGTTTCAGATCCCAGCCTCAACCGCTTCAGATGCAAATAATACTGTTCCCACGAGACACCAGTTAGTAGTGGTATACTAGTAGCTAGTCTTGTGTATCTCCAAAACAGGAATGAGAAACTGAAATTTCTAGATCATTGTTTGCCTAGCAAACTGGACCAAACTGGCAGTTTGGTCCATCTGCCAGTCCATATCCAGAGCTGTATTAAACTCATCTCTTCCTCGGTTTCATAGAGAAATATAAACCATATCAGCATTTGAAATCAAAGTGATGGGTGCTTTTCTCCAACTGAAAAATGAACATCAAAAAGTTTGGAGGGTAAGGAGAGGAGCGTCCTCAGTTAAACTGCCTGAAATGTGACATTTTCACTAGGAAATTGCAAGGCTGGGGTTGAAATATACACGTCACAGCCACCACGGTGCTGCGGGAAAAAGGAAACTTTTAATAGGAGCGAGGCCGCATCAAAGCAACTCATAATTAGGTACAAATTTGGCTCACGGTTCAGCAATTTATACAGATTAGCTGTGCTGACCTTCCCTGCCCCTGGGTGCTTACTTCACATCTGTGGTGGCACAGTGACCTCTAGTGTTAAAAGGGAAGGAATCTATTTTTAAAATCACATCCAAAATTACTCTCTCACGCAGCCTTACTCTTCCTGGGAAGTCTTTGTAAGGTAATAAGATAGAGATGTGATCTCGTTCAGTATTGTCATGGAAATTTCCAAAGGGTTTATAGAAGATCTATATAATTTTTTTTCCTTTCATGATGTGTTGAGGTTGTGTGAAATTTCATTTTCATAAATATGCATGCTGTGAGTACTCTATGGCTTCCAGACAATTAGATGCCTTCTTTTTCCTTCTTAAGGAGAATTGACAAGCTTTGACTCCATCCAAATATGATGTTTGGGGAGTGTTTTGAAAATTCTTCTCCTAACTCATTGAAAGTAAATGTGGAGTCAGGGGAACCACATGGGAAACTCTAGGATCAGGGCTGTGTGTGTGATGATGACTCACGTTTCCCACTCAAACTCAGCTTTGCTGGGACTTGTCGAGGAGTGAGCAGGGCCCAGGGTTTTGCTGACCAGGGTGGGCTGCTTAATTTGCAGCATGAGGAAATGAGCTATTAAAGGTACTAAAATATGAAGCCTTTTCCCTTCTTCTGTGTTCTCTCTCTTGACTCGATATGGTATTTTTATTTTCCATTTAATGCCTCCTAAGGGATTGGGGGCAGGAGGAGAAGGGGACGACAGAGGATGAGATGGCTGGATGGCATCACCGACTCGATGGGCATGAGTTTGAGTAAACTCCGGGAGTTTGTGATGGACAGGGAGGCCTGGCGTGCTGCGATTCATGGGGTCACAAAGAGTCACACACGACTGAGCGACTGAACTGAACTGAAGGGAAGAGAATTTTACATCTTATTTTTTTACTTTTACCATTTATCCTTACATCATGCAATGCCAACTTAGTAGGCAAAGAGAAGAGCATCCAGCTCAAGCTCAAATGTGGAATCACGGAAGTTATAGAATTTTACATCATTGCTTATACAAACATGTGCATTTTTCCCCCTTACTAGTGTGAAGGATTGAATTCTGAGGCACAACCACTATATAATATAATCACCTGGATCCTTCTCATTGTCCTGACCAGGCCTTCACTGGAAATGCTGCGCAGTACAGACTCAGCTGTTTTCATTTCATTTCACTCCCTCCATCTGCAATGCCGGAAACCCAGGTTCGATCCCTGGGTCAGGAAGATCCCCTGGAGAAGGGAATAGCTACCCACTCCAGTACTCTTGCCTGGAGAACCCCATGGACAGAGGAGCCTGGCGGGCTACAGTCTACGGGGTCACAAAGACTCAGACACGCCTGAGGGACGGAGCACGCAGTATGCGTAAGAGCCTAATCAGTTTGGAGGGTGATTCTGCATCATGTGGCTTGCACGTGAAATATGCACCCACAGGGAAGTTCTCCGCTGTCCCTAGAAATCAGCTAGTCTTGGGGAAGTCAGACTCCCTGGGGTCAAGTGAGTAAGTCCCCAGACATCAAAACATCAGAATAAAAGGATATGGTTCATATCCTTTCAGGTTACACTCACCTGGCTCCCACTAACAGGCCATCTGATTCTGAAGGCTGAAGAGTCACTTAGCTCTGCCAAGGGTGGGGCTCCTTCCTCAGCAAGCCCCTCCCTACTGTCTCTCCCCTTTTCTGCTTCCATGGAGCCCAGACATGGCTCACTCACCAGGCCCTGCCCCTACCACCCATCTCTGCCTCTGGTTTCCCGTATCTGTACGGTCCCCAGGCCCTGTGTACCCTCCTCTCTGGGGACCCCGCCCTCCTACGGGACCCCACAGAGCTTGCCTTCAGCTCTTCAAACCCCTGCAAAATGTCTCCAGAATAACATTTCTTCTGACTCCCAACCAGGCACCCCCTGATGCTACCAATAAAGAAGATGCTGTTTTATCTAAATGTCAGTTCAGGGGAATGTCCTCCTTCTCCTCAGGTTTCGATTATGGGTTTTACAGCTTCACGCTCTCCCCTTCTTCCTAGAGAGTGAGGTTGGGGGGACAGAGGGGTGAGCCTTCCATCTAGGCTGCCCCCTCCCAACCGCATCCATCCAAGCTCACTCTGCACATCCACATAGCTTGCTCTGTGTGTGTGCGCGCGTGTGCATGCATACTCCTGCAATGCGTGCGTACCCTCCCCTGCACGCTGCAGGGGGGATTCCGACAGAACCTCACGTCAAATAGGTTCATCCCCGTCTCCACCACTGCACTTTCTCTTACTTTAAGCAGTTCTACAATAAGGGTGAGACTTCAGCCACAATTTCCACAAAGGCAGCAGGGGGTGGTTTCTAGCATCGTCTTCCTTGGATGTCTGGAGGGAAATGCAGGCTTATAGGCGAATGGTGACAATGCTGCTTTCTCTAGACAAGTCTCAATTTCAAATACACTGTCTTATATTCCACACAAGTACTCTGAGACCAAGGAAATACCATCGCTTTAGACCTGAGTGGGTCATTTATCTCTGTTTCTCATTGCAAGAGTGAGGTTGCAAGGGCAAAGTGAACCAGCCAAGATGTGTGCACTATGAAAAAGTTAAACATGCTACAAAACTATGAGGCCTCAGCCAATTCTCTGCTTCTGGGGAGAGGGGAGGAGAGGGTGGGATGTATGCAGAGAGTAGCATGGAAACTTACATCACCATATGTAAAATAGAGAGCCAACGGGAATCTGCTGTTTGGCTCAGGAAACTCAAACAGGGGCTCTGTACCAACCTAGAGGGGTGGGATGGGCAGGGAGATGGGAGGGAGGTTCAAAAGGGAGGGGATGTACGTATACCTGTGGCTGGTTCATGTTGAGGTTTGACAGAAAACAACAAAATTCTGTAAAGCAATTATCCTTCAATTAAAAACTAAATAAAAATTTTAAAAAAGAAATAGAAAACATGGGGAGTAACCCATTTCTATTCTGGAGTTTTAAACTCTGGCTATGGCACCACCAGGATTCTAATTATAGATTCGCAGAGGCATTCTTTATGGGGTTTTACTAATCACAGTAACAAGAAACCTATCCCCAAAATAAGAATTGAATGGCACCAGATCTTCGCAAAAGCAAGAGAGTTCCAGAAAAACATCTATTTCCGCTTTATTGACTACACCAAAGCCTCGACTGTATGGATCACAATAAAACTGTGGAAAATTCTGAAAGAGATGGGAATACCAGACCACCTGACCTGCCTCTTGAAAAACCTGTATGCAGGTTAGGAAGCAATAGTTAGAACTGGACAAGGAACAATAGACTGGTTCCAAATAGGAAACGGAGTACGTCAAGGCTGTATATTGTCACCCTGCTTATTTAACTTATATGCAGAGTACATTATGAGAAACGCTGGGCTGGAAGAAGCACAAGCTGGAATCAAGATTGCTGGGAGAAATATCAATAACCTCAGATATGCAGATGACACCACCCTTATGGCAGAAAGTGAAGAAGAACTAAAGAGCCTCTTGATGAAAGTGAAAGAGGAGAGTGAAAAAGTTGGCTTAAAGCTTAACATTCAGAAAACTAAGATCTGGCATCTGGTCCCATCACCTCATGGGAAATAGATGGGGAGACAGTGGAAACAGTGTCAGACTTTATTTTGGGGGGCTCCAAAATCACTGCGGATGGTGACCGCAGCCATGAAATTAAAAGACACTTACTCCTTGGAAGGAAAGTTATGACCAACTTAGATAGCATATTAAAAAGTAGAGACATTACTTTGCCAACAAAGGTCCATCTGGTCAAGGCTATGATTTTTCCAGTGGTCATGTATGGATGTGAGAGTTGGACTGTGAAGAAAGCTGAGCGCCGAAAAATTGATGCTTTTGAGCTGTGGTGTTGGAGACGACTCTTGAGAGTTCCTTGGACTGCAAGGAGATCCAACCAGTCCATCCTAAAGGAGATAGGTCCTGGGTGTTCATTGGACGAACTGATGCTGAAGCTGAAACTCCAATACTTTGGCCACCTCATGCGAAGAGTTGACTCATTGGAAAAGACCCTGATGCTGGGAGGGATTGGGGGCAGGAGGAGAAGGGGACGATAGAGGATGAGATGGTTAGATGGCATCACCAACTCGATGGGCATGAGTTTGAGTAAACTCCAGGAGTTGGTGGTAAACAGGGAGGCCTGGCCTGCTGCGATTCATGGGGTCACAAAGAGTCAGACACGACTGAGCAACTGAACTGAACTGAATAAACAAACAAAAAATGCCTCCAGCCATTTCCAACTATGTGAACATACCGGTGCGTGTCCATCAGTGGTATAAATGTATGCATGTATGTGTATAACAGAACTGTATCAAATTATACTTGTCAGTTTACCAAGTGGCTCAGTGGTGAAGAATCCACTTGCCAATGCAGGAGACGTCAGAGACAAGGGTTCAGTCCCTGGGTCAGGAAGATCCCCTGAAGAAGGAAATGGCAGCCCACTCCAGTAATCTCACCTAGAAAACCCTGTGGACGGAGGAGCCACAGAGTCACAGAGAGGCGGACCCGGACATGACTGGACGACCAAGCATGCACATGCCTGTTGTCTTGTCCCTGCTTCCCCCTCGGCGTTAGATTCAGGACATTTCCCCAGGTGCAGTCATGGTTATTCAGGATTATCCTGATTTACCCTGATTTTCTGAATCCCCTTTTCGGAATTCTGGGGCCTAAATTTAGTTGTCCATCTTAGTTGTTTGCTTTTATTTTTCTCTTCCTCTCTATAACAGAATTACAACACTACAATGAACATCCTTAAAAATGTTTATTTGATGACTCTAATTAAATCCTTAATAATAGATTCCTAAAGTGCTGGAACAAAGGGTATCAAACATTTTGAAATGGCTTATTTTTTATTGTGGATAAGGCCATCTTGATTAACACACCCCTGCGCTTCAGACATGACTGATAAACACAAAACGCACCTGGACTCTGACAACTGGACCCAACAACCTTGAGGCCCTTCCCTTCTGACCTCAAAGTGCCTGGCCAAGGCCCCCTGGAAAGTGGAGAGCCTGGGGCCTAACTACCACTGTTTCCTATGCAGATTTGCACCACTGACTTGAAAACTCTAAAACCCAAACTGCAGGAGCAAGGGTCGCCAGTGCCACGCAAGCATCCCCTGTTTTGTTCGAAGGACACAGAGATTTGTCTCCCTGTGGTGGGGTGTGCGTGGTCAGCTGGATTTGGTTTTAGAAAGGGGAGGAAGCAATTATAATTAAGCAAAGAAGAAAAAGCCAGGTCCACCTGCTCAGGAAAATCTTGTCTCCTGAAGCACCTCTCTTTCACCCAGGAAACCCAAAAGAGAACGCCCATGACCCACAGCCCTCCACTCCAAACCCATGTGTGAAATTGGCAGTCACGCAACTTCTATTTGGGTTATCAATGCCTGTGTGCTGAGGTTGAGGGGCTCACAGAGCAAGAAACAAACAAAAGATATGAGCAAATGATTCCCTCCCTAATGCTCTAAGAAAAGGAGCCACAAAGGGTATGCAGAACATGCTCAGCCTTGAACACAGATCACAGGTTAAAAAGGGGATTTCATTAGCAGACGGGAAGACAGATGCTAAGCCAAGTGGCGACCATGGGTGGATGGAGAAGCCTGGCTGGTATGAACTTGCTCCCAGTCCCACGAGACAAACTTGTTGCCCCTCTCTCCTCCCTTAGGCTTCCGTGGTGCCCAGCTCAGACGCTAAAGAATCTGCCCCAGATGCAGGAGACTCGGGTTCAATCCCTGGATTGGGAAGATCCCCTGAAGAAGGGAACGGCTACCCACTCCTGTACTCTGGCCTGGGAAATCCCATGGACAGAGGAGCCTGGAGGACTACAGTCCATGGGGTCGCAAAGAGTCAGGCAGGACTGAGTGACTAACACTTTCACTTCTTCCCTCCTCCCTACTCCCAAGTGAGGAGGCATCACTGAGAAGTGAAAGTTCAGCCCTAGAAGAGAGCTGGAAAAGCAGAAAGCAGGACACCTCCAGGCTTTGCTGGAAGGAAGATGCTTCCTGGTGCCAAGGAACAGCAGGACATAGTCACTTCTGCCTTGTGGGAAACATCTTCAGCTCAGGCCTCATCCGGGCAAAAGAACTCTAAAAGCAGCCTTTCCATAATTATAATCAAGGATGGTGCAAACAGGTAGTTGCAGGGTGTTCATCCCAACGTGGTTGGAAATATTGAAAATCTCGAAACAACCTATATCATCCAACAGAAGTCAGTTATACAGACCTTCCACACAATGATGTACTAAATTATCATTTCTAAAAAACACAGGAGGGAAAAAAAGACACTGACACTGAAATGATAACTTGCATAAATTTTAATAAACAAACTTTAAAAATAATAGACCGACCTTAAAAGATGCTCAAGTTGCCACGTAAGTGGAGAGCAGATTGCCAAATGGCAGAATCAGTCCCTGCTGTAGACTAACACGCTGATGTTGTTACTTCTGGGATAAGACCGTGGAAGACACCCCTCTCTTTTTAGTTCCTCTGTATTTTCTAACTTGCACGGCATCTGTATTTATTAGGTACACGTTGCTGTATATTTTAAACCTATGTGATCATATTATCCTTTTAAGGAGTGAAGGGAGTGTAGCTTATACTTTGCCTTCATCCTTCCTTCACCCCCACACAGCAGAGAATTTCAGGGGCTGCAACACTGACCCAGCAGACAGCCCGGGTCAGAGCACAGAGCTGAAGTGTTGGACAGGTTATTTAATAAGTAATCAGCGGCCGGCATTTCTCAGAGCACTTTGGAAGAAAGCAGTGCCTCCTTGTAAGCCTCACAGAGAAGACTTCAGACTTGGAAATTTGAGTGAGTTCGAGCACAGACACCCACAGGGACCCATCCAGCCTGAGCAAGTTTGCTTCAATCCAGAACAGCATGATATCCAGGAAAAGAACCCAGAGAACCCAGGTGAGAGCAGAGAGACGAGGACCAGCCCTGTCCTAGGCACCGGATGCTTCAGTCAGGACCCGACTGCACAGTGCGTACAATCTGTGACTTGGGCACCAAACTACCAGATTGTTGCAAATGGGTCAACAGACCCGCCTGATTTGGGCAGTTACCCAGAAGAAGCAATGCAGGCCAAAAGGACCCCTGTGACATTGCAGCATCTGCTGCTTCAGAAGATAACAAAGTCTCAACTCAGATTGCAGCCCACCCCAGAGAGATGACCAGCCTGCAGAGTAACTGCCATATAATAAAGTAAAATAAAAGAAATGCAAAAGGAAATTGCGGGGCAAGGAAGAGGGGATGTCAATTACAATGAAAGTGACCTTCTGGTTAGGTTATTTGAAACAAAATGGGAAAGGTTCTTTCTTTTTAATCTGTGCTTAAGCCTTCCCCAAATTCCCCAGACTTCAAGGGAAAATCTGGGCTTCCCAGGTGGTGCTACCGGTAAAGAACCTGCTTGCCACTGTAGGGGACGTAAGAGACACAGGTTTGATCCCTGGGTTGGGAACATTACCCCGAGGAGGGCATGGCAACCCACTCCAGTATTCTTGCCTGGAGAATCCTACGGACAGGGCAGCCTGGCGGGCTACAGTCCACGGGGTCGCAGAGTCAGACACGACTGAAGTGACTTAACCCGCACACACACGAGGGAAAATCTACGCCCCTGAATTTTCCATTCAGCGATGCTATGAGGGCCTGACTCTTCCTGGGATGGGAGGGACGTCATTATAGTGGCTCTGCAGGTGGGAACTGGAGCTTCCAGTTCCTTAACTGGGGGAGTTAAGGAACCCACTCTGAGCCAAGTGCTGGGTTGGGACCCAGGTCTCCCAGACCCTAACACCTGACACCCTAGGAGCCCGGAAACTAAGGCTCTGGAAAGAGCATCAGGTTTCCAACTCCATCTCAAGAACTTTTGAGTGGGAACAGTATCACATTTTATTAAGTGATTTTTTTTTTATGAGTTGCAAATAGTTGGCACTTGACTTGAAGCACCAGAGAGACTCCCAGATTCACATCAATTTATTATTCAACTCCCTGGGTTTTGTATGTTACAACCACCTGTTAACTGATTCGGTGACCTTTAGCAGGCCACTTAACCTGCTTTGCAGAGTCTCTTTATACATAACAGAATCGCTCTCCATCCAATAATGCAGAAGCCTCACTACCTAGACTCTCAGTGCTCCGGGGCTCGGTTCAAAGTTCAACGTCCCCTGAGAGTCCTGCCCAAAATGCAGGCACCACTTCTCAGAATTTCTGATTCTTCAGGTCTAGGCAAGGCCTGGAGAACAGCACTTTTAGAATAAGCGTCTCTGAACGTGTGGATATGGGCAGTCAGAGGACTTCATATGAAAAAACAGCAGTTCATACTTTTTTCTCATCCAACATTCTGCTGATCAACAAAATGTGTAAACTGTGGAGAGGAGAAAGTAAAACGAAGGGTAATGACAAATCAACGGTGTCAGCATAACTTGTCCTTTCATAGAAATACTGAAAATATATTTTGATAGTAAGCCATGAGCCTGGTAAACAGTAGGAGTTCAATAACTAATGAATAGATGCATCTGTCAGCTGCAGCAACCTTCTGCAAAAAAACATGGGCTTGATTGCACATACGCCCCCTTCACCAAAATCACATATGTACTGACCTCCCACCCTACTTTGGAGCAGTTTCTCAGAACTCTCTGAAATGCTGTCTCCTGGGCTATAGTCCTCATTTTGCCCCAAATAAAACTTAACTCACACCTCTCATGATGTGCCTTTTTTCAGGTGACACATCTTTTTTAATTACTTTTAAAATTTTGTTCCACATTATTTATCATCAGCAAAAGCAAGTTGAAGTAAGATTATGAAGGACCAAGCACAATGGACTGGGTCTCATACACAATTGCTCTCAAAGGGAATTTTGACTGCATACCCATGGCCTAACCCCAGCAGTTTTCCAGCTCACGTCACAAACTCACTGGAAATGTACATCTAAACACACTGCCAGCAGAGGGACCCGGGCTGAAGTTACACGGATTTTATATGTATCGTGAAAATTCTTTTATTCTGTCATCATCAATACCATTAGGGTCAACCATAGGGGAAACGTCGGAAAACAGGATTTGAAAGGACCGAAAAAGGGAGGGGCTGGAGGTGAGGGTCCTTTGCTGTCTCAGGCATCCCTGCCTTTTGATTTTTTTTTTTTTTCCTGCTAGAACCTTCAGTGGCCATGAGGAAGGCAGGGGTAGATGGGGCCCAAGGTTCCAGTTCTCTTCCTGGGATGACCGCTGTGTGGACATAAAGGAAGATCAACCAAAGGGAGGAGGCAAAGGCCTTCCTTAGATCGCTGCAGCCGATGAGTCGCCACAGCCACTTTTGTCAGAGGAGTGGGGGAGTTTCATCGAGGATAAAGGGAAGGCTTTAGGTGTGACCCGATAAAGACTGTGGATGGGGAAGCTGGAGGCAGCTAACGAGAATAGGGACGTCCTATGTGATTGGTTAGGGGATCATATTCAGCTGTGTCCACTTAGTCCTAAATTGGAAGTAGTGAAAAAATTAAGGGAAGTAGTAAGTTATTCATCAAGTCCAGCCCATTTGGGGCCGGTTGTCCTGGATTATCCCTAGACATCTCTGTATGGCTTCCTGCAAGTATGGCTTAGAGCAGGCTGTCTTCTTGGGTTGGTTATTATAGATCAGTTCAGTCACTCAGTCATGTCTGACTCTTTGCGACCCCATGGACTGCAGCAAGCCAGGCTTCCCTGTCCATCACCAACTCCTGGAGTTTACTCAAACTCATGTCCATCAAGTTGGTGATGCCATCCAACCATCTCATCTTCTGTTGTCCCCTTCTCCTCCTGCCTTCAATCTTTCCCAGCATCAGGGTCTTTTCCAGTGAGTCAGTTCTTCACATCAGGTGGCCAAAGTATTGGAGCTTCAGCTTCAGCATCAGTCCTTCCAATGAATATTCAGGACTGATTTCCTTTGGATGGACTGGTTAGATCTCCTTGCAGTCCAAGGGACTCTCATGAGTCTTCTCCAACACCACAGTTCAAAAGCATCAATTCTTTGGCTCTTAGCTTTCTTTATAGTCCAACTCTCACATTCATACATGCCTATTGGAAAAACCATAGCTTTGACTAGATGAACCTTTGTTGGCCAAGTAATGTCTCTGCTTTATAATATGTTATCTAGGTTGGTCATAGCTTTTCTTCCAAGGAGCAAGTGTCTTTTAACTTCATGGCTGCAGTCACCATCTGCAGTGATTTTGGAGCCCAAGAAGATAAAGTCTGTCATTGTTTCCATTGTTTCCCCATCTATTTGCCATGAAGTGATGGGACCAGTTGCCATGATCTTCAGTTTTTGAAATTCGTTATTATAGATAATGAGATGCTTTCCTAGGCAGTTTGCTACAGGTAGTTGGTCAGAGTTTTTGTTTTTATATATGGTCTGGTCACATCTTTTTGTATTTTCAGTGGCTCAGCTTTACCAAACAATCCAGTCTATAGCAAAGGCCCCTGGATAAAGCCCCAGCAGAAGGGACACCCACACCTAGAGTCTATTCTGCAAGCTACGCATGTCACGCAGGCAGGAACTGAAACACGGGAAGAGGTAGGGCTCAGCTCCCCATGGCTTCATGTTATAGATGAAATTCCTGGTCACCAGCTGGGGATGGCCGTGCAGGGGTACAACCCCAGTCTCCCGATTCCCAGCTCAAGTCTCCCCTGACCGCAAGGTAGAGCCCACGATTCTAACAAGAGATGCTACTATTTATTCTGAGTATCTGTGGGTGATCTTTGAGTTCACAAAGATGCTTCCAGTGTTCCAGAACTCCGAATGAGCCACACGTTCTGGAAGGCAAGCTAGGGAATAAGTGCAACAAACCACCAACCAGGCCTACTCCTCATTTCCTTCTCTGGAAAGTTATGGGGCTGAATGAATACACTTCTAAGGAGTTTTCCAGGCTAACCTACGTAGTCTATGATCTAAACGTGTCTACTGTGAGTGTTTCAAAGAAATTCCTTCTGTCAGGAGCAGCTAAAGAAGTTGCCAATGGAACTCAAACATTCTACTCACCTATTGCTTCAGCTCATTGGAGTAGCTGCCTGTCTCGCTGTTCGGTGAACCCAGGGTAGGCACGGTGGGAGCCGGGAAGCAGATGGGAAGATGGAAGAAGATGCAAGGAGCCATAGGAACTAGAGGCATTCTTTATTTGCAGCAGCAAGGCGGCGGCAGCAGACATGCTACTTTCTCTCTTGGTTGACCCAGCGGATGGAGCTGCAAGGACTTGTCAGGTGGTGCTTATATAGGTTACGCACATGCGCAGTGCTATAAATGAGCTCAGCTGTTACAGAATCATTATTTACAAAATGCAGGGCAAGAGCAAGATGTCGTCAGGGTGAGAGAACCTGACCACTGCCATTCTGGCCAATTACCCTTTCCTACGCTGCCCATTTCAAAATAAGGCCATAAAAATACAATCCCCACTGGCCTTCCACTGTAGAAGCAACTTCCAAAAGCAGAGCAACTTAATGTTCCATCCTAACAAGCTACACCTATGGTCATACAAAGACAAAGGCTTTCCCCAAAAGAGCAAACAATAGGCAATGCAAGAAAAAAATTTAAAAAATAATAAAGGGCATCTCTAAATGTCACATAACATTGATCCTGTCTCTTCATCTGCTTGCTTATCAAAGTGAGTAAATTTGACCTAGTATCCTGCTCCTTCATATCAGATTGTAAGAGAAGTTATGTGTCGTTCAAGTTTAAGAGATTATTTCTATATTCTATCCAGTTTTTTCCAATTCCAGGAGCGTAGATTTTACTAACAGATGTTCACTGTGTATGAACTGATAGCATCTCACAGTTACATGATCACATAGTCAGAGCAAGCAGTAGACTGTTCTTGTTCACATGCTAATAATTTGGAGTCCACGAATGTTCCTTTCATATCTGGGATGGCAAGGGGGAATAACCCCACTTATTGCTTTAGGCAGATTCTCTGCTGGTCATGAATCTTTACATCTTCTTATTCTTTAGGTTCTTATTTCCTTTTCTCTTTCAGTTTTTACCACATCCTCATTTAGATCCCATTGCTACCCCATCCTTTCTTTGTGTGTGTGTGTGTGTGTGTGTATGACATGCAATATTGATTTTAATTTGCACAAAGCATTTCTAGACAGTGAAATAAACAAGCTGCCTTCCCCTCTGCACGCAAACACTGGCCATTAACGTGGCACGCTGGAGCTCCTGGCTCTTCTTCCAGCCTGCATGCATGCTCAGTCGTATCCTGCTCTTTGCAACCCTATGGACTGTTTAGCCTGCCAGGCTCCTCTGTCCATGGGATTTTTCAGGAAAAAAATACTGCAGTGGGTTATCATGCCCCTCTCCAGGGGCTCCCAACCCAGGGATCAAACCCACATCTCCTTCGTCTCCTGCATTGGCAGGCAGGTTCCTTACTACTGAACCACCTGGGAAGCTGGCCCTTCTTCATTCTCCTGCAATTTGCCAAAGTCACTCTTCAAACACCAGGACAAACTCAGCTTTCTTTTCGTCTTCTTTGTCAAGATCTCAAGGGGTCCCTCCTTTCCAACAGTCCTTCTTATAGCCTTGGCTCTGGTCTTGGGCTGTGAGCACCTGGGGCCTCTCCTCTGCGTCACTAATTGTCTGACTCTGAAACAATGAGAGGTAAATTCTAGAAAGAACCTCTTGCGATTCTGTAAAATTCTAGGAACTTACAGGGACATGCAGACCCTCAACTCACTGAGTCCAAAAGACATATCTTTTAGACAATCAAACTGGGGCTCAAAGGCTGTAGGGATTTAATTGAGTTCTTCTAGGTAGTGATTTTTCTTTCTGTTATTCATTCCAAAAATGAATATTCCCTCTCCCCCAAAAAAATTGCTAGATTACAGAATACAAACACAAAAATCTAAAATAAGTCACACAAAAAAATGTTTACCTAGCTATGATGTGGATAAATCTAAGTAAGCACAGACGGACTGATAATGAGAGTGGTGATGTGGCAGCTACCGTGAGTTATCTAAAGGAGCCTGGAATTGTCTTAGAGAGTGTAGCATAGAAAATGAAGAAATGTGAAAGGAATCTCAAGCAGTTTAAGATCTTTAGACTATTCGGGAGAAGGGAAGCAATGACTATTACCTTTAGACTTGTTAAGTCAAATTACTTTACTAAATAAGTCTTGGGGGTGTGATATACAGCATGATGACTACAACCAATAATATTTTAGAGCGTATTTGAAAGTTGCCAAGAGAATAAGCTTTGGCCTCCAATACTTCGGCCTCCTGATGCGAAGAACTGACTCCTTTGAAAAGACCCTGATGCTGAGAAAGATTGAAGGCAGGAGGAGAAGGGGACGACAGAGGATGAGATGGTTGGATGGCATCACTGACTCAATGGACATAAGTTTGAGTAATCTCCAGGAGACAGTGAAGGACAGGGAGGCCTGGTGTGCTGCAGTCCATGGGGTCACAAAGAGTTGGACATAACTGAGCAACTGAACTGAACTGAACTGAAGAGAATAAATCCTAAAATTTAATTTTGTATGGTGATGAAGAGTAACTAGACTTACTCTAGTGATTATTTCACAGTGTAGACAAATATCAAATGATTATGAGGTACACCTAAAACCAATATAAAATTATCTATCAATCAAATCTTATTATTTAAAGAAAACACTGTATTACAATACTAATTTAAAGGTAGAAAAGCATCTTTGAATATATAATTTTAAAGTAAGCAAATGAGGAAAAAGAATTTTTAAAAATACTAAGCCTCTAATAGAAAAAAGATATTTAAAACAAAGCATGGTAAACAGATAACAAAAACTGTGGCAGAAGTACATCTAAAGTTATTCACAATAAATATAAATGGGTTAAACTCTCCAGTTAAAAATCAACTTTTCCAGATTGGATATTTTAATTTAGTTATATGCAAAAATTAATCTGCTAGATTTACTTATAGAAGCATTAATAAATATCATAAATACAATGTTCAGTGTAAAAAGCACATTGAGAAGACAATACAGCATCACCCAACTGTTTACAATTATAAATATACTAAATAATACTGACAGATTGTTTATAGACATATGGAAGGGAATTTGATGGTGGGGGGGGGGACAGATGTGAACTACATCCAGACCTGCAAAGTTGTATTTCCTTTTTAAAAAGTTCTAGAGCAAGCATATAGAAAAATGCTAAAATGAATTAAACCTAAATAAGTGAGTTCATGGATATATGCTATATTCTATATTGGGGTATTTTTAAAACATTTCTTGATAAAAAGAAGTAACCAAAATAAAACAAAGTCAATTTGGGTTTTTTTCAAAGACTATTTATGTAAAGAAGATATGAGAAGTTGAATGTTAGCTGAAACTATTGTAATCATTTCACAGTATACGTAATTCAAATCTTCATGCTGTGTTCCTTAAACTTATACAGTGACTTATGTCAATTATTTCTCAATAGAACCGAAAAAAAGAAAATACATGACACAATCCTTATACTTTTCTGTTTCCTCAATTTTCCACAAGGACAGTGGTCTTATTTTTAACAAATTTTTAAATGTCAATTTTAGAAAAACAAAACATTTTCTAGGCAGAAAAAGTTTTTAACACATTTTTCAACTTTTTCACGTTTTTACCTTTTATGTATACAGACAAAAATAACCATGGGGAGCAATGCATTCGCTCTACCTGAAGTCCAGACCCTTTACTGAGGTGCTTTGACCTAATACCTGTGTTGGCCAGCAGGTGGCGGTGGCGCGATAGTAATTTTAAACCAAGAGTTTAAAATCTAGCCATCACTCTTAACGTGGGTAGTCTAGATCACACCTGCTTTTGGCACCAAAGTTCTACGTGGCTTGTGTGTGTTTTCCCCACATACATTTTTTCCTCTATATTCACCAAGAATTAGGTTACAAGGCTCTGACTCTCTCCACGTCATTTGCACAAATATCTCCTGGAGAAGCAATAACGTTTAAAAAGCCACAGGTAATGAATTGTGGAGTTCTGCCCACCTCGTTCCTTTAGTCCAATGAAATGTTTCATTGTTATACCACATAAACCTGACCCAAAATAATGTTGGCATTTTCGATTCAAAATTTACCAGCTGGTTTCAAAAGAATATGAGACCACACCCAAAACCCAGCCCTATCCTTCCAGCATTCTACAAAAACAATAGCTCTTTTCACCATCTAAACGTCACCTCTCTATGACATGAAGTGCCCAGATCAAAAGTTATATGGACGGTTGGGTTGTTAGTGTGTGCTGAATGTGGAAACATCTCATCCTACACTTGTCTTATTAACATTGCTAACTGTGATCCCACACTAGCAGAGCTGACCTTCAGAAATACCGTGTTTAAGTCAACTCAGAAAGCGGCAGCAGAAGCTGATGGTTCTCTGTGCTACTTGACGGGCATCCTGACTGTGTGAGCAAGGTGCTTCCTGGGAAATTCTCTATCCACCCTTCTCAGGTCATCCCAGAGACCTCTCCCACCTCCTGTCGCCCTGGACGCAGAAACCTGTAGGCTCCGTCTCAGCCTCTCACACTAACAGACCAGAGACCCAAGGCAGAGACCCCCAGCTTCCTCAGAAGAAGGACTTTCACTTTTATCCTTATCATTCTTTCTCTACCTCTTTTCTTTTGTCTCCCGTTAGCCACACCCAAGCCCCGTTGGCTCCTCTCTTTTTAACAGCTTCTCCGGGCTTCTTCTTACGGTAGTTTCGCAGCCATAAGACAAGGATAACAGAAGTGAACCTCGTTTGCAACCATTGAATAAGCTTTGAGCACAGCTGCATGTAGGAGAAGCAGGTCGTAGAAGCCGTTCACGACTGACGACCCACATGTCCGGGTTCCTGGGCTCAGAGACCCAATACAATGTCAGTGTATGCTCCCATACAACCTCTTGCCCTTGGGTTCCATATGCATCCTCCTAACTGCTCCATGAGGTGGGTGCTACAAGTATGCCTTACCTGAATCTCACTAGTAGAATATTTGTTAGAAAGCTTTGCAAAAAAGAGTTTACCCAAAAGTCACTATTTTATGTTCCTGCATCTCATGAGAGGGGATATGAAGCTACTTAAACCTTGTTTAAGTAGTGCTTAAATACGATGTGTCTTATTGCTAGTATCTTCCTTATATTAAGGAGCAAAAACGTCTACTAAGAAAGTGGAAAATTCTGTGAGATTAAGATGTCTAGAAAAGCCTATACATGAGACAAAAATGTGGACATTTAAGAAATGGGCACATGAAGATATAACACTTATCACATACAAGCCCACATTTTTATGCATGGGAAAATAAAACTGTAAAAGTGGCTGGTTGTGGAGAACTTCAGTGTATTACTCAGGAAATCATCATACTTATGAGAAACTGGAAAAAAAAAAAAAAACAGGTGAGGGGCTTGCTGGCCACCATGGGATGCCAGAACCTTCTGTAGGAACAATAGATGGGATTAAGCATCCTCAAAGGTTAGAAGAAGGAAAAAGAACATACTGTGGAGAAGCTGAGCTCTAAAGCAAGGCCTGGATGGTTGGACAGATTAAAGAAGATAGGAAATGTAAAAGAAAGGTTATTTTCAAGATGGTAGGTGCAGTAGCTGCTGTTGATGGTGAGGCTGCAGATACCCTCCCGAAAACGGCAGAAAACCTTGAAGAAAGGCAGCTGACTATTAAAAATTTTATGTTGATGAAATGAAGCACTCTTTCTTAACTGAAAGATGCTTGCTCCTTGGAAGAAAAGCTCTGACAAACCTAGACAGTGTAAAAGCTTTGGCAAAATCTTTGCCAGCAAAGCTATGTCAAAACTATGGTTTTTCTAGTGAGAGTTGGGCCATAACTGAACAGCTGAAAAAAAAATGATGTTTTTGAACTGTGGTGTTGGAGAAGCCTCTTGAGAGTCCCTTGGACTGCCAGGAAATCAAACCAGTAAATCTTAAAGGAAATCAACCCTTAAAACTCATGGAAGGACTGATGCTGAAACTGAAGCTCCAATACTTTGGCCACCTGATGCAAAGTGTCAACTCATTGGAAAAGACCCTGATGCTGGAAAGATGGAGGGCAGGAGGAGAAGGGGGCAACAGAGGATGAGATGGTTGGATGGCATCACTGACTTAATAGACATGAGTCTGAGCAAACTCCAGGAGATGGTGAAGGACAGGAAGCCTGGTGTGCTATAATCAATGGGGTCACAAAGAGTCGGACACGACTGAGTGACTGAACTGAACTGAACTTTACCATACAAATCTAAAGGAGAGAGCATTCACAGCTGAGACCAGAGTTCGCTCAAGAAAAGAAAACAAAACACGCTTTGTATACCTTTCTTAGTGTATCACTAGGGAAAGACTGTGTTATTTTACATTTTCTGCTTGACGTTAAATGTCACTGACCTCGCTTCTCCAGAGCCAACAGTCACAGTGCCTAGGGCCTATAAGACTTCTAAGGGTCATGAAAAGTTTTTCCTTCCTTCTAGAAACAGAAGAAAACCAATACAAACCTTAAGGTGGAAGAAAAAGCTTTAGTAGGTAATATTAATAATGTCATCTTTATAGCAATGGGTAATAAAATATGGTTTTTCATTTTTTTTTTTTCATGGAAAGAGTACCGTGAAGGCAAAAGTGCTTAGAGCGCACAGACGTCACGCTGGACCCTGACTCTTTTCTCACATCATTTACTCAACGTTCCAAGCACTGGGTGTCAGTCTCCATCTTTCTGTTCTGGGCAGGGGGGGATGAGAGAGCAAGAAAGAGGGGCTCCATCTGATGAAATAACGCCGCTGCCCACAGGCCATGCACTGAGGCCGGTGTCGTAAACTCACATCCTCTGTGGGAGGACAGCAGATTCTCCAAGAAGACCCATCTAGCGACCCACGCTGCAACTGGGTCATCAGCCTAGAGGAAAATTAGCCCTTTATATCTGAGAAAGACAAAAACGAATTCCAAAAGATACATGCACCCCAGTATTGACTGCAGCAATACTTACAGTGGCCAAGACACAGAAGTCACATAAGTGTCCATCGACAGATGAATGGATAAAGAAGATGTGGTACATATAAACGATAGAATATTACTCAGCCATGAGAAACAATGAAATAATGCCATTTGCAGCAAAATGCATGCAACTAGAGATTTATACCGAGTGAAGTAAGTCAGACAAATGTCATATCACTTATATGTGAAATCTAAAAAAAAATAAAAATGAACCCCACAGACTGTAGCCCACCAGGCTCTTCTGTCCATGGGGATTCTCCAGGCAAGAATACTGGAGTGGGTTGCCATGCCCTCTTCCACGGGATTTTCCCAACCCAGAGATCAAGCCCAGGTCTCCCACATTGCAGGTGGATTCTTTACCAGCTAAGCAAACAGGGAAGCCCTATGATATCTATCCCACTTATACATGGAATCAAAAAAAAAAAATACAAATGAGCTTATTTACAAAACAGAAACAGACTCACAGACATAGAAAATATACTCAACAGTTATCAAAGGGGAAAGGCAGGGGGAGGGATAAATTAGCAGCTTGGGATTAACAGATACACACGACCGTATATAAAATACACAACAAGGATTTACTGTTTGACACAAGAAATATTCAATACAAGATACATTCAATATCTTGTAATAACCTATAATGGAAAAGAATCTGTATATAAACACATATGCATATATGTATATGTCTAAATCACTTTTCAGTACACCAGAAACTAACAACACTGTAAACGAACCATACTCCAAAGAAAGAGATTTAAAAGTGTAAAAATTAGCCCTGAAAGCAGAATGCCTTATCAGTGGGAAATGATACAGATATTGACGGATACTTTGATGCGGGTCTAAATCGAGATATACACCCAAAAGCCTGGTCAAAGAGCCAGGAACACCCCACCATGGCCTGCGACTGCAGCAGTCAAACTCTGGGACACGAGGCAGGCAGTGTGGGCAAAAGAGATCCAGAGCCTCATCAGAAACCATTGAGTCTTACACGCCATCTCCTCTCTTCACACACAGTTTTACTTTCAACTTGAAGAGAAATGTCCCACGCAGCCTTCATTGCTTTTTTCCGCCAGCCGTGACTCGCCCTGACTCAAGTCTGCATTCCGGCAATGTCACAGTCGGCCGACCGAACATCAAACTCGGTCCCCACGCGCGTGTCAGCTCCAAGAGAAGCAGCACCCTGACACACACCCCCACCCATCGACGGTGTGTGTCACCAGCCAGATCAATCCCACGCTGCTCCGCACACTTAGAAACCAAGACTAATAAATCATTTGCCCTCTCTCTGCACACAGATGGTAAGTGTGGTTCAATGCAGGTAATTATAAAAAAAATGACTCTGGGAGCAAAAAATCAAAACTTGGGAGTCTGTGTCTAATAGAAAAGGCCTGCAAAGAGATTTGGGAGTTCTAATGACGCTGAGGAGCAGGTGAAAGGTCCTGGAGCCTGACAGTCGCCGGGCAGCCTGATTGACAGAATCGATCCCTCTTCTCTCCAGCATCACCAGGCCCTGGGTCTACTCGCCTCTGGGTCCCCATGCCAGGCGGCGGGAGGCGGGCCGGGAGTATTCCCTCCTGCTTTCCTAAGTCTGCAGAACAGAGCCCCCACCAACCCATCAATTACCAAGACTGTCAGTGCAAGAAGGTGTCGGGACAGTGACAGGGTTAGGTAAAAGCCTCGGGGGCTAAGCTGAAAGGCGCCAACGAGAGGCATCAAACCACTCTTTGTTTCCACGCCCAACCTCCCTCCCTCACCTCCCTTTTCAAAATACGCAGTTTTCTTCTCCCTTTTAACTTTCACAAGGATGTCAGGGTTTCTGCAAAAAAGTAGCATGGAAGGCATGTCTTTATTATTTTAGCTGTCATTCGCTATTATGATCGGCCCTCCCCTAAGCTCGAAGCTCCCTCTCTGCTTCCCACCGTGAGCCGTTGGTTGATGTTTCAGCCCTTCCACCATATCATAATGAGACCATCCTCTCCTAAGAGACTTCAAGGGTTTTCCTGCTCTGTAAGAGATAAAAGACACAGCCCCGTCTCCAGTCCCCTCCGAACATTTGTTTGTTTACTGCAGAAGGAGATTTTTCTGGATGTCATTCAGAGCTGAAAATTTCACATCAATTATCAGAAAGCTCTAATCATTTTCTGGGAGAAAATGGCATTATACCCAAGCAGAATTCAACTACTGTTAGGTCCGTTGCAACAGAATGCCTTCAACAAACATTATTAACCAAGGTGACTTTATTTCTCCAGAAATGTATGAATATCCCTAAGCCCCAAAGCAACTCTGCAGTAGGTTAATTCCATCAACCAATGAACTAAGTGCATGAAATTAATTCAATCGATTGTTTTAGAGAACTGTCCATCATTACATCATTCAATAACTGACTTTAATTTTTAAACTGTATATACTTAAGGGCTTCCCAGGTGGCGCTAGCGGTAAAGAACTAGCCTGCCAATGCAGGAGGCGTAAGAGATGAGGGTTTGATCCCTGGGTCGAGAAGATCCCCTGGAGGAGGGCATGGCAACCCACTCCAGTATTCTTGCCTGGAGAATCCCATGGACAGAGGAGCCTGGCGGGCTACAGTCCATGGGGTCGCAAAGAGTCGGACAGAACTGAAGCGACTTAACACACACATACACACACACAAGGTATACAATATAGTGAAATGATTTCTACCATCAGGCTAATCAACATCTTCATCTCCTCACATAGTTACCCTTGTTGCTTTTGTTTTTTTCATTTTCACCAAAAATCTTATTGAACAAAGTATTCACCATCTTGTTCCATGCTTTCTGCCACTTTTTAGCAGTTGTTTACTCTTTCAGTCGTGTCCAACACTTTGGTGACCCACGAGGCTCCTCTGTCCATGGGATTTTCCAGGCAAGAATAGTGGAGTGGGTTGCCATTTCCTTCTCCAGGCTTCTTTTTTTATATATTTATTTTTATTTATTTATGTATTTATGTTGGTCACACCAGGTCTTAGTCACATCATGTAGGATCTTTAGTGGCAGCATTTGAATTCTTAGTTTCGGCATGTGGGATCTAGTTCCCCAACCAGGGGTCCAACCTGGGCCCCCTACACTGGGAGCTCGGAGACTTAGCGACTGGGCCACCAACCAGGGAAGTCCCTCATTTTTGGGGGGCGGGGGAGAGTGGCAGAAGCACTTGAAATATCCTCTTAGCAAATTTCCAGTATTTAAAATAATATTATTAATTATAATCTTCATGCTGTGCATTAGATCTTAGACTTACCCAGCCTGTAAATTCAGCTTTGTACCCTTCGACCAGCACCTCCACACTTCCTCCCACCTCCCTACCCTAGTGACCACTCTTCAACTCTCTACTTCTCAATAACTGTTGAGTGTCTGCTTGTTTCTGGGCAATATGAGAGGCATTCAGGATACAAGGATTAAAGCTTTCCAGTCCTACTTAACATCAAGGAAATCACAACAAAAAGTTTTACATCTATGTAGAAAGCTTTGGTGATTTTTTTTTTTTTAATATAGCAAGAAAATGGGATTCATGTAGAGATGAATGGGATTTCAGAAAAACAGTGCTACAACAAGATAGATTCTCACCCCAGGTGAAAAAGAAATCCTATAAATTCAAGATATAATCCTGTAATTTCATGAGTTGTGAAAGATGCAGAGTGGTGTGCTTTAGAAACTTGCTGATGCTGCAAGTTATAGTCAAAGGCATGGAAGCAAACCCAAGTACTTAGCTTCAGAAGAAGCATATTCAATGCCTGGGAACCAATTCCCAGGAGAACATCATGGTTCTCACTACCCAGGAGTGAGCACCCAGGGCCAGCCAGGGGCATGAATTTACCTCACACTTTCAATACTGATGAAGTAGCATCCTCTCCATTACATTCCCAACATTTACAAAGTGAGGAGAGGGAGGAAGATAACAACTGTTTCCAGGGTGCACATACTTCTCCGTGGATTCAGAAACTATTCAGTTTCATAGACATGGAGTTACGGTTACCACAAACTGCACAACATGTAATTTAGCTGCCAAACTCCCTTTGAGTTGCTCTGGAGGCAACCCCATAGGTAGTTTGAAGAAATTGTGCTGATAAACTCTAAACCAATTCTCACTGGTCTGCTGCTGCTGCTGCTAAGTCACTTCAGTCGTGTCAGACTCTGTGCGACCCCATAGACGGCAGCCCACCAGGCTCCCCCATCCCTGGGATTCTCCAGGCAAGAACACTGGATTGGGCTGCCATTTCCTTCTCCAGTGCATGAAAGTGAAGAGTGAAAGAAGTCGCTCAGTCGTGTCCAACTCTTGCGACCCCATCAACTGCAGCCCGCCAGGCTCCTCTACCCATGGGATTCTCCAGGCAAGGATACTGAAGTGGGTAGCCATTTCCATCTCCAGGCGATCTTCCAACCCAGGGATTGAACCTGGATCTCCTGCATTGCAAGCAGATTCTTTACCATCTGAGCCACCAGGGAAGTCCCTTATGTCCTGGAACAACACAAAAAAACAGGGCCAACAGCTACAGCTTAACTAGCACCTTTTGATAGCGAAGTCTGTCAAGGTGAAGTGCAGAAGACACAGTAATCATGAAATCAGTCAGCAGTGCCAAGGCGACAGATGAGAAGGAACAAAAGAGAAAGATGGAGAGGCTGTGTCTTAGATGCACCAAAGGAAGATGGCGGCAAACAACCAAACAACCTCGAGTGTCCATCACATGTATTATATGGATGGCATTCCAGAAAAAATTAAAAAAAAAATGTATCACAAGGCAACAACAACAAAATAAGGCATATATAGGCTAATCAAAACATTTTTAGGAAAGAGTGATCTGAAAACTTTCAAGCTTTTCTTCGTCTGAACTCACGTGGGAGAGAACCAACTGTGGGAATGCAGTTGGGATTGAGCACAAATCATTAGGAGGCTGTTTTATTCACCCATGTTACACATCTCACCTCCTGGGTGGGAGGTTGCCTGGTCCAAGACCCCAAATGCAACTCAAGGTCACTCCCAGTGAGGTCATTCTCTCACCTCCCTGACCAACCAGGTGGAAATTAAAGATCCCAGGATACTTTTCAAAACAGTTCCAGGGATCACCCAGCTGCCTGGCTTCAGTCTCAATAAAACCCAACTTAATGTTCCCAGCTGGGACTGAGTCCTTCTTGAATAGAGAGGAGAGTCTGTGTTCAAGTCCACAGTTATTAAGCTGTCCTTCGAGCACTGTAATTACTTTATAATCCACAGAGGACTTTAAGATACTTGGAGAGTTAGGGATGCTATGAAAAAGTCAATTCTATTGTAATTTATAATTGAATTTATCCACAGAGAAACAATTGGTCACTAAATGAAAGTGTCACCTAGGGAGCAAATTCACAGGTGTAGACTTTACAATTATCAGAGGGCTTAGCTCCAAGAAAATTCAAATTCCAAAAAAAAAAACAGCTTTCAGGAAAAACATAGCTTTTGGGTTGAATGTTCATAGTTTTAAACACGTATTCTCCCAAAGTAATATTTTAATAGCTCAACCACCTGTTAGTTTGATTATACTCAGTTTGGGGAAAATATAATGGACTTCTCTGGTGGCTTAGACAGTAAAGAATCTGCCTGCGATGCAAGAAACCCAGGTTCCATCACTGAGTTGGGAAGATCCCCTGGAGGAGAGAAGGGCCACCCATTCCAGTATTCTTGCCTGGAGAATTCCATGGACAGAGGAGTCCGGCAGGCTACAGTCTGTGGGGTCTCAAAGAGTCAGACACAACTGAGTGACCAACACTTAGTGACTTAACACATTCTGATGTGTAATGAAGACAAACCTTAAAAGAATCCCATTAATTTCTCCTATTGAGGAGAAGCTTATCCTTTGAATAACATTGGGTAAATGTATGTGCTTTGTCTTAAAAGAATTAAGAAAATTACAAACCTACAAACTGTAGTATTAATTTTATACTGACTTGTTGCAAGGAAAAGAGATAAGTAAGAATGTCTTAATTTCATTCTATGTGTCAGAGTTCATATGAACAGCCATAAAGGTCATGTTTAAACTTAAACATTGCCTCTGTAATCCATCTTCCAACCTACTCATCTGAAAGATATTTCTATAACCTATTGTCAAGCAGATTTCCAAGAGAAAAGACCAAAGGATAGGCTAATGTGATATTTTTATGTTAGTTCATGAAAAACTATCCCAACACTTAGCAACTTTAAATAGCAGGCATTTATGTTCTCATGGTTTCTGTGGGTCAGGTGTGGTTTAGTTGGGTGTCTCAAGGAATCCAGGGTCTCTCACAGGGTTCAGTCAAGATGCCGATCAAGAACAGCATGTATATTATCTATGGTGAAACAGATCACCAGCCCAGGTGGGATGCATGAGACAAGTGCTTGGGCCTGGTGCACTGGGAGGACCCAGAGGAATCGGGTGGAGAGGGAGGTGGGAGGGGGGATCGGGATGGGGAATACGTGTAACTCTATGGCTGATTCATATCAATGTATGATAAAACCCACTGAAATGTTGTGAAGTAATTAGCCTCCAACTAATAAAAAAAAATTTTTTTTTAAATAAAAAAAAATAAAATTAAAAAAAAAAAAAGACATCATACGGGTCTCATCTCAAGGCTCAGCTGGGGAAGGGTCTACTCTCAAGCTTGCCCACATAGTTGTTGCCAAGACTCAGTTCCTCACAGGCTGTTGGACGGATTAAAGCCTTAGGTCCCTGCCGGCTGCTGGTGAAAGGTCTTCCTCACTTCCTCCCCATGGGCCTCGCCACAGGGCAGCCCACAACATGGCGGCTGGCTTCATCAACGCAAGAAGATGGGCCGCAGGAGGGACGCCAGAGTCTTTCTGTAACTAATCCCAGAAGGGACATCATCACTTTCCAGAACTCTATTTACTAGAAATGAGTCTCTGGGTCCAGCCCACTCTCAAAGGAAGGGAATTAGAAAGGTGTGAACACCAGGCTGGGGGGATCATTGGGCCCCATCTTAGAGGCTGCCTGCTGCAGACACGTACCTGTGTGGTGAAGAATTTGGGTAAACCTCTGTCCCAGCTCCATCTCAGCTGAGAGGGAACCTCTAAACCTGGGGATTTCCTGAGTGACAGCTACATATTTATTATTCATGGTAGGTCCCTGGCTGGTAACTCGGGATGAGGACTGGCTGTGAGAAAGACCAGGCTTGCGATTAGAGGGCTGGGGCTTTGAGCCACCCAACAGTAACAGGCCTTTCAGGGAGGGGAGGGGGCCTGTAGCTTGAAGCCCCCTCAATCACAAGGTCGAGGATTCCATGAATCATGCCTGCATAAGGAAACCCCAGCAAAACCTCGGGGCCCTGAAACTTGGTGAGCTTCCCGGGCTGGCCGTATTCCACACATACTGTCACACACCTACACAGGAGTAGGCAGCCCGTCGCTGAGGACACTGAAGATTTGCACGTCAGGTGCTCCCGGTCTCAGATTCTGCCCTATGTGTCTCTTCCTTTGGCTGGTTCCAATTGGCGTCCCTTTGTTAAGATAAAACTTTAATTGCAAGTATAGAGCTTTCCTGAGTTCTGTGAGCTGTTTTAGCAAATTACCAGATCAGAGGAAGTCCGCGAAGACCCCCAAGCTTATAACTAAATGGTTTCATGTGAAGGTGGGCCTGAGGATGCTGACTCGCAGAGCTAGCATCAGAAATCTTGGGCAGGCTTGGCCGTCTCAGAGGACTGCGTCTTCCACCTTGGGTTTGGCTAACTCCAGGTAGTACCTAAGAGACTTCTGCCATTCTCTTATTCCAAAAGGAATTGCCTATCTATCTATTTTGTCTGTTTTGTTTGTGGGCTCATTTGTTTGGGTTTTGGTTCTGTTTTTTGGAATGCCTCCCTCCAGATATGTCCTAGATAAGAACGTGGGGAAAACTACTATTATTTGTTAAGAGACCCCAGTCCCACGGAGTGAGCACTCCCAGCCTAAGGGAGGTGACACTGGTGACCGCTGGGTCAGAGAGAGAGCTGGAGAGTGAACACGACAATGACATGAGTTTCCCAGCTCATCAAATACAATGGCAACCAAATTATTGAATGTTTGTCAGTTCAATATCATAGTTCTTCTCAGTAGATTTTGTTGAGTATATTTTAGACAGTGTGAAGTTTAGATTATACCTTCATCATACTCCTCCCCAAAATAAATATTTACTGAAAGTGTTCTACATGCCAAGCACTGGCATAGTGCTTTGCAGCATGTCTCCATCTAAGCCATGAAAATTATGCCATAAAGTAGTTACTGTTATTTTATGTTGTATTTTATGTAGGAGGACACTGAGGAACAGAGAGATTAAGTTGGCAAGAAAAATAACATTTGAAATTCACACTGAAAAGCAAGGTAGCAGATCTTACAACAATTCTTAAGTTGAATCAGTTTGTACTTACAATGTAAATTTGACTGATAAGCATTAGACATTGTGTTTTCAATGCTGTGGACTGATCCCTGTAAACTTAACTGCTCTTTACAGGCAATTGAAATTATGTGCAATTTTTTTTTTTTATCTTCTTATAATAAAGATTGCAAACTCAGAAGATATACGGGTTGGGCAGATGATGTTAACGAGTGAATGGAGGCTTGGTGAACCCAGGAAAGCCTCATCTTTAGGGAGAAAAGACCACATGCACCTATTACAGCCTGTAGGAAATGTGTCCAGCATTACTTGCCTACAGACTTTTCAAGAAAATCCCCCAAAACCTGGAGTTTTCTGTAAAAACTGATTTTTAAATGGTGCCAAAAGACTCTTTTCTTTTTTTGCAACTCTGCTGGTAAAGAATCTGCCTGCAGTGCAGGAGACCCAGTTTGATTCTTAGATCAGGAAGATCTCCTGGAAAAGGGATCGGCTATGCACTCCAGTATTCTTGGGCTTCTCTGGTAGCTCAAATGGTAAAGAATCTGCCTGCAATGTGGGAGACCTGGGTTCGATTCCTGGGTTGAGAAGATTCCCTGGAGGAGGGCATGGCAACCTACTCCAGTATTCTTGCCTGGAGAATCCCATGGACAGAGGAGCCTGGCAGGCTACAGTCCATGGGGTCGCAAAGAGTCAGACACGACTGAGTGATTAAGCATAGCACAAGCCAAGCAAAGCACATCAGTGCTTCAGAATTTTGACCTAGAAAAATTAACAAAGAGAAAAACAGTTAATTTTTGTTCATATGACCTCCGTGAAGAATGAAACCAGATCTCCTAGTCTAGGATTGGTGCCATAATAGCTTGACTCTGTGGAGTGGAAAACTTCACAGAGTAACTCTCCACACCCCAAACATTGCAGGGAAAGACAGCTAAGAAAGTTCCCACGAAGTCATGAGCTCATGAGGTTGAGATAAAAATCTTAAAAGACAAGCTAGTCCACTCAAGGAAATCCCTTCTACAAGTATTTCTAACAAATAATTACCTCTGCTGGAGTCATATAGAACAGTTTGTCAAAGCACACCATCTTCAGTTCTAAGTTGTTCAAAATGAAGTTCTATTTAAATATTTCACTGACATACAACCTACATATACACAGAAATGCACAAGTTCATGTTGGCTCATTGGTTTTGGACAAAGTGAACGAACCCTTGCATACATCACATGGCCAGCACCCCAGGAGCCTCCCCCTTGCCCTCTTTAGAAGATAACCACCATCCTGAATTCTAACACAGTCAATCAGAGCTTCTTGTTTTAGAATTTTGCTTAAGTGCTTTTTTTGCATTTAGCTCCTTTTAGTCAGTGTTCATCCATAGTTCATTCTATAAATCTATGTGTAGTACATTTACTAAAAAAATTTTTCCCACGCCACAGATATTTGTTAGCATAAAATTAAGCAACTGGGCTTTTTAAATTTATCTCATAGGTTTAGGTGTGTGATTTCTACAATATAACTCCTGATGGGTTGGGCTTTGCATGATTATTGCTAAATGATCAGTGAAAGACTTGTTTAAATTAATATTCAAGTTTTTAAATTGTGAGGTCATATACTTGGGAATAATCACTAAACTGATGTTAAACTTCTTTGCCTCCTTTTTTAACTCATTCTACTAAGGAGCTTCTGAAAGTATCAAAACTAGCATTGACTGAGGTATTTTTAAGTTAATATATCTTTCTAAAATATTTCCTTATAATATGAGAGACTGTTAGAACCTGAATATAAGGCTTTTTTCTGATGAATAAATTTGGTAGAAAAAAAACTTGCATTCAGGAACAAATTGTGTCTCATATTGTCCTCTGATCACTTGGGTCCCACCACTGTCTCTTATTGAGTTTGCAATCAGTTAAAATACCCAGATGTTTTTCATGTGAACTCCTATTAAAACTTTTATCTCCAAAGTATATCTATCTATCTATCTACACACACACACATATATATGTATATATATATATATATATATATATACATTTATACTTATACTCACACTTTTCTCTAAATATAAATTTTTACATTTAAATTTTATGTTAAGGTCACCTTGCATGTATATAATACTTGGGATTTTTCAAAACACTTTCAAATGCATTATCACAGCAATTTGATGCAATAGCTCAGGGAATGAATTATTATGCACATTTTATAGATATGAACATAATTATCACTGCCAGGCCTCACTTTGTTTAAAAGGATAATGCTCATGTTTTATAAAGGGCTCATTCAAATGGAAAAGAATACTGTATAGCCAAATCAGCAAAAAGTCACGATATTTGAATATTCACCAAAAAATACCACAAAGAGTAAGCAAGCACATGGAAAAATATCATTGCTATAAATAAAAGAAAAAGCAAATTGAAATAATAATGAGTGTCATTTCAGACCTAGTACATGAACAAAAGAATGAGGCAAAATCCAACACTGATAAAATTGTAGTGAAATTGTTAAGCTCATTATTTGCTGTAAATTAGAATAATTCTCCTAAAAAGTAACTTGACAATACACTTTAAACGTCAAAAAAAGGCGTACCCTTTTTTCAATTATTCTCATGTGTAGAATATATTTTGAGGAAATAGTTTAGAAGAAGAAAAGTTACTTGTAGGAAGATGTTCATTGAAGAATTATTTACAATAAGGAAAGGAAACAATACAGGTTTATTTCAAATAAATGAAACAAATTAAGCTTTGCCCAAATGACCAGGTTACCCTCTCTGTCTAACGTGTGTAGTTCTACACTTTGGAAATACAGGAGAAAATATTGCTGTTTCTCCATCATATCACAACTTGTTGATTTCCAATATTGCCAAAGAGAAATGCATTGCGTTTCATGTAAATACTTTTTCATCAGAGTTTCTCATCTAACCATGCAGTTAAGTTTGCATTTGTCTCAGAACAGTCTCTGCAAACCCCAGCCCAAGTAGGTTAATGGGCTCCGCAAGCACATGAGGACAGTCTCTTCAGAGCAGAGTGGGCAGTGATGCCTGCTCATGGACAGATGAACTGTGATGAAAATACGTTGGCATGAAACTCCAGACACCCTGAGCCATTGCTTATCCAATGACTGCACCCTCTAAACAGCTAGGAGGCTCACCACATGAGTGTGCCCCCAGAAGACACATCTCTTGAGGTGTAAAATTCATGGTACTTCCCCAATGACCTGCTGTTGGGGGAGAGAAGGCCCAATCTATGCCATATGGGACAAGTGCAGCCCAAAGAAACATCATTTAGACACTAACATGAAATTTGAGTTTCTCCTAAAAGGGAAAATGTTTGGTTGGTACAACCAAATGCTTGGATGTACACAGACTACCTGGAGGAGGAATGGGAAATATTCAAGGGAGATTCCCCCGCAAGCAAGCTCGTGCCTTCACTTGCCCTCGTAGGGCTCAGCGGAGCCTGCTTAGACAGCTGAAACACTCTGCTCAACGACCCACATCTCTGGCCACTTCATGATGTGTTGACTGTTCTTGACGGGCAAGGAACAGAGCAGGGAACTGCAACCTTGCACCCATCTAATGCGTCTCTGGGCAGACCTGCCTCGGCTTGGACTTCACGGGGCTCCACGTGGTGGCAGGAGCCCTTCCTGCTCTTAACCCCCCTCACATCCAATTCACTGTAAGACTCATAACAACAAGTCTAGGGCAGTTAAATACACAGCGTGGGTAATTAAACAGGCTACAGTTGAGTACTATTTGGTCTGCAAACAATCCTGTAAGCGGTTCCAGAGGGTTGTGTCTTGAGGATTATAGCTCATTTGTGGGATTTTGCCAGGAAATGGCTAAATATGATACCTGCAAGCATTTCTCTGCAATTGGGCCTCAGGGACTGGCTATCTTGTGTATACAAATCAGCCTCGCCTTGAAGGCTGGGGAGCCAGGATGGTCTCCCGAGGCAGAGGACGGAGATCACTCAGGGCCTCATTAGCAATGCCTTTGGAGGAAACGGCTCAGTTCCCTGTGTGTGAAACTAGCATTTTCCATCCATGTGTGTCTTCAGGCAACCAATCTTAGGGACACTGGCCTTGCAATAAGCCCCATCCACTCCAGGCCTTCTGAAGGTGCACTGGTGTTTTCATGAAACAGTTACCTAATAGACTGGACCATTTTCAGAGGACAATCTTGCAGTCCCTCTAGATCAGGGATTCTGCCTACATCATCTGGGAATGCTCTCTAAACATGCAGGTAGAACTGGCAATTGGTATAAGGACTGGGAGACGTTCTGTAGCTTTTATTTTTTTCCAAAAGAAGACTGTGAGTTTGCTCTGCCTGGTGTAAATGCCTGGTTTAGAAGTCTCAGAGCAGTGGGGATCTTAATACAGAGTATGTGAGTCCTCTCCTCCTCTCCCCAGGTATCCAGTGGACCCTCTTTCTGGGCACACCTTGCTGGCAGGTGTGGCCACATGTCTGGGTCCCAGGCAGTGTGATGGGAGAAGGAAGATGGTGTCTGATCTCGTCAAGGTTTTTCAGAAGTGACTCATTTCTCCCATCAGTGCTTGCAGAGGATGGCAAGGGTGTAGGGCAGGTGGAACCAGAAGACAAAAGGAAGTGGATTCCTGAATCACTGTGTGGAAGAAAACTTCCTACCAGGCCAGAACAGCTGCCTCAAACTATGCAGCAAAAAATAAAGCTCTGAGGTACTGAATCATTATACATATTTGTACAGAGTACAAGCTGTCTACTTTAATGCAAAAAGTGAGTAACGTGTTCAGATTTGCATTTTAGAATGGGTCCCACATTTCAAATATAGTTTTTGCGATGAAGAGAAGCATCAGGCTTTCATTTTACTGCAATGCTTTTTTTATTATCACTTTTCAACGTGCTCGACACATCCCATCATTCCCAAAGCACCAAAATCTTAGACAACAACAAAAAGAATTTTATTTATAGATTGGCTGCTGGGTCATCTCCTTCAGACATCGAATACAAGGGCACAAAGTCTTCCCATACTATTTCCCTAAGTATTACATCCAATTTTCCCTTGAATATCTCTAGTCCTAGTGTCTTGACAGCTCCCCGAGCAAAATTATTCTACTGCCTGATTGACCTTCATGCTTCAGAATGTTCTGTTTCCTCCGTGTCAGACTTTAGTTTTCCTTCTTCTGACTAAAGCACATAGCTGGCTGGACTCCAGTGAATGAATTAGCTCTACAGTAAAACTCAGAAATATGGTTTTAAATGACTTAAATTAGCCTTGATTAAGTTCTCCCTGGATGAGATCTCATTTAATCATCATAACAAGAGTATGGAACATGATCTGCATTTGACAGCCTCTGAGATTTCCAATAAATCAGCCATGGCTCAACAGAAGGAGTGGGGTCATGTCCGAGACTAGGGCTGATGAGCGCAAGCCCAGACCCATCCCGACCCACTTGGCTTCCTCATATCCAAGCAACAGAAGCACTTTGGCCACTGACTCGTGTTCAAGTTCTTCAATAGTCTGGGGAGATAAAGCTCTGAATTCACTGAGTATCTTAAGGTCCATTTCCCAGGGTTGGAATAATCTTGTTTTCATAAGAACTATAACTCTTTTTTTTAAAGTAAGCCCCAATTTTATCACGTCTAAAATTAGTTATACACACACAAGATTTAACGGACACAAACCCCCGGACTTATACACTAGGGGTCTTCCAAAGTTTACACAAGTGCTCAGTTTCACAGTTTCAACAATTCAATTACTTATCTTAGGAACATGCCAGAGCCGTGGCCAAATAAACCCCATCTAGAACTCTGGGAAACGAATTCACCTACGTGTTCCCATCTCTGGGCAATCAATCTCCTTCCCAAGACAATCCTCTTTGCCAAATAAGTCTTGCTTCCAAGAACTGTGATACTTTTGAAAATGACCAGGAGAGCCTTTTGCAGTCAGGAGTTATATGAGGCAGTAGGTTCAAAAACATTACTGCTTCATGGTTCAAAATGAACTTCTGGAACTGATGCAAAGAGGTGTGGGGAAATTTGGAAATCTTATGTTGGTCTTGCCTGGGTCCCTCTGTTCACGAGCTAAGAATCTGAGAAGGGGGGCTTCAGTATCCCTTGTCTTCTCCTCCTTCCGTCCCCCATGCTCCCCCATTCTGCAGCACATCCCCACACTCCAGCGGTCCTTGTTCAGTGACCACAGCTGGTCTTTGCTGGGGGTGGGCTCAGCCTTCCTAAGCCAAGAGAGAGGCATCCACACCCGGCACGCTCCCCCGCAGGACAGAGGTGCTGGGACTTGGGGGCCAGGCCGCCCAGGGCAGGCGGTAGCTGAAGTGTGGCTCTGCCAAGCTTGGGCCAGGCTTGGGTAATGAGGTCAACATGAAAACAACTGTGAGGCACGTGCCCCAGGAAACACAGGCAGTGGAAACAGCCCACACTTACGTTGTAGCATCCCAACCCACCGAGTCAATTGCCAGGAAACATGACATGACCTTTCAAACGCAGGGAACATCGCTTGGAGACCAGGCTGCCGTGATCTTTTCCATTTCACTGCTGCCCCCGAGGCTGCAAGTCACTGGAAATAATCGCCTAGGCTGCAAATCTGTGCTCCTTTGATGAAACACACACATATGCAGCATGGCGTTTGACACTGGGGCACACACACAAGCGGATAGTATATATTTGTATACAAATATACCTGTATACACATGTCCTGTGTATGTACATTTTTAAATTTATTTCAGTCCCTCCCAACCTAATATTTTATATCCTTTATTAGAATGGTCATCATAGCTTATAATTTTAATATTATAGAAATCTTTTAGAGCCAGTGCATATTTGCAAACAAGAAAATGACCTTTACATCTTTGTACAGAGTAGACTGATCTACTCCAGGGCAGGTCTTTCTCAGCAGCAGCCGGTCATCCCCATATGGACATCAGCAACAGAGTCGTTCTCCAGCCCAACACCGACCCAGTCCAGAAGTCTACTTAACCCTGCACTTCCTTGTTCTATTATCTTCCTTCCTTCTATCTCCTTCACAACCAGCTAGAATCCAGACCCAGAGCATTTGCTTCATGACCACATGCTCTCTCTTCAGAAAAGCTGTTAACTCTTGTGCTTGGGGTCTAAGCTCTAGCCAGGAATGCTTGCCTTGGAAACCTGGACAGGTTCGACAAAGAAGCAGGAAAAAGAGCTAGAGCATCTCTGATCAGGACACTGCTTTTATAAATATATTGTCAGGACCCACAACACATTACTTCAAACTCTTCCAAAGATTTGCCAAGAATCTATAGCTCGAAACCTTGTAATAGAGAAAAATTTTCTCATGAGAAAATGGGAAATGCAAGCACTTCACCCAGCCTTCCCAGGTGCCTCAGTGATAAAGGATCTGCCTGCTAATGCAGGAGACTCAGGAGACTTGGGTTTGATCCCTGGCTGGGGAAGATCCCCTGGAGGAGGAAATGACAACCAACTCCAGTATTCTTGCCTGGGAAATCCCATGGACAGAGGAGCCTGGTGGGCTACAGTCCATAAGGTCACAAAGAGTTGGACATGACTGAGCACACACACAGGGCACTTCACTCAGGGTCTGAAAAAAACTGATCTTATTTAAAAATAAAAAAAGAAACACGAGATGGGGGTAGGGGGCCCAATGTGCAATTCATAGAATGTTTCATATTTGCTTCCAGGACAAAACAGCATCATCATGAGCAGCCTGGCTAAACACAGGTTAATTGCATGAGTGTTGCATCCACTGAGTTCCCCAGAGGATAATGTATGCCAAGATTGCTCTCCTCTTATTCTGTGCTCCACTTAAAGCTTAGAATGACAAATAGGGTAGCTGGGAGGGCTCCCAGGAGCTGTGAAATATATTCCCTACAGATTACAAAATACTTTGAGCAATCATTAGAAAATGTAATCACTACGTTATCACATAACACTGTTTCTCACTATTGGAAGTTGATTTTTGTAGGCTTAATGTAGCTCTAGGTCATGCTTTATGGATTGCTCTGCAGAAACACTTGGCTGAAAGTTTCTATCAAGGTCAGCTCAGCAACAAGGAGCGAAGGGGGCCTGGGCAGGGGTGTGGGCCTCCTTCCCACCAAGCTGGAAGATTATAATTCTCAGCCCCAGTGGGAGGACTTAGCTTGGGAGATATTCCTGGCAGAGGAGCCCTGCTTTCTGTAGGTTAGCCCCATGAAATTTATAAAATCAGCAAGTAATGGGAAAATCACGCGGAGTCAGAGTTGCCCTTGAAAATCCCTTACATAGCTCTGAGCTGAGTAAGGATAATTGTGATAATAACTAGCACCCAGTGAGAGCCATGTGCCAGCATTATTTCATTCTATCCATAAGAAGTAGGTATGATTATGAGTTCCATTGTAGAGCTTCGGGAAATTGAGACCCAGAGCAATTCAGCTACAGTCAGCCAAGGTCACAGAGCCACCAAGTGAGGGAGCCGGGATTCTAACCCTGGAAGTCTGGCTCCAGAGCCCTCAGCCAAATCCCTTGCTTTACCGCCTCTTGGTACACCTGGTATGCTAGATACTACCCAGTAGATTATTGTCTTTGCCTAAAAATCAAACACTCTGATCAACTGTGAATGCGGCTGAATCTTCTGTATTGTCCAGGGGTAAGTCTTCCCTTCCTAATAATGCCAGAGAAAGGATCGTTTTCCACCCAGAAGGAGCTCATAGAGTTGAATCTGAGTAAGTTAGGTGTTCATTTGATGGGATTCCACTGTGCATGGTGTGATTTTATCAGTGAGGGATGAATAAAACTGGAGACTGCCAGGGAGAGAGCTACATCCTGCCACATCCTGCCCAAACTGGGGCACTGCGGCATTGCAGTCAAGGCCAAAGGCAGCACACGTCGGTCTGAGAATGCGTGATGGCTGCAACTGGGACTCTCACTCGTCCTCTGAAAAACACCAGGACCAAATCTGTGGCCCAAGTAGGCATCCTTCTGGCTCCGGGACTGTTCGTGACACAGTTAGCAGCAGCAGCATGCTTTATGAACACTTCTGTTTGAAGAGACCACAGTTAACAATACTATCCTCATTTAACCAGGAAGGAACCCAGGGTAGCCTAGGAAGTTTACAGGATATTGTGTAATTATTTTTTATTTTTTTAATTGGAGTATAATTGCTTTATAGTGTTGTATTGGTTTCTACTGTATAACAGCGTGACTCAGCTGCAAGTGTACATACACCCCTCCCTCAGGAGCCTCCCTCCCATCCCACCCTTCCCCAGGTCATCACAGGGCACTGAGCCGAGCTTCCTGTGCTATACGGCAGGTTCCCACTGGCTATCAGTTTTACAGATGGTAGTATAAAGGCATCAGTGCTACTCTCTCCATTTGTCCCAACCTCTCCTTCCCCCTCTGTCCACAAGTCCTTTCTCTATGTCTGCATCTCTATTTCTGCCTTGCATATAGGTTCATCAGAACCATTTTTCTAGATTCCGTGTATATGCATTAGTATATATTTTTCTCTGACTTACCTAACTCTGCATAATAGGCTCTAGGTTCATCCACATTACTTCGTCTGACTCAAATTCATTCCTCTTTATGGCTGAGTAATATTCCATTGTATATATTACCACAACTTCTTCATCCATTCATCTGGCAATGGATATCTAGGTTGCTTCTCTCTCCTGGCTATTATAAATAGTGCTGTATTTCTCTTGTCTTAAAATATCAAGTATGAGTAAAACAAAATGTGGGATTAGAGACATTATAAAAAAAAAAACCAGAAAGGAAAAAGGGAGAAATTAGGCTTGCCCAGGATAACAAAAGAAATATTTAAGAACTTCTTCCTTCATAGATTTACATAATTAAATTGACAAAATCCTTTTGCTTAGTAGGAAAGATATGCTGTGCATTTGGAACATTTCCAGGAGAAAATGGAATGGCATATTTCTTGAAGAGGTCACCAGAGAGCTGAGTCATATCCTTCAGTCTCAAAGGCTCAGAGTCTGGCCTTATCAGCCCGCAAAGATTTGTCACCCATGGCAGACTCACCATAGTCAAATTAACAGAAACTGAGGTATAAACCCAATGTCTGTTGGTTAATGACTTTGGCATGACTGGACAGTTTTCTTGGGTATGGGCAGGAGAAAATTCAGAATAAAAAATCAAATAATAATCTGAAATAGCCTTGATGTACATGAAATCAGAACCAAGACCTGAGCCAGATTTAGAGAGTGTAGCTCAGCTAAAGTGATGGAGGCACCCTCCCCAATGATGAGAAGAACACTGCTGAAGCCATCATCCCAAACTCCTGTTGCCCAGTCCACAAGCTCATCACCCTGGGGACTGAGTCCCTCCCTGCTCCACACATCAGACTTCAGGTACTGTCTGACCTTTATAGGAGACTCCTCCCTCTTATTTGAGTAGATATCTGTCACTTGCAACCAAATAAAGTTATAACGATGTCAAACGGGACCAACCATCAACTGCTATCATAAGCAATGCCTTTCTCTGAACCTCTGAACAGACTGGCTCCCCTTAAGAGAAGTTGTTATCGTTCAGTTGCTAAATCACGTCCAAATCTTTGCGACCCCACGGACTGAAGCACACCAAGCTTCCCTGTCCTTCACTATCTTCCAGAGTTTGCTCAAACTCATGTTGATTGAGTCATCTCATCCTCTGTCACCCCCTTCTTCCCCTGCCTTCTACCTTTCCCAGCATCAGGGTCTTTTCCACTGTGTCAGCTCTTCGCATCACGTGGCCAAAGTATTGGAGCTTCAGCATCAGTCCTTTCAATGAATATTCAGGGCTGATTTCCTTAAGGATTGACTGGTTTGATCTTCTTACTGTCCAAAGGATTCTCAAGAGTCTTCTCCAACACCACAGTTGGAAGGCATCAATTCTTAGGTGCTCAGCCTTCTTTGTGGTCCAACTCTCACATCCATACATGACTACTGGAAAAACCATAGCTTTGACTAGACAGACCTTTGTTGGCAAAGTGGCATCTCTGCTTTTTAATACGCTGTCTGGGTTTTTCATAGCTTTTCTTCCAAGGAATAAGTGTCTTTTAATTTCATGACTGCAGTCACCGTCCACAGTGATTTTGGAGCCCATGGTAAGTAAACACATTCAAATCAACTTCTGGTCCAGTCTGACTGTACTTAGAGATAGCTTCTTTAAGGTGACTTTGTGTCTCTCTGTCTCCGTCATTTTAACTCTCTGAATGCTGGTTGTTAAACTCTTGCCACTCAGCTTTTGTTCTCTGCCCTGGGATGCCAGGTCTAGCATTCCTCCTGTGGCTGCCACTCCTGTTAGTCTCTGCCAGTGGGGGTGGCGAAGGAGGGAGACTGCAGGGTTGGAGGCAAAATAAAGGACTGGCTCCTTCACTGCTCCCATCAATCTTGCCCAGGCCCTGGCACTTCACCCTGGCAGCTGCAACTGGTTCCAACCTCAAGCTTTTCTGACATTCTGAGAATCAGCAGCACACCATCCCTTGTGGAAGTCTGGGTCTCAGCTCCACGATACCCCTTTGGCACCCTCCTGAAGTCCCATCAGCAGCCAGCTGTGCTTCTCCCTCAAAGATCTGAGTCCCAACGCTACAGGGCTCCACTTCTGAGCTCCTAGTTCTGATAACCCAAGGTTCCGCCAGCTGGTGTCTCCGTGCTACTTCAGAATTCGTATTTAGCTCTTTCCTCCCTTCAATCCTACATTTGTTTAACCTCATATTAAAATATCCCTACTGAAGTATCTACTATGATTTCTGTTTCTCTGTTTTCCCGACTGGGCCCTGACAATTACACAACTATCTTTATTTCATTTGTAAGTTCTATAATGGACCTCCTTGGTTCTCCAACATTGTTCCCAGACAATGTGATGCAATCTGCTTGAGGATGGTGGGGGATTGAACAAGGAGAAAGAGGCCAAAGTCTCTCCTATTTCTCCATGAGCTATATTGGACTTACAGACGTCATCCTGAGTCGTCTACGGTGGACCTAACAGAATCACCTGGGGAGTTTATTTAAAAACACAGATGCCTCAGTCTTACATCAGATCCACTCACTGAGACTCTTCAGGAGTCAGACTGGGCAGCTACGGATTTTAAAAGCTTCATAAGGGATTCGTTCAATCGATAGGTCACGTCTGACTCCTTGCGATCCCATGGACTGCAGCTCGCCAGCTTCCCAGTCCTTCCTTGTCCTTAGGTTTAATAACCTAGGCTGAAAACCACCAAGCGGATTGAGTTGTGTATGCTGGTTGCAGGCTACTCTAGGCAGCATGCTAACTTGTCTTGGACCTGCCTCGGGCTCCAGCAGCTCACAACTGAAGACAGTTTAGGCCCAAACAGAGTTCAAGTTCCAGCCCTGACATGTAAAGGGCTTGGAAGCTGTCTTTACCTTTCTTAGAAGAAAAGGCTGAACAAACTGAAAATCAACACCTTCTCTTGAGCTCATCAGAAAACTGAGGTCTAGAAAAGTAGGCGAATCCAGAGTCACAGTCAGGATCTGCTCATCTGGAGCAGGAGCCCCTGTGGTCATAAACTGACCTCGTCGCGTAAGTGGCCATTTTGAGGAATTGCTGGAGGCTGGGCGGAACAGCGTTAAGAGGGAGGAATCCCTGGGGCTACAGCGCTGGGGGCCTCCATGCTTTTCTGCATTGTGCCACCAGATTCACCGTGTGGATCTGAGAAAGATCCGCCCAATAGTTTGGCAGTAAAGGGAAGTCATTATTATAAAATACCCCTAAGGGTTCCACATGAGGAGGGCATGCAACCCACTCCAGTATTCTTGCCTGGAGAATCCCATGAACAGAGGAGCCTGGAAAGCTACAGTCCATGGGGTCAAAAGAGTCAGACACCCCTGAAGCAACTTAGCATGCACAAGGGTTCACATAACAAAGGCCAACTCTCCAAGGGAAAAGAGCCTCATCCCAGTTGGGGGAAGGGTGTTCCTCCCACTCCAGCCCCTCAAGACTGGGGGTGAATAATGTGCATCACTGGAAAGACATTTGTGAAGGTCCAGAGGTGCAGGCACACCAAAATACTGAGACAGAATCATAAGATCTGAGAACACTCCCCCTGCTAGACACATTACACCATACCAACGGGGATCCCGGAGAACACAAGGCGCTGACCGCTGAAAGAGCCACAAGATTCAGACCAGCACATAGGGAAACCTGAAGTCAATAAGAGACACAAAAGTAAGGACACTGGAGGAATTTGAGGCTGCTTGTTATTTAAAACTTAAAACAATGTTTAAAAATATTATGCACCATTAAAATATAAATATAATAAAGCCTTTGGCACTTGAAAGCTCAGTTCAGTTGCTCAGTCATGTCCGACTCTTTGTGACCCCATGAACGGCAGCGCGCCAGGCCTCCCTGTCTATCACCAACTCCCAGAGTTTACCCAAACCCATGTCCATCGAGTCGGTGATGCCATCCAACCATCTCATCCTCTCTTGTCCCCTTCTCCTTCTGCCCTCAGTCTTTCCCAGCATCAGGGTCTTTTCAAATGAGTCAGCTCTTCACATCAGGTGGCCAAAGTATTGGAGTTTCAGCTTCATCATCAGCCCTTCCAATGAACACTCAGGACTGATCTCCTTTAGGATGGACTGGTTGGATCTCCTTGCAGTCCAAGGGACTCTCAAGAGTCTTCTCCAACATCACAGTTCAAAAGCATCAATTCTTTGGTGCTCAGCTTTCTCTATAGTCCAACTCTCACATCCATACATGACTACTGGAAAAACCATAGCCTTGACTAGACAGCATTTACACTACAGCAAATGTTAAACACAACCCAACTTGTAGCTAGATCAACATAAAATCTTGCACCAAAGGCCTATTACCCAATACAACATGTTCAACTTTCAACAATTACTAGACATGTCAAAGCACAAGAAAAACACATACTGAAGAAATAAAGCAAGAATCAGAGTCAGGCTCAGATACGGCAGAGATTTTAGACTTATCACACCAAGAATTTAAAATAACTATGAATAATATGCTAAGGTCTCTAATGGGAAAAGTATACAACTTGGCAAAAAGATGGAAACTCTAAGAAAGAATAAAAAGGAAATCCAAAATTAAAAATAAATTAAAAATCAAGAACACCATAACAAAAATGAATTTTTTGATAAGCTCTTCAGTAGACTGAACATGCCTAAGAAATCAGAGAGACTGAAGACATGTCAAAAGAAGTTTCTCAAACTCCAATGCAAAGAGTAAAAAGCATTTTAAAAAAAAGAAAAAACAGAACATCAAAGAACTCTGGGACAGTTTCAAAAGGTGTAACATATGAAAGTTCAAAACACCAGAAGGACACAAAAAGAAAAGGATGGAGCAGAAGTATTCAAAATAAAAACAGTTGAGAACTTGGCAAAACTAATGGCAGACACTAAGCCACAGACCCAGGGAGCTCAGAGAACACCAACCTGGGTAAACACCAAAGTAACTACACGTAGGCATATCATATTCAAACTGCAGAAAACCAAAGACAGTGAGGAAATCTTGAAAGATTCATAGACAACCTGTGAAACATGGACACAATTATTTTTAGAAATCACAGCAGTAGCACGAGAATCAAAGAGAAACTCAAAATTCCACTGAAGTGAATTAAATCTAACGTTGTTGTTGTTCAGTCATTCGGTCACGTCCAACTCTCTTGCGACCCCATGGACAGCAGCACGCCAGGCCTCCCTGTCCTTCACCACCTCCCGAAGTTTGCCCAAGTTTATGTCCATTGAGTAGGTGGTGCCATCCAACCATCTCATCCTCTGACACCCTCTTCTCCTTCTAACATATTAAATCTACTATATCTCTTAATTAAAGTTAGTTGGAAGTAATGTTTTGCATACCATACTTTAATAACTAGTGTGTTTGCAAATTTATTCACATTACACTCAAATGTGCTTTGAAAATGCACTTAATCTATTTTCTCCCATGTAGCAGAAAAAATGTAAAGTGCCAATTAACCATTCTCCTGTCTCTCTGGGTTTGAATAATCCCCTCTTGGTTTAAATAGACAGTCTGTGCAATGTTCGAACCTCAGGACAGGAGTCATTTGGCTGACTCCTTCTCATCAGGCTGAAGCTTGTCCTCTTCCCTAAGATGGGCCGACAGGTGTGAGGATGTCTTCATGGGCATTGGGTAGGGAAGAAGAAAAGGCTCTTTGACCCACAGTGGATCCTCCTTGGTCTCTGCCTCCAAAGCAATGGTCTCATGTGGCTTTTTGTCCTCAACATGATGGAGCTTCCCTCTAGAGTCATGGCTAGGACCAGTCAGTTACCACCAGTCTCCAAGGCCCAGCCCCTGGTCCCATCACCCCCGCACTTGCCATCACTGGAGCACAGAAACCTCTGTACCCCAGGCTTTGTCATGGTCAGGCCAATCTCCAGCTCACTGAGCAAGCCCCCTCCCGCCAGGGCTGCTGCACTGTCAACCTGAGTCGTGGTGGAAGAGGCAGAGAACAGGCTTACCCCTAGAGGATAAGCCAGATGGGCATGCCATTAGCACCATCTGCTGGGAATCCCCCAAAACCTGTTTGGATATTTCTAAAACACCACTCATGCACCTGAAGGCACCGTCCTCCACTCTGTCCCTTCTTTACGCCACACTCTACTGCCAGAGAGGCAGGCTTAGCCTTTCCACTCCTACATGATATCCTCTTTCCTACTGGGCAATGAGCCTCAGGGTCCAGCCTTCATACATGAAGGAAGACCCTTTCCATAATATAGAGAAGCTATGTGATGTGATGCCTCTAAGCTCTATTCTAGTGCCACTAAAGAATTTGGAATATCCTTTTGCCTTCGATGATGCCAACAGCATGAAACCAAAATCTAATCTGAAGGGCAAAGCTGAGCAATGACTCATTCCAGTAAATACTCACACATCCCTGGAACACCTAATACCCATTCTTTTGCCAGCATGAAGCCCCAAATCACAGAATAATAAATTAAAGAATACAGAAAAAGAGAAATATTTCACATAAAACAACAGCATACTGGGTAGTGCCTGCAGTTTGGATCTTTAGAAGTCATGATTACAGGCTATATAATATGAGGGAAGGACATTAACATTTTACTGAGCCCTTACCAATAGGGTACCAGCTACTAAACAAGGCACTTTATATCATGTTATTTAACTCATCAACAGTCCTGAAAGATAGATGTTCTACAACTATCCCGCATTTTACAGATAAAATAACTGAGCACTCGGCCCAGATCTTATCTTTTATAAAAGGGTGCAGCTGAGTCTGGAACCCAGGTCTGCTGGCCCTGGTGCACTCCATGAAGTCGCATTTTCTTTCCTCTCAAGCCCTCCTCCTCTCCGGTTCATAGCAACCACACCAGTAATAAGTGAAACAAGGCTGATGATATTTGAACATCTGACCATTTCCAACAAATGTGGTAGAGAACCAGTTTCAATACAACCCTCCCTGGACAAATTTTTCAGATCAGAACAGACAGTTGGCTGATTCTGTGCCTTGCATAGCCATCTTAGCTGCTATGTTAATGGGCCAGGGACCCCCAGGTGGGGCTGACTTGGTTGGCATCGCCCAGAGCCCCCCACTTAAAGTCCCAGCAAGAGTAAAACTCATCTAGTTACTTTTCTGTCCTGCTTTCCTCATGGGGCAGTGCCCAGAGCATAATTTTCAGAAGCCCATAATTAACACCTTCATTTGAAAGAACAAATTCTATAAATGGAGAACAGGGCGCTCCCTCTACGCAGATCCTCAATCCTAAAGACTCTGGTAGCCTCACCCTAAAGAAGGAGGAAACCGAAGTGGTGTTTGCTGCAGTCTGAAAATGGGAGTGCCCCCCACCTCCCACTCAAGCCCCCTCCACACACACACACACACACACACACACACACACACACACAAGTCAAACACAGTTTCCTATTGATTATAATGAGGCACAGTCTGCTTCTTCACAGAGCATTCAGGGTATAAGGTTTATCCTAGGAGAAAGTGGAAGGAAAACGCACCAATAAAAACCATGGAAAATGTCCACCCTCTCATTTTTCTTGTTACTAGCCTACATTTCAACTGTCCTTTTCCCTGCTCACCCTTCTGGCATGTGAGTGTTAAAAGAGGCAAAATACACAGGCCCAGGTTGAAAGTGGTCAGGCTGGAGCATTGTGGCTGACGCCAGAGCCACAGAGACCCCCAGATTGGAGTGGACGGTGTCACGGAGGCCAGGGAGGAGTGCAGGGAACCTCGGCGGCCCCAAGAGCAGGGGGAGCAAGAAGGGCCAGATTACCAGCAGTGAGGGCCTGCAGAGTCAGGACCCTGCAGAGGAAACCAAAATAAAGGCAGAGATCCAAGGGGGTAGAGGCTGACCACCCCTCACCCTCAACCCTCCACCCCCAGGAAGGCCCTCCTCCCGCAGGCACAAGCAGAAGCTTGGGTGCTGGGAAGACAGAGGCAGTTGTTGGTTCTCCATGTCAGCGAGGGGGCAGAATCCGGAGAGGCCCCATCCCCTAACGCCAGGGTCCCAGGATCCAGGGCCTGCAAAGAAGTCCACACTGGATAACAGGCAGGATGGAGGAGCAGAGGACTGGGCCCAGGTGTCCTCTACAGCACAATTTTGGGTGGGATGTCTGGGAAAACGGCTCCAGGACATCCTTTCTGGAAGCCCGTAATCAGCGCACTTGTATCAAGGAGGCAGAGAACAAGTCAAAGACTGTGAGATGAACAGCAGCTCTGCGATCACACAGAGCCCACAGCCACAGTTGCAGTCACAAAGAACTACAGCTCTGACTTAAAACAACTCATATTTATTCCCTTACAGTTCTAGAAGTCAGAAGTGCAAAAGAAGTCTTCTACGGCTGAAATCGATGAGTCAGCAGAGTAGCAATCCTTTTTGGAGGTTCTAAGGAAGAACCTGTTTCCTTGACTTTTCCAATTTAAAGGGACCGCCTGCATTCCTTGGTTCAACATCCTTTCCTATATCTCCAAAACCAGCTTCCTGTCTCCCTCTTATAATGATCTTTTGATTACATTGGACCCACCTGACAATCCAAAATAACCTCTCCATCTCAAGGACCGTAGCTTAATTGCAACTTCAAAGTCTCTTCTACCTTTTAAGATAATATGTTTACAGATTCCAAAAACTAGGAAGTGGATGTGTTAGGAAGTAGATGTGTTATTCGTACTACCATCTATTCTTACAGTTTTTGTCTATATTATTTTGCTAATATTCTTCAGTACAGCATAGACAGTCAATCACACAAGTCTTTATTCAGTAGCTCTGTCACAGATCAGAGTTTCCTTGTAAGAAGTAGCCTCTGAGATGGAGATTTGTATTCTGGTAGCTTACAGTAGGTGCGGGGCAGAGGTGGTGGGGGGGTTGTTCCCCAGGTGGCTCAGTGGGAAAGAATCTGCCTGCCAATGCAGAGACATAAGAGATGCGGGTTTGATCCCTGAGTTGGAAAGAATCGCCTGGAGGAGTAAATGGCCACCCACTCCAGTATTCTTGCCTGGAAAATCCCACGGACAGAGCAGCCTGGAGGGCTACAGTCCATGGGGTCGTAAAGAGTTGGACACGGCTGAGTGACTGAGCGTGCACACAGCCTGTTGTGACAGAGATTCACACCTGAGGCAGAGGCAATGACTAGGCTAATATCCTATGAGGGGAAATGTCCAGAAGATCACCTTGGTGATAACAAGAGCAAAACCCAGAGGTAAACAGAAATGACATCCAAGGAGGCAACACACCTGTCATAAAGTACAAAGAATAAAGACTCATAAATGCTAAGACCGGAGCTCTTACAACTGAACTCTGTCATTTTACACAGGGGAGACTGCGGTCCTGAGGAAGACACAACAGCGGCTCTCTCTGCAGTTTCTGTTTGTCTGTTCAGTCACTCAGTCGTGCCCAGCTCTTTGTGACCCCACAGACTGCAGCACCCCAGGCTTCCCTGTGCCTCACTGTCTCCTGGAGTCTCCTTGAATTCATGTCCATTGAGTCAGTAATGCAATCTAAGTTGTCCAACCATCTCATCCTCTGCCGCCTCCTTCTGCTCCTGCCTTCAATCTTTTCTAGCACCAGGGTCTTTTCCAATGTGCTGACTTTTCACACGGTGAAGAGTGACCAAAGTATTGGAGCTTCAGTTTCAGCATCAGCCCTTCCAATGAACACTCAGGGTTGATTGCAGAGTCTGGGTCCACACATCTGAGATCCCACACAGAGCCTAGGGCCTTGTCATGAGCGTGCTGACTCTTCATTTAACATACAATACCAACAGTTCATGCTGTGTCGCTCAGTCATGTCCAACTCTTCGCGATCCCATGAACTATATAGCCCACCAGGCTCCTCTGTCTATCTGATTTCCCAGACAGGAATACCGGAGTGGGTTGCCATTTCCTTCTCCAGGTAATAGCAACAGTACTGATTATCTATTTTTCAATCTCAAAGTTTACATTATGACTGTAGGGTGGAAGAGAAGGGAATATTAGAAACAGCAGCAAAGAGAGAAAAATGAACAGCTTGGTAATGCAGAAAGAGACAGAACCAATGAATTAGAAGCTCTAGAAAGAAGCCTGAGAACATTTTGAAACTCTTGAAGACATTGCTTTGTCATTCAGTCACTCTGTCGTGTCCCACTCTTTTCGACTGCATGGACTGCAGCTTGCCCGGCTTCCCTGTCCTTCATTATCTCCTGGTGCTTGCCCATTGAGTCGATGATGCCATCTAGCCATGTCAGCCTCTGTTACCCTCTTCTTTTCCTGCCCTTATCTTTCCCAGGATCAGGGTCTTTTCCAATGAGTCAGCTCTTCACATCAGGTGAAAGTATTGGAGCTTTAGCTTCAGCATCAGTCCGATGCTCCACAGTTAAGATTCATCACAACTTTGAGTCATGAAGAAAAGATCAAATTATATTCATTTATGAAATGGTGAGAAATGTGTCATTAAAGTATTTTTCATTCAATAGACTTTGTATAGGGGCTTCCCAGGTGGTGCTAGTGGTAAAGAATCCACGTGACAACGCAGGAGACAGAAGAAATGCAAGTTCGATCTCTGGGCTGGGAAGATCCCCTGTAGGAGGGCGTGGCAACCACTCCCGGATTCTTGCCTGGAGAATCCCATGGACAGAGTGGCCTGGTGGACTACAGTCTATGGGGTCGCATAGAGTCGGACACAGCTGAAGCGACTTAGCGTACTTTGTATAATGTTTAGAATTTTAAAAAACTCCCTGTCCTAATCACTCCAAAAGGACAATAAGAGGTTAAAATGCAGTATCTTTGCTGAATATAGTGTAACTTAAAAAGTCTGTTTCTGTGCCATAAGCATTTCATCACCCAAATACAGCAACACTAAATAAAAACAGTTCTGGGAATGCAGCCCACATTATTAGGCCTCTAATCACATTTTATATTATTTCCCAGAGTGATAAAGAATAAACTGATCAAATTTTTTTCAAGTGAGAAAAATACAGACAAAATGAGTTTAATCATATGCGGAGCTTCATTCACTTCTTATATTATTTACTGAGGCATAAATTTATTATGCATTTTATGTTGTTATCTGAACTCTTGGAATTTTCAAAGAAAAGAATTTTAAGCTGGGATAGAGGAGACAGAAAAACAGACACAGTAATAACCATAAATCCTGAAGCATATGGATAAATGGAATGCTGATGCATTGAAATAAAAAACCACAATAATGTGTTGTTAAAACAAATACAGACTCCTACATAATAGAAAAGAGGTCTCAAGGTTCCCCTCATGTGAAAGGATCAGCAGATTTCTTCTCCATAATAATAACTGTTATTATTATTTATTAAGCACCTATCATATAATGGATGCCTGAGGCACTATCCATAAATGAAAGAGAAAATAATTTTTTTAAAAAAATCAGTGCTGAAGGCCTTATGAAATAAGAAGATTCTATATCCAATTTAGCAAAGATGATAATCATTACAATGTGCTTTTCCCTCATGCTCCATTTAATGGTTCCAATCAACACCTGAGTAAGCTTCTTGTCTTTCCAGGCCTTGGGGGAAAAAAATCAATTATGAGTGCCTACAGTAACGACGGGGCTATCGGGCAGTTATCAAGGACCCATTGGATCTTCAGACATCACTAAATTCCTACTTTTATTTATATCATGTAGCTCTTCATGATAATATATATTAAGAATGAATGTGGAACTCCCTGGAAGTCCAGAGGTTAGGACTCAGCACTCTCACAGCTGTGGGCCCAGGTTCCATCCCTGGTCAGGGACCTAAGATCCCAAAAGCCGTGCAGCACAGCCAAAAAAATAAATTAAAAAAAAAAAATTTTTTTAAGAATGAATGATACATCAAAAATGGAACTGAAGATAAAGACAGACCCCATTCAATATTTTTTAATTAGGACTACGGGTTAATGTTTTAGCTGGTTCTATATAACCAAAATAATTGATCTCATTGAGTGATCAACAAAGTTAACAAATAAGCCAACTCTAACTTGTTTTGTAGATGAGAAAGTTCTGACAGCATGTAAAAAGGGTGGATGGATGGATATAAGAACAGAGAAAAGGAGAACTTCTTGTTGCTAAAGTCTCATCCAAACCTGTTCCTAATCCCAGGCTCCAGGCCTGGGGCACCTTCAGGCACCTCGGGCTTCCCTCATAGCTCGGGTGGTAAAGAATCTGCCTTCAATGCAGGAGACCCAGCTTTGATTCCTGGGTTGGGAAGATCCCCTGCAGAGGGAAATGGCAAGCCACTCCAGTATTCTTGCCTGGAGAATCCCATGGACAGAGGAGCCTGGTAGGCTACAGCCTATGGGGTCTCAAGAGCTGGAGACTTAGCGACTAAGCGACTTAGCGACTGACTACTACTACAGGTACCGGGGGAGGTCACAGGAGGAAAACCAGACAGTCGTGGGCAGTCAAGTCATGGAGAATGTCACATGTCATGGAACAGGGAACATAAAACCAAAGCAGAGACTTGAGAAGGACAGCGACTTGACCTCAGAAGTCACTAGGGAGGAGGAAGTGGGTTCTCATAAAGCTAAGCTGGGGATGCTTCTTAAAAGGTGAGATGGGACTCAGAAGGAGCAATTAACTGCTCAGTTTTAGAGAAAAGGAGAAAGTGTAACCAGGGATTTCTTCGCAGCAGGAATGCCACCCAAGGAACCACAAAGACTCAGGGAGGGACTCTTCATCTGAGAGCCCACTTCTGACAGACCTAGACAGCGTATTAAAAAGCAGAGACATCACTTTGCAGACAAAGGTCTGTATAGTCAAAGCTATGGTTTTTCCAGTAGTCATGTATGGATGTGAGATTTGGACTGTGAAGAAAGCTGAATGCCAAAGAATTGATGCTTTTGAACTGTAGTGTTGGAGAAGACTCTTGAGAGTCCCTTGGACTGCAAGGAGATCCAACCAGTCCATCCTAAAGGAGATCAGTCCTGGGTGTTCATTGGAAGGACTGATGCTGAAGTTGAAATTCCAATACTTTGGCCACCTGATGCAAAGAACTGACTCATTGGAAAAGACCCTGATGCTGGGAAGACTGAAGGCAGGAGGAGAAGGGGATGACGGAGGATGAGATGGTTGGATGGTATCACCGACTTGGACATGAGCTTGAGCAAACTCCAGGAGATAGTGAGGGAGAGGGATGCCTTGCATGCTGCAGTCCATGGGATCACAAAGAGGTGGACACGACTGAACAACAACATCATGTCGTTCCATGTGCCCTAGAACTCTTCATCCCATGACCAGATGAGATTCGTGCATCCCCCAACGCAGAGCTACGGCGTGAAATAGGTCAGAGCCTCGTGTCTGAGTTTATCTCCTACACTAAGACAGAAAATGGAGCCAGAGGATAGGGTAATTAAAAGTCCTGGTATTTTTAGAAAACAGGAGGCAGTACTGTCCGCAGGGAGCTAATTTGCTGCCCTGAGAGTAGAAGGCAATTGTCAAGCAGATTCCCAGCACTTTCAGGCTGGCTCAGCTCAGTCCTGAACAAGAGCAGCCTTGAACCCCACGCCGCTCCTCTGCCCCGTACTGTCCCCAGAATCCTGCTCACCTCCCACCTACCCTGTGTGCATCAAAGTCCACCAAAGGATATGCATATGTGCAAAAGAAGATCAGTTCAGACAGTGTTCAGAAGTGTTCAGACCCTTCATCATTTTAAGGTTACCTGCAGAGGGGGGCCCAGAGAGAAAGCGGCCCAGCTTCCAGGAGACTTTCTTGGTAAAATAAGGCTTTTAAATCTCACCTCCTCAACTCTCCATTTACACACGCACAACAAATTTTTTCTTCTTTCTGTTCTCACCATTTCACAAAGCTCAGTATCAGGTCTGCTTTCCACCACACTTCGCTAAGAAATGTGACTGTGGGCTTTAACCCTAGGCTGAAGTCCAGCTCTGCTCCTAAGTAGCTCAGAGGTAGGCAAGATATTTGACTTCTCCGAGCCCCAGGGCCTCATCTAGGAAATGGGGGCCCCGACACCTACCTTTGGTCTTAGTGGAGTGTTGAATTTGCTTGCTCTTGCTGTGTAAAAAGTCGCCACAAACCTCAAGGGTTAAAACAGTGCACACGTATTATCTCACAGTGTCCCTGGGTCAGGAGTCTGGGCACAGGTGGCAGGTCCTCTGCTTGGGGTCTGCCACCAAGGCTGAGGCTGAGGTCCCGTGTGAGGCTCAGGATTCTCTTGCACGCTCACGCAGTGGCTGGCAGAAGTCTGTTCCTCGTAGACCTGAGGCCCCTGGCTCCTGGAGGCTGCCTGCAGTGCCCTGACATGTGGTTTCGCCACTCAGACCACATCCCAGCAAATGCCCCACACTACTTCCTCCAGACCAACAGGGGCATGGCTCACTTCGGTCTGTTTGTATGGTTTTACATGATGCAGACAGTCACAGGTGGCAGCCTGTCACCTCTGAAGTCTGAGGGTTAGAAGCCAGCCCCGGGTCCTGCCCAGATGCAGGGGGAGAGAATCACACAGAATCATAGACACCAATAGGCAGGAATTTTTCAGGGCCACACTAGGGTGTGTCTGCCCCAGCGCCTACCACAGTAACATGCGTGTCTAAAAGTAGGTTTCATTTTTGTGTGCGATGGTTAATTTTGTGTGATATCTTGGCTAAGTTACAGAGCCCAGTTGTTTGGTTAAACACCAGTCCAGTTTCTGTGAAAGCACTTTTTTCAAGGTCAAAGATAATCTCTCCAAACAGTGGACTTTGAGTAAATCTGATTGTGTGCCACAGTGTGGATGGGACTTGTCTAATCAGTTGAAGGCTCAGGTGCAAGGACTGGAGGTGTCCTGAAGAAGAAGCAATTCTGTCTCAAAACTATGATGTGGAAATCCTGCCTGAGGTTTCAGCCTGCTGCTCTGCAGAGCTCAGACTCAAGACTGCAACACTGATTTTCACCTAAATTCCATCATGCTGGCCTGCCCAACAGATTTTATACTTGCCAGACATCAAAATCTTGCAGTCCAATTCCTTAAATAAATACATACATACATACATAAAAACATGTTTCTCTAGGTGAATCCTGACTAATACAATATCATTGCTTTCTTGTTGCTACTGTTATTGTTTTATAAAAATCTAGTCAATAACTAAAGACTAAATAACATTCAATAATTTCAAAATATATGTAAACACTATACATACATATATATATATGATATATTCACATATATATCACACATATATCTGTGTAACTTTAAGCATGTACTATGTGGTAGGTGTAGTACTAAGTGCTAGGAACTGAAATACTTGAATAAATTAAGAGGCATACTCAATTTGTTGAAATAAGGAAGACCCAATATTAAAAAGATATTGAGAAAAAATGTTTAAAATAGAGAGATAACCAACTTTCCTAAATTAATACATAAATTTAATGTAATCTCAATATAAATACCAATCAAAAGTTATAGAACACAATCTGATTCTAAAGTTCAAATGGAAATACACAGAAAATCAGACAAAAATTGGAAAAAGAAGTTGAGGAAACACTTGTCCTTCCTAATATTAAAATGTATTAGAAAACTAGAGTTAAAACATTATGGAAATAGCATGTGAATAATTAGATCAAAGCAACCAGATATAAATTCCAAAAATGGACCAAAATATCTATTAAAATCTAGTAGATTATTAAAGTGACATTGAATATCAGGTGAGGGTGGGGAATTCAATACAGTAATGGTTTTGAGCAACTGAGTAGATATTTGGGGAAATTTAAGTTAGATCTCTATCTCAACCCATAGGTTGGGGCATCTTCAGATGAAGCTAATTCCAAATGATGGGATATTGTTAATATAAAAATGAAACTGAAATCATACTGAAAAGAACATGAGGTCTTTTTTTTAAGTTCTTAAAGTGAGAAAGGCCAGTTAGAAAATGTATTCTAGGAATACAGACTGAATCACAAAAGAATAGACTTTTGCTGCTGATGGTTTAGATGCCAAGTATCAGGTCTCTGAAGTTCTTTTGTCCCTTCCTTCACAAACCAAAGAAGGGCTTGCTAGGTGGTGCAGTGGTAAAAAACTAAGGTCATGGCATCTGGTTCCATAACTTCACTGCAAATAGAAGGGGAAAAAGTGGAAGTAGTGACAGATTTTATTTTCTTGGGCTCTAAAATCACTGCAGACAGTGACAGTTAACTGCAAACAGTTAAAAAATGCTTGCTCCTTGGAAGGAAAGCTATGATAAACCTAGAGAGCATATTAAAAAGCAGACATCACTTTGCTGCCAAAGGTTTGTATAGTCAAAGCTATAGTTTTCCCAGTAGTCATGTGTGGATGTGAGAGCTGGATTGTAAAGAAGGCTGAAAGCCAAAGAATTGGTGCTTTTGGAAAAGTCTGGAGGAGACTCTTGAGAGTCCCTTGGACTGCAAGAAGATCAAACCAGGGTCATCAATCCTAAAGGAAATCAACACTAAATATCCATTGAAAGGACTGATGCTGAAGCTGAAGCTCCAAGACTTTGGCCACCTGATGTGAAGAGCCGACTCACTAGAAAAGACCCTGATGCTGGGAAAGATTGAAGACAAAAGGAGAAGGGGGCAGCAGATGATAAGATGGTCTCATCGCTGTCTCAATGGTCATAAATTTGAGCAAACTCTGGGAGATAGTAAAGGACAGGGAAGCCTGGTGTTCTACATGCAGACCATGGGGTTGCAGAGTTGGACACAACTTAGCCATTTAATACCAAAGCAATCAAAACAAAGGTGATTGGTGAAGCTTCAGCCATATTTCCTGCTTCCTAGGCAGCTGGAGAGAGAATGACAAATTGACTTTCACTGAAGCCCCACTTAACAGTCTGCTTTAACTACCCTATTCTGCAAAGAAACTGTAACACTGCCCAGGGTTCTGTTAATAAGGAAGGAGGGTAAAATAAATATCAGGTAGACAGTTGGCAGCCTCTGCCAAACTTGCAAGTGTTTAACTTTAAAACTTACAGAAAGTTATAAAAATAGAGAGTTTTTTTAATATATTTCCCCACTCAGCTTCCACTAATGTTAATGTCTTACATAACTAGAGTATAATTATCAGAACCCAGAAATTCTTATTGGCACAATACAAAAGGCCTATTTCAATTTCACCAACTTTTCCATCAATGTCCTGTATAAGTTCCAGGTCTTATCCAGGGTACCATGATGCACTCAGTTGTTATTTCACCTTAGTATGAAGAGTATTACATTATTTTGTCAAATCATCCTCAATTTTGATCTGCCTGAAGTTTTCTCCTAAGTAGACTAAGGCCATATACAATTGCCAAATTTCATTAGATGAAAATTGAAATTTTCTGCTAGAAAGAAACACTGTAAACAAAGTCGAAACATAAACCTCAAATAGAAGAAAATAATCTGCAAGACATAACCCAACAAAAAGCCAATTTCTTTAAAACATAAATAGTGTCAACAAATCAATAGGACATACAATCCAATAGAAAATTTGGCAAAATACACTATTAGATAAGTCATATAAAAAGAATTATAAATGGCTCTTAAATATATGAAAACAAACTCAAATTTATCCATCTAAGAGAAATGCAAAATAAAACTATAAAACTATAATCATATCTCATTGTAATTCTTTATCAATTTTCAAAGAAGAAATAATTTAGCAATATTCTGTGCTGGCAAAGCCTGGGAAAATAGTACTGTTTCTAGAAATGTAAACTGGTATAGCCTCCTTGAAGAACAACTTCATCATTTCATCCAAATTTTAAATGCCCGTGTTGTTTTAGCCAGAAATTCCACATACAGGAATTTACCTTTTAGGAAGATGATAAACACACACATGAAATGACACATGTATAGAATATGCATTCCAGATCTGATGATAACCCAAATTTTCATCAGTTGAGCACTAGTTACATAAATTTGGGTCTATTTATATGATAGAATACTCTCTAGTTATTATAAAGAACAAGGCATGTTTGTGCAGAACAGTTCCTAAGACATATTATTTTTTTAAGTGAAGGACATTGTGTATAATATCTGCTGTTTCTGGGGGAAGGAAAGTATATACATATGTGCTTGCATGTGTATAATTTTCTCTAAAAGAATTGATGAGAAATGCCTATTGCTCTGTAGCAGGAATCAAATTGCTAGTAGATAACAATGGTGGAAAAACATGTTTTATTGGAAACACAAAAAATAACCTATATAATCAAAGAAATGCAATCATAGTGTTATATTTGGCTCCCCAGGAAACCATAGTCCTACAGACGTAATGATGTGGACAGTTTTCATTGATTTAACTAACATTTGTGATACCATGAAACCATATAGGGAAGAGGAGAGGAGAGGCTGGTGGGGTGTGGAGGAGAGGTGCCAGGGAGATAAATGCTCCCCCACATCAGCAGGAAGATGAGGCCTAAAAGGGGAGAAATCAAGAAGGAGCAGCATGAGCATATTGTTTAGAAATATGGGCGTAACAATCTAAAGAGGCAGTCAAAATAATTAAAAGTGATTGCTGGTTGGAAAAAGCAGGGCAGGGCCTCTTTTCTTCATTATCAATCTGTTTGGTACTACGAGATTGTTTACAATGGGCATGTTTTACTTTGATAAAATTAAAACATTAATGCACAAATAATTTGTGGTAATAAGCTTACAATCCCACATTATGAAAAAATATTCAGGATTGATATATAACTCCTCTCTATTCTCACCCCCCAGATAATCACAGTCTCATGAATGTATTTATCTTTGCATGCATTTCTCCATGCCATGAGAACACAAACACAGGCATGAAGAGGTAGCATATGTACCTATCCACCTGTTTATACCTGTTTATATACATATGATTTATATACATTTGTTACATATATTACATATGTTACATATATGTAACTTTGGCCACCTGATGCAAAGAACTGACTCATTTGAAAAGACCCTGATGCTGGGAAAGATTGAAGGCGGGAGGAGAGATGGTTGGATGGCATCATCGACTCAACGAACATGAGTTTGAGTAAACTCCGGGAGTTGGTGATGAACAGGGAGGCCTGGCGTGCTGCAGTCACAAAGAGTTGGACATGACTGAGCAACTGAACCGAACTGAACTTATATACATAACATATAAATATATATTACACAAGGACTATAAACATAGAATGGAGAAGGAAATGGCAACCCACTCCAGTATTCTTGCTTGGGAAATCCCATGGACAGGGGTGCCTGGAGGACTACAGTCATTGGGGTCACAAAAGAGTCAGACATGACTTAGAGACTAAACAACAAACAATAAATGGAGAAAATCTTTGAAGTGAATATTTTGTTTTTAAATTCTAGAAAATCTTCTTTTGCTATACTGCATGCCATTGAATTGACCTATTTATGCAGACAGACTTAAATATAGATGTGGATATAGACGTACGAAAAAGAGGGAAAGAGAAAATATTACATATCATATGTACTTATACACATACATATACATATAATACATCTCCATCTCCAACTCTGTCTCTCTTTCTTGTTGTGTCCTGTCTCCATTCATTCATTTAATTCCAGTTTGCAATCTGACATTCTCCCTCAAGTTACAGAGCCCCCTTGCACAGTTATTGCAAGATGGTCTTCTCGTGGTTGTATGAAGAAGAGGCACAGTTCAGGTCATTAGGATCTCTTCAGCAGCACAAGCCTGAAAGCGAGAAGGCAAGGCAGACCTTGCTCTTCTATGCTGGTGGCAAATGAGGGGATCAAGCTGAACCCCTCTCGTAGCAGCCACAGAGATAGCTGTTCAGGTCTCCCTGCAGGAACTTCCCCCCGGAGTGCAAGTAGCAGCCTTCAGCTGCAGTGCGTTTAGGATCTGCCACAGTGCTCAAGCCAAGGGCCTATTCTCCTTGGGCAGCTCACAGCCAATGACTGAGCCCGGTCAGGCACCAGGCCTGGTTATTTCCACTCCAAGACCCTAGGATGCAAACTCTGTGCTGCAGCTCCACACTGGGACCACTCATGAGCTCCGAGGTGCTTCCCCATCCTTCTTCCCTCCCCTCTTCTGAAAAGATGCCGCATCACAGTCTGAAGGTTTTCCCTGCTTAATCCTGCTCCTCTCCTCCTTGATTTCTCAAGCCTTAACTCCAAGAATAGCTTGCACATCTAGCTGTGTTTTGGCAGCTGCTTCCTGCAGAACCCCAAACCAGCTCATTTCTCAACTGAGAAACACCAAAGGAGCCTCACTACTCTTAGATTTATTCCACCTCAGCCAATAGGTTGTCTCCCAACCAGAAGTCCACAATGGTTCTCCCGCCTCTTTGAGGGGCCCTTCCAGCTTTCTGGGGTCAGCACTGTGGGCGGCCTCAGAGTAGAAGGTTCAGGAAGATCCCTACAGAGGACCCAGCCTCTGCTGGCCAGGCTTTCTCAAGAAACCCCATGTCTGCGGTCTTCCCTCTAGGCTACCAGAGGAGGCAGGCTTTTGTCTCTGTGCTGGTCCCCACCCAGGGCATCGCGTACCCCATGCCCTGGAGAATGCCTCACCCATCTTCCTCAGAGAGCACAGACAAACTCACAGCCAGGCTTGGATCGGTCATGAGTCGTCGTGTTATTCCAAAGAGGAAGAGGGCTCAGGGACGGGCACGCAAGCTGCCATCTTCCCAGAGTTCCTCGGGCGTGACCCAGGAAGTAAATGAGGAGAGCCCCAGGTGCCTAGACAGTCAAAGACCAGGAAGGAGTACAAGGGAAATCTCAGGGTCCCCAGGACTCGTGCGACCCACCACCCAACATGTCAAAGAACTGGACGCTTAGACAGACCTCAGGCCACCCTTCATGCCAAACAGTACCACACAGATCTTGGTCTAACAAGATAAATCTCTCAGACTGTTCTATTCTGTGGGTCTCCACATTCCCAAACCATAACAAGAGAACCAAGATTACACAAGATCTCCAAACTGGCTTCCACTCCTTCAGAAATTCTGAATCCTTTAAATTAGCATCAATGAGTTTTGTCAAATAATGGGGGGAAATGGGTGGAAAGGGAATAAAGAAATAAAATAAGCCTAACAACATATTATGTTCTTTCTACAGAGTATTGATTGTACGTCTTTAACTGTTGGACTGTTTTCCACCTTTTCACTTCAAAATTATTCCAGGAAGAAATATTTCTCAGCAGCTGATGGAGATCATCAAACTTCTGAACTCATCTAATGAAAGACAATTACTTTACGTTGCCTTAGGCTCTTTCCAACCAACAGAATGTCAATGTCAATTTCTCCAATTAAAAGGGACATTTTTGAAAAAAAACTAATACAGTTTTTAAAGAATAAAGTTGGGTAAGCAGCGATGCTAGCAATCAGAACTAGCATGGCCACCACTGTAGTGGAAAACACCCTGAGATCTCCCAAGGTCCTGGGTTTGAACCCCAAAACTGCCACATAAGCTATGCAACTTGAGCAAAGCAGCTGTCCCCATTAGGCCTTAGTTTCCTCACCTTTCAGACAGTGAATTTTCAAAATATGTAGCAAGGAACTTCTTTTTTCAGCACGTCTTATCCAAAGCTCCAATCCATTATAAGCATCTGTTATGGATTGAATAGTGTCCCCCCCTAAAAAGATGTATTGGAGTCCTAAGGCCCAGTACCTCAGAATGTGACCTCATTTGGAGACAGGGTCTTTACAGAGGTAATCAAATTACGGGCTTCCCTGGTGGTACTAGTGATAAAGAACCTGCCTGACAATGCAGGTTAGACATAAAAGACGCGGGTTTGATCCCTGGGTCAGGAAGATCCCCTGGAGGCAGGCATGACAACCCGCTCCAGTATTCTTGCCTGGAGAATCCCATGGAGAGAGGAGCCTGGCGGACTATAGTCCATGGGGTCACAAAGAGCCAAACACAACTGAAGTGACTTAACACACACAATCAGGTTAAAATGAGGTCATAAGAATGGCTGCTACTCCAATATGACCAGTGTCCTTATAAGAAGAGAAATGTGGACACAGACGTGCACAAAGGGAAGACGCTGTGGAAACACAGGGAGACGATGACCTAAAAGCCTGAGGCTACTGGAAGCAAGGAGAGAGGCCAAGAATAGACCCTCACCACCACCACCCCCAACACCTTAAAGGGAATATGGCTCTACTGACACCTTGGCCGTGGATATCTGCACTCCAGAACTGTGAGACAATAAACTTCTATTGTTCTAAGTCACCCACGGTGGTATTTTGCTACAGCAACCCTACATAGCAAACTAAGCAGTATGAATGTCCAGGTAAAATCTTCCATTGTCACACACCCCACAGAGCCCAACCCCAAATCTCCTGAATGAAAGGATGGCTGAGCCTGGCCTCTCCTAGTCCAGGACAGCTTGTGTTCCTACACGACCCTGAGGCCCTAAGGCCTCTGAGTCCTCATCTACAGAAAGACCTTTCCCTCTATAACTTTCGAGTGTTAAGCATATGCTTGGGCCATCAGTGTCCTTAAAGATGACTGAAGTATGACTAGTTTACCTGCTACTCTTCATTGCAAAATTTAATTGACCTCAATATGCTATGTGCTACTCATGACAGAGAAACGAGAAAACAACTTGAATCCATTTTTAAAACATCGGGTGATAGAAAGAGATATTAAGATTATATGTGTAAGCTCAGTTGCGTGAGCAAAGTCTAAAAGTACTTGAAGGTACAATCCATTGCTGGAAAGAAATCTCACCCTTAGCTGATCGTGGTCACACACAACATTCAGTTCTTTACCTTTTTCTTTCCTGCTTGACAGGGCTTCCCTGGTGGCTCAGATGGTAAAGAATCTGCCTGCAATGCAGGAGACACAATTTTCATCCCTGGGTCAGGAGGAAGCCCTGGAGAAGGGAACGGAAACCCACTCCAGTATTCTTGCCTGGAGAATCCCACGGACAGAGGAGCCTGGCAGGCTACAGTTGGATATGACTTAACAACTACACACACACACACACACACACACACACACACACACACACACGCCCTGCTTGACAGACCCCCAGCTCACAATCACCAGATCAGAGGACTCCTGAGAGGCTCTTTAGAGACATCCTCTACCTCCTTCAGGTTGAAACACCTGCACGGCCATCAATCATTTGTCACCTCTTAAAGCACGATTTAAACTATAGTATTAACTGACTCTCTCTAATTCTAACCACAAAATAAAATATTTCAGGAAATGATGCAAGGCAGAGAAAGGAAGGGGGCAGAAAAAACCCACCCTATCTGTTTTTCTGTGTTATATCTATATAGATATAAATCTAGATAAATTTTCCCATATTTACACTCGGCACAAAGAGAGGACATAAGACCCCAAGGTGAGGGGGAAAGTTTCCAAATTTAAAACTTGCTGATCAAAAAAAAAAAAAAAAACTTGTTGATCAATTAAAAGAAAGAGACAATTTCCGGTGTAAGCACTTCCAAACAGTATTGAAAGACATACATAGTGACATTAAATTTGAGTCACTGGACACTATCATAGAGACTGGCCTGGCTCCCAAGTGTCGTTTCTTGAGGACGCCAGTGGGTTCTCCAGAGAAATGAAACCTTGGGTGCTGCGAGTCTTTGGCTCAGATAGAGAGTCACCAATTCAGTGAATATAAAGCATGACGACTGCTGTGCTTTTAAGGCCTCCATTTATGGAGCTTGTAGTATTCATCGTTTCATTTAATCCCACCGTACCCCGAGGGCACTATTTACCCTCATTTATGGTCAAGAAGGAAATTAAGGACCAGATGATGAAGCAGGTGTCCCAGACTGCCTAACAGAAGGACACTCTAGTATGCCAGTTTTTAAACCTAGAATATGTATGCTCTTATGCCTGAATTCTTTCACTCAACATGTAATTGTGTGTAGCTGTAATTTATTCATATTCATCGCTGTATAGTATTCCATTTATTATCCAGTATAATCGAGGGACATTTAATATGCTTCAAAAAATCACTAATTTTTAAGGCACAAAAATATCCATCAATGCACTGGAAGAGATAACTACAAGAGTTGTTCTCAAAACTCCTTTACACATTTAAAACATATTGAGGACACCAAAGCAATTTTGTTTACATAGGTTTTATCCATCATATTTACTATATTGAAAATTTAAACTAAAAGAAATGTTTAAATATTTATTAGTTCATTTAAAATAACCATAATTAAACCCATTACATGTTAACATAAAAATGTATTTTGAAAGAAAAACTATATTTCCCAAAAATAGTGAGAAGAGGAGGCATTGTTTTAATTTTGCATATCTCTTCAAAATCTGGTTTTGTAGAAGACAGCTGTATCTCTGAACCTGCTTCTGTACTCCGTATGCTGCATATGTTGTTTGGTTGAAGCATGTGAAGAAAATTCCGCCTCACACAGACATGTAATTGTGTAAAGGAGTGTTTCAAAGAATCTCTGAGAGTCTTGGGAATTTCCAGGGGTCCTCAGATCATGCTTTACAAAAGGCTGATTTAGAAGATGCTCTAGGAAGGTAAACACAATTCTTAAAGGTTGCATAGAGAAAGGCCAGGTACACTTTGGCAGTCCTTATGATTCAAATGGGCTTCCCAGGTGGCGAGTGGTAAAGAGTTCCCCTGCCAATGCAGGAGACACAAGAGACCCCAGGTTCGATCCTTGGGTCGGGAAGATCCCCTGGAGAAGGAAATGGCACCGCACTCGAGTATTCTTGCCTGCGAAACGCCATGGGCAGAGGAACCTGGCGGGCTACAGTCCATGGGCCTCAAAGAGTCAGACACGACTGAGCACACACACATGGTTCAAATGCTTGGGCTCGAGGTGTCTCTTCTCCCTCAGCCAGCCGCCTGCTTTGCACCCTCATAAAAAGAAAATGAACAGTAAATTCACACAAATAGCCTAGCAGGGGCAGGGGGAGGGAAACGCATCACCCCATCTGTGGATCATTTCCTTCTCCGGGGGATCTTCCCAACCCAGGGATCGAACCTGGGTCTCCTGCATTGCAGACAGACACTTTACCGTCTGGGCTACCAGGGCAGCCCCCCATGTTGATCAGGCTCTGATCAGGCTCTGCCATATCTCACTCCTAGCTGAACCTCAGCTAGGGCATCCTCTCTAAAGATATTTTGCAGTTTCTACAGAAAGCAGGTAACACTTTTATAATAAGAAAACAACTATCGAAGGGGAGGAGCCAAGATGGCGGAGGAGTAGGACGGGGAGACCACTTTCTCTCCTACAAATTCATCAAAAGAATATCTGAACGCAGAGCAAACTTCACAAAGCAACTTCTGATCACTAGCTGAGGTCATCAGGTGCCCAGAAAAGCAGCCCATTGTCTTCAAAAGGAGAACACCTCTATTTCTTCCCTCCCCCTTCTCTTCCCAATCCAATTCTGTGAATCTCTGTGGGTGTCTGGGCTACAGAGAACACTCTGGGAACAGACAGCTGCGTAGATCTGTCTCTCTCCTCTTGAGTCCCCCTTTTTCTCCTCCTGCTCATCTCTATCTCCCTCCTCCCTCTCCTCTTCTTCATGTAACTCTGTGAACCTCTCTAGGTGTCCCTAACGGGGGAGAATCTTTTCGCCATTAACCTAGAAGTTTTATTATCAGTGCTGTATGGTTGGAGAAGTCCTGAGACTACAGGAAGAATAAAACTGAAATCCAGAGGCAGGAGACTTAAGCCCAAAACCTGAGAACACCAGAAAACTCCTGACTACATGGAACTTTAAGTAATAAGTGACCGTCCAAAAGCCTCCATACCTACACTGAAACCAACCACCACCCAAGAGCCAATAAGTTTTAGAGCAAGACATACCACGCAAATTCTCCAGCAACGCAGGAACATAGCCCTAAACGTCAACATACAGGCTGCCCAAGGTGACACCTAACACATAGACCCATCTCAAAACTCATTACTGGGCACTTCATTGCTCTCCAAAGAGAAGAAATCAAGTTCCACGCACCAGAACACCGACGCAAACTTCCCTAACCAGGAAACCTTGACAAGCCAATCGTCTAACCCCACCCACTGGGTAAAACCTCCACAATAAAAAGGAACCACAGACCTCCAGAATACAGAAAGCCCACTCCAGACACAGCAATCTAAACAAGATGAAAAGGCACAGAAATACCCAACAGGTAAAGGAACATGAAAAATGCCCACCAAGTCAAACAAAAGAGGAGGAGATAGGGAATCTACCTGAAAAAGAATTTAGAATAATGATAATAAAAATGATCCAAAATCTTGAAAACAAAATGGAGTTACAGATAAATAGCCTGGAGACAAAGATTGAAAAGATGCAAGAAATGTTTGATAAAGATCTAGAAAAAATAAAAAAGAGTCAATTAAAAATGAATAATGCAATGAATGAGATCAAAAACACTCTGGAGGGAACCAAGATTAGAATAACGGAGGCAGAAGATAGGATAAGTGAGGTAGAAGATAAAATGGTGGAAATAAATGAAGCAGAGAGGAAAAAAGAAAAAAGGATCAAAAGAAATGAGGACAACCTCAGGGACCTCTGGGACAATGTGAAATGCCCCAACATTCGAATCATAGGAGTCCCAGAAGAAGAAGACAAAAAGAAAGGCCATGAGAAAATACTCGAGGAGATAATAGCTGAAAACTTCCCTAAAAATGGGGAAGGAAATAGCCACCCAAGTCCAAGAAACCCAGAGAGTCCCTAACAGGATAAACCCAAGGCGAAACACCCCAAGACACATATTAATCAAATTAACAAAGCTCAAACACAAAGAACAACTATTAAAAGCAGCAAGGGAGAAACAACAAATAACACACAAAGGGATTCCCATAAGGATAACAGCTGATCTATCAATAGCAACCCTCCAGGCCAGAAGGGAATGGCAGGACGTACTGAAAGTAATGAAAGAGAATAACCTACAACCTAGATTACTGTACCCAGCAAGGATCTCATTCAGATATGAAGGAGAATTCAAAAGCTTTACAGACAAGCAAAAGCTGAGAGAATTCAGCACCACCAAACCAGCTCTTCAACAAAGGCTAAAGGATCTTCTCTAGACAGGAAATGCAGAAAGGTTGTATAAACGTGAACCCAAAACAACAAAGTAAATGGCAACGGGACCATACCTATCAATAATTACCCTAAATGTAAATAGGTTGAACGCCCCAACCAAAAGACAAAGATTGGCTGAATGGATACAAAAACAAGACCCCTATATATGCTGTCTACAAGAGACCCACCTCAAAACAAGAGACACATACAGACTAAAAGTGAAGGGCTGGAAAAAAATATTTCACGCAAATGGAGACCAAAAGAAAGCAGGAGTCGCAATACTCATATCAGATAAAATAGGCTTTCAAATAAAGGATGTGAAAAGAGACAAAGAAGGACACTACATAATGATCAAAGGATCAATCCAAGAAGAAGATATAACAATTATAAATATATATGCACCCAACATAGGAGCACCGCAATATGTACGGCAAACGCTAACGAGTATGAAAGAGGAAATTAATAGTAACACAATAATAGTGGGAGACTTTAATACCCCACTCACAACTATGGATAGATTAACTAAACAGAAAATTAACAAGGAAACACAAACCTTAAATGACACAATGGACCAGCTAGACCTAATTGATATCTATAGGACATTTCACCCCAAAACAATCAACTTCACCTTTTTCTCAAGTGCACATGGAACCTTCTCCAGAATAGATCACATCCTGGGCCATAAATCTGGTCTTGGAAAATTCAAAAAAATTGAAATCATTCCAGTCATCTTTTCTGATCACAGCGCAGTAAGATTAGATCTCAATTACAGGAAAAAAATTGCTAAAAATTCAAACATATGGAGGCTAAATAACACGCTTCTGAATAACCAACAAATCATAGAAGAAATCAAAAAAGAAGTCAAAATATGTATAGAAATGAATGAAAATGAAAACACAACAACCCAAAACCTATGGGACACTGTAAAAGCAGTGCTAAGGGGAAGGTTCATAGCATTACAGGTTTACCTCAAGAAACAAGAAAAAAGCCAAATAAATAACCTAACTCTACACCTAAAGCAATTAGAGAAGGAAGAAATGAAGAACCCCAGTTAGCAGAAGGAAAGAAATCTTAAAAATTAGGGCAGAAATAAATGCAAAATAAACTAAAGAGACCATAGCAAAAATCAACAAAGCTAAAAGCTGATTTTTTGAAAAAATAAACAAAATTGACAAACCATTAGCAAGACTCATTAAGAAACAAAGAGAGAAGAACCAAATTAACAAAATTAGAAATGAAAATGGAGAGATCACAACAGACAACACTGAAATACAAAGGGTCATAAGAGACTACTACCAGCACTCTATGCCAATAAAATGGACAACTTGGATGAAATGGACAAATTCTTAGAAAAGTATAACCTTCCAAAACTGAACCAGGAAGAAACAGAAGATCTTAACAGACCCATCACAAGCAAGGAAATCGAAACTGTAATCAAAAATCTTCCAGCAAACAAAAGCCCAGGACCAGATGGCTTCACAGCTGAATTCTACCAAAAATTTAGAGAAGAGCTAACACCTATCTTACTCAAACTCTTCCAGAAAATTGCAGAGGAAGGTAAACTTCCAAACTCATTCTATGAGGCCACCATCACCCTAATTCCAAAACCAGACAAAGATGCCACAAAAAAAGAAAACTACAGGCCAATATCACCGATGAACATAGATGCAAAAATCCTTAACAAAATTCTAGCAAACAGAATCCAACAACATATTAAAAAAATCATACACCACGACCAAGTGGGCTTTATCCCAGGAATGCAAGGATTCTTTAATATCCGCAAATCAATCAATGTAATACACCACATTAACAAATTGAAAGATAAAAACCATATGATTATCTCAATAGATGCAGAGAAAGCTTTGACAAAATTCAACACTCATTTATGATTAAAACTCTCCAGAAAGCAGGAATAGAAGGAACATACCTCAACATAATAAAAGCTATATATGACAAACCCACAGCAAGCATCACCCTCAATGGTGAAAAATTGAAAGCATTTCCCCTGAAATCAGGAACAAGACAATGGTGCCCACTCTCACCACTACTATTCAACATAGTGTTGGAAGTTTTGGCCACAGCAATCAGAGCAGAAAAAGAAGTAAAAGGAATCCAGATAGGAAAAGAAGAAGTGAAACTCTCGCTGTTTGCAGATGACATGATCCTCTACATAGAAAACCCTAAAGACTCTACCAGAAAATTACTAGAGCTAATCAATGAATATAGTAAAGTTGCAGGATATAAAATTAACACACAGAAATCCCTTGCATTCCTATATACTAACAATGAAAAAACAGAAAGAGAAATTAAGGAAACAATACCATTCACCATTGCAACAAAAAGAATAAGATACTTAGGAGTATATCTACCTAAAGAAACAAAAGACCTATACATAGAAAACTATAAAACACTGATGAAAGAAATCAAAGAGGACACAAACAGATGGAGAAACATACCGTGTTCATGGATTGGAAGAATCAATATTGTCAAAATGGCTATTCTACCCAAAGCAATCTATAGATTCAATGCAATCCCTATCAAGCTACCAACGGTATTTTTCACAGAACTAGAACAAATAATTTCACAATTTGTATGGAAATACAAAAAACCTCGAATAACCAAAGTAATCTTGAGAAAGAAGAATGGAACTGGAGGAATCAACCTACCTGACTTCAGACTATACTACAAAGCCACAGTCATCAAGACAGTATGGTACTGGCACACAGACAGAAATATAGATCAATGGAACAAAATAGAAAGCCCAGAAATAAATCCACGAACCTATGGACACCTTAGCTTTGACAAAGGAGGCAAGGATATACAATGGAAAAAAGACAACCTCTTTAACAAGTGGTGCTGGGAAAGCTGGTCAACCACTTGTAAAAGAATGAAACTAGAACACTTTCTAACACCATACACAAAAATAAACTCAAAATGGATTAAAGATCTAAATGTAAGACCAGAAACTATAAAACTCCTAGAGGAGAACATAGGCAAAACACTCTCCTACATAAACCACAGCAAGATCCTCTATGACCCACCTCCCAGAATATTGGAAATAAAAGCAAAACTAAACAAATGGGACCTAATGAAACTTAAAAGCTTTTGCACTACAAAGGAAACTATAAGTAAGGTGAAAAGACAGCCCTCAGATTGGGAGAAAATAATAGCAAATGAAGAAACAGACAAAGGATTAATCTCAAAAATATACAAGCAACTCTTGAAGCTCAATTCCAGAAAAATAAATGACCCAATCAAAAAATGGGCCAAAGAACTAAACAGACATTTCTCCAAAGAAGACATACAGATGGCTAACAAACACATGAAAAGATGCTCAACATCACTCATTATCAGAGAAATGCAAATCAAAACCACAATGAGGTACCATTACACGCCAGTCAGGATGGCTGCTATCCAAAAGTCTACAAGCAATAAATGCTGGAGAGGGTGTGGAGAAAAGGGAACCCTCTTACACTGTTGGTGGGAATGCAAACTAGTACAGCCGCTATGGAGAACAGTGTGGAGATTTCTTAAAAAACTGGAAATAGAACTGCCATATGACCCAGCAATCCCACTCCTGGGCATACACACCCAGGAAACCAGATCTGAAAGAGACGTGCACCCCAATGTTCATCGCAGCACTGTTTATAATTGCCAGGACATGGAAGCAACCTAGATGCCCATCAGCAGATGAATGGATAACGAAGCTGTGGTACATATACATCATGGAATATTACTCAGCCATTAAAAAGAATTCATTTGAACCAGTTCTAATGAGATGGATGAAACTGGAGCCCATTATACAGAGTGAAGTAAGCCAGAAAGATAAAGAACATTACAGCATACTAACACATATATATGGAATTTAGAAAGATGGTAACGACAACCCTATATGCAAAACAGAAAAAGAGACACAGAAGTACAGAACAGACTTTTGAACTCTGTGGGAGAAGGTGAGGGTGGGATGTTTCAAAAGAACAGCATGTATATTATCTATGGTGAAACAGATCACCAGCCCAGGTGGGATGCATGAGACAAGTGCTCAGGCCTGGCGCACTGGGAAGACCCAGAGGAATCAGGTGGAGAGGGAGGTGGGAGGGGGGATCGGGATGGGGAATACGTGTAAATCTATGGCTGATTCATATCAATGTATGACAAAACCCACTGAAAAAAATAAATAAATAAATAAATAAAGGAAAAAAAAAAAAAAGACTACTCAGCTAAAAATCTAGAAAAAAAAAACAACTATCATTTTATCAAAGAAAATAAAAGGAGAAGGGGGAGAAACAGAATATCCAGAAACTTCCCCTACTTTTCTCCTGAACAGTGGATCCCCGAGGCAGAGAACAAGAGGGCAACTGAGAGGGAAGAAGGGATTAGAAATGAACAACGGAGCAGCCAGGAAGTGGGACTCTGCTCGCAGCTGAGAAATTCACATGACACGTGTCCGAAGCGACTTCTTGTTCTGAAGGAAAGAAAAAGAGGTGTTTTTCTGACTCCACATTTCCCCATTAACAGGATTGAAATGCAAACCTCGAGAACCAGGAGTAGAAACAATGGGCAAGAAGCTTACGTTAAGACCCTTCCACAGAGACCCCCAGCACGGCTTCCCTTTCACACATGACTCAGTGTCTCAGTTCCTGCTTGAGTGAGTCAAGTAAGAACCCCCCAAGATCCCAAAGCCGTCCAGGAACTCAAGATAAAGAAACCGGCCGCAGAGTAGAGCCCATCAGAGCGCAAAAGGTGAGTCCCCGCCGAGGGACAGCAGCCGGGGTTGCCAGTCTGGGCCGCTCGCCAACTCATTTGTTTCCTGGCCTTCGCGTGCCAACCGAAGTGGTTGAGAATTAATAGGTCCCCAAAATATTTCTTTGGATACGTAATGTACGAGCTGCCAACGCTGGCCACTTCCGCTGATGCTAGAAGAAGAGTTGAAATGGCAACGAAAAGGAAGGGCCGAGGTGCCGTAAAGCAGCATCCGAGCCGAAGGCATCCCAGGAGGACAGCAAGGGCAGCTGCTGCCTTCACCGAGACGAAGGCGCATCCCGCATTCAGCTTCTGACCTACAGTGTCAGCAGACGGCCACTGAGAGCGTGAGAAGGGAGGCCTTCTTCGACTCCCATAAATAACAAATAAGTGTTCTAATTTATGGCCTGTTTTCACTTAAAACAAGCTCCATGGTATATACTAACCCGCCTTGAGGGAAATGATAGCAAGTCCATTTTAACTGAAACAGAGGATAAAAAGTGAAACACAATGATGGGAGAAAAGTCCTGGAATCCTGAGAAAATGTAATTCTTTTCAAGGCATTAAAAACTTCTTTAAAATAGGCTGATTGAAGCCAGTCAGTAGCTGCACTTCCTCTCAGATCATAGATCTTCTCATTGCGTATGTTAGTCACTCAGTCATGTCCAACCAACTCTTTGCGACCCCATGGACTGTAGCCCACCAGGTTCCTCTGTCCCTGAAATTCTCCAGGCAAGAATACTGGAGTGGGCTGCAATTTCCTTCTCCAAGGGATCTTCCCAACCCAGGGATCAAACCCTGGTCTCCTGCATGCAGGCAGTTTCTCTGCCATCTGGACCACCAGGGAAGCCCCTTAATTAAACCACTGTTCAACATCTTAAGAATCTCTGAATTTGCCCCACCCTCTGATTCTAACCCAGAGAAATCTGTGCAGTTAATAGACAGGTCGTGAAGCCCAGGAAACTCAGGGCCTGTGCTTTACCTACATGATTATATTCTGTTCTTACAACAATCCACAGACATGGGTATTTTCATCTCCATTTTCCCCATGAAAAAACTGAATTTCAGAAGTGAAGTGACTTGCTCTCAAATATATAAACACAGTCTCAAACACACCACTACTGGGGATCAAAACACAATACAACTTTAAACTCTGTTGAGTTTAAAGTCGAGTGAGTGTGTGTGTGTGTGTGTGTGTGTGTGTGTGTGTGTGTGACGGGGAATGTGGCAGAAGGTGATGAAGGTGTCTAGAGCTACTTCTACAGCTTGAGAAACATTCGCTTTAAGCTAAATCCAAAAAGTTATTGTGAGAAAAATCACTTTTATGTTTACAGGAAAACCCAAGGAGGAATTCAGGTTGGGGATTAAAGTCAGCACTAGTTGAAAACTCTAAGAGGCTGAAGACAGACAGTCCTTGTGGCTGGGGGCTGAGGGCTATATTCACACTTCAGTGGCTCTGTTCCTAAAAACACTGTACTGGTCAACCATCCTCAGAGACGTGTGGTCACAGGAATCTCCAGTTGTGAGAGAGTAGCTGAAACTCCAATACTTTGGCCACCTGATCCAAAGAACTGACTCATTGGAAAAGACCCTGATGCTGGGCAGAATTGAAGGCAGGAGGAGAAGGGGTTGACAGAGGATTAGATGGTTGGATGACATCACTGATTTGATGGACACGAGTTTGAGTAAGCTCCAGGAGTTGGTGATGGACAGGGAAGCCTGGCGTGCTGCGGTCCTTGGGGTTGCAAAGAGTCTGAGCAACTGAGAGTCAGAGTCTGAGAGTCAAAGCGACTGAGCGACTGAACTGACTGACTGGCTGATCTCCACGGGAAACTTACGTCCATCACAGAATATCTGGAACATGGTTTCTTCCCACTAACCAGTGAAGATTTACAAGATCCAGCATAGACATCTATGGGTCAGCAACCCAAGCAGCCTGTATTGGTGAGGGTTAGGAACACTAGCTGCTGTAACAAACAGGTCCCAGATTTCTCACTGGCACAACAGACCAGTATAAGTTCCATTCTGACATAACTCAGATTCCTGTTACCTTGTGGCTCTGCCATTGATAAAGGGACTTGTCAAAGTCCCCCGGGATCCGCCACAATCAGGGACCTTATCACACGGGAATTTTTAGAGACCAGGACTGAAAACAGCAGAAATCATTTCTGCCCACATCCTTGGGGAAATTCACTGTACCGTCCAACACACGGGAGGCCAGGAAATCGCGGCTGAGATGTGCACCCAGGAAGGGGTAGAAGCCTGGGCGTGTGCGTGCACACAGCTCGGGCGTCAGTCCCTGTGACTCTGGGGCTGTGGCACAGAAGGGGATGTGTGCAGAGGAGGGGAAGGAGCATGGAGGCCGAGGTGGGAGAAGGAAGCAGGCTCCGTGGCATTCAGGCCCTGCTCTGCCATGAAATAACTTTGAGACCCAGTCACAAAACCTCCTACATATTCAGTCTCCTCGTATGTGACAAGAGGCAAAAAGGCTAGCTCGGGCTTCCCTGGTGGCTCAGTGGTAAAGAAGCCACCTGCCAATGCAGGAGACATGGGTTTGATCCGGAAAGATCCTACATTCCAGGGAGCAGCTAAGCCCGTGCGCGTGACTATTGAGCCTGAGAGCTGCAACTGCTGAGTCCGCGTGCTGCAAAACTGAGGCCTGTGTGCCCTAGAGCCCCCGTTCCACAACAAGAGAAGCCATCGCAACTGGACGTACGCCCCCACTCACCGCAACTAGAGAAAAGCCTACGCAGCAAGAAAGACCCAGCACAGCCAAAATAAATAAATAAAAAGTTTTCAATAATAATAAAATAAAAAACTAAAAATAACTAGCTTAAGATGTTATGAGGACTAATTAAGGTAACGCATGGAAGTGTGTGGGCTTTAACTGATGAACCACCAAATACTGGACCCTTCAGACAAAGATGGACTTGATGTCACCTAGCAAGTGTGCGGGAGCTGAAGGAGAAGGGTTTTCAGGAAGTACCCAGCCTGAGAGCTGTGCCCTGCCCAAATCCAGGCAGGCCTGGCCAGCACTCACCCCTGCACCCCAGTCCCCCAGCAGAGCCAGCCCATCACAAAGAGGCAAGGCGAAGGAGCCCTGAGAAGGAAACCCAACCCCAGATAATAAGCAGCTATGATGGATCCTTCACAGGGATGCCTGGAAGGAGGGAAGCACCCTGTGGCTCAGCTTTGCCTGCATCCAAAGAGCAGCATCCTAGAAAGAAGCGAACTGGCCAGGTGGGAGACAATCTAGACCGTCACCTTTGGATACGGACAGGGGGAGGGGTTGAAGGGCTCTTTCCATTAATCCTAAAGGCATAGGCACAGTATGACTTCTATTCAACTCAGAATCCAGAGAGAAGGGAACCAATCAGGGCACTGGAGGCAGATATGTGATATACCAGGAGTGACTGGGGAGACCCAGAGAGGACAAGAAGAGCCACATCCCTCAGCAACACACCAGAGGAAGACATCAGCGCCTCCTCCATCCCTCCTGTGCCCAGAGAATGCATCCCTGGGGGCCCAGCTCACCCTCTCAGGGAAGACTCCCCCTGGGTCATCCAAAATGGCACCCCCATGCTGGCCATGACTGAATTTCTTTTTGCCATTTGCCTGAAATCAGTAACATGATTTACTGTATTCTAAATCTAAAATTCATGGCTCGGGGCTTGATTAGTTAAGATGACTGATAGTACAGCTTTCTCCTTGCCATTTGCCCAAGGAAATCACAAAGGATCCAGGTTCCTTCTGGGCCCACCACCTTAAGACAGAAACTTCATCCATATGGTGACAAAAGAGCTGCTGAACCTCCAGCCCTTATATTGCTATTCCAGACAGGGGAAAGAGGAGAAGGGAAGGCAAAAGGCACATGCCAGTCAACTAACTAACGTTGTCCCTTTTAAAAAGTATTTTTTTGAAATAGAGCTGATTTAGAGTGTGGTGTTAGTTTCAGGAGTACAGCAGAGTGAATCAGCTATCCATACATATATCCACTCTTGTTTTTTAGATTCTTTTCCCATGCAGGCCACTACAGAATGCTGAGTGGAGTCCCCTGTGCTGTAGAGCAGATTCTTATTAGCTATCTATTTTTTGTATAGTAGTGTATGTATATAGATCCCAGTCTAATTGTTCTTTTTTATCAAGAAAAATAACCTTCCCGGAAGCCCCATTCAGTACATTTCTACTTGAGTGTCTTTGGCCAGAACACACACAGAGACACCCCCTAACTACCATACTGCCTGACAATTACCTTCTTTAGTCTGTGTACTGCCCCCCTGAAAAAAAAATCTGCTAATAAAGTAGAAGAGAAACGGATACTAGGTAGGAAGCCAGTAGAATTGGCCATGGGATGTATCCAAAAGGCCCGCAGAACTTCACTTTGCGGAAAAAAGAAAAATTAAATCTAGAGTTGGGACTAAAGTGGGTATGATGCCTTTTTTTGCATCCTCTGAGGGTTCATCTCCACCAAGGCCCCCATGCCTGGGACAAAACTGTTACCCCATCAGCCACTTGACTCCCTCAAATAGCTCAAAATGTGTGCATTTCCACATAATTACTGATTTCCTCAACAGATTTAGTGTCTAAGTTTATCTTCACTTTAATCCAATTTCATGCTTGGAGCAGAGGGATTCCAGCAGCAGGTCTTTCTTAACCTTCTGATATCATTAATTATTGCTACGCTGGGAGTTACTGCGTGGAACAAGCAGGTTTTTAAATAGAAATCATTTGTCTCTCAGCAGGGAGACTAACGGATTTATTTCTGAATCCTCAAACTGCTGCCCTTGAGTAATCGGTTTCGTGGTGATCCCCTCTCCCGCTCCGCACTCACCTCTGTGCGGGGTAAACCCTTCCTCTGCGGCTCCCACATCAGCCCAATTTGCCACCTGTAGCGGGAGGCGTCCATTTCCTCCTTTAATTGTTGGATAGGGTTTCCGAGAAGGAAAGGCCAGCCTTTCCCTGAGCTCTGGGCATTGGGTCATGCTTCCTGGTGAGTTTCTGCTGAAGGAAATCCCCTAACTCATTAAAAAACAAAAAAATAGATTAATTGACCAGTTCAGTAACAAGTCGCTCCAGGACCCAATAAACTTTGCGAAGAATACATTCCAATTACTACTGCGCTCAGCGGGAGCCCAGTGGGTAAGCCGGCATAATCTCTCTGCAACACAGAGGAATTTTTACATTTTCTTCCCCATTCATGTCACTGTTTCACCTAGGTGTGAGCCCCGGGTCCCCCTGTGCTTCTCCCACCCTGTCACTCAACCTGCTGTGAACCAGAGTGGCAGCAAACGGCTCTGAAACCAACGGGAGTCTCAGAAAGGGTCACCGCAGGCCTGAGCTGGCAGGAGCCCTTGCAGAGGGGCGTGGGGGCCCTGGAGCACCAACATCTGGGAAACTGTCGGGGTCCTGGCTGGGGGTGCAGCTGCAGCCCACCCTCCCCAGCAGAATAAGGTCAGCAGGAAACAGGACCCTGGTAACTAGCCTGATTGCAAAAGCAGGCAGAGTGGGAGCAATGGCCTTGCTCGGAGCATCAGCAGTGGCTGCTTCTTCATGGTGTTGCTCACTTTAGGACGGGCTCATCCATCGTTTGTAAATTCTGGACACCACAAAAAGAATCTGCCTGAAAGCACACCCATGGGAGAGTGTAAGAGACTTCTCCCAAGATGAGATTCCAAATCAACAAATGTTTTTTAAGCATCTCCTTTGTGTTGACTCTGAACCTAGAACTCCTGTTCTTGTTTAGTTGCTCAGTCGTGTCTGACTCTTTGCGACCCCGTGGACTGTAGCCCGCCAGTCTCCTCCGTCCATGGGGATTCTCCAAGCAAGAATACTGGAGTGGGTTGCCATTTCCCACTCCAGGGGATCTCCCCAACCCAGGGATCCAACCCGCGTCTCCTGCGTTGGTAGGCAGATTCTTTACCACTAGAGCTACCTGGGAAGCCCAAGACCTCCTGGATTGCAAACAACTCAGTCAAGGTCCTCGCCTGCCTCTACAAGTAAAATATGATGTAGGAATAAAGCGTAAAGGACGGCTAGGCATTCTGAATTCTGTGCAACTTCTCTTAGCTGTTTTCCTTCAACTCTTCTTTTCTATTCCAACGTCCCCATGCTCATCTCACTTGTGATGCAGGCCGAGAGACGAGCTGGCCCAGCAGTGAAGGAAGGAAATGGCTCTTTTTTTCACATGAGAAAGGGCAGAGCAAACACCTTGGTCCTTGCACAGACTTAGGCATAGGTGCTCCTGTTTCTGGAAACATACAGCCCACAGCACTCCCCTGATCCCAGCTGTGCCTCTCTAAGTCTATCCTTGCTGTAGCACACAGGTTTCTCAAGGCCACAGAGCAAGTCTAATTTATCTCAATATCCCCAGTGATTGGCCTATAGATCAGAGCTGGTAAGTACTAAACCCAGATAGCGTTAGTGGTGAAGAACCCACCTGCTAATGCAGCAGATTTAAGACACATGGGTTCGATCCCTGGGTCAGGAAGATCCCCCGATCTTGGCCATGCATTCCAGTACTCTTGCCTAGAGAATCCACTGGGCAGAGGCGCCTCCAGGCTACAGTCCACAGCATCACAGAGTCGGACATGACCGAAGCAACTTAGCACGCACAAGTACCAAACCGGGGTTTCTCGGCCTCAGCACTGCTGACACTTGGGGTCAGATGATTCTTTGTTGTAGGGCTGTCCTGTGCATTGCAGGATGTTTAGCAACACCCCTGGCCTCCGCCCCGTCGATGAAATGCCAGGAGCACTCCCACAGCGGTGATGAGAAGCAAAAGTGTCCGCCTCCAGACATCTTGTCTGGTTGGGAAACCACTGAATGAAATAGTGTTTGTTAAATCAATAAATGACCGCTGCAGTGTCTGAGAGTGTAGCTGCACCAATATTGCTTCTGAATTCTAATTGGCCATGATGTTTAACCTCCCAATCTTTGTGTAAGTAAGACCCCAGGGTTGGCGGGAGTGGGTGATTTACTCCTCATTGTCAATGGATCACAGTGTATTCAACAGAGTTAAATGAAGTTCCCCTGCCCAGAGCATTGATGCTTCAGCCCAAGAGTTGCTTATCTCAGAGCCAGACCCATCAGTGGTGCGAGAGCACCACCCCTGAGGAAAGCTGTCGCTGAAGTCCACAGTTCTTTGCGAATTTGCAGGTTCGTCCATGACCTTGAGCCCATCCTCACCAGCCTCGCACCCCACCCCCTCCCGTGGGCCCCTCACCTGCCAGGCACCAAACCAATGTGGTCGCATTCCCCGAGGCTGCTCTGTCCTTCCTCCTTCTGTCTGGACCATCTTGGCTCCTCGCTGCCCTGCAGGACACCTCCGAACAGTTCTGCAGTGGACTCTGAGCTCATCCCCGCCCCCGTCAGGCAGGGGAATCACCTTTCCCAAACCCCCACCTGCTGCCTTGCTGCAAATGCCTGTTGAACTGCTCCAGCCCAGAGCAAGAACACAAATGCTCCATGAAGGACTTTATTCGTGGGTTAAAGCCAGAATCACAGCTGCCATGCCCTCATCTGTTCAACATTCCACTGAGTGATGGACCTCCCCCACAATCCAAGGCAGTAACACAAAGTGAACTTGGTTTTTGGACATCGTTTAGGGGAAAAAAGTTGATTAACTGAATTGAGGGGCGGGGTAGTTTCTGCTGGTTATTTGGGCAGTGTGGATACACCATCAGAATTCTTAGTTCTCAGAACCTTGCAATAGTATTCTAAGCATGCTATAGAGATTCAAAAATTATACACTGCAGTGGGAGGTGTTTAGAAACACACACACACATTAGTAAAATTGGATCTGCAGCACCAAGTGTTAGCTGTGGTTTAAAATATTAATGCATGTTGGATGCCAAGTTATTTTGAAGGCTCAACCAGACTTCTATTTGGCAGGAACAATTTCACAAAGGCAATTAGATACACGTGCAAATATTTAACTATAAATTGCTGCTTATACCATTGAAATATAGTGGTTCATCAGCTGGCCACCTGGTTAGCAGGGCCAATTAAGAATTTGCTCCGATGAGAGCAAAATCCTTCCTGCCTTCTAAAATCCATCTACCTTTGCAGCATGCTAGAAATACAAACAGTTGTGCTCATTGTAGGCGGAAGGTGAGAAAGTTTGAAATTCGGAATTCCAAATTATCAATGGAGTACAAAGGGCTGGAAATACACCAGCTATATATGTTCCTCTCTAAGTTACATGTCAGGTCTCCTAAGAGATCATGTATCACTGAGTTGGCTAAACACACTCAAAATCATTCTTCAGTTTGGGTGGATTTTAAACAATTGCACATATTCAGAAAAATAATTAGCATATGGAAGATTGAGTTCTATCATTATATATATTAAATAGTGTTAATGTGTGTATAAACACATACAAATATGGAAGATATGTCTGTGGAAGATACGTCTATGGAAATGTATAAGGAAGTGGGAATTTCCTCTAACTTTACAACTTATCCTAAAGAACCTGAGAAATGGAATATTTTCAGCCATATCAGCAAACAAAAGATGTCACAATCATCAACAGTTGCAGCCACCCTAGACGGTGAGCTGGTGAGCCCTAAAGAGGCAGGAAGGAAAGAACACCTGCCATTGAGCAGCCATCAGACTGTAGCCCCTCCCGATGGTGATCCCTGAGGAGACTCATCTGGGAAAATAAGGGATACTGGTCCTTGTTAGCTAGTTGTTGTTATTCATTCACTAAGTCATGTCCAATTCTTTGTGACCCCATGGACTGCAGCACGCCAGGCTTCCCTGTCCTTCACCATCTCCTAGAGTTTGCTCAAACTCATGTCCATCGAGCCAGTGATGCCACCTAAGCATTGCATCCTCGGTCGTCCCCTTCTCCTCCTGTCTTCAATCTTTCCCAGCATCGGGGTCTTTTCCAATGAGTCAGTTCTTTGCATCAGGTGGCCAAAATATTGGAGCTTCAGCTTCAGCATCAGGTCCTTCCAATGAATATTCAGGGTTGATTTCCTTAAGGATTGACTGGTTTGATCTCCTTACTGTCCAAGGGACTCTCAAGAGTTTTCTCCAGCACCACAGTTCAAAAGCAGAATCAAAAGCACCACAGCATTGAAACCAGATATCTATGGTGTAGATCAAAGGAATGATTTCTCTGAACCCAGACTGCTGCATCTTCCCATACACAGAAAAGTGCTAAATTCCTCAACTTCAGATATCTGGTTTTCTTTAATTAACAGTCATCCTTTGATGTTCTGACTACCTACTCTTTGTTGCAAAACTTTTATATAACCTGGCTCCCACCTTGCCTCTTTGGAGCAGTTCTCTGAGGCACCAAATAAAACATAACTCGCAACTTTTAGGATGTGAATATTTTTTAAGTTAACAAACCAAATGACAAGAAGTTTAGCACAGTTTGCAGGAACAAAAGCTGGACTGGGACTCAGGACGTAGGACCACGTCTGGCTATTTTGTTTACTGACTTACAGAGTTACTGACCCTTCTGAGATTCTCTTTCCTCCTTGGGACTGAGTGCCAAAGAATTGATGCTTTTGAACTGTGGTGTTGGAGAAGACTCTTGAGAGTCTCTTGGACTGCAAGGAGATCTAACCAGTCCATCCTAAAGGAAATCAGTCCTGAATATTCATTGGAAGGACTGATGTTGAAGTTGAAACTCCAATACTTTGGCCACCTGATGAGAAGAGCCAACTCATTAGAAAAGACCCTGATGCTGGGAAAGATTGAAGGCAACAGAAGTAGGCAGCAGAGGATGAGATGATTGGATAGCATCACAACTAAATGGACATGAATTTAAACAAACTCCAAGAGATAGTGGAGGACAGAGGAGTCTGCCGTGCTGCAGTCCATGGGGTTGCAAAGAGTCTGACACGACTTAGCGACTGAACAACAGCAAAGTGGACAAAACAATGTCTATCCTAGAAGGTAGTGGTGACGATTAAAGTAAATGAAACCAAATGCTCATTTCCTTCCTTTCTTCTTTTCAGAAGGAAGGAAGCCATCTCTGCAGCCTTGCCTTTGTTAGGACCCCTGGTCTTTGAAGAGAACTCGATCACAGGGCAAGGAGTTATCTCTACAATCCTAGAGCACACTGTTGACAGTGGTCCCTGGAAAGCCTCTCGTATCTCCTGGGACACATTTCTAAATCAACATGACGTTTTATTGCAAATCAGCCTGACATAGGACAAATGCTTTAACACATGTGATCTACAGGGAGACTGCACTCACTTCTACGAACTACTCCAAAATGAAGATACAGGCATTCCAACAATTCTAAGACCAATATTTTCCAAGAAAAGGATGGCCCATTTTAGTTGTGATACCCATATTTTATGAGTTTTTAAAATACACAGGCCCTTAAAATTCTCTACCCCAAGTCCATCCAAAGAATTTTCAGATACATGTTTTCTTTCTCATGAAGCCCAAAGCAGCCAGCTTACACAGCATTTCGTTTAAATGTTCCTATTCCGTGCAAAGATGAATCCCAATAGCAGAATGTCTCTCATCTTTTTATCAGTTACTCAGCCATTTTGCATTCACAGTTGCATAATTCACAATAGATAAAAGGTGAAAGCCATCTGAATGCCCACTGATGGATGAATGGTTAAACAAAATGTGGTCCATCCACACAACAAAATGTTGTTCAGCCTTAAAAGGAAGGAAATTCTGATGCCTGTTACAATATCGTGCTAAGTGAAATAAACCAGTCACAAAAGGACAAATCCTATATGATTCCACTTGCATGAGATATCTAGTCAAAATCATAGAGACATAAAATGGAACAGTGGTTGCCAAGGTTTGGGGATGGGTAGAGGAATGAGGAGTAATTGTTTAATGGCTTCAGAGGTTCAGTTTTACCACACAAAAAAGTTCTGGGGGTTGGTTTACAACAATGTGAATACACAGATCTACTGAACTGTGTACACCTAAAAACAGTCAAGATGATAAATTTTTATGTTATATGTATTTTTACCATGATTCAAAATAAAAAGATAAAAATGCAAATAAAATTGATTTCAACTATGTGGGCTGCAGGCATTCTGGGTAAACGTGGGCATCATCCTAAGGAGGAGAAGATGTGGAAGGGCACTTAAACACACAGCCCCCGGAATCAGGAAGACCTGGGTTCAAATCTAAGCCTGGAATGTTTACTACCTATGTGGCTTCCACCAGGCCCTTAACAACCCTGTGCCTCCATTTCCCCATCTGAAAATGGCAATAATTATAAGATACATCTCATGTGGTTTTATGAAGATTAAATAACATAATATTTTTACAAAGTGCTTAGCCTGGGTTTCATGCTCAGTGAATGCATGACCTTGGCTTGTAAGACCATTGCCCTCCTTGTGGGCACCCCAAGCAAGTGGCGCAAGATGAGACCTGGGAATGACATTAAAAAATACTGACCAAGCAGAGCAGGCCCCCGTCCCCAGGTCAGTGCATGCCCACTGCAGGACCCAGAACCCTAGCTCACCCCGGGAGCGCTCTGACTACCCACTCACCCCATTGCAGTTTTATCACATTTCTACTGATTTTAAGTCAAAACAGTTTTGTGGGTTTGTCCCATTTCAGTCCTAAATCCCACTTGCCCAGCATTGGTAGCTTAAAAAATGTGAGAGGTCAAAGAAAATATAGGCCAATGAAAATAACACTGCAGCAAGAAATTAATTGCAAAGCCTGTTTAATGTGACAGGGGATTCCCTAAAATCCTATTATGTCGTTCCCTGCTTCCCTTCGCCATGTGCACCGATTCTGTGCACAAAGGCCAGGGCAGGCTCCCCGGGGCATTGCTGCATTAATTTGACATTTCTGGCTCCAATTAACCTTACATTTCAGCTATTTTCTAAAGATTGTTCTTTTAATTTGAGATAAGGTTATTTTTTTTTTCTATTGGTATTCACTGGCTTGTGCACAAAGGCCTGTTGTAGAAAAGTCAGCCAGTTTCCACATGTTTCAAGGTAACGTGCTGTCATCCGTACCAGACCTGTTGGTGTAAGCAGAAGAGCTGAGTAAGAGTCAGCTTCCTGCCATGTCTGTGAGCATGGGACACATAGTCATTCCAGGAGAGCTGGGTGGGGTGACTTTACACTACACAGTGGCATTTTGAGCTAGTTTGCCCATACTCCAAGGCAAGACCCAGGAAATCATAGAGTAAAAAGAACACTGGATTCTGACTCAATAGATCTGGACTCAGCTCTTACCTGCATCTCCTACCAGCACTGTTGCCATGGGCAACTTGGCTGATGCTATGGAGCTTCGGTATCCTCATCTACCAAATGGGGCAAAGCTGCCTTCTTCCTTGAATATTAAATAAGAGATCAGGAGGGAAGCAGTCTTTTCAAGAGAGGTCTTCAAGAATCTGTTCCATATATGCCTCTCCTATTGCCACAAACAGTTTTAGAGCAGCAGTCAGCAAACTATGGCCCAGGGGCCACATCCAGCCCACCGCTTGTGAAAACATAGACACACTGATTCATTCATTGTGTATGGCTGCTTGCTCACTAGAACGGCAGCGTGGAATAGTTGTAACAGAGACCTTCTGGCCCTCAAAACCTAAAATATTTGCTATGTGGCCCTTCATAGGCAAAGTTTGCCAACTGCTATTCTAAAGGAACAGAAGAGAATAAGGAAGCCACAGGGCTTGGCACATGTCATCTCTCTTACTACCGTCTAGTGTTAGGTGGTGGCTGGACCCCAGCAGTCTGAGGACTAAGTATGATGCCCATGAGTTTCCCCGCCTCGGCTGTAACACAGCCTGGAAGCAAGGCTTCAGCCAATACCATGGGCAATACCCCCATTCAACTGGCGGTGCAGGATTTAGAATTCTCAGTTTCCATCATTTATTTCCTGAGCTACTCTAACTTAAAAAAAAAATCATCTTGAGAGTTGAGGCCCACTATAGAACCAGGTTTAACTTTTGCAAACACAGAATCTACTTCCTGGGAAATCCTTTGACTGAGGCAGTCTTCCTATAACTTCCTTCAAAAAACTCTCACCTTTTAGCTGTGAGTTGACTCTGGGGGAAAGGTGCTATGCTATGAAGGACACTTGGAAGGGAACAAAGCTAAGCCAGACAAGGTTCATTTTCTCCTTGACCCCTACACTCTGGCAGGGAATACACGGAAAATAAAATAAAACTTGTGATACAAAGCTCCACCCAGGTGGCAAAGGCGGGCTCACTGGACTCAACACGTGGTCCGGGTACCAGCAGCCACACCTGGAGCTGGTGCGAGATTGGGAATCATGGGCAGGTGGCTGACGAGCACCCACGTCAGCTGGCTCCTCCGGGAGTTAACATGCAAGAGATCTGTAAAGGGAACAGGAATCAGGAGCAGAACAGGGAGCCTTCAGTTGACAATGCAGGTCTGACCGGGAGAGAAGATGGGAAGGAAAGAGGGAGGGTTGGGAGGGAAGAGCCTCCAGCCCTGGGACCACTTTGAGAAAAGTCGTGACCAGCCCCTCAGAAGGCCCAAATGAGCTGGAGGGTGCAGTAGTTATTCCAGCAAAATAACGTGCCCTCCGTCTCAACAATTGTGCTGCCCCTTCTTCCTTCAGCCTTGATTGCCTCACCTGATTCTTGTGGCTTTGTTTTTGTTTTATAAGCTTCAAAATCTATGTGTGTAATTACATAATTTTTAAGTCAGATAAAACTATTTTTATTTATTGAATTTGAGCAACTTTTCTCAAAAGAGTATCCCTGTCATTGAAGATTTAGACCTTTTTTTTAATTTAAGCAAACAATATTTATTGGAACAGTTTTGTGGCTGAAATGTCAGGGATCGTTTCTAAATACATTCTGGAACGTCAACTAAGTTACCCTCACAATCCTGTCATCTTCTATCCAGGCTTTATGCTCCCTGGTAAGTTAAGAAAAATTTCCCAGCTTTTGGTATGCACGTAAAGGATGAAAAAGAATTTTTTCACACCTCAGGCATCAGATGTTGGGTTTTAAAATACGCTGTCTGGTGTGAACGTAGCTTTCAACATCAGATGCAGTTTTTCCAAGTTTCAAGCCAAGCGGCTGAGAAATAAAGATGTTGGACAGCAAAATGCACACTGCGGAGCGAGCTTCGACATAAGTGTGGGTGAGTGTGGCCATTCACACCCAGACACACATCTGGAGGTCCTTACATGATTCTGAATCTCCCCCTTCAGTGGACATGTGCCCATGTACACACACACACACACACACACACACACACACACACACACACACACCCCATCAGTTACCACACAAGCCAGCTGAAGTGCCGTGTGTCTTTTGCACATTAATGTGCAATTCCGTCTGTGTATCTGACATCTGTATGGGATGGGGGCAGTTAATGCTGTGGAAATACCCAACGAAACAGTCGCTCTTCTTCATCTTTCAAAAAGAAATCACCCCGTACGCCTTGGAAATCACTATGATTGTGTATCATCCTGATTTGTTACATTGGAACAAACCAGAGTCTCTAAGAACAAAGTTTTTGAATAAAATGACCCAGCTGAGCCTCCATGGGATGGGTGCCTTGCTGGTGGCTTGGAGGAGCCCCCAACGGTGACCCTGCCGGTGACGCATGTCCCTGGATCCCTTAGTCCACATTCCCGAGTTTAGCCTTCAAAACACAAAGGGTGTGTCCTTGTGGCTGCCCTGCGTGCTAAACCTCAAAGAAAGCCGGTGGGCAATGATGCAACAGAAAGAAATCCAATTTTGTGTCACAAGATCTGCTGCCAGTCCTATCTCTGCCCAGGGCTTCCTCTGTTGACCAAGTGAATCTCAGTATCTTCATCTGCAAAATATCTCCACATCACTTCCTTGCACAGCTTAAGGAAGGATTCAAGGAGTGCAGGCGAATGGATTTCCATAAAGGGGCTTGCAAACCAAGGTAATCTTGGTGCCTGTTACCCAGGAAAGTACAAACCCTGACCTTCCCAGATCTGAGAAAATTCAGGAAACCAAAGGCCTTTCCTAGACTTGCCTTCCAAAGTGCTTCTTCCAAGGGAAAAACCGTTTTAATATTAAACAAAGTAAGAGAAAACCTTTTCAATGTACTTCCTTCCAACACTACCTAGCCCTTGCAAAGCTCAATCTTTAGGGAAGTCAGACTCCTAGTCTTTGTGGCTTTTGAAGCTGACCAAATCCATTATTTTAAAGCTTTTAATAATCATACCATAATAGCTACAGTCACTGAGTGGGCATTATATACTATGAGGCAATAATAAATGTCATTTTAGGTTCTGTTATCCTCATAGCAATCCCTATTTTACAGATGAGGAAAATCAAGGCACACAAGGTGAAATAAGTCACTTTAGGTCACAGAGCTAATAAAGGGTAACACCATTATGTGTCCCCTTAACTACTGAGCTCTTCTGCCTTCCAAGCACTTCTTCGGGAGAACTTAGCACAACTGTCTTACACATTTTAGACCCATAGGAATAGCTCGGTGGGGAACCTGAGGCAAATACCAGGATGGTAAATGTAGAGACAGAAAAAGAAGAGGCCCTGATTACACTGGTCCTGAGAAGCCTCTCCTGATAGTCCCAGTTAACATCTGATTGTCTGCTTAATTACTATTAATAATAGCTTCACCTTTCACATTAAAAATAGCCAGACTTGGACGATGAACTGTATGCTCACTGTAAGGTTGAAACATTTGCAAAGCTATATAGACTTTAAGTGAATAATAAAAGGAATTCCAAGAGGCAGCTGTTATGGAAACTGACTACTCTTTCTCTGCAAAAACCCTGGGCAGACTTGACTTCAGGCCATAAGATTCTTAGGTACCAAGTCCTTAAACCTAATTGGGATTGTAAATTAGAATACGTGCTTAGCTAAGTCATGTCTGGTTCTCTGAGACCCCATGGACTATAGGTTGCCAAGCTTCTCTGTCCATGGGATTTTCCAGGCAAGAATACTAGAGTGGGTTGTCATTTCCTACTCCAGGAGATCTTCCTGACCCAGGGATTGAACCCATATCTCCTGCCTTGGCAGGCAGATTTTTTTTACTGCTGAGCCAGCAAGGAAGCCCATAGAGTATTTCTTTATAATTTAAATGTTCCCTGAGTATACAACACTTACAAATCCAGGATCCTGAAGAGTGGAGGATCACTCCAAATTGTTTTAAAATCTTGTCACTTCCTGTTTTGAAATGTAAGTCTCTGCGTTTGGTTCTGTCTTGTTTTGCATCTATGTTCCAACCTCCAACATTTCTTCCAAATGTATTCCATAAGCGCAACTAGTAAATAAAAAAGCCAATTACTTAAATCTTACTCTAGTTTTGTATTTTAAGACCATGTTTTTACTAAAACTAGTTAATGTTTATACTTAATTTGAGTTAATAAAGAGTTCCAGTTAACAGAATTCTTTCTAGTTACCTCCAGATGCCATAGCTAGTCCATAAGAAAAGTTGAACACAGAAGTTTAATTCCCTACATCTTACCTATGTAAAATTTAAACGCAGCGTTTAGGTTAGTAATTAGCCCATTGTGTGTGATGAATGTGATAAAGATTTCTCTGTGTCAAGGGTGTACTTTTGTGGGAAGAACCTGCTGCTGGCTTGGTTCCAAGAAAACCACCCCTTTGGGATCTTAATCCAAGGGATCACAAAGTCAATTCTATTGGTAAGAGGTGCCAGGGAGGAAATAAAGAACCCTGTGTGTATAAACCTCGCAAAGCAACCTGGCACCCTCAGAGGCCAAAATTCTCTCCAGGACCTACAGATTTGCTCCCTAAGACCTGGGAGCCAACAAACATCCACCCATTCCTGGTGGTTAGCCCTGGACACTGGGAAATACAGGAACCGCCCCCCCCCCCCCCCAAAGTGGCTCAGCGTTAAAGAATCTGCCTGCAATACAAGAGACACAGGTTCAATCTCTGGGTCAGGAGGATCCCCTGGAGGAGGAAATGGCAACCCTCTCCAGTATTCTTGCCAGGAAAATCCCATGGACAGAGGAGCCTGGTGGGCTACAGTCCATGGGGTCACAAAGAGTCAGACACGACTGAGCAACTGAACACACGCTGGGAAACAGGGCAGGCCCCTTCGGAAAAGTCGCTCTGCATGTTCCTTGGTGGGAATGTCCACTCATCTAGGTTGGGCAAATTGCAGACAGAGTTCCAACTTCATCAACCTTAAATAAAGCATCTATTTTCCAGGAACAAAGATTTTCTTAAGCTGCATTTTACATAATGAAATTATTCACATTTCAAACTCTTTTCTCAGAGCCCCAGAGCTGGAACATTAGTTTCCTGTGAAATTGGGACCTCTGACCCTTCTGCGGTGAAGTGTATCCCAGGTTGGGGCTACTGATTATCTCCGTTTTATTTGAGCTAGTTTCACTCAAAGGACAAAACATACTGGGCCTTGAGAGCTTGACCCTCCTGAAAATATTTAACATCTGAATTAAAACGGCAGGCTTTACCAGAAGTGCTCCTGGAATTTTATGTCTGAGGCTCTTTTTCCCCAGCCCCAAATTACTAAAATGTAAGTAGATAAAGACAGCTCTGACAAATTGTGTTCCCTGAACTAAATGCCATCAAGCAAATTCTTGATTTCCCCTTTTCATATCAAGTGTTATAAAGTGTTCTACACCCTTTGTATCCCTGCTGAACTCAATTATTCTGGAAACAAACATTATTGTTTAAAATGAAGATCCAGGGGCTATTAGCGTGATCCAACAGCTGTACTAGGGGTGAACCCAGACGCAATGAGGCAGAGCTGCAGATGGAGGCGAGGAAGTCGGCTCTGATGGAAGATGAGAGACAATAAAATTATACAGCCATCTTTGTTTACTGCCCTTTCAGAATTAATGCCAAAAGGTCCATTTCACTGACTGCAAAACAGAAATAATGGGGCTTATTGGACATTTCCAGAAGGCATGTCTGGACCACCTTTTCCCCAGTGCATCAGTGAAAAATATTTATTAAGCACTTCTGTCGTATAAAACATGCTGCAAGGTGCTGTGGGGGCAACGGAAAAAAGCAAGCACATCTTTTTCAACAAAGATGTACATTCTTCTCACTGGTAAACTATGTACCTATTCCAAGCAAAGTGATGGGCTGGACACCAGGAACTGGACATCCAGGAAAATACAATCCAGCTTCAGGCTGCAGGAGGCATGTCCCAGAGGACTGGTCCAGATTCCACCCCTCCTGTGGCTTCAGTGGCCGTGTTTAGGCTGGTGGTCTTGTGGCCCCAGCCACAGCTGGACTCACAGGGCAAAATCCAGGTGCCAGATAAGAAATTAACCCTTCTAAGGTCTGGCAGAAACCAGTGGTCGTCTTTCTTAGGAAGCAGGACCACAAGACCAAGCAGGTAGATGTGGTCCAGTCAGCAGCAGTAAGCCCACGTGGACTCGGGCTTGCAGAGGAGGATGGGTGAATGTGGATGTGTAGAAGGTCACACGCCTGCACAGCCCAAGCTGGGGGTGGCCTTGTGGCCTCCGTGAAATGAAACAGGATCCCAGGTGCTGACCTCACTGAGGCTTCAGTCTCTCTCTCAATGGGGGGCTCTGAGCAGATGCTTGGACCGCTCTGGAGTACAGAATGCATGGGGTTGAGTCTGGCTTGTGCCTAAGGGATCAAGAGAGAGGGTGAAGCCAAGGCAGAGGGTCTTCCCTCCACAGACGAGTTAAGGACCCAGAATCCACAATTGGGAGCTTGTCCTGGTAACATTGTTCAAGGGATGATACCACACAGAGGTCTGTGCAGGGGGACAGCTGGAGAAACTGGACCTGAGAAGGGGGCAAGAGCTGGAGGGAAGTACCCCTCTTCACAGCAGCTTTCGCCTCTGAAGACCCACCCCTGCAGGATGAAGGAGAGGCAGCTCTGAAAGGAGCTACACCCAGAGAGCAGCTAACATCTCCCGGTGGCAAGGATGATGGACTGACTCATGTCCCCGGCAAATCCACGTGTGGAAGCCCTACCCCAGTGTGATGGTATTTGGAGCAGGGCCCTTTGGGAGATAATTAGTTTTAGATGAAGCCTAAGGGTGGAGTCCCTATGATGAGATTAGTGCCGCTTCCCAGGTGGCCCTAGTGGTAAAGAACCCGCCTGCCAATTCAGAAAATATAAGAGACGTGGGTTCGATCCCTGGGTCAGGGAGATCCCCTGAAGGAGGGCATGGCAACCCACTCCAGTATTCTGGCCTGGGGAATTGCATGGACAGAGGAGCCTGGCGGGCTGCAGTCCATGGGGTCACAAAGATATGGACACAACTGAGCAACTTAGTACCCAAGAAGGAACTCCAGAGGGCTAGCTTCCTCCGCCATGTGAGGAGTGAGGAGGCAGCTGCCTGCAAGTCGGGAAGAGGGGTCTCAGCAGAAACAGACCCTGGTGGCACCTTGATCTTGGACTTCAGCCTCCAGAACTGTGAGGAAGTAGAGTTCTAATATTTAAGCCCCGCTCCCTGTGGGTTAGGAAGCTCACACTGACCAAAACATCAGGTAGAGATGCTCTTAGCTCCCTCCCACTCTCTCTCCAGGCTCTAGCAGAAACAGCAAGCCGGGGGGCAAGGCAACAGGGAAGGCAAGCGAGCTGCTCCTGTCCCCCACAGGATGGGGCAGGCAGTCGGCTCTGGTACTTGG